>NC_091980.1:1107788-1814387 GCF_044704955.1 Pristiophorus japonicus | reverse complement strand
GGGGTGAGGAGGAGGGGCCCACAGTAAGGTCATGGTGGGGCGAGGAGGAGGGGCCCACAGTAAGGTCATGGTGGGGCGAGGAGGGGCCCAAAGTAAGGTCATGTTGGGGCGAGGAGGAGGGGCCCACAGTAAGGTCATGTTGGGGAGAGGGGCAGCGGGCAGATACTGATGACACATGCGCAAAAATACCACCCATTTTAGTAGCGTGGTGGAGTTGGGGGGGGAGCACTGACTTGTCGGGGGGGTGGGTGAGTCGGGGGATGGGGGATTGGGGGGTCGGGGGGGGTGGGGGCGTCAGGGGGGGTCAGGGAATGCGGGGGTCAGGGGTTTCGGGGGTGGGGTTTGGAGGTTGGGGGGTCGAGGGGTCCGGGGATGGAGGGGTGGGGTTCGGGGGTTGGGGGTGGATGGGTCAGGGATGGGTTCGGGGGATGGGGGATTGGGGGTGAGTTCGGGGGTAGGGTGTTCGGAGGGAATCGGGAGGTTCGGGGGGTGGGTTCGGGGGGTGGGGGTGGGGGGGGGTGGGGGTCGGGGGAAGCGGGAGGTTAAGGGGTGGGTTCGGTGGGTGGGGGGGTCGGGGGGAATCGGGAGGTTCGGGGGTGGAGGTGTGGGGGTCGGGGGTGTGTTCGGGGGTGGGGGTGGGGGGGTCGGGGGGTGTGTTCGGGGGATGGGGGAGTCTGGGTTGGGGGTGGGTTCGGGGGGTGGGGGTCGGGGGAAGCGGGAGGTTCAGGGGTGGGTTCGGGGGGTGGGGGTCGGGGGAAGCGGGAGGTTAAGGGGTGGGTTCGGTGGGTGGGGGGGTCGGGGGGAATCGGGAGGTTCGGGGGTGGAGGTGTGGGGGTCGGGGGTGTGTTCGGGGGTGGGGGTGGGGGGTCGGGGGGTGTGTTCGGGGGATGGGGGAGTCTGGGTTGGGGGTGGGTTCGGGGGGTGGGGGTCGGGGGAAGCGGGAGGTTCAGGGGTGGGTTCGGGGGGTGGGGGTCGGGGGAAGCGGGAGGTTAAGGGGTGGGTTCAGTGGGTGGGGGGGTCGGGGGGAATCGGGAGGTTCGGGGGTGGAGGTGTGGGGGTCGAGTGGTGGGTTCGGGGGATGGGGGAGTCTGGGTTGGGGGTGGGTTCAGTGAATGGGGGGTGGGGGGGTTGGTGGGGGGTCGAGGGATGGGGGTGGGGTTCGGGGGTCGGGGTCGGTGGGTTCGGGGGTGGGGAGGGGGCGGGGTTGGTGGGTTCGGGGGTCAGGGGTGGGTTAAACAGGCCACCTGTGGTTACCAACTGGGGGAGAATGGGGAAAGGCAGGCCGGCAGTCACCGGGGTATTTGTGGGCACGGGGCATGGGGGACAGGGTGCAGTGACCCGTGGTCTTTTTGGGGTTGGGGGCGACAGGACGATTGTGGGGTGGGGCAAGGCTGGGCCTTGGCGGAAGGCTTGATAGCCAGAGGGCACAGATTTAAGGTGATTGGTAAAAGCAGCAGAGGCAACATGAGGAAACACAGTGTTCACAGCGAGGTCAGAGTAGTGGAGGCAGGCTTCAATTGGATAAATACTTGAAGAATAAATTGTTGGGATATGGGGAAAGAGCGGGGGGCGTGGGACCGACTGGATAGCTCTTCGAAAATTTGGCGAGACTCGATGGGCCGAATGTGCTGTCAGATTCTATGGTTCTAAGCCCATTCTGCAAGTTTATTAATGCCTTCTGCTCGAGATACACCATTGTCTGGGCAGAGTGAAGGATGTGTTTGATTTGTGCCCGTTCTTTCACCCGGCACACAGCCTGGGATGTACGAGGCTGAGTGTTACTGTCTGGGACACGAATGACCCCGATCGCTGGTTCATCACTGCAAACACCCCGTCTCTCAGCGAGAAGCTCAGGGTTTGTTTGGAACTTCTCCTTCAAAGGCTGACTCAGTGCTCCCTCTGAAAGGCGTCTGTAATTTGGACGGTGTGTCTGCACTAAAGGTCAGATGGATCATAAAGCAAGCTCATCAAACCAGCCCTGCTCTTTCTCAAACTGGCCCATGGCATCATTTCCCTTCCCTGGGAGGCTTTAGCATCAGCCTTATATACATAGAAACATAGGTGCAGGAGTAGGCCATTCGGCCCTTCTAGCCTGCACCGCCATTCAATGAGTTCATGGCTGAACATGCAACTTCAGTACCCCATTCCTGCTTTCTCGCCATACCCCTTGATCCCCCGAGTAGTAAGGACTACATCTAACTCCTCTTTGAATATATTTAGTGAATTGGCCTCAACAACTTTCTGTGGTAGAGAATTCCACAGGTTCACCACTCTCTGGGTGAAGACGTTTTTCCTCATCTCGGTCCTAAATGGCTTACCCCTTATCCTTAGACTGTGACCTCTGGTTCTGGACTTCCCCAACATTGGGAACATTCTTCCTGCAGCTAACCTGTCCATTCCCGTCAGAATTTTAAACGTTTCTATGAGGTCCCCTCTCATTCTTCTGAACTCCAGTGAATACAAGCCCAGTTGATCCAGTCTTTCTTGATAGGTCAGTCCCGCCATCCCGGGAATCAGTCTGGTGAACCTTCGCTGCACTCCCTCAATAGCAAGAATGTCCTTCCTCAAGTTAGGAGACCAAAACTGTACACAATACTCCAGGTGTGGCCTCACCAAGGGCCTGTACAACTGTAGCAACACCTCCCTGCCCCTGTACTCAAATCCCCTCGCTATGAAGGCCAACATGCCATTTGCTTTCTTAACCGCCTGCTGTACCTGCAAGCCAACAACAACTTGTATTTATACAGCACCTTTAATTTGACATCGAGCCACAAAAGGAGATGTTAGGGCAGGTGACCACAAGCTTGGTCAAATAGGTTGGTTTTAAGGAGCATCTTGAAGGAGGAAAGAGAGGTAGAGAGGTGGAGAGGTTTAGGGAGGGAGTTCCAGAGCTTGGGCCCCAGGCAACAGAAGGCACGGCCACCGATGGTGGAGTGATTATAATCAGGGATGCTCAGGAGGGCAGAATTAGAGGAGCGCAGACATCTCGGGGGGTTGTGGGGCTGGAGGGGATTACAGAGATAGGGAGGGGCGAGGGCCATGGAGGGATTTGTAAACAAGGATGGGAATTTTAAAATCGAGGTGTTTCTAGACTGGGAACCAATGTAGGTCAGCGAGCACAGGGGGTGATGGGTGAGCGGGACTTGGTGCGAGTTAGGACATGGGGCAGTGAGCACAGGTGGTGATGGGTGAGCGGGACTTGGTGCGAGTTAGGACACGGGGCAGTGAGCACAGTGGGTGATGGGTGAGTGGGACTCGGTGTGAGTTAGGACACAGGGCAACAGGGTTCGAAAGGACTAGTGGTGATGTTAGAATCACAGGGCCCAAGTTTCCACACGCGCCTAGAACGGCGCAGTCCCGACCTGGGCGCCCGTTTTTCGCGCCACAAAGTGCGCCTAAAAAATTCCTCGGTATTCTCCACCTACTTACAGGTCCTGTGGCCCTCGGCGCAGCCAGCACGAGCTGTGGGGGGGTGGAGCCAGGTCCCTGCGCTGAAAACAGTGCCGGGACCTCTGCACAGGCGCGCTACAGTCGGCACGCAAGTGCAGTAGCTCCAGGCGCTGAACTGTGTGGGAGGGGCCCGAAGCACGCAGCACCTAGCCCTGGCCCAATGGCCTCACTGGGGCTGCGTGAATAAGGCTCCTCCCACGGCCAGCTCCTGCTCCCCCCCCCCGCCCCCCCGACCCGACCCGACACTCGCTCCCCGCCCCCGCCCTGCCTCCGGACTGATTCCCGGGATGGTGGGACTGACCTATCAAGAAAGACTGGATCAACTGGGCTTGTATTCACTGGAGTTCAGAAGAATGAGAGGGGACCTCATAGAAACGTTTAAAATTCTGACGGGTTGAGACAGGTTGGATGCAGGAAGAATGTTCCCAATGTTGGGGAAGTCCAGAACCAGGGGTCACAGTCTAAGGATAAGGGGTAAGCCATTTAGGACCGAGATAAGGAGAAACTTCTTCACCCAGAGAGTGGTGAACCTGTGGAATTCTCTACCACAGAAAGTTGTTGAGGCCAATTCACTAAATATATTCAAAAAGGAGTTAGATGTAGTCCTTACTACTCGGGGGATCAAGGGGTATGGTGAGAAAGCAGGAATGGGGTACTGAAGTTACATGTTCAGCCATGAACTCATTGAATGGTGGTGCAGGCTCGAAGGGCCGAATGGCCTACTCCTGCACCTATTTTCTATGTTTCTATGTTTCTATGGACCAGACCCGACACCCGCGCCCCCCCCCGACTGGACCCGACCCGACTCTATCTCCCGGACTGGATCCAACCTGACCTCCCCCCCTCCCTCCCTCTCTCTCCCGCCCCCCCCTCTCTCTCTCTCCCTCCCCCCTCCCCCCTCCCTCTCTCTCTCTCCCTCCGACTCCCCTCCCTCTCTCTCCCCCCCTCTCTCCTTCTCTCTCCCCGCCCTCTCTCTCCCTCTCTCTCTCTCCCTCCGACTCCCCTCCCTCTCTCTCCCCCCTCTCTCCCTCTCTCTCCCCCCCTCTCTCCCTCTCTCTCCCCGCCCTCTCTCTCCCTCTCTCTCTCTCCCCTCCCCGAGCCGACCCAACCCAACGCCACCTACCTGTAAATCTGGTGCTGGGGACGGGCCCTACCCGAAGTCTCGGGCCGGCCCGTTCAGCCTTCGGTCCCAAAAGGCCTGCCTGAAGCACTTTCACACAGGTAGGAAGATGGTTTATTTAATCTTTTCTTTGCTTATAAATGTTTATTCAGGTTGGATTTATTTGTATAATATTTGTAGAAGTATAAATAAGGATTTATTGTAGAATTTAATGACTTCCCTTCCCCCCCCCCACCTCGTTCTGGACGCCTAATTTGTAACCTGCGCCTGATTTTTTAATGTGTAGAACAGGTTTTTTCAGTTCTCCAAAAATCTTCACTTGCTCCATTCTACTTTAGTTTGGAGTACGTTTTCACTGTGGAAACTTTCAAATCAGGCGTCAGTGGCTGGACACGCCCCCTTTTGAAGAAAAAATTCTGTTCCAAAGTAGAACTGTTCTACCTGACTAGAACTGCAGAAAAGAAAATGTGGAGAATTGCGATTTCTAAGAATTGCGTTCTCCACCAGTTGCTCCTAAAAACCAGGCGCAAATCATGTGGAAACTTGGGCCCTTGGTTCCAGTACAGAAGGAAGGCATTCTGCCCGTCGAGTCCATGCCGAAGGAGGGGACAGGGGAAAGTGCAGTCCACAAGGGAAGTAGTGGTAGAGATTGCGGTAAGGTAGCCCGATGTTTATGGTCCTGCATTGCAGCCGAGAGCTCGGAGTGTATAGGAGGCCCTGGGTCTCCCAATGGAACAAACGATTGTCCGTTCACTCTCGGTCATCGACGGTGCTCACAATGGGATCCAGAGTTCTGCGTTTCCCGGCTTGCTTTAATGCTCAGCTCCGGATCACACGGACCCACTCTGGATCACACGGACCCACTCCGAATGACATGGACCCGCTCTGGATCACACGGACCCGCTCCGGATCACACGGACCCACTCCGGATGACACGGACCCACTCTGGATCACACAGACCCGCTCCGGATCACACGGACCCGCTCCAGATCACACGGACCCGCTCCAGATCACACGGACCCGCTCTGGATCACAAGGACCAGCTCCTGATCACACGGACCCGCTCCGGATCACACGGACCCGCTCCAGATCACACGGACCCGCTCTGGAACACATGGACCCGCTCTGGATCACACGGACCCGCTCTGGATCACACGGACCCGCTCAGGATCACACGGACCCGCTCCGGACCACACGGACTCACTCTGGATCACACGGACTCGCTCTGGATCACACGGACTCACTCTGGATCACACGGACTCGCTCTGGATCACACAGACTCATTCTGGATCACACGGACCCGCTCCAGATCACACGGACTCACTCCGGATCACACGGACCCGCTCCAGATCACACGGACCTGCTCGTTATTAATGAGCCATTAGCAGAGTGTTGTTGAGCTCCTGTCCTGGTCTGTAAAGTTATTTGGCTCCATCTCTCAGCATTCTATTGGTATTGAGTCCTCTGTTACCCCGGTTTAATCATAGAATGAGAGAAATTTACAGCACGGAGGAGGCCATTTGGCCCATCATGTCCGTGCCGGCCGACAAAGAGCTACCCAGCCTAATCCCACTTTCCAGCTCTCGGTCCGTAGCCCTGTAGGTTACAGCACTTCAGGAGCACATCCAAGTACTGTTTAAATGTGGTGAGGGTTTCTGCCTCTACCACCCTTTCAGGCAGTGAGTTCCAGGCCCCCACCACCCTCTGGGTGAAGACATTTCCCCTCAAATCCCCTCTAAACCTCCCCCTAATTACTTTAAATCTATGCCCCCTAGTTGTTGACCCCTCTGCTAAGGGAAACAGGTCCTTCCTATCCACTCTATCAGGCCCCTCATAATTTTATACACCTCAATCAGGTCTCCCCTCAGCCTCCTCTGTTCCAAGGAAAACAACCCCAGCCTAGCTAAAATCTTCCACATAGCTAAAATTTTCCAGTCCAGGCGAAATCCTTGTAGAATATTAGAACATAAGAAATAGGAGCAGGAGTCGGCCATTCGGCCCCTCGAGCCTGCTCCGCCATTCAATGAGATCATGGCTGATCTGACCATGGACCCAGCTCCACTTCCCCGCCCGCTCCCCATAACCCTTCACTCCCTTATCGCTCAAAAATCTGTCTATCTCCACCTTAAATATATTCAATGACCCAGTCTCCACAGCTCTCTGGGGCAGAGAATTCCACAGATTTACAACCCCCTGAGAGAAGAAATTCCTCCTCATCTCAGTTTTAAATGGGCAGCCCCTTATTCTGAGACTATGTCCCCTAGTTCTAGTTTCCCCTATGACTGGAAATATCCTCTCTGCATCCAGCTATATGTTTCAATAAGATCACCTCTCATTCTTCTGAAATAAATGTATATAGGCCCAACCTACTCAACCTATCTTCATAAATCAACCCCTTCATCTCCGGAATCAATCTCGTGAACTTTCTCTGAACTGCCTCCAATGCAAGTGTATCCTTCCTTAAATACAGAGACCAAAACTGTACGCAGTACTCCAGGTGTGGCCTCACCAATACCCTGTACAGTTGTAGCAGGACTTCTCTGCTTTTATACTCTATCCCCCTTGCAATAAAGGCCAACATTCCATTTGCCTTCCTGATCACTTGCTGTACCTGCAGACTAACTTTTTGTGTTTCATGCACCAGGACCCCCAGGTCCCTCTGTACTGCGGCACTTTGCAATTTTTCTCCATTTAAATTATAATTAGCTTTTCTATTTTTTCTGCCAAAGTGGATAACCTCACATTTTCCCACATTATACTCCATCTGCCAAATTTTTGCCCACTCACTTAGCCTGTCTATATCCCTTTGCAGATTTTTTGTGTCCTCCTCACAATTTGCTTTCCCACCCATCTTTGCATCATCAGCAAATTTAGCTACATTACACTCGGTCCCTTCATCCAAGTCATTAATATAGACTGTAAATAGTTGAGGCCCCAGCACCGATCCCTGTGGCACCCCACTAGTTACTGTTTGTGACCTAGTCACATGTGCAATCATATCTTTCCTGTAATGTAGTGATACCCTCCTTCCTGTATGACTCAGAGACATGGACCATGTACAGTAGACACCTCAAGTCGCTGGAGAAATACCACCAACGATGTCTCCGCAAGATTCTACAAATCCCCTGGGAGGACAGACGCACCAACATTAGCGTCCTTGACCAGGCCAACATCCCCAGCATCGAAGCACTGACCACACTTGACCAGCTCCGCTGGGCGGGCCACATTGTCCGCATGCCAGACACGAGACTCCCAAAGCAAACGCTCTATTCGGAACTCCTTCATGACCAATGAGCCCCAGATGGACAGAGGAAACGTTACAAGGGCACCCTCAAAGGCTCCCTGATAAAGTGCAACAGCCCCACTGACACCTGGGAGTCCCTGGCCAAAGACCGCCCTAAGTGGAGGAAGTGCATCTGGGAGGGAGCTGAGCACCTCGAGTCTCGTCGCCGAGAGCATGCAGAAACCAAGCGCAGGCAGCGGAAGGAGCATCCGGCAAACCAGTCCCACCCTCCCTTCCCACAACGACTATCTGTCCCACCTGTGACAGGGACTGTGGCTCCCATATTGGACTGTTCAGCCACCCAAGGACTCATTCTACGAGTGGAGGTAAGTCTTCCTCGATTCCGAGGGACTGCCTATGATGATGATGCTTTAATGTGGTGACCAGAACTGCACACAGTCCTCCAGCTGTGTTTTATAAAGTTCAAGCATAACCCTCCTGCTCTTGTATTCTATGCCACGACTAATAAAGGCAAGTATTCCATATTCCTTCTTAACCACCTTATCTACCTGGCCTGCTACCTTCAGGGATCAGTGGACCTGCACTCCCAGGTCCCTCTGTTCCTCTACACTTCTCAGTGTCCTACCATTTAATGTGTATTCCCTTGCCTTGTTAGACCTCCCCAAATGCATTACCTCACACTTCTCCAGATTGAATTCCATTTGCCACTGTTCTGCCCACCTGACCAGTCCATTGATATCTTCCTGCAGTCTGCAGCATTCTTCTTCATTATCAACCACACGGACAATTTTAGTATTGTCTGTAAACCAGTTGACCGGTAATCCTGCTGACTGGACCAGTGCGCTGTGGGAGTGACCTCTCCATGGTCAGTGCCCCACGTGTCCCTCGCTGATGATGGTGAGGCGAGTGTCCGGCCCGAACTGTTCCATGAAACTCCGCAACTCAAACCAAAAACCTGTGTCTCAGGATTCGAAGATGTATATTTTGGGGCAACGGTGATTTGTGCACTTTTTTGAACAACTCACTGAAATTATTTTCTTTTCTGACATTTGCTTGTCGAAGAAATACTTTCCCGAGCTTGCTGGGACAAACCAGCAATCCATCCAAGCTGAGTGAGGTTTCACCCGAATTCCCTTTGTGAGATGGAAGTGTAATTGGGTTCATTGTGCTCATACAACACATTGTTCTTTTTGATGGATTACATGTAATTACCTGTGGCCTTTCCATAGCTTCGAAAACCCATTACTGAAGACATGTAGTGTGGAAAACCATCAATAGACTATCAAATACTAGATTCAGTGATCCCCGCTCCCCAACTTAGAGTTTACAAAGAAGGCAGGGTCTGGTGCTTGTTCCAACCGCATCCACTTACTTACTATCCTTCATTTTATTCATCCCTTTACCATTTTTTAAACCCACTCTTCTCTCCCCCCACCTCCTGCCTTGAAGGTGCCGACTGTCACTGGGATTTGTTCCCACCTCCCCCGACTGCCCCCTCCCTTGTAGATACCGGCTTTTATTTATTTGTTCACGGGATGTGGGCGTCGCTGACAAGGCCAGCATTTATTGCATCCCCTCTTATCCTCGAGCACTTTGATCTGAATGCCACTATGTACGTCACCACGGATGCAACAGTCACCACCATGGGTGCTGTGCTCTCGCAATGATTGACGGCCAGGAACGGCCAGTCGCCTTCGCCTCTCACACGCTCTCGTCTGCAGAACGTAAATACTCTGCAGGGGAATGCGAAGCACTCACTTGCATCTACGCATGTGAACACTGGCACATCTACCTCTATGGCAGGAAATTAACCCTCCGTACGGATCACCAAGTGCTACTCGCTACAACTGGATCTGGGCGCAGACCACAGCGAATCAGCCGATGGTCAGATCGCCTTCATCAGTATAACATTGATGTATATATACAGTACATGGCTGGCAGTCTCATCCACGTAGCTGACATGCTCAGCTGCTTGACACCTGCTTCGGACTCTGGTGCTGACAGATTCACAGTTGACAACACATATGTCACATCGATCATCACTCAGTCCATCAGAAACCTTGTCTCCTGCAACAAACTCAAAACCGAATCACAGCGTAATGCTACGCTCCAGTACGTGAGCCATTCCCTCCAGACTGAGAGACCTAAGCAAATTCCGGAAGAGCTGAAAACATTCTGCAGACTTCACGGTGAATTTTGGTTTGGAACGCTGGCTGCCTAGCTCGTGGTGATCGAGCAGTAATTCCCAAATCACTTCAACAGCGCGTTCTCTCATTGGCACACGATGGACACCCTGGCATTGTTCACATGAAGCAGAGATGTCGCGATTCAGTCTGGGGGCCTGGGACTGACACTCGCATCGAAGCCTGCAGTCTGAGCGAAAAGGCCACAAACATCTGACCAGCGCCAACGGAGCCCATTCCCTGGCCACAAAGACCATGGCAACAACTTCAGTTGGATATCTTCGGTCCAGTTGAAGCAGCTCCACAGCACCAGCGTCTCCTTGTTGTAGGACATGACCTGCATTCCAAATGGCCAGAAATCGCTGCAACAAGTTCAGTGACCTCATTAACAATCGTCATTATTCTGCAGCGTATGTTCACGAAATGGGGCCTCCCAGAGGTCACAGTCACTGACAATGGACCACAGTTTGTGTCCGTCCAGTTCACGGATTTCCTCACTTGTCATGTTATCGAGCATCGCCTTACTGCTCGGTACAATCCTCAAAGCAACGGAGGTGTTGAGCGATTTAACCCCGTCATCAAAGAGGGTTTGAAATCCAACTTCGCAGCAGGCCAAACATTTGACGAAACTGTTCAAACCATTCTCCGCACATACCGTTTGACAAAGCACTCGCTAACGGGGAAGACACCCGCTGGGCTCATGATTAGGAATCTTCGCTGGCTACTGGACATTCTCAAAGCCCCCAGCCAAACCTAGCGCGAAGATAATCACACTCGCATCCCAGATTTTGGAACTCCAACGAAAAGCGAAGTTGTACACTGACACAAAACGACGCGCTCAGAAGTCCCAACTGAAGAACGGAGATTGGGTCAGAGTTAAGCGCCCAAACCGGAGTCATAAGCTCGCATCTTCACTTTCGTCTCCAAAAGCGATCGGGCGAAAGTTCAGCCCTCACACCTACGAGCTCAATAATGAAACTCGATGGAATGCTCGTAGACTGATCCCAACTCACAGGCCAACAGACCAGCAGGATGGTACAGAGGCACCATTCTGTTTCCCAACCGAAACCCTCGCTCAAACATCCCAAGCTCCACGCCTGTCTCAGCGTATCACAACACGGCCTCCAGCGGCGACCTGGCTTCTCTTCCTCCAGCATGCTGTGTGCACAATGGCCGTGGTCAGTCTGACCTCTCTGACCTCATCTCCTTCCACTCTGAACACTCTGACCTCTCCTTCCACAAAATCGACCTCTGACCATCCCAAGGCCTGCCCCCAGCCAGGCCTCGGGTCACTCACCATCTCACCGAAGGGCGCTCGCTGCTCAGCGCTGAGCTTGCGGCCAACATCTCGCCGTAGACAACGAGGCCCATACAGCAGAGCCTGGTCTCCAGTCGTCTTGGACCCCCTTGCCACTGGACCAAGACCTTGCTCAGCTAAGCCCGTGTGGTTGCCGGTGTGCAATGGCCACCCCACGTTAAAAGAACTCACGCACAGGCATCGTCCACTCCTCTAACATGAAGTTTGGGACCTGGAACGTCAGGACCCTCATGGAGAACCCCAACAGCTACAGGCCGGAATGCCGGACCGCCATAGTTGCCTGTGAACTTAGACGCTTTGACATCAACATCGCCGCCCTAAGCGAGGCGCAGCGGGCAGGGGAAGACCAGCTCAAGGAACAAGGTGGAGGTTCCACCTTCTTCTAGAAAGGGAAACATAGAAACATAGAAAATAGGTGCAGGAGTAGGCCATTCGGCCCTTCGAGCCTGCACCACCATTCAATAAGATCATGGCTGATCATTCCCTCAGTACCCCATTCCTGCTTTCTCTACATACCCCGTGATCCCTTTTGCCGTAAGGGCCACATCTAACTCCCTTTTGAATATATCCAATGAACTGGCATCAACAACTCTCTGTGGTAGTGAATTCCACAGGTTAACAACTCTCTGAGTGAAGAAGTTTCTCCTCATCTCGGTCCTAAATGGCCTGCCCCTTATCCGTAGAATGTATTCCCTGGTTCTGGACTTCCCCAACATCGGGAACATTCTTCCTGCATCTAACCTGTCCAGTCCCATCAGAATTTTATATGTTTCTATGAGATCCCCTCTCATCCTTCTAAACTCCAGTGAATACAGGCCCAGTCGATCCAGTCTCTCCTCATATGACAGTCCAGCCATCCCGGGAATCAGTCTGGTGAACCTTCGCTGTACTCCCTCAATAGCAAGAACGTTCTTCCTCAGATTAGGAGACCAAAACTGAACACAATATTCCAGGTGAGGCCTCACCAAGGCCCTGTACAACTGCAGTAAGACCTCCCTGCTCCTATACTCAAATCCCCTCGCTATGAAGGCCAACATACCATTTGCCTTTTTCACCGCCTGCTGTACCTGCATGCCAACCTTCAATGACTGATGAACCAAGACACCCAGGTCTCGTTGCACCTCCCCTTTTCCTAATCTGCTGCCATTCAGATAATATTCTGCCTTCGTGTTTTTGCCACCAAAGTGGATAACCTCACATTTATCCACATTATACTGCATCTGCCATGCGTTTGCCCACTCACCTAACCTGTCCAAGTCACCCTGCAGCCTCTTAGCATCCTCCTCATAGCTCACACCGTCACCCAGCTTAGTGTCATCTGCAAACTTGGAGATATTACACTCAATTCCTTCATCTAAATCATTGATGTATATTGTAAAGAGCAATGAGCCCTGTGGCACCCCACTAGTCACTGCCTGCCATTCTGAAAAGGACCCGTTTATCCCGTCTCTGCTTTCTGTCTGCCAACCAGTTCTCTATCCACGTCAGTACATTACCCCAATACCACGTGCTTTGATTTTGCACACCAATCTCTTGTGTGGGACCTTGTCAAAAGCCTTTTGACAGTCCAAATACACCACATCCACTGGTTCTCCCTTGTCCACTCTACTAGTTACATCCTCAAAAAATTCCAGAAGATTTGTCAAGTATGATTTCCCTTTCATAAATCCATGCTGACTTGAACCGATCCTGTCACTGCTTTCCAAATGCACTGCTATTTCATCTTTAATAATTGATTCCAACATTTTCCCCACTACTGATGTCAGGCTAACCGATTTATAATTACCCGTTTTCTCTCTCCCTCCTTTCTTAAAAAGTGGTGTTACATTAGCTATCCTCCAGTCCATAGGAACTGATCCAGAATCGATAGACTGTTGGAAAATGACCACCAATGCATCCACTATTTCTAGGGCCACTTCCTTAAGCCACTTCCTTAAGTACTCTGGGATGCAGACTATCAGGCCCCGGGGATTTATCGGCCTTCAATCCCATCAATTTCCCTAACACAATTTCCTGACTAATAAGGATTTCCTTGAGTTCCTCCTTCTCACTGGACCGTCGGTCCCTTAGTATTTCCGGAAGGTTATTTGTGTCTTCCTTCGTGAAGACAGAACCAAAGTATTTGTTCAACTGCTCTGCCATTTCTTTGTTCCCCAATATAAATTCACCTGAATCTGACTGCAAGGGACCTACTTTTGTCTTCACTAATCTTTTTTTCTCTTCACATATCTATAGAAGCTTTTGCAGTCAGTTTTTATGTTCCCAGAAAGTTTCCTCTCATGCTCTATTTTCCCCCTCCTAATTAAACCCTTTGTCCTCCTCTGCTGAATTCTAAATTTCTCCAGAGGAAGGACGCCGCCTCCATGGAATCTGCTTCGCCATCAAAAACAAACTTGTCGGCCGCTTCAGAAACTTCCCCTGTGGGGTTAACGAACGCCTCATGACTCTCCAACTCACCCTATCCCGGAACCAGTGCGCCACAGTTATCAGTGCATAAGCCCCAACACTCGACGCAACAGATGAGACCAAAGAGATTTTTTACTCCAGCCTCGAAACATCCCTGACCTGCGTCCCCGCGGGTGACAAACTGATCTTCCTCGACGACTTCAATGCCAGGGTAGGCAAAGTCACAGCCCTCTGGGGAGGCATGATCGGCAGAGAGGGGGCAGGGAAAGCCAACTCCAGCGGTACCCTACTCCTGATAAAATGTCTCGAACATGAACTTCTCATCACCAACACCCTGTTCCGCCATAGAGACAAATACAAGGCATCGTGGCAACAACCTCGCTCCAAACACTGGCACCTGCTTGGTCATGTCATCATCCGAGCCAGGGATTGCAAGGATGTGTGCATCAACTGCGTCATGACAGGAGCAGATAACATCTGGACAGACCACCGTCTAATCCGATCCATCATCAACATCAACATAGCCCCAAAGCAACAACGGCAACAGAAGCAGTGTCGCAAAAAAAATCACTGCCTGGTCAGTCAAAGATCCAGCTAAGGGAGCCCTATACAGCCAGCACCTCACAGCTAACCTGGCGTGCCTTGATGGCCCTGAGACGCAGAATGCCCACAGTGCTTGGTCTGCCCTCCAGGCCTCCATAACCAGTGCCTGCGAAGAGACGCTCGGTCACTCCACCAGGAAACACCAGGACTGGTTTGATGAGAATGATCAGGAGATCCAAGAGCTGATAGATCTCAAGTGCAGAGCATTTCTGAGCCTTAAACAGCAACCCAACGCAGGAGCAGCAAAGCAACGTTACAGATGGCTCAAGGCTGAGGTCCAACAAAAAACCCGGGACCTAAAGAATAGATGGTGGATGGAGAAAGTACAGGAGGTACAACAGCTGGCCGACAGCCATGATGTGCGAGGATTCTTCACTGCAGTCAAGGCCACCTACAGCCCAAGCACCTCAGGCCCCACCCCACTGCTGGCCAAGAACGGGGAGACACTCATCAAGGACACCGAGGCAGTCAGGACCTGCTGGAAGGAGCACTTTGAAGATCTCCTTCACCGAGACTCTGTCTTTGAGTCGAGTGTCCTCGACTCCATCCCGCAGCATGCTACCCGCCATCATCTCATCAAAACCCCAGCCCGGCACCATGGAGAAGAGGCCATCCATCAGCTCCAGAACCACAAGGCATCGGGAGCGGATGGAACCCCCGCTGAGGCACTAAAGTATGGCGGAGAGGCACTGTTGGCTCGAATGTATGACCTCATCTCTCTCATCTGAAAGGAGGAGAGCATGCCTGGAGATCTCAGAGATGCCGTATGTCATGACCATCTGTAAAAAAGGGGACAAGTCCGACTGCGGCAACTACAGAGGAATCTCCCTGTCGGCCACTAGGAAAGTCATCGCTAGAATCCTCCTCAACCGCCTTTTCCCCATGGCTGAGGAACTCCTCCTGGAGTCACAGTGTGGATTTCGTCCACTATGGGGTACAACGGACATGATCTTTGCAGCGCAACAACTGCAAGAGAATTTCAGGGACTAGCACCAGCCCTTATATATGGCCTTCTTCAACCTTACAAAGACCTTTGATACTGTTAACCGCGAGGGTCTATGGAGCGTCCTCCTCTGTTTCAGATGCCCCTAAAAGTACGTCACCATCCTCCGCCTGCTCCACGATGACATGCAGGCCGTGATCCTGACCAACGGATCCATCACAGACCCAATCCATGTCCGGACTGGGGTCAAGCAGGGCTGCGTCATTGCTCCCAACCCTCTTCTCAATCTTCCTCGCTGCAATGCTCCACCTCACAATCAACAAGCTCCCCGCTGGAGTGGAACTAAACTACAGAACCAGTAGGAACCTGTTCAACCTTCGCCATCTCCAGGCCAGGTCCAAGACCGTCCCATCCTCTGTCGTTGAGCTACAATATGTGGGTGACGCTTGCGTCTGCGCACATTCAGAGACTGAACACCAAGTCACCGTCAACATCTTCACCGAGGGGTACGGAAGCTTGGGCCTTACACTAAAGATCCGTAAGGCAAAGGTCCTCCACCAACTTGACCCCGCCACACAGCACTGTCCCCTGGTCATCAAGATCCACAGCGCGGCCCTGGACAACGTGGACCATTTCCTTACCTCGGGAGCCTAATATCAGCAAGGGCAGACATTGACAATGAGGTCCAACACCGCCTCCAGTGCGCCAGCGCAGCCTTCAGCCGCCTGAGGAAGAGATTGTTCGAAGATCATTGGAGAAATACCACCAACGATGTCTCCGCAAGATCCTGCAAATCCCCTGGGAGGACAGGCGCACCAACGTTAGCGTCCTCGATCAGGCCAACATCCCCAACATTGAAGCACTGACCACACTCGACCAGCTCCGTTGGGTGGGCCACATTGTTCACATGCCTGACACAAGACTCCCAAAGCAAGTGCTCTACTCTGAACTCCTACATGGCAAGCGAGCCCAAGGTGGGCAGAGGAAACATTACAAGGACACCCTCAAAGCCTCCCTGATAAAGTGCAACATCCCCACTGACACCTGGGAGTCCCTGGCCAAAGACCGCCCTAAGCGGAGGAAGTGCATCTGGGAGGGCGCTGATCACCTCGAGTCTCGTCGCCGAGAGCATGCAGAAACCAAGCGCAGGCAGCGGAAGGAGTGTGCGGCAAACCAGTCCCACCCTCCCCTTCCCTCAACCACTGTCTGTCCCACCTGTGACAGGGACTGTGGCTCTCGTATTGGACTGTTCAGCCACCTGAGAACTCACTTTTAGATTGGAAGCAAGTCTTCCTCGATTCCGAGGGACTGTCTATAATGAGTCTGTTTATTTATGTACACAATATTCCACACATTGAATCCCCTCCCACAGCCCATGTATACGATATTCATTCAGAGACTATTATGAATTATACACAGGTCTGTGAGGGTCAGAAAATTATCCAGAAGCTGCAATCCACTTAACGTAAATTGCAAAAAGTGCATTTTTTATGCAAACTAAAAGCTAGAGCAAAACATTGGTGCAGTTTACAGACTGAACGCACCGCCAGACAGCTGAGTGCATGGTGCTGTGATGGTTGTGCTAATAGACTCACACACCAGAAGGTATGAATTCAAATCCCACCGGTTCAAAATGAATCCAGTAAAGGTGAGTCGCACTGTGCCCCTCGATTAGAGAAACCAATAAATGTGGCCTCACTGAACAAATAAAGAGAAACGATATTGGCGTCCATGTTGTTCGCAGTAAGTACTAGAATTAGAGTCACTCACCCCGTTATCTGTTACTGCACCGTACAGGATCACGGGCATTTGACAGAAGGAACTTACAATTCCTGTTCCTTCCTCTGCCCAATATATCAGGCCCAATAAGCCGATTCTATGCAAAGATCAACCCACCTACCCACCTTCTCCCCATACCCCCCAACCCCACCTACCCACCTTCTCCCATATCCCCCAACCCCACCTACCCACCTTCTCCTCATATCCCCCAACCCCACCTACCCACCTTCTCCTCATATCCCCCAACCCCACCTACCCACCTTCTCCTCATATCCCCCAACCCCACCTCCCCACCTTCTCCTCATATCCCCCAACCCCACCTACCCACCTTCTCCCCATATCCCCAACCCCACCTACCCACCTTCTCCCCATATCCCCCAAACCCACCTACCCACCTTCTCCCCATATCCCCCAACCCCACCTACCCACCTTCTCCCCATAGCCCCCAACCCCACCTACCCACCTTCTCCCCATATCTCCCAACCCCACCTACCCACCTTCTCCCCATATCCCCCAACCCCACCTACCCACCTTCTCCCCATATCCCCAACCCCACCTACCCACCTTCTCCCCATATCCCCCAACCCCACCTACCCACCTTCTCCCCATATCCCCCAACCCCACCTACCCACCTTCTCCCCATATCCCCCAACCCCACCTACCCACCTTCTCCCCATATCCCCCAACCCCACCTACCCACCTTCTCCCATATCCCCCAACCCCACCTACCCACCTTCTCCCCATATCCCCCAACCCCACTTACCCACCCTCTCCCCATATCCCCCAACCCCACCTACCCACCTTCTCCCATATCCCCCAACCCCACCTACCCACCTTCTCCCCATATCCCCAACCCCACCCACCCACCTTCTCCCCATATCCCCCAACCCCACCTACCCACCTTCTCCCCATATCCCCAACCCCACCTACCCACCTTCTCCCCATATCCCCCAACCCCACCTACCCACCTTCTCCCATATCCCCCAACCCCACCTACCCACCTTCTCCCCATATCCCCAACCCCACCCACCCACCTTCTCCCCATATTCCCCAATCCCACCTCTCCCACCTTCTCCCCATATCCCCAACCCCACCTACCCACCTTCTCCCCATATCCCCAACCCCACCTACCCACCTTCTCCCCATATCCCCCAACCCCACCCCCACAGTCTCCCCATATCCCCCAACCCACCTTCGCACCTTCTCTCCAAGTGCCTCGATTGCCCTGCTCTCCTGAAACACATGTAATTGTGTCTTGACCCCACGTACAGTCTGTGCTGCAATGTATTTGCCAGGTGAGGTATTCCACAGTTTGATTCCCCTCGGGGTAAGTACCCCCCTCCTTACTCCTAACTTCCCGAGTGATGTCATTGCACCAGTGCTGAATGGGGTCACATCCCGCTCCTCTGTCCATTAGTTTAAACAAGGTGAACTCAGGATTTCTTTACAGGCCCATGAAGTGTCCGTATGGTCATGTTACCCTCTGTCAGCTCCTCGGTCTATTCATTTACTTGGGCTTTGGCCTCGTCACTGCAGGAAACGAGTTGCCCAATGCTACTTGGTCACAGCCCTTTGGCTGCTGTTGTTGGGATTGTACTTGGCTTGGCTCAGGATTATTAAACATACCAGACAGTGTCGCATTCCTGATGGTCTGGGACCCTCTCGGCTGTGGCTGGACTGGGAGGTTGCATGGCATTGATGCAATGCCGAATGAATGAAGACCTCAAGCAGAGGAAGTCTTTGTGCAGTGGGACAGGGTGGTATTCTGGTCGAGTACGAGGGAGTGGGGAATGTTGAGGAATAGAACCCAGGTAAACCGCAAAGAGCTTTAGCAAACCTTCCACCAGCTCAGCCTCCTACTGGTCTGAAGGAACAACACGTAGACGTGTAATTGAGAGAGAGGTAATGTTTTATCTTCAAGATCAAAAAGTGCTTTTCCATCTGGCTAGAGGAAAGGATATTCAGGATTCTATCTGATGTGTAAGTTCTCTTTGCCAGTTCTTGGCACTGGGATCTTGAGGCCCAATTAATCGCAGCAGCACTTGGAAGCTCCTGTCCATCTCGTCACATCACTGTCAAACCTTGAGCCGTCCTGAGTCCCTGCATTCCTCGGCCTGTGATTTCACCAGCCCACACGCCTTCGTTCTGATCTCACCCACACCTTAATTGACCAAGGCAAACAGAAAGAATATCGAAAAACACATCATCCTTTGTGTCTGAGACAATTGTGTCCGAGACACCTCGAATCTGCCAACGGCCGCAAGCTCATCTAACCTCTCCTCAGAGCGATGTGTCCCATCTCTCTCCTCCTCACAGGAGCAGCTGTCATCTTGTTCCGATGCACAAAAAGCCTTTCCACTCTGTCTGCTCGCAAATTGGGGCCAGTGAGTTGGAACTGAGTGAATCAGAACTCCAGTCGTACGGCGTCCAAATATAGATCTTCATCTTACATGGTTTCATTAGGAGAATTTATTTGTTTTGCCCAGTGAAGGAAAAAGTTGCAATTATTTGATGCCTCATCCCATCTCTCAGAAATGTTCCCAAGCAGGCCAGACGCAGGGTACTGTAGAGCGCAGTGATTGCTGTATAATCAGATCAGAGCAGAACGATTCAAGGAGCAGCGTGAGTCCGTCCGGGAGAGCGGCGACTGCGAAGAGGGATTGGACTGGATTGGTCGGTGATTGGAGCGTCGGCAGGTACAACAGGAGCAGTGAGGTCAGGGCACAGCAGCGGCGAGAGATTGTGACTGGGGTCCAGGAGAGGGGTGAGTTCCGGGCCCAGGGGCAGCACGGGCCCAGCCCACACTGCGATATGTGAGCGCACTGGGTCCGTGCAGCAGAGCTGGTCTCCAGTCGTCCTGGTTAACCCTTGCCACTGGACCAAGACCCCTCGCTCTGTCAAGCCCCGTGTGGTGGCTGGTGTGCAACGGTCACCCCACATTAAAACAATCCACCCACAGGCATCTTCCACCCTTCAGGATATAGTTCGGGATCTGGAATATTAGGTCCTTCATTGAAACACCTGTGAACTCATCCCTTTTTGGTGTGGAAGCAAGTCATCCTCGACACGAGGGACCACCTTTGATGATGATGATGAGGATGTAATCAGATGGTTGGGGAGGACATTTCTGGGCCCGGCTGGATTTACAGACAGTAATGGGAGGAAGGGCCTCACAATGTGGTTGAGGGCTGACTGCTAGCCATGACACTGGCGAATTCCATGATCTTCTTTCCCCCCGTCAGTCTCAGCCAGGGCTCAGTGGGCAGCACACACACCTCTGAGTCAGAAGCTTGTGGGCTTTTGTCCCACTCCAGGGACTTGAGCACATATATGGTGACACTCCAGTGCAGTGCTGAGGGAGTGCTGGACTGCGCTGTCAGAGGGGCAGTACTGAGAGAGTGCCACACTGCCGGAGGGGCAGTACTGAGGGTGTGCCGCACTGTCGAAGGGGCAGTACTCAGGGAGTGCCGCACTGTCAGAGGGGCAGTGCTGAGGGTGTGCCGCACTGTTGAAGGGGCAGTACTGAGGGAGTGCTGCACTGTCGGAAGGGCAGTACTGAGGGAGTGCTGGACTGCACTGTAGGAGGGGCAGTACTGAGGGAGTGCCGCACTGTCGGAGGGGCAGTACTGAGGGAGCGCTGCACTGTCGGAGGGGCAGTACTGAGGGAGTGCTGCACCGTTGGAGGGGCAGTCCTGAGGGAGTGCTGCACTGGTGGAGGGGCAGTACTAAGGGATCGCTCCACTATTGGAGGGGCAGTACTGAGGGAGTGCCGCACTGTCGGAGGGGCAGTACTGAGGGAGTGCTGCACTGTCGGAGGGGCAGTCCTGAGGGATCGCTGCATTGTCGGAGGTGCCATCTTTCAGATGAGACATTAAACCGAGGTCCCGACTACTCTCAGATGGACTTAAAAGAACCCATGTCACAATTTCGAAGAAGAGCAGGGGAGTTCTCCCTGGTGTCCTGGACAATATTTATCCCTCAATCAACATAACTGTAATGTATTTGCTTCACGGGTTCTTTGCTTAAGAATTCACAGCAACACATTGCTATTAAGAACTAGTTGGTTTATTAGCAAAGGTTTAACAATCCCACGACACATTATCAGTTCATCCACCAGGCTCACAACCACCTGCCCCATCGTGGATCCCCCGAACCCAACTGGCTGGGGTTTTATTGAGTCTGGTGAACATCACGTGACTGGCTAAGCCATTCCCAACTCAACAGCTCTACAACTATTTTGTTGTAAACATTAAACAAGTGCCTCCTTGTTAAAGGGGACGGCACACTCCAAAACATTTTCAACGGCCCCTTGGCTTTTTTTGAGGGCACCAAAAACACAAATTATTCAAGTGCCCCCTGGCTAAAAGGGGTGGGGGGGGCACTAAAACCGACAATTTAAACAAATTAAACTTTAGACATTAAATGAAAATAAAATTTGGTTGCCGGGGGTGATGATGCACTCCAGTCCCTCCAGTGCCCACCTCTCGCGGAAGACCGCGAGCGTACCGGTGGACACCGCGTGCTCCATCTCCAGGGACACCCTGGCTCGGATGTAACCGCGGAAGAGAGGCAGGCAGTCGGGCTGAACGACCCCCTCGACTGCCCGCTGCCTGGACCGGCTGATGGCCTGGAGCAGTCCTACGAGGAGGCCCTCGGACCCACCCGCTCTCCTCCGCACAGGGTGCCCAAAGATCAGGAGTGTGGGGCTGAAGTGCAGCCAGAATTTGAGGAGCAGCCCCTTCAAATATTGGGACGGGGCTGCAACCTCGCACACCCGATATACACGTGGAACACGGACTCCTCCAGACCGCAGGAATTGCAGGCGGCCTGGGAGCCCATGAACCGACTTAAAAACTTATTGCGCGGGACTGCCCCGTGCAACACCCTCCAGGCCAGGTCCCCAATAAGTAGTGGGGGAACTCCAACAGCTCTACCAACCTGTGAGCATACTCACTGGTGCATACATTACAATAACAAAAACAGATTATCCGCTTATTATCACAGTGCTGTGTGTGGGAGCTTGCTGTGCACAAGTTGGCTGCCGTGTTTCCCATATTACAACAGTGACTACACCCCAAAAGTACTTCGTTGGCTGTAAAGCGCTTTGGGACGTGCGGTGGTTGTGAAAGGCGCTATATAAATGCAAATCTTTCTTTCTTTTAAAACCGAACAAGAAAAAGATGCCTTGAGAATCCCATAGCCTTGCGTGATGATCACAATGTGACACGTACAGTCACACACGACTGGCCTGGGGTTACCCTGGGGCATGCAGTATGACATCCTGCGTGCAGGTACACAGTACACACTGATAGCGCACCGCTCACCATAATAGTTAGGGTACCCTGGGCCTGAACCTGGGCAGAGGGACTTCAGTGATGTGGAGAGACTGGAGAGACTGGAGAAGCTGGGATTGTTCTCCTCCGAGCAGAGAAGGTTAAGGGGGAATTTGATTCAAAATCAGGAAGTGTTTTGACAGAGTACGAACGAAAGCACTCGGAGCAGGAGTCGGCCATTCGGCCCCTCGAGCCTGCTCCTCCATTCAAAAGATCACGGCTGATCTTCGACCTCAACTCCACTTTCCCGCCCGATTCCCATATCCCTCGATTCCCTGAAAATAAGGAAACACAGTTTCCACTAGCAGGAGGGTCAGTAACCAGAGGACACAGCATTTCGTTAACGCAGCGAGTTGTTGTGATCGGGAACACGCTGCCTGAAAGGGCGGTGGGAGCAGATTCAACAGTAACTTTCAAACCGGGAATTGGGTAAGTACTGGAAGGGGAGAAAGTTCCCGGGCTGTGGGGAGAGCGCGGGGGGAGTGGGACTGATTGGATCGCTCTGTCACAGAGCCAGCACAGGCTCGATGGGCCCAATGGCCTCCTCCTGAGCTGCAAGATTCGATTGGTCGAGAAATTCGTTACCACCCGTTTTGTGACGGTGACGGCACAAGAGTGAATTTATCAAACCCGCAGCTACAGGGGGCGCTGCACAGTGACGTCACCCAGTGGGCGGGGCTAGCGAGCGCAGCGCAAAGTGTCAGTGCGCCGCGAAACCGTCACTCACGTTCGTGGCAGGTGCTGACAGTGCGGCGGGAGGGCGGGAGGGGCTTACTGCCCCGTTAACGGGTGGCGCTAACGAACCCAATTTCTCGCCCTATAATTCTCTGGTTATGGCCCATTGATTACGCAGAATGAGGCCGATCACCTATTCCAGATTGTGTGTGAAGTTCGCTGCAGACTGACTGGTTCAGTCGGTTTCTGCAGGCACTGAGCCGGCAAACCAGGGGGTCGTGAAAGGGACCACTGCAGGAAAAAGGGTACTTTTAATTCAACAACAACTTGCATTTATATAGTGCCTTTAACGTAGTGAAACGTCCCAAGACGCTTTACTGGGGCGTTATAAGACAAAAAAATTTAACACATGAGCCACATAAGGGGAAATTAGGGCAGGTGACTAAAAGCTTGGTCAAAGAGGGAGGTTTTAAGGAACACCATGAAGGAGGAAAGAGAGGTAGAGAGGTGGAGAGTTTTAGGGAGGGAGTTACAGAGCTTGGGGCCCAGGCAACAGAAGGCACAGCCACCGATGGTGGAGCGATTATAATCAGGGATGCTGAAAAGGGCAGAATTAGAGGAGTGCAGACATCTCGGGGGATTGTGGGGCTGGAGGAGATTACAGAGATAGGGAGGGGCGAGGGACATGGAGGGATTTGTAAACAAGGATGAGAATTTTGAATGGGAGCCAATGTAGGTCAGCGAGCACAGAGGGTGATGGGTGAGTGGGACTCGGTGCGAGTTAGGACACGGGTCAGCGAGCACAGAGGGTGAGGGGTGAGCGGGACTCGGTGCGAGTTAGGACACGGGGCAGTGAGCACAGAGGGTGATGGGTGAGTGGGACTCGGTGCGAGTTAGGACACGGGGCAGTGAGCACAGGGGGTGATGGGTGAGTGGGACTTGGTGCGAGTTAGGACACGGGGCAGTGAACACAGTGGGTGATGGGTGAGCGGGAGTTGGTGCGAGTTAGGACACGGGGCAGTGAGCACAGGGGGTGATGGGTGAGCGGGACTGGGTGCGAGTTAGGACACGGGTCAGTGAACACAGGGGGTGATGGGTGAGCGGGAGTTGGTGCGAGTTAGGACACGGGTCAGTGAACACAGGGGGTGATGGGTGAGTGGGACTTGGTGCGAGTTAGGACACGGGGCAGCCGAGTTTTGGATCACCTCTAGTTTACGTAGGGTAGAATGTGAGAGGCCAGCCAGGAGTGCGTTGGAGTAGTCAAGTCTAGAGGTAACAGAGGCACGGATGAGGGCTTCAGCAACGGATGAGCTGAGGGGCGGAGACGAACGATGTTACAGAGGTGGAAATAGGCGGTCTTAGTTATGCTGTGGATATGTGGCTAGAAGCCCATTTCAGGGTCAAATATGACACCAAGGTTGCAAACAGTCTGGTTCAGCCTCAGACAGAAGTTGGGGAGAGGGATGGAGTCAGTGGATAGGGAACGGAGTTTGTGTCGGGGACCGAAAACAATGGCTTCGGTCTTCCCAATATTCAATTTGAGAAAATTTCTGCTCATCCAGAACTGTATGTGGGACAAGCAGTCTGACAATTTAGAGAGCGAGGAGGGGTGGAGAGAAGTGGGGGTGAGGTAGAGCTGGGTGTCAGTGTACATGTGGAAACTGACACTGTGTTTTCAGATGATGTCACCGAGGGACAACATGTAGATGAGAAATAGGAGGGGCTAGTTCAGTAATTTCAACTTTCAGTGGTGCGCTGACTTGCGATGTATCCTCACTGCGATGGTTCAGTGGTTAGGGTCCTCTTCAAACGCTAACCACTGTCCTGGGCCAGTCTGGGTGACCAGGGCACCATGTTCCATGCAGCTTGATGGATCTGTCGCTCCTGTACCGGTCCCGTGTGGACATATGCTGGGTGCATGGACACACAGGAGGTGCAGAGCAACATGATGATCACCTCCCTCATTCCCCTTTCCCTTCCCCTGGAACCAGCAACTTCCTGGCATCGTGGGGGCCTCGTGGGTACAACTGGCATGGCACAGAACCCGACATTGGCACAACCCCGGAGAAGCCCTATCCCAGGGATCTGTGGCAGGAGGGGGAGAGTCCCTGGGGGAGAGAGGGCAGGACATGGGCTCGGCGAGAGTCCCTGGGGGGAGAAAGGGCAGGACATGGGCTCAGCGAGAGTCTCTGGGGGAGAGGGCAGGACATGGGCTCGGCGAGAGTCCCTGGGGGGAGAGGGCAGGACATGGGCTCGGCGAGAGTCCCTGGGGGGGAGAGGTCGGGACATGGGGTCGGAGAGAGTCCCTGTGGGGGGAGAGAGACCAGGAGATGGGGTGGTGGACAGTCCCTGGGCTCGGCGAGAGTCCCTGGGGGGAGAGGTCGGGACATGGGCTCGGCGAGAGTCTCTGGGGGGAGAGGGCAGGACATGGGCTCGGCGAGAGTCTCTGGGGGGAGAGGGCAGGACATGGGCTCGGCGAGAGTCCCTGGGGGGAGAGGGACCAGGAGATGGGGTGGGGAGAGTCCTGGGGGGAGGGGCGGGGAGAGAGGGCAGGACATGGGGTCGGAGAGAGTCCCTGTGGGGGGAGAGAGACCAGGAGATGGGGTGGTGGACAGTCCCTGGGGGAGAGGGACCAGGAGATGGGGTGGGGAGGGTCTTGGGGGGAGGGGCGGGGAGAGAGGGCAGGACATGGGGTCGGAGAGAGTCCCTGTGGGGGGAGAGAGTCCCCAGGGCAGAGAGAGCCATTGGTCTGGGCTCCACTTAGACCGTGCTGGAACTAGGGTCCTTGCGAATTGAATAACTCGGGCTGTAGAGAGGGTTTTCAACTAATTAGTCAGAGGGAGAGTTCAGCTGAGCTGAATAAGGAGAGGACGTGGGAGCAGGGTAGCACTGGGAGAAATGAAAACCAGAGCATGCCAGGAAGGGACAGAATGTATAAACATAAAGGTGAATCAGAAAGTGGGGTCAAAGCAGGAGAAAATGGTCAAAAAACAAATTTAAAGGTTCTTTATGTGAATGCACACAGCATTTGTAACAAAATCGATGAGTTAATGGCACAAAGAGATACAAATGGGTCTGATCTGATCGCCATTACAGAGACGTGGTTGCAAGGTGACCAAGGCTGGGAACTGAATATTCAGGGTATTTGACAATTCGGAAGGAGAGACAGAAAGGAAAAGGAGGTGGGGTAGCACTGTTAATAAAGGATGAGGTCAGTGCGTTAGTGAGAAACGATACTGGCTCAGAAGGTCAAGATGTTGATTCAGTTTGGGGGGAGATAAGGAATAATAAGGGGAAAAAGTCGCTGGTGGGCGTAGTCTATAGGCCCCCTAAAAGTGGCTACACTGTGGGACGGAGTATAAATCAAGAAATAATGGAGGTTTGTAATAAAGGAACGGCAATAATCATGGGCGATTTTAACCTTCACATTGATTGGACAAATTGGCCAGGGTAGCCTTGAGGAAGAGTTCATCGAGTGTATCCGGGATAGTTTCCTTGAACAGTACGTTGCGGAACCAATCAGGGAGCAGATTATCTTAGATCTGGTACTGTGTAATGAGACAGGATTAATAAACAATCTCCTCGTAAAGGATCCTCTAGGAAAGAGTGACCATAACATGGTTGAATTTCAAATTCAGTTGGAGGGTGAGAAAGTTGGATCTCAAACCAGGGCCCGAAGCTTAAATAAAGGAGACTACAAAGGTATGAGGGCAGAGTTGGCTAAAGTGGACTGGGAAAATAGATTAAAGTGTGGGATGGTTGATGAGCAGTGGCAGACATTTAAGGAGATATTTCATAACTCGCAACAAAAATATATCCCAATGAGAAGGAAAGACTGTAAGAGAAGGGATAACCATCCGTGGTTAACTAAGGAAATAAGTGATGGTGTGTGTTATATATGTAAACCTGTAAATACCTTGTGTAGCCACCAGAGGGCTCACCCCCTGGATTCCCAAGGGATCCCACAATCCCTTGGGAGCACAGGTATTTAAGGAGGCCTCACAGGTTGGAGAGGCACTCTGGAGACCTGCAATAAAAGACTAAGGTCACACTTTACTTTGAGCTCACAGTATCGAGTCAGACTTTTTATTCATACATAACAACTGGCAACGAGGTACAGATGACGAACCCAACGATGCAGAGAACAGTGGGCATCCTGGAGAAATTTTCGGAGGGAGATGATTGGGAAACCTTCGTGGAGCGACTCAACCAATACTTCGTGGCCAACGAGCTGGAAGGAGAAGCGAACGCTGCCAAACGAAGGGCGATTCTCCTCACCGTCTGTGGGTCACCAACGTATGGCCTCATGAAAAATCTGCTCACTCCAGCAAAACCCACAGAGAAATCGTACGATGATTTGTGCGCACTGGTCCGGGAGCATCTGAACCCGAAGGAAAGCGTTCTGATGGCGAGGTACCGGTTCTACACGTACAAGAGGTCTGAAGGCCAAGAAGTGGTGAGCTCTGTCGCCGAGCTAAGACACCTTGCAGGACATTGCGAATTTGAAGGACATTTGGAGCACATGCTCAGCGACTTCTTTGTACTTGGCATTGGCCATGAAGTAATACTTCGCAACCTTTTGACTGTACAGACCCCAACCTTGAGTAAAGCCATAGCGATAGCCCAGGCTTTCATTGATACCAGGCAAATCTCTCAGCACATGAGTGCTGCTACAAGTACTGTGAACAAAGTAATGTTGTTTTCAAATCGCAACGTACAGGGCAGGCCCCACATGCCTGCAGCTACACGTCCGCAGATGTCTCAGAGTCCACCATCAAGGGTGATGAATGCACCTTGTTGGCGCTGCGGGGGTGATCATCATTTCCATTCATGCCGCTTCAAAGGATACATTTGCAAGGACTGTGGAACAATGGGACACCTCCAACGAATGTGCAGGCGAGCTGCAAACTCTGCTAATCCTACAAACCACCATGTTGCAGAGGAGGACAGATCACGATGAACCAGAGCCTCAGACCGAGGAGGCAGAGGTATATGGGGTGCACACATTTATCACAAAGTGTCCCCCGATAAAGCTGAAGGTTGAATTCAATGGACACCCGGTGTCAATGGAGCTGGACACGGGCATTATGAGCAAAAAGACTTTCGATAAATTGTGGTGCAGCTAGGCCTCAAGGCCAGTCCTGACTCCCATTCGCACTAAACTGAGAACCTACACAAAGGAACTGATTCCCATAATCGGCAGTGCTACTGTATAGGTCTCCTACGATGGAGCGGTGCACAGGTTTTCACTCTAGGTGGTACCGGGCGATGGCCCCACGCTGTTCGGCAGGAGCTGGCTGGGAAAGATACGCTGGAACTGGGACGACGTCCGAGCGCTCTCATCCGTTGACGATACTTTGTGTGCCCAAGTCTTAAACAAGTTCCCCTCGCTGTTCGAACCAGGCACCGGGAAGTTTCAAGGAGCAAAAGTGCAGATGCACTTAATTCCGGGGGTGCGCCCCATCCATCACAAGGCGAGAGCAGTACCGTACATGATGAGAGAGAGGGTGGAGATCGAGCTGGACAGACTGCAATGAGAGGGCATCATTTCGCCGATCGAATTCAACGAGTGGGCCAGTCCTATTGTTCCAGTCCTCAAGGGAGAAGGCACTGTCAGAATCTGTGGTGATTACAAAGTAACTATCAATCATTTCTCCCTACAGGATCAATACCCATTACCAAAAGCAGACGACCTATTTGCGACGCTGGCGGGAGGAAAGACGTTCACGAAGCTGGACTTGACCTCGGCCTACATGGTGGAGGAGCTGGAGGAATCATCGAAGGGCCTCACCTGCATCAACACGCACAAAGGTCTCTTCATTTACAACAGGTGCCCGTTTGGGATTCGATCAGCCGCGGCAATATTCCAGAGAAACATGGAAAGTTTACTGAAGTCAGTCCTGCGCACCGTGGGCTTCCAGGATGACATCTAGGTCACAGGTCGGGACACAGTCGAGCATCTGCAGAACCTGGAGGGTGTTCTTACTCGGCTTAACCGCGTGGGGCTCTGGTTAAAACGCTCAAAGTGCATTTTCCTGGCACCTGAAGTGGAGTTCCTGGGCAAAAGAATCGCGGCGGACGGCATCAGGCCAACCGATTCGAAGACGGAGGCAATCGAGAACGCACCGAGGCCACAGAACGTGATGGAGCTGCGGTCGTTCCTAGGACTCCTGAACTACTTTGGTAACTTCTTACTGGGTCTCACCACTGCATGTCTTACTGCGTAAAGGAGGTGAATGGGTATGGGGCCAAAGTCAAGAAAATGCCTTTGTAAAAGCTAGAAAATTGTTATGCTCAAACAAATTGCTTGTGTTGTATGATCCATGTAAGCATTTGGTACGAGCATGTGATGTGTCGTCATATGGTGTCGGGTGTGTATTGCAACAAGCTAATGATATCGGGAAATTGCAACCGGTTGCTTATGCATCCAGAAGTCTGTCTAAGGCTGAGAGAGCCTACAGCATGATTGAAAAAGAAGTGTTAGCATAAAGAAAATGTATCAATACCTGTTTAGGCTCAAATTTGAATTGGAAACTGACCATAAGCCACTTATATCCCTGTTTTCTGAAAGTAAGGGGATAAATACGAATGCATTGGCCCACATCCAGAGATGGCGCTCACGTTGCCCACATAGAACAACGCCATCCGCCACAGGCCAGGCAGAGAAAACTGTGCCGATGCTCTCAGTAGGCTGCTATTGCCCACCACGGCGGTGGAAATGGCACAGCCCCTAGATTTAGTCATGGTAATGGAAGCATTCGAGAGTGAGCAATCACCTGTTACCGCCCAACAGATTAGAACAGGACGAGCCAGGACTTCTTACTGTTCTTATTAAAAAATTGTGTGCTTCATGGGAGCTGGTCCAGTGTCCCGTTGGAAATGCAGGAAGAGATAAAGTCGTTCCAGTGGCGCAAAGATGAAATGTCTATAAAGGTAGACTGCCTTCTGTGGGGTAATTGGGTAGTAGGAACGAAGAAGGGCAGGAACATTTTCATCAGTGATCTCCACAGTACCCACCCAGGCATTGTAATGATGAAAGCGATAGCCAGATCCCACGTGTGGTGACCCGGTATTGATGCAGACTTAGAGTCCTATGTGCACAAATGTTATACATGCTCGCAGTTAAGCAAAGCACCCAGGGAGACGCCACTAAGTTTATGGTCTTGGCCCTCCAAACCATGGCCCAGGGTCCATGTCGACTATGCACGCCCGTTTTTGGGTAAAATGTTCCGAGTGGTTGTAGATGCATTCTCCAAATGGATTGTGTTGTGTATCTGTAAAGCATGCACTCCCATGTTCCGCCACCAGGGAGTGCATCCCCTAAAGTCCCAAGGGATCCCAGCATCCCTTGGGAGCACTGTATATAAGCCAGCCCCTAAGGTCTGCTCCTCACTCTGGAGTGTATTAATAAAGACTGAGGTCACTGTTACTTTAACCTCCCTGTGTGCAGCCTCATCTGTGTTAGGAACACAATAACTGGCGACGAGTATACAAATCCAACGCAAAGATGCAGCAAACTGTGGGCATCCTGGAGAAGTTCTCAGAGGGTGAGGACTGGGAAGCCTATGTCGAATGGTTAGACCAGTACTTTGTAGCCAACGAGCTGGACGGAGAAGGAAGCGCTGCAAAAAGGAGAGCGGTCCTCCTCACAGTCTGCGGGGCACCGACCTACAGCCTCATGAAGAATCTTCTGGCTCTGGTGAAACCCACTGATAAGTCGTATGAGGAGCTGTGTACACTGGTTCGGGAGCATCTTAACCCAAGGGAGAGCGTGCTGATGGCGAGGTATCGGTTCTACACGTGCCAGCGATCTGAAGGTCAGGAAGTGGTGAGCTACGTCGCCGAGCTAAGGCGACTTGCAGGACAATGTGAGTTTGATTGCTACCTGGAGCAAATGCTCAGAGACTTTTTTGTACTGGGCATTGGCCACGAGACCATCCTACAAAAACTTTTGAACCTCAGTAAGGCCATTGTGATAGCACAGGTGTTTATGTCCACCAGTGATAACACCAAACAAATCTCTCAGCACACAAGTGCTCGCAATGTTCATAAATTAACTGGAACTGTGTTTGCGAGCAGAAATGTACAGGGCAGAACCCACGAGTCTGCAACTGCCAGCAGGCCTCAGGTGACCCAGAAGACTCGGAGTCCGCAACAAAGGATGAATGCAAGGCAATTCACACCTTGTTGGCATTGTGGAGGCTTCCATTCAGCCTATTCATGCCGCTTCAAAGGGTATGTTTGCAAGAGTTGTGGAAAAATGGGGCACCTCGAACGAACTTGCAGATGAGCTGCAAGCTCTGCAAAAACTGCTAACCACCACGTGGCAGATGAAGATCGGTCCATGGTGGATCAAAGCAATTTCGAGCTTCAGAGAGAGGAGGCAAATGCTGAAGTACACAGGGTGCACACATTTTTGATGAAATGTCCACCTATAATGCTAAATGTAAAATTGAATGGCTTACCCGTAGCCATGGAACTGGACACTAGCGCTAGCCAATCCATCATGAGTAAAAAGATGTTTGAGAGATTGTGGTGCAACAATTGTGATGATACAAAGATGGGAGGAAAAGCAAGGTGTGAGGAGGACACAAAAAATCTGCAAAGGGATATAGACTGGCTAAGTGAGTGGGCAAACATTTGGCAGATGGAGTATAATGTGGGAAAATGTGAGGCATAAAAAATAGAAAAGCAAATTATAATTTAAATGAAGAAAAATAGCAAAATGCTGCAGTACAGAGGGACCTGGGGGTCCTTGTGCATGAAACACAAAAAGTTATTATGCAGGTACAGCAAGTAATCAGGAATGTTGGCCTTTATTGCAAGGGGGATAGAGTATAAAAGCAGAGAAGTCCTGCTACAATTGTACAGGGTATTGGTGAGGCCACACCTGGAGTACTGCGTACAGTTTTGGTCTCTGTATTTAAGGAAGGATATTTTTGCTTTGGAGGCAGTTCAGAGAAGGTTCACTAGGTTGATTCCAGAGATGAGGAGGTTGACTAATGAGGAAAGGTGGAGTTCAGAAGAATGAGAGGTGATCTTATCGAAACGTGTAAGATAATGAGGGGGCGCGACAAGATGGATGCAGAGAGGATGCTTCCACCAGGAGATGGGGTGTGGGAGAGTCCCTGGGGGAGAGGGCAGGAGATGGGGTCGGGGAGTGTCCCTGGAGCAGGGGGGGAGGAGGAGGAAATGGGGTAGGGAGGGTAAGACTAGGAGGCATAGGACCCAAAATTGGTGAACTTACCGTCTGCTGCCCCCGAGTTTTCTGGGCGGTCTCCCTGGTTTCTGGGCGGTCTCCCCGCCGAGCGAGTTTGGTGAAGTCTTCCTGTCGGCGAGGGGAGAAGGTCGCTGGAGAGCGTCCGCTGGCAGGTGCTGATGTGCGACACCCACAAGAATGGTCCCGCCCGCTGTGTCCCCACTTTGGTCCAGGGCGGGAGTCCGGTATGGCCGGGGAAGGACCGCCGCATGGAGGCAGGTCTGACCTCAACGGTAAGTATAAAGATCGGCAAAAAAAGGTTAGTCCTCTTCTTTCCTTTATTTTTTTTGCAGGTATTTAGGTGAACGGGTCCCCTGAAGGATTTCTGGTGGGTTTTCTTGTTTTGAATATGTTTTATTCTATCTGTTCGCCCCTCCCTCGGTGGTACTTTGCCGAGGATCGCATTTGACGTTGAGAATCGGTGTGCAAGGCCGATTTTTGCCATCGAGCGGTCTTTCCCACATGTTTTCATGAAACTTACTCCCAAAATACCGTCAGTATCTCAGCCGTCCTTTGCATGGTACTTAGGCGGGACTTAGCTTTCACCAAACTCGAGCCCATAGTCTCAGAATAAGGGGTCACCCATTTAAAACTGAGATGAGGAGGAATTTCTTCTCTCAGAGGGTCGTGAATCTGTGGAATTTTCTGCCCCAGAGAGCTGTGGAGGCTGGGTCATTGAATATATTTAAGGTGGAGATAGACAGATTTTTGAGCGATAAGGGAGTGAAGGGTTATGGGGAGCGGGCGGGGAAGTGGAACTGAGTCCATGATCGGATCAGCCATGATCTTATTGAAGGGTGGAGCAGGCTCGAGGGGCCGAATGGCCGACTCCTGCTCCTATTTCTTATGATCTTCTGAGTTGGGGTGGGGCAGAATCCCTTGGGGAGCGGCCAGGAGATGGGGTGTGGGAGAGTCCCTGGGGGGAGAGGGCAGGAGATGGGGTCGGGGAGTGCCCCTGGAGCGGGGGGTGGGGGGAGGAGGAAATGGGGTGGGGAGAGTCCCTGGGGGAGAGGGGCCAGGAGAATGTGGTTGGGGAGACTCCCTGGGGGAGAGTCCCTGGGGGAGAGAGGGCAGGAGTTTTGTTGAAAGTTGAATCGAAGTGAAGGGCGGAACAGCAATTTTGTCCCATCTCACTGGGAAATGAATGATACTGCTAAACTCATTCCACGTCAGGTCTTTTCAGGCAGTTAGGAGTTTATTTCATCCGTGAACTAAAAAATCTGATTTCATCATTCTGACAGCTGGACACTGCCCACTTACAGCGTTACCCCAAATATCCCTGCCGAATGGCCTGTTTCTGTGCTGTACATTTGGGGTAACTCTCTGTAAGTGGCCAGTGTCTAGCTGCCGGGGTTTATGCCCCACACCAGCCCCCTCCCACCCCTCTCCATCGCACCCCATCACCATATCCTTCTATTCCTTTCTCCCTCATGAGTTTATCCAGCTTCCCCTTAAACACATCGATACTATTCACCTCAACCCCTCCCTGTGGCAGCGAGTTCCACATTCTCACCCCTCTCTGGGTCAAGAAGTTTCTCCTGAATTCCCCACTGGGTTTATTGTGGAATCTCAGACCCTGCCTTGATTTGGGAGCTTGCTGCCTGGGGTTGAGCAGGACGTTAGTGTAGCGCGGGGCTGACACGCAGACAGGAACAGTGCCAGCTTCTGGCACCTGTGCGCGGACCCTCACCATCCACGTGGTAATGAAGGTGACTGACTGACCTTAGGCCCACACAGCCACAGCCCAGCTCCAACCCGCAGTGGTACACTCACCAGCAATCTGCATTGTTCACAACCTGCCACCGCTAATTGCTGTATAACAACATGATGACAAGTTCTAATTCAAGCTAATCGCAATCTAATAACTCACGGGCTGCCACTTGAACCACGCATCATGCTGCACTGTGGAACATCCGACAAATTCTATCGGCTGGATGTTTAAACTGCGGGCGTTTAATAATTCAGTGAATAATTCACTTGGAAGCCTAATTGTAAACGTTTCCATTGCCAGCAGGGCATTACACCGAGTTACAATCGCGCAGTGCCTGTACATCAGTCTGTCTGACCACACACCCCACATACACAGTCAGGAGCAGCTCTGAACGGACTGCAGCCCAATAAAGAACAGTCTGTCTGTCTCCCCCAGTCTGTCTGTCTCCCTCAGTCTGTCGGTCTCCCCCTGTCTGTCTGTCTCCCTCAGTCTGTCTGTCTCCCTCAGTCTGTCGGTCTCCCCCTGTCTGTCTGTCTCTCCCAGTCTGTCTGTCTCCCCCTGTCTGTCTGTCTCCCCCTGTCTGTCTCCCCCAGTCTGTCTGTCTCCCTCAGTCTGTCTGTCTGCCCCAGTCTGTCTGTCTACCCCAGTCTGTCTGTCTCCCTCAGTCTGTCTGTCTCCCCCAGTCTGCCTGTCTCCCTCAGTCTGTCTGTCTCCCTCAGTCTGTCTGTCTGCCCCAGTCTGTCTGTCTACCCCAGTCTGTCTGTCTCTCTCTGTCTGTCTGTCTCCCCCAATCTGTCTGTCTCCCCCTGTCTGCCTGTCTCCCCCAGTCTGTCTGTCTCTCTCTGTCTGTCTGTCTCTCTGTCTGTCTGTCTCTCTCAGTCTGTCTGTCTCCCCCAGTCTGTCTGTCTCCCCCAGTCTGTCTGTCTCTCTCTGTCTGTCTGTCTCCCCCAGTCTGTCTGTCTGCCCCAGTCTGTCTGTCTCCCCCAGTCTGCCTGTCTCTCTCTGTCTGTCTGTCTCCCCCAGTCTGTCTGTCTGCCCCAGTATGTCCGTCTCCCCCAGTCTGTCTGTCTCTCTCTGTCTGTCTGTCTCCCCCAGTCTGCCTGTCTCCCCCTGTCTGCCTGTCTCCCCCAGTCTGTCTGTCTCCCCCAGTCTGTCTGTCTCTCTCTGTCTGTCTGTCTCCCCCAATCTGTCTGTCTCCCCCTGTCTGCCTGTCTCCCCCAGTCTGTCTGTCTCTCTCTGTCTGTCTGTCTCTCTGTCTGTCTGTCTCTCTCAGTCTGTCTGCCTCCCCCAGTCTGTCTGTCCCCCTCAGTCTGTCTGCCTCACTCAGCCACCTGCCTCCCTCAGTCTGTCTGTCTCTCAGTCTGTCTCCCTCAGTCTGTCTGCCTCTCTCAGTCTGTCTGTCTCTCTCTCTCAGTCTGTCTGTCTCTCTCAGTCTGTCTGCCTCTCTCAGTCTGTCTGTCTCCCTCAGTCTGTCTGCCTCTCTCAGTCTGTCTGTCTCCCTCAGTCTGTCTGTCTCCCCCAGTCTGTCTGTCTCCCTCAGTAGTCTGTCTCCCTCAGTCTGTCTGTCTCCCTCAGTCTGTCTGTCTCTCTCAGTCTGTCTGCCTCTCTCAGTCTGTCTGTCTCCCTCAGTCTGTCTGCCTCCCTCAGTCTGTCTGTCTCCCTCAGTAGTCTGTCTCCCTCAGTCTGTCTGTTTCCCTCAGTAGTCTGTCTCCCTCAGTCTGTCTGCCTCCCTCAGTAGTCTGTCTCCCTCAGTCTGTCTGTCTCCCTCAGTAATCTGTCTCCCTCAGTCTGTCTGTCTCCCTCAGTCTGTCTGCCTCCCTCAGTAGTCTGTCTCCCTCAGTCTGTCTGTCTCTCTCAGTCTGTCTGCCTCCCTCAGTCTGCCTCCCTCAGTCTGTCTGCCTCCCTCAGTCTGCCTCCCTCAGTCTGTCTGTCTCCCTCAGTCTGTCTGCCTCTCTCAGTCTGTCTGTCTCCCTCAGTCTGCCTCCCTCAGTCTGTCTGTCTCCCTCAGTCTGTCTGCCTCTCTCAGTCTGTCTGTCTCCCTCAGTCTGTCTGTCTCCCTCAGTCTGTCTGTCTCTCTCAGTCTGTCTGCCTCCCTCAGTCTGTCTGTCTCCCTCAGTCTGTCTGTCTCTCAGTCTGTCTGTCTCCCTCAGTCTGTCTGCCTCCCTCAGTCTGTCTGTCTCCCTCAGTCTGTCTGTCTCTCAGTCTGTCTGTCTCCCTCAGTCTGTCTGTCTCCCTCAGTCAGTCTGTCTCAGTCTGTCTGTCTGTCTCCCTCAGTCTGTCTGCCTCCCTCAGTCTGTCTGCCTCTCTCAGTCTGTCTGTCTCCCTCAGTCAGTCTGTCTCTCTCAGTCTATCTGTCTCCCTCAGTCTGTCTGTCTCCCTCAGTCTGTCTGTCTCAGTCTGTCTGCCTCTCTCAGTCGCTTGAATTTGATCCCTAAATCTGTTGCCTTGCTGTATCTCACTCAGCCGTTAACATCCTCATAATCTTCCTCTTGAACCATGACCTCAACTCTTCACCTAGCTCTTGGCAGTCTCTGAGCTGGTCTGAAACATATGGTGACATTTAGTGATGTGTTAAGGAGAGTGTGAGAGCGTAGGTATGGGTCATTGAGGATGGTGCATGTAGAATAATAGCATCACAGCAGGAGGCCATTGGGCCCATCGAGCCTGTGCCGACTCTGTGACAGAGCGATCCAATCAGTCCCACTCCCCCCGCGCTCCCCCCACAGCTCTGCAATTTTTTCCTTCAACTATTTATCCAATTCCCGGTTTGAAAGTTGCGATTGAATCTGCTCCCACCGCCCTTTCAGGCAGCGCGTTCCCGATCACAACAACTCGCTGTGTAAACACATTCTCCTCACATCCCCCTCGGGTTCTTTGGCCAATCGCCTTCAATCTGTGTCCCTCTGGTTACCGAGCCTCATGCCCCCGGGAACAGTGTCTCCTTATTCACTCTTTTCAAACTCTTCATGATTTTGAACATCTCTATTAAATCTCCCCTTAACCTTCTCTGCTCCAAGGAGAACAACCCCAGCTTCTCCAGTCTCTCCACGTAACTGAGGTCCCTCATCCCTGGGACTATTCTCGTAAATCCCCTCCGCATCCTCTCCCAGGCCGTGACACCCTTCCTAAAGTGTATTACAGTGCCAGCCGAGGCTCAGTGGGCAACACTCTCTCACCTCTGAGAGAGAAGGTTGTGGGTTCAAGTCCCACTCTCGGGACTTTAGCACAAAAACAGTCAAAGCTGACACTCCAGTGCAGTGCTGAGAGAGTGCTTTCGGATGAGTCGTTAAACCGAGGCCCCTTCTACTCTCTCAGGTGGGCGTAAAAGATTCCACGGCCGCTACTTCGATGAAGAGCGGGGGAGTTCTCCCCGGTGTCCTGGGGCCAATATTTATCCCTCAATCAACATCACAAAAAAACTGATCATCTGGTCATTGCTGTGTGTGGGAGCTTGCTGTGCGCAAATTGGCGGCTGTGTTTCCCACAATACAACAGTGACTGCACTTCAAAAAGTTCTTCATTGGCTGTAAATTGCTTTGAGACAGCCGGTGGTCGTGAAAGGCGCTCTATAAATGCAAGTCTTTCTTTCACCCAGAATTGGCTGCAATACCCCAGCCGGGGCTGAACCTGTGCCTTATCAAGGTTCAGCAACTGATGTCATACTTGGTGAATATTCCACCCCCCCCGCCTCCCCCCCCCACTCCACCTCGCCCCCCCCACTCCACCTCGCCCCCCCACTCCACCTCGCCCCCCCCACTCCACCTCGCCCCCCCCACCTCCCCCCCACTCCACCTCCCCCCCCCCACCTCGCCCCCCCCCACCTCCCCCCACTCCACCTCCCCCCCCCCCACCTCCCCCCCACTCCACCTCACCCCCCCGCCTCCCCCCCCACTCCACCTCCCCCCCCACTCCACCTCCCCCCCACTCCACCTCCCCCCCACTCCACCTCGCCCCCCACCTCCCCCCCCCCCACCTCGCCCCCCCCACCTCCCCCCCACTCCACCTCCCCCCCCCCACCTCCCCCCCACTCCACCTCACCCCCCCCGCCTCCCCCCCCACTCCACCTCCCCCCCCACTCCACCTCCCCCCCACTCCACCTCCCCCCCACTCCACCTCCCCCCCACTCCACCTCGCCCCCCACCTCCCCCCCCCCCACCTCGCCCCCCCCACCTCCCTCCCCCCCACTCCACCTCCCCCCCCCCACCTCCCCCCCACTCCACCTCACCCCCCCCGCCTCCCCCCCCACTCCACCTCCCCCCCCACTCCACCTCCCCCCCCACTCCACCTCCCCCCCACTCCACCTCGCCCCCCACCTCCCCCCCCCCACCTCGCCCCCCCCACCTCCCCACTCCACCTCCCCCCCCCCACCTCCCCCCCACTCCACCTCACCCCCCCCGCCTCCCCCCCCACTCCACCTCCCCCCCCACTCCACCTCCCCCCCACTCCACCTCGCCCCCCACCTCCCCCCCCCCACCTCGCCCCCCCCACCTCCCCCCCACTCCACCTCCCCCCCCCACCTCCCCCCCACTCCACCTCGCCCCCCACCTCCCCCCCACTCCACCTCCCCCCCCCCCACCTCCCCCCCACTCCACCTCCCCCCCACTCCACCTCGCCCCCCCCACCTCCCCCCCACTCCACCTCGCCCCCCCCCCCCACTCCACCTCGCCCCCCCACTCCACCTCACGCCCCCCCCACCTCCCCCCCACTCCACCTCGCCCCCCCACTCCACCTCACCCCCCCCACCTCCCCCCACTCCACCTCGCCCCCCCACTCCACCTCCCCCCCCCACCTCCCCCCCACTCCACCTCACCCCCCCCGCCTCCCCCCCACTCCACCTCACCCCCCCCACCTCCCCCCACTCCACCTCGCCCCCCCACTCCACCTCCCCCCCCCACCTCCCCCCCACTCCACCTCACTCCCCCCCCCACCTCCCCCCCACTCCACCTCGCCCCCCCCGCCTCCCTCCCCCACTCCACCTCGCCCCCCCCCACTCCACCTCGCCCCTCCCCGCCTCCCCCCCACTCCACCTCGCCCCCCACCTCCCCCCCACTCCACCTCACTCCCCCCCCCACCTCCCCCCCACTCCACCTCACCCCCCCCGCCTCTCCCCCCACTCCACCTCGCCCCCTCGCCTACTCCCATTCGCCCCCTGCCCCCCCACTCTCCCTCGCCCCCCCACTCCCTCTTGCCCCCCCACTCCCCCTTCGCCCCCCCACTCCCCCTTGCTCCCCCCCACTGCCCCTCACCCCCCCTTCACCCTGCCCCCACTCCCCCTTTGCCCCCCACTCCCTGTTGCCCCTCCTCACTCCCCTCGCCCCCCCCCCCACTCCTCCTGGTCCCCCGCCACCCCCGCCGAGCAGAGCTGACTGAGCCATTTCCATTTCCATTATTGCCATAGCGACAGGCCTCCTTGCAGTGAGAATCAGGAGCACAGCAGCCATTCCAGGTCCCTGTAGCAACAAGAGCCCGACAGAGTGAAGTGGACACTCTGGGCAAGTCCCCAGAGCTGGGCATGCGACAGATTCTGATATCGGGAGCAGTTCTATTCTCTAAAACATGTGAATATAGTCGAGCTCGCACCGTGCTCTTAGCGATGTCAGCAAACATTCAGTCATCACACTGGGAGCAGGAGCAGCAGCTGTCAGGCCGGACTAGTTAAACTTCATCAAACGCTAACCTGATTTAAACTGCTCAAACGAGAATGGACAGGATCGATCCCTGACTGTACTGGAGGCAGAGGCTGGATTATTAGTCACCTATGTTGGTTGACAGATAAATATAAGCCCCAGGACCCAGGGAGAATGCCCCCGGACTTCTTCAAAATAGTGCTGTGCGACCACTCACATCCCTGTGAGAGAGCAGATGGGTCCTCGGTTTAAAGTATCAGCAGAAAGGTGGCCCCTCCGACAGTGCGGCGCTCCCTCAGTACTGCCCCTCCGACAGTGCAGCGCTCCCTCAGTACTGCCCCTCCGACAGTGCGGCGCTCCCTCAGTACTGCCCCTCCGACAGTGCAGTGCTCCCTCAGTACTGCCCCTCCGACAGTGCAGCGCTCCCTCAGTACTGCCCCTCCCACAGTGCAGCACTCCCTCAGTACTGCCCCTCCGACAGTGCGGCGCTCCCTCAGTACTGCCCCTCCGACAGTGCAGCGCTCCCTCAGTACTGCCCCTCCGACAGTGCGGCGCTCCCTCAGTACTGCCCCTCCGACAGTGCGGTGCTCCCTCAGTACTGCCCCTCCGACAGTGCTGCGCTCCCTGAGTACTGCCCCTCCGACAGTGACGCGCTCCCTCAGTACTGCCCCTCCGACAGTGCAGCGCTCCCTCAGTACTGCCCCTCCGACAGTGCGGTGCTCCCTCAGTACTGTCCCTCCGACAGTGCAGCGCTCCCTGAGTACTGCCCCTCCGACAGTGCAGCGCTCCCTCAGTACTGCCCCTCCGACAGTGCGGAACTCCCTCAGTACTGCCCCTCTGACAGTGCGGCACTCCCTCAGTACTGCCCCTCCATCAGTGCGGCACTCCCTCAGTACTGCCCCTCCATCAGTGCAGTGCTCCCTCAGTACTGCTCCTCCGACAGTGCAGCACTCCCTCAGTACTGCCCCTCCATCAGTGCAGCGCTCCCTCAGTACTGCCCCTCCATCAGTGCAGCGCTCCCTCAGTACTGCCCCTCCGACAGTGCGGCACTCCCTCAGTACTGCCCCTCCATCAGTGCAGCGCTCCCTCAGTACTGCCCCTCAACAGTGAAACGTAACTAAGTCAGTTACGCTGGTGCAGATCGCAGGGGGAAATTTGGAAACAAATAAATACACCAACAAAACGGTGCACATGATCGGGGAAAATTGAACCTATAGTCACAGAATAAGGCGGAGATAGACAGATTTTTAAGTAATAAGCGAGTAAAGGGCTATGTTGAACGGGCAGGGAGGTGGAGCTGAGTCCATGATCAGATCAGCCATGATGTTATTGAATGGCGGAGTAGGCTCGAGGGGCCGAATGGCTGTGTCAAAAAGCCCCGGTCTGCACGTGTATTGATTCTGTGGTGGATCCATTGGTCAGAATCATGGCTTGCATGTCAGCATGAAGCAAGCAGAGGATGGTGACAAATTTTTAATATACTCAATGACTCAGCCTCCACAACCCTCTGGGGTAGAGAATTCCAAAGATTCACCACCCTCTGAGTAAAGAAATTGCCCTTATTTTGAGACTGTGACTCCCTGTTATAGACTCCTCAGCCAAGGGAAACATCCTCCTTGTACTTACATAAGAACATAAGAAATAGGAGCAGGAGTAGGCCATTCGGCCCCTCGAGCCTGCTCTGCCATTCAATAAGATCATGGCTGATCTGATCATGGACTCAGCTCCACTTCCCCGCCCGCTCCCCATAACCCTTTATTCCCTTATCGCTCAAAAATCTGTCTATCTCCACCTTAAATATATTCAATGACCCAGCCTCCACAGCTCTCTGGGGCAGAGAATTCCACAGATTTACAACCCCCTGAGAGAAGAAATTCCTCCTCATTTAAATGGACGGGCCCTTATTCTGAGACAGTGTCCCCTAGTTCTAGTCTCCCCTATGAGTGGATCTTTTGCTGAGAGGGAAGATGGGGCCTCGATTTAATGTCTCATCTGAAAGATGGCATCTTCGACAATGCACCACATCCCATCCAGACCGAGTGACTTTCTACTTTGGGGACGGCCAGCCGTTTAAGTCCCTCCTCTTTATCTATTTTAATCCTATCCAGTATCGCTGCTTCCTCCTTTACTGCTACATTGGCAGCATCCTCTTCTCCAGTGAAGACCGATGCAAAATACTCATTCAGTATCTCAGCAATCCCCTCTGCCCCCACAGGAAGATATTTGGTCCTGAGTCTACCCCACCCTTACTTTGACAACCCTTTCACTATTTAAACAATAGACATGATCAGTAAGTGTGCTAGCTTCTCTGCAACTGGACACTAGATCTGGCTGGTGATTCTTCTTTACAACAAACGGTTAACAACCTATTTCATGGATATGACTCGGGCAGAATACATTGGTCCAATTCTGCCCTCCTGACCATCCCTGATTATAATCGCTCCACCATCGGTGGCCGTGCCTTCTGTTGCCTGGGCCCCAAGCTCTGGAACTCCCTCCCTAAACCTCTCCGCCTCTCTCTCCTCCTTAAGACCTACCTCTTTGACCAAGCTTTGCTCACCTGCCCTAATTTCTCCTTATGTGGCTCGGTGTCACATTTCTGTCTGATAATCACTCCTGCGAAACACATTGGGGGCAATGTTCCCTGTCATAGTTTTTTAGCCCACACGCCCCTTTAACGGGTTACCCGGCCGATCCAGAATTCCGAGCACGCGCGCGTTTTTCCAATTTAAGAGCTGGCTCACCAGCTGCGCGAGACCCTGGAGCGCCTCGCTGCCTCGTGGTTCGAGAGGGAACATTGCTTGGGACTTTCTATTACATTCCCGGCGCTATATAGACACATTGGTGTTGTGCTTTATCGCAGTGTACATTCCTCGTGATGCTCAGTCTGACCAATGCTGGAAAGCTCCGATTACTGGGAGTAGTGGGAGCAGGAAGGTGAGGAGGATTGTCCTTCCTGACAGGATGTGGTCATTGAGTGTTGCGTGTTATTGTCGTGTCCACCACAGTCTGTCCTAATGTGATGTAGTCATTGGGGAGCGTGCCTCCTGACCTGGGAGCAGTGCTGACAGACACCGAGCATCAGGCTGGGAGCACAATGTGTGTCTTTGAACTAATTACTTGTCCTGTTAGAGCGGTTCGCGAGAACTAAAGGCTGAGGAATTACTAGAAAATAACTTTAATCTGGTTGGAAACGGAGAGCTGGAAGATGATGTTTGTAGCAGTGAAAATTGTTTGAATGGGAACTATCGGAGCTGGTCTGGTCATGTCAGACAGCAAGTGCTCTGCTCGGAACTCCTTCACGGCAAACGAGCCCCAGGTGGGCAGAGGAAACGTTACAAGGACCACCCTCAAAGCCTCCCTGATAAAGTGCAACATCCCCACCGGCACCTGGGAGTCCCTGGCCAAAGACCGCCCCAAGTGGAGGAAGTGCATCCGGGAGGGTGCTGAGCACCTCGAGTCTCATCGCCGAGAGCATGCAGAAACCAAGCGCAGGCAGCGGAAGGAGCGTGCGGCAAACCAGTCCCACCCACCCCTTCCCTCAACCACTGTCTGTCCCACCCTGTGACAGAGACTGTAATTCCCGTATTGGACTGTTCAGTCTAAGGACACATTCTAAGAGTGGAAGCAAGTCTTCCTCAATTCCGAGGGATTGCCTATGATGATGATGATTCAAACTGCAAATATTCTTTTGTTGCTTGGATTTATATAGCGCCTTTCACGACCACCGGACATCCCAAGGCGCTTTACAGCCAATGAAGTACTTTTTGAAGTGTAGTCACTGTTGTAATGTGGGAAACGCAGCAGCCAATTTGCGCACAGCAAGCTCCCACAAACAGCAATGTGATAATGACCAGATAATCTGTTTTTGTAATGTTGATTGAGGGATAAATATTGGCCCCAGGACATTGGGGAGAACTCCCCTGCTCTTCTTCGAAATAGTGGCCACGGAATCTTTTATGTCCACTTAAGAGAGCAGCTGGGACCTCGGTTTAACATCTCATCCAAAAGCCGGCACCTCCGACAGCGCAGCGCTCCCTCAGTACTGCACTGAAGTGCCAGCCGAGATATTTGTACTCAAGTCCCTGGAGTGGGGCTTGAACCAATGACCTTCTGACTCAGAGGCGAGGTTGCTGCCCACTGAGCCATGGCTGACACTGAAGGTGCGGTGTGGTGATCAGCTGCAGATTCACAGGGTCCGACTCGGACTGCGAGCTCATGCAAGACGCTGTTGCTCTGGTCTGAGTCCGGGTTCTTGGCTCCTGATCACGGTCCAGGGATCCCCTGTCACAGAGAAAGAATGATATCTGGGGCCCCTGTAACAGGAACAGGAGGAGGCCATTCAGCCCCTCGAGCATGCTCCGCCATTCAATGAGATCAGGGCTGATCTGTATCGCAACTCCATTTACTCACCTTTGCTTCGTATCCCTTGATACCCTTACCCAACATAAATCTATCGATCTCAGTCTTATAAATTTCCATTGACCCCTCCAGACTCCACAGCCTTTTGGGGACAGAGTTCCGGATGTGAAGTGTATTTCACTCTTAAATGGTCCAGCTCTAATGTTAAGATTCTGTTCACTGGTGGAACTGCACCCCAATGAGACCCAATGCCTTCAGGACAAGAAAGCGCCCAGGGAAGTGTACCCCATCACCATCAGGGGAACAGAGGACATAGGGGGTGTACCCCATCACCATCAGGGGAACAGAGGACACAGGGGGGTGTACCCCATCACCATCAGGGGAACAGAGGGCACAGGGGGGTGTACCCCATCACCATCAGGGGAACAGAGGAGAAAGTCAAGAGGAGTTATAACATGTTTTTGGACCTATCATAGGTGGGATTGGCTGTGTAGGCGGCAGGGGTGCCTGGGTTGGGAGAGTTGTTCTATGAGGAGAGATTGAGTAGATTGGGCCCATACTCTCTGGAGTTTAAACATAGAAACATAGAAAATAGGTGCAGGAGTAGGCCATTCGGCCCTTCGAGCCTGCACCACCATTCAATAAGATCATGGCTGATCATTCCTTCAGTACCCCTTTCCTGCTTTCTCTACATACCCCTCGATCCCTTTAGTAGTAAGGGCCATATCTAACTCCCTCTTGAATATATCCAATGAACTGGCATCAACAACTCTCTGCGGTAGAGAATTCCACAGGTTAACAACTCTCAGAATGAAGAAGTTTCTCCTCATCTCAGTCCTAAATGGCTTACCCCTTATCCTAAGACTGGTTCTGGACTTCCCCAACATCGGGAACATTCTTCCCGCATCTAACCTGTCCAGTCCCGTCAGAATCTTATAGGTTTCTATGAGATCCCCTCTCATTCTTCTAAACTCCAGTGAATAAAGCCCAATTGATCCAGTCTCTCCTCATATGTCAGTCCAGCCATCCCTGGAATCAGTCTGGTGAACCTTCGCTGCCCTCCCTCAATAGCAAGAATGTCCTTCCTCAGATTAGGAGACCAAAACTGAACACAATATTCCAGGTGAGGCCTCACCAAGGCCCTGCACAACTGCAGTAAGACCTCCCTGCTCCTATACTCAAATCACCTAGGTATGAAGGCCAACATACCATTTGCCTTCTTCACCGCCTGCTGTACCTGCATTCCAACTTTCAATGACTGATGAACCATGACACCCAGGTCTCGCTGTACCTCCCCTTTTCCTAATCTACTGCCATTCAGATAATATTCTGCCTTTGTGTTTGTGCCCCGAAAGTGGATAACCTCACATTTATCCACATTATACTGCATCTGCCATGCATTTGCCCACTCATCTAACCTGTCCAAGTCACCCTGCATTTAGAAGAATGAGAGGTGATCTCATTGAAACATACAGATTCTGAGGGGGATTGACAGGGTAGATGCAGGGAGGATGTTTCCCCCGGGCTGGGGAGTCTAGAACCAGGGGACACAGTCTCAGGATAAGGGTTCGGCCATTTAGGACTGAGATGAGGAGGAATTTCTTCACTCAGAGGGTGGTGAATCTTTGAAAATTCTCTGCCCCAGAGGGCTGTGGAGGCTCAGTCTTTGAGTATATTCAAGGCTGAGATCGATAGATTTTTGGACTCTCGGGGAATCGAGGGAGATGGGGATCGGGCGGGAAAGTGGAGTTGAGGTAGAAGATCAGCCGTGATCTCATTGAATGGCGGAGCAGGCTCGAGGGGCCGAATGGCCGACTCCTGCTCCTAATTCTTATGTTCTTAGGGCAGAATGAACAGTTGCTGCACTGGCTGAGAGACACTTTAAACCATTTGTACTCAATAAAACAAGGCTCTAAATAAAAGCAAGTTTTGTTAACAGCTGCTTCCTTGGTGGGGAGCCGCGTTTTCTCTGGCTGTTCCACAGTACCGCGGGTCGCTGTCCGATATTAAAGGCGTTGGACAAACTCAAGTAGTTGTTATTTTAAAAATTGATTTCTAGAAAATACTGACAATTGATTGCTGAGGTGGTGATGAGTAATTCTGAGCAATGTTGCTGGCAATTGAAATTACTCGTGAATCAATATTCACCGAGCTGTAAGTAACATACTCATTCTCAACATCAGACTCAGTATCACACCATTTATTTGAAATAAAGAAAGACTTGCATTTCTATCGCACCTTTCACAACCACCGGATGTCTCAAAGCGCTTTACAGCCAATGAAGTAGTTTTGGAGTGTGGTCACTGTTGTAATGTGGGAAACCCAGCAGCTAATTTGTGCACAGCAAGCTCCCACACACAGCAATGTGATAATGACCAGATAAATTGTTTTTCTTCTGTTGATTGATGGAAAAATATTGGCCAGGACACCGGGGATATCTCCCCTGCTTTTCTATGAAATAGTGGGATCTTTTACGTTCACCTGAAAAGGCAGATGGGGCCTCGGTTTATCGTCTCGTCCTCCGACCCCTCCAACAGTGCGGCGCTCCCTCAGTACTGTCCCTCCAACAGTGCAGCACTCCCCCAGTATTGCCCCTCCGACAGTGCGGCACTCCCTCAGTACTGCCCCTCCGACAGTGCAGCACTCCCTCAGTACTGCCCCTCCCACAGTGCAGCGCTCCCTCAGTACTGCCCCTCCCACAGTGCGGCACTCCCTCAGTACTGCCCCTCCGACAGTGCGGCGCTCCCTCAGTACTGCCCCTCCCACAGTGCGGCGCTCCTTCAGTACTGCCCCTCCGACAGTGCGGCGCTCCCTCAGTACTGCCCCTTCCACAGTGCAGCACTCCCTCAGTACTGCCCCTCCGACAGTGCGGCATTCCCTCAGTACTGCCCCTCTGACAGTGCAGCACTCCCTCAGTACTGCCCCTCCTACAGTGCGGCACTCCCTCAGTACTGCCCCTCCGACAGTGCAGCACTCCCTCAGTACTGCCCCTCCGACAGTGCAGCGCTCCCTCAGTACTGCCCCTCCTACAGTGCGGCACTCCCTCAGTACCGCCTCTCTGACAGTGCAGCACTCCTTCGGCACTGCACTGAAGTGTCAGCCTGGATTTATGTGCTCGAGTCCCTGGAGTGACACCAAGTACGGAGCGTCGAGAGGCTGACTTGCACCCTCGGCTTCTTCCCTTCCGGCCTCTACCTCCGTGACAATTTAATGGAAAACAAGAAAGAGAAAGGGAATGAAGGTTCAGTATTGCGGAGAGCAGACGGCAGCGAAATGTGTTTGGTGTCCAACCGCAGCCCATTCCTGAATTCAATCACGCTCTCCCAGTCCTTTCCCGCCTCTCTCCCCGACCGTGTATTCGCGGATTGATGATGCACTGCATCCAATCATTATTCAACGGGGAGTTGTTCCTCTTGTATGTTCCAAAGCAAAAGCGGTTTAGAAATTGCACAACAGTGTCCTGCGGTAGGTCAGGGCGGTCCGGTGCGGGGCTCGGAGACACAGGGCTCGAACTGGGAGTCACCAGGAAGCTAATTGCTTTTCTGATCAGGAAATATAAAATGAGCAACTGATACCTGTGACCTCAATTCGCATATTCACACGGCATGTGTGTGTGAACTTAACCCTTTGTGTGTTTGTGCTAAAATGGACAGCAGAGTGTTCCTCTGATCATCGCGAGTGTTCTAGTTCCGATTTCTTTATTCATTCACGGGATTTGTGCGACGCTGTCAAATCCGGCATTTAATGCCCGTCCCTCATTGCCCTCGAGCTGAGCCTTCGTGGCAACTGAGACAATCTCCGAGGGCAGTTAAGCATCAACCCTGGTCCATTCCGCAATCACCTCAGCACCCCCTCCCCTTCCCACAGCACCTTCCTGTGCAAGCGCAGGAGATGCAACACCTGCCCTTTGACCTCCTCCCTTCCCACTGTCCAGGGCCCCAAACACTCCTTCCAGGTGAAACAGCGATTTACTTGTACTTCTCTCAGTTTAGTATTCTGTATTCGCTGCTCACGATGGGATCTCCTCTACACTGGGGAGACCAAGTATGGATTGGGTGACCGCTTTGTGGAACACCTCTGTTCAGTCCACGAGTGTGACCCTGAGCTTCCGGTCGCCTGTCACTTTAATTCCCCGCTCCACTCCCACTCTGACCTCTCCGTGCTCAGCCTCCTACACTGTTCCAATGCAGCTCAACGCAAGCTCGAGGAACAGCACCTCATCTTTCGTTTAGTCCCTTTACAGTCTTCTGGACTCAACATCGAGTTCAACAATTTCAGACAATAATCTCTGGCCACCTTTGGCTCTCCAACCTTTGGCTGGACTGACATATGAGGAGAGACTGGATCGACTGGGCCTGTATTCACTGGAGTTTAGAAGGATGAGAGGGAATCTCATAGAAACATATAAAATTCTGATGGGACTGGACAGATTAGATGCGGGTAGAATGTTCCCGATGTTGGGGAAGTCCAGAACCAGGGGACACAGTCTAAGGATAAGGGGTAGGCCATTTAGGACTGAGATGAGGAGTAACTTCTTCGCTCAGAGAGTGGTTAACCTGTGGAATTCCCTACCGCAGAGAGTTGTTGACGCCAGTTCATTGGATATATTCAAGAGGGAGTTAGATATGGCCCTTACGGTTAAGGGGATCAAGGGGTATGGAGAGAAAGCAGGAAAGGGGTACTGAGGGAATGATCAGCCATGATCTTATTGAATGGTGGTGCAGGCTCGAAGGGCCGAATGGCCTACTCCTGCACCTATTTTTTATGTTTCTATGTTTCCTCCCTTTTCTTTTACAAAAGCCACCCCCCCCATTTTATTTTTGTTTCTGTTTCCCGCGGCAGTTGGTGATGACTCTGCCATTCACACCCTCTCTAGACTCAGCTTTTGTTTCCTAACTTGCGCCATTACCATTTCAATTTGGCCCATTATCCCTTTTGTCTCTCCAATCTCTCCTGCCTTCCACCCTGTCACAGACCTTCCCTTGCGTTCTGTTCTCCGCCCCCCCCACCCTGCCTTTCAGTGCCCCTGCACTTCATTAACAATCTGTTACATCTCGAACCAGTTCTGAAGAAGGGTCATCGACCCGAAACGTTAACTCTGTTTCTCTCTCCACAGATGCTGCCCGACCTGCTGAGATTTCCAGCATTTTCTGTTTATAAGAAATAGGAGCAGGGGTCGGCCATTCAGCCCCTCGAGCCTGCTCCGCCATTCAATAAGATCATGGCTGATCCGATCATGGACTCAGGTCCACTTCCCTGCCCGCTCCCCATAACCCTTCACTCCCTTATTGCTCGGAAATCTATCTCCGCCTCCGCAGTACTTGGCTTTTATAAGAGTTAACCACACTGTTGTGGGTCTGGAGTCTCCTGTAGGCCCAGACTGGGTAAGGGTGGAAGGTTTCCTTTCAGAAAAGACATTAGTGAACCCAATGGGTTTTTACGACAATCCAGTCGTTCCATGGTCACCGTTACTGACACGAGCTTTTTTAAAACTCCAGATGAGGAGAGTGGTGATATTTACATTCGTATTTCTGCATCATCAGTTTGGTCTCTGGATTACTGGTCCCGGAACATGACCAGTGTGCTGCGGTACCCTTGGTTACTGAATGGCCATGGATGTTTGCTCAGTTAAGACAAACCAGTGAACCAACATTCCCTGTGTTGTGTGTCAGGGGTTTGCTAATAAAATGAACAGCGTTGCTATAGCAACACCTGTGGTGAGTCAGCGATTCCATTCTACGCCGTGGGTTTGGCTCAGTACTCACACTCTCGCCTTCGAGTCGGAAGGTCGTGGGTTCAAGCTCCACAAGGTGATCGGACGAACACTCCAGTGCTGTACCAGGGGAGTGTTGGACGTGTTAGTCCGGAAATCCAGAGAGGGTGTATTGTCGAGGGTGCCTTCTTTCGGATGAGACATTAAATCGAGTTGATTTAGCTGCAGAAAAATGCAATCAAACAGTAATCGACTGTCTTTATTTTCACTCATTCAAAAGGCCGTTCAGTTCAATGTGTTGATTAATCTGAGCATTAACCCCACAGCAGAATCCTTTAACAGACCTTAAATTAGAATCCATAATTGGTTGGCAGAGAGGATATTTCCCCTCGTGGGGGAATCTGGAACTAGGGGGCATAATTTCAGAATAAGGGGCCGCCCATTTAAAACTGAGATGAGGAGGAATTTCTTCTCTCAGGGGGTTGTAAATCTGTGGAATTCTCTGCCCCAGAGAGCTGTGGAGGCTGGGACATTGAATAAATTTAAGACAGAAATAGACAGTTTCTTAAATGATAAAGGAATAAGGGGTTATGGGGAGCGGGCGGGGAAGTGGAGCTGAGTCCATGATCAGATCAGCCGTGAACATATTGAATGTTTATGTTTATCCTGTGGGGGCAGAGGGGATTGCTGAGATACTGAATGAGTATTTTGCATCGGTCTTCACTGGAGAAGAGGATGCTGCCAATGTAGCAGTAAAGGAGGAGGCAGCGACACTGGATAGGATAAAAATAGATAAAGAGGGACACACCCACCCCCCCCCCATACCCCCGGGACACACCCCACCCCCCCCATACACCCAGTACACCCCCCACCCCCCCCATACACCCAGGACACACCCCACCCCCCCATACCCCCAGGACACACCCCACCCCCCCGTACCCCCAGGACACACCCCACCCCCCCCATACACCCAGTACACCCCCCACCCCCCCCATACACCCAGGACACACCCCACCCCCCCATACCCCCAGGACACACCCCACCCCCCCCATACACCCAGGACACACCCCACCCCCCCCATACACCCAGGACACACCCCACCCCCCCATACCCCCAGGACACACCCCACCCCCCCATACCCCCAGGACACACCCCACCCCCCCATACCCCCAGGACACACCCCACCCCCCCATACCCCCAGGACACACCCCACCCCCCCATACCCCCAGGACACACCCCACCCCCCCATACCCCCAGGACACACCCCACCCCCCCATACCCCCGGGACACACCCAGCCCCCCATACCCCCAGGACACACCCCAACCCCACATACCCCCAGGACACACCCCACCCCCCGTACCCCCAGGACACACCCAGCCCCCCCATACCCCCAGGACACACCCAGCCCCCCGTACCTCCAGGACACACCCCAAACCCCCATACCCCCAGGACACACCCCACCCCCCGTACCCCCAGGACACACCCAGCCCCCCCCATACCCCCAGGACACACCCCACCCCCCCATACCCCCAGGACACACCCCACCCCCCATACCCCCAGGACACACCCCAACCCCCCATACCCCCAGGACACACCCCACCCCCCGTACCCCCAGGACACACCCAGCCCCCCCATACCCCCAGGACACACCCAGCCCCCCGTACCTCCAGGACACACCCCAAACCCCCATACCCCCAGGACACACCCCACCCCCCCGTACCCCCAGGACACACCCAGCCCCCCCCATACCCCCGGGACACACCCAGCCCCCCATACCCCCAGGACACACCCCAACCCCCCATACCCCCAGGACACACCCCACCCCCCGTACCCCCAGGACACACCCAGCCCCCCCATACCCCCAGGACACACCCAGCCCCCCGTAACTCCAGGACACACCCCAAACCCCCATACCCCCAGAACACACCCCACCCCCCGTACCCCCAGGACACACCCAGCCCCCCCCATACCCCCAGGACACACCCCACCCCCCATACCCCCAGGACACACACCACCCCCCCATACCCCCAGGACACACCCAACCCCCCCATACCCCCAGGACACACCCCACCCCCCCCATACCCCCAGGATACACCCCACCCCCCCATAACCCCAGGACACACCCAGCCCCCCCCATACCCCCAGGACACACCCCACCCCCCCATACCCCCAGGACACACCCCACCCCCCATACCCCCAGGACACACCCCACCCCCCCCATACCCCCAGGACACACCCCACCCCCCCATACCCCCAGGACACACCCAGCCCCCCCATACCCCCAGGACACGCCCAGCCCCCCCATACCCCCAGGACACACCCCACCCCCCCCATACCCCCAGGACACACCCAGCCCCCCATACCCCCAGGACACACCCAGCCCCCCATACCCCCAGGACACACCCAGCCCCCCCATACCCCCAGGACACCCCCCACCCCCCATACCCCCAGGACACACCTCACCCCCCCCGTACCCCCAGGACACACCCCACCCCTCCATACCCCCAGGACACACCCCACCCCCCCATACCCCCAGGACACACCCCACCCCCCCATACCCCCAGGACACACCCCACCCCCCCATACCCCCAGGACACACCCCACCCCCCCCCATACCCCCAGGACACATCCCACCCCCCCATACCCCCAGGACACACCCAGCCCCCTCATACCCCCAGGACACACCCCACCCCCCCCATACCCCCAGAACACACCCCACCCCCCCCATACCCCCAGAACACACCCAGTCCCCCCGTACCCCCAGGACACACCCCACCCCCCCATACCCCCAGGACACACCCAGCCCCCCCCCCCCCATACCCCCAGGACACACCCCACCCCCCCATACCCCCAGGACACACCCAGCCCCCCCATACCCCCAGGACACACCCAGCCCCCCATACCCCCAGGACACACTCCACCCCCCCATACCCCCAGGACACACCCAGCCCCCCCATACCCCCAGGGCACACCCCACCCCCCCCATACCCCCAGGACACACCCCACCCCCCCATACCCCCAGGACACACCCCACCCCCCCATACCCCCAGGACACACCCCACCCCCCCCATACCCCCAGGACACACCCCACCCCCCCCATACCCCCAGGACACACCCCACCCCCCCATACCCCCAGGACACACCCCACCCCCCATACCCCCAGGACACACCCAGCCCCCCGTACCCCCAGGACACACCCAGCCCCCCCCATACCCCCAGGACACCCCCCCCCATACCCCCAGGACACACCCCCCCCCTCATACCCCCAGGACACACCCACCCCCCCATACCCCCAGGACACACCCCACCCCCCCATACCCCAAGGACACACCCTACCCCCCCATACCCCCAGGACACGTCCAGCCCCCCCATACCCCAAGGACACACCCTACCCCCCCATACCCCCAGGACACACACCACCCCCCCATACCCCCAGGACACACCCCCCCCTCATACCCCCAGGACACACCCACCCCCCCATACCCCCAGGACACACCCCACCCCCCCATACCCCCAGGACACACCCACCCCCCCATACCCCCAGGACACACCCCACCCCCCCATACCCCAAGGACACACCCTACCCCCCCATACCCCCAGGACACACACCACCCCCCCATACCCCCAGGACACACACAGCCCCCCCGTACCCCCGGGACACACCCAGCCCCCCCATACCCCCAGGACACACACAACCCCCCGTACCCCCGGGACACACACAGCCCCCGTACCCCCAGGACACACACAGTCCCCCGTGGCTCCATACCCCCAATCCCGTGTACCCCCTCACCCCCCATAGCCCCAGTCCCCCGTAACCCTGTACCCCCAGTTCCCTGTAGCCCCGGACACTCAGCCCCCCTGTACGCCCCGCCTTGGATCGCGCTGCCCCTCGATCTCAGAGACCCTCAGCCTGAGTTCGAGCAGTTGGGGGCTCTTCCTGCTCACGTGAGCCTCCAGGACAAATGAAACTTCCTGAAATTCCCACCTGACACAGGGATTGGAGGATGCGGGCTCTAGCTGTCTCCCCATTCTAATTACAAACTTAAAATAAACTCCTCAGCTACAAGGTGATTATTTATATAATTGCTGTGAACTTTGTCTAAACTACACTTCTATTTTTTATTCACTCCTCAAAGTGAACTAACATAAGAACATAAGAATTAGGAGCAGGAGTCGGCTATTCGGCCCCTCGAGCCTGCTCCTCCATTCAATGAGATCACGGCTGATCTTCGACCTCAACTCCACTTTCCCGCCCGATCCCCATATCCCTCGATTCCATTAATATCCAAAAATCTATCGATCTCAGCCTTGAATATACTCAGAGACTGAGCCTCCACAGCCCTCTGGGGCAGAGAATTCCAAAGATTCACCTCCCTCTGAGTGAAGAAATTCCTCCTCATCTCAGTCCTAAATGGCCGACCCCTTATCCTGAGACTGTGACCCCTGGTTCTAGACTCCCCAGCCCGGGGGGAAACATCCTCTCAGCATCTACCCTGTCAATCCCCCTCAGAATCTGGTATGTTTCGAGATCACCTCTCATTCTTCTGAACTCCAGAGAATATGGGCCCAATCTACTCAATCTCTCCTCATAGGGCAACCCTCCCATCCCAGGAGTCAGTCTGGTGAACCATTGCATCGCATCCAAGGCAAGTATATCCTTCCTTAAATAAGGAGACCAAGACTGTGCCCAGTACCTCAGGTGTAGTTTCACCAAAGACTTCCTTAATCTCACAGTCCAAGTCTCTTGCAATAAAGGCCAACATGCCATTTACCTTCCTCATTGCTTGCTGTACCTATATAAGAACATACGAATAAAAGAAATAGGAGCAGGAGTAGGCCATTCGGCCCCTCGAGCCTGCTCCGCCATTCAATGCAATCATGGCTGATCTGATCATGGACTCAACTCCACTTCCTCGCCCGCCACACCTGGAATACTGCGTGCAGTTTTGGTTTCCATATTTACAAAAGGATATACTTGCTTTGGAGACAGTTCAGAGAAGGTTCACTCGGTTGATTCTGGGGATGAGGGGGTTGACTTATGAGGAAAGGTTAGAAACATAGAAACATAGAAAATAGGTGCAGGAGTAGGCCATTCAGCCCTTCGAGCCTGCACCGCTATTCAATGAGTTCATGGCTGAACATGCAACTTCAGTACCCCCTCGAGTAGGTTGGGGGTGAGTAGGTTGGGCCTCTACTCATTGGAATTCAGTAGAATGAGAGGTGATCTTATTGAAACGTATAAGATTATGAGGGGGCTTGACGAGGTGGATGCAGAGAGGATGTTTCCACTGATGGGGGAGACTAGAACTAGGGGGCAGCCCATTTAAAACAGAGATGAGGAGAAATTTCTTCTCTCAGAGGGTTGTAAATTTGAGAAATTCGCTGCCTCAGAGAGCTGTGGAAGCTGGGTCATTGAATAAATTTAAGACAGAAATAGACGGTTTCTTAAACGATGGGATAAGGGGACGGGCAGGGAAGTGGACCTGAGTCCATGATCCGATCAGCCATGATCTCATTGAATGGTGGAGCAGGCTCGAGGGGCCGTATGGCCGACTCCTGCTCCTATTTCTTATGCTGTTATTTAGAGATGCGAGGATTGGGTCCTTGACATTCGGTGGCAGTGTGGTTGTGGTGGTTTGAGCTCAGAATCTGAGTGGAGCTTCACGCATGGGGATTGAAGTGTTGGAATATGTCGGTGACAGAGAGGCAGGTGAAAGGCACGCGTGGAGACTCAGGTGCCTTTTCCATGCTTGTTCAAGTTTCTTTTTCCTTGGAACCTCCGGTTAATTATTCCAAAGTTGTTTGAGATGAACGTGTTGTGGGTGGGCCCTCAGTGTTTGTGCTGAGATGAATCGATACGTTGAATGGAACGGCCCTTTGAGGGAGCGAGGGAAAGCTCAGCAAGAGGTAGCAAAGTGGCAGTCTGGAGACCACTCGTCAGAAGTTTGAAGCCTCTCCGTCTACATCCAGTCAATAAGCTGCTTGAGCTGGGAGATTAAACCATCTCATCTGATCTAGATCCAAAATCAATTATGCTAAATATTTATTAAGTGTTCTCCACACGAGTCTCCGCCTACCTCTCTTCATCTCACCCCATAAACATAATCCCCCTATTCCTTTCTCCCACATGTCATTATCCAGCTTCCCTTTAAAGGGATCACTATCTGTTTAAAGCTCTTTATTTGGCATGTCCCCAGCTCTGTTACTGCAAACCCTTCTGGTTGGAATGATGAACCCAACAGTAAGAACACCTTGCACTTATCTAGCACCAAAAGGTAGCAAAAATGTCCCCTTTCACTCCGGGGGTGGTGAATCTTTGTAATTCTCTGCCCCAGAGGGCTGTGGAGGCTGAGTCGTTGAGTATATTCAAGGCTGAGAACGATCGATTTTTGGGCACATGGGGAATCAAGGTTTGTGGGGAATAGGGTAGAAGATCAGCCATGATCTTATTGAATGGCAGAGCAGGCTCGAGGGGCCGAATGGCCATCTCCGCTCCTAACTCTTATGTTATTATGTCCTTAATGCGGTTCACAGGAGTATTGTCAAACAAAATTTGACACTGAGCCACATAGGGAGATATTTGGACATGTGACCAAAAGCTTGATCAAAGAGTTTGTTTTTGAGGAGCGTCTTAAAGGAGGTGTTATATATGCAGACTATAATTATACTCTCTGTGAGGTCACTGTATAGTTGCATAAGATGGAGACTTGTTACCTGATGTACTATCAATAAGGTTTATACTGTGTATATACTATGCTGGCACCACTAGAGGGTGAAACTGGGGGAGACCGAGGTTTCCTGTCCCTGTGGCAGAGGCTGTCCACCAGAGGGCACTGCGGTGGGAGACCTGAGGGTCACCTGCATAGGTGTGCAGGGCCCAATATAAAAGGCTGCCCACCATGCTTGTGCCTCACTCTGGAGTTACGAATAAAGGACCAAGGTCACTACAGTTTGAGTACAACACATTGCCTCGTGGAGTCATTCATAAGTGCATCACAGACATAACAGGAGGAGAGAGAGGTACAAAGACAGAGAGATTTAGAGAAGGATTTCCAGAGCTTAGAGCCTGTTCCATTCAATGACAAATGACAAAGATTATAAAAGAAAGAAAGAGAAAACATCGATAAACATTTGTAGCCTTTGGCATGTTAACAGCTTTTTCTGACTACAACTGAGAGGTTTAAGGGACGAAATGGAAGAGATTATGGAGAACTGCGATGAGGTAAGTAGTGAGAGGTTGTGTCCACTGCTGGGTGAGATGGCCACTATTGTGTATGCAATAAATGTTCAACTGAGTCCTTTTTAACTCCAAGAGGTATGACCATGGCTCTGTTTTATTAAGGCCCAAAGTGACTAATGTACAAAATGGCTGGCCTTTTATACTTGGGCTGCACACACGTGATGCCATCTAGTGGCTAGTGATCCCAAAAGTATATACATGACAATAACCCCCCTCTGAGATATTAACAGTCTTTTACAAATTGAGATGGTCCGGTGTTTTATGCTCCCAGGTTGACCGTCTCAGTTCAACTCCAGCCTTGGGTGAGTGTTCAGAGTCCGTTGTGACTGGTGGCTGGGTGGCTGTCCTGGTGGGAGTGGCAGTGGCCATGTCAGGGATTGTAAGTCCATTTTCATTGAACATGTCAGTGATTGAAAGTCCGATTCACTGATGACCACTGAGTCCTCTGATGACTGGGGGTAGGTTGGTTGGTCATCGATTGTGTCTTCCTCCGACTGTTCCGGTTCGTCTGTGTGCCGCAGCTTTGTCTGATCCATATGTTTCCTGCACGTTTGCCCATTTTTGAGCTTGACAATAAATACTCTGTTACCCTCCCTGACCATAATACAGAACATATACAGGATCATTTACAGAAATATCGCGTGACACAGCTACGCGATCGTGACACCTGTTATATATGTGGACTTGTATTTGCTCTGTACAGCCACCAGAGGGCTCGTCCCCTGGAGTCCCAAGGGATCCCATAATCCCTTGGGAGCACAGGTATTTAAGGAGGCTTCATAGGTTGGAGAGGCACTCTGGAGACCTGCAACAAAAGACTAAGGTCACACTTGACTTTGAGCTCACAGTGTTCAGTTTGACTCTTTCTCCATACACAACAACTGGCGACGAGATACAGATAGTGAACCCAAAAATGCAAAGAACAGTGGGCATCCTGGAGAAATTTTCAGAGCAGATGATTGGGAAACTTTTGTGGAGCGACTTGACCAATACTTCATGGCCAACGAGCTAGATGGGGAAGAGAGCGCTGCCAAATGAAGGGCGATCCTCCTCACCGTCTGTGGGGCACCAATGTATGGCCTCATGAAGAATCTGCTCACTCCAGCGAAACCCACGGAGAAATCGTACGATGATTTGTGCACACTGGTCCGAGAGCATTTGAACCTGAAGGAAAGCGTTCTGATGGCGAGGTACCGGTTCTACACCTACAAAAGGTCTGAAGGCCAGGAAGTGGCGAGTTATGTCGCCGAGCTAAGACACCTTGCAGGACATTGCGAATTTGAAGGACATTTGGAGCACATGCTCAAAGAATTTTTCATACTTGGCATTAGCCACAAAATCATACTTCGCAAACTTTTGACTGTAGAGACCCCAACCTTGAGTAAGGCCATAGCGATAGCCCAGGTGTTCATTGCCACCAGTGACAATACTAAGCAAATCTCTCAGCACACAAGTGCTGCTACAAATACTGTGAACAAAATGATGTTCTTTTCATATCGTAACGTACAGGGCAGGTCATACATACCTGCAGCTACACGTCCGCAAATGACTCAGAGTCCACCAACAAGGGTGATGAATGCAAGGCCATTAACACCTTGTTGGCGCTGTGGGGGTGATCATCATTTCCATTCATGCCGATTCAAAGGGTACGTTTTCAAGGGCTGTGGAACAATGGGACACCTCCAACGAGTGTGCAGGTGAGCTGCTAGGCCTGATAAATCTGCAAATCACCACGTTGCAGAGGAGGACTGATCCACGGAGGATTACTACGAACCAGAGCCTCAGATAGAGGAGGCAGAGGTACATGGGGTTCACACATTCACCATGAATTGCCCCCGATAATGCTAAATGTTGAACTAAATGGACTCCCATTGTCAGTGGAACTGGACACAGGCGTGAGCCAGTCCATCATGGGCAAAAAGATTTTCGAAAGGTTGTGGTGCAACAAGGACTCAAGTCTTAACTCCAGTTCGCATGAAACTAAGAACTTACACTAAAGAACTGACTCCTGTAATTAGCAGTGCTACCGTAAAGGTCTCCTACGATGGAGCGGTGCGCAAGCTACCACTCTGGGTGGTATCGGGCGATGGTCCCACGCTGCTCGGCAGGGGCTGGCTGGGAAAGAGACGCTGGAACTGGGACGACGTCCGAGCGCTCTCGCCCGCTGACGACACCTCGTGTGCCCAGGTCTTAAACAAATTTCCTTCGCTGTTCGAACCAGGCATCGGGAAATTCCAAGGAGCAAAAGTGCAGATCCACCTAATTCCGGGGGCGTGACCCATCCATCACAAGGCGAGAGCAGTACCGTACATGAGAGAAAGGGTAGAGACTGAGCTAGACTGGCTGCAATGAGAGGGCATCATTTCCCCGATCGAGTTCAGCGAGTGGGCCAGTCCTATCGTCCCAGTCCTCAAGGGAGACAGCACCATCAGAATCCGTGGCGATTACAAAGTAACTATCAATGGTTTCTCCCTGCAGGACCAATACGCACTACCAAAGGCCGACGACCTCTTTGCAATGCTGGCGGGAGGAAAGATGTTCACGAAGCTGGATCTGACTTCAGCCTACATGACGCAGGAACTGGAGGAATCATCGAAGGCCCTCACCTGCATCATCACGCACAAAGGTCTTTTTGTTTATAACAGATGCCCGTTTCGATACCGATCAGTGGCGGCGATATTCTGGAGAAACATGGAAGGTTTACTGAAGTTGGTCCCGCACACCGTGGTCTTCCACGATGACATCTTGGTCACAGGTCGGAACACAGTCGAGCACCTGCAGAACCTGGAGGAAGTTCTGAGTCGACTCAAGCACGTGGGGCTCAGGTTAAAACACTTGAGTTGCATTTTCCTGGCGCCTGAAGTGGAGTTCTTGGGAAGGAGGATTGCGGCGGACGGCATCAGGCCCACCAACGCGAAGACGGAGGCAATCGAGAACGCACCGAGGCCACAGAACATGACGGAGCTGCAGTCGTTTCTGGGACTCTTGAACTACTTTGGTAACTCCTTACCGGGTCTCAGCACCCTTCTAGAACCATTACATGTTTTACTATGAAAAGGGGACGAATGGATTTGGGGTAAAAGCCAAGAAAATGCCTTTGTATAAGCGAGAAAATTGTTATGCTCAAACAAATTGCTGTGTTGTATGATCCATGTAAGCGTTTGGTACTAGCATGTGATGCGTCGTCATATGGCGTCGGGTGTGTAGTGCAACAAGCTAATAAGAAAATAAGAACATAAGAATTAGGAACAGGAGTAGGCCATCTAGTCCCTCGAGCCTGCTCCACCATTCAACAAGATCATGGCTGATCTGGCCGTGGACTCAGCTCCACTTACCCGCCCGCTCCCCGTAACCCTTAATTCCCTTATTGGTTAAAAATCTATCTATCTGTGACTTGAATACATTCAATGAGCTAGCCTCAACTGCTTCCTTGGGCAGAGAATTCCACAGATTCACAACTCTCTGGCAGAAGAAATTCCTTCTCAACTCGGTTTTAAATTGGCTCCCCCGTATTTTGAGAGTATCAAATTAAAAACCAATGCGTATAAGGTGGCCAAGGTTAGTGGGAAAATAGAAGATTGGGAAAATTTTAAACGACAGCAAAGAATGACTAAGAAAGCAATAAAGAAAGGAAAGATAGATTATGAAGGTAAACTTGCGCAAAACATAAAAACAGATAGAAAAAGCTTTTACCGATATATAAAACGGAAAAGAGTGACTAAAGTAAATGTTGGTCCCTTAGAAGATGAGAAGGAGGATTTAATAATGGGAAATGTGGAAATGGCTGAGACCTTAAACAATTATTGTGCTTCGGTCTTCACAGGAGACCATGCCAAAAATTGCTGGTCACAGGAATGTGGGAAGGGAGGACCTTGAGACAATCACTATCACTAGGGGGGTAGTGCTGGACAGGCTAATGGGACTCAAGGTAGACAAGTCCCCTGGTCCTGATGAAATGCATCCCAGGGTATTAAAAGAGATGGCGGAAGTTATAACAGATGCATTCGTTATAATCTACCAAAATTCTCTGGACTCTGGGCAGGTACCAGCAGATTGGAAAGCAGCTAATGTAACGCCTCTGTTTAAAAAAGGGGGCAGACAAAAGGCAGGTAACTATAGGCCAGTTAGTTTAACATCTGTAATGGGGAAAATGCTTGAAACTATCATTAAGTAAGAAATAGCGGGACATCGAGATAGGAATAGTGCAATCAAGCAGACGCAACATGGATTCATGAAGGGGAAATCATGTTTAACTAATTTACTGGAATTCTTTGAGGATATCACGAGCATGGTGGATAGAGGTGTACCGATGGATGTGGTGTATTTAGATTTCCAAAAGGCATTCGATAAGGTGCCACACAAAAGGTTACTGCAGAAGATAAAGGTACGTGGAGTCAGAGGAAATGTATTAGCATGGATAGAGAATTGGCTGGCTAACAGAAAGCAGAGAGTCGGGATAAATGGATCCTTTTCGGGTTGGAAATCGGTGGTTAGTGGTGTGCCACAGGGATCGGTGCTGGGACCACAACTGTTTACAATATACATAGATGACCTGGAAGAGGGGACAGAGATTAGTGTAACAAAATTTTCAGATGACACAAAGATTAGTGGGAAAGCGGGTTGTGTAGAGGACACAGAGAGGCTGCAAAGAGATTTAGATAGGTTAAGCGAATGGGCTAAGGTTTGGCAGATGGAATACAATGTCGGAAAGTGTGAGGTCATCCACCTTGGGAAAAAAAACAGTAAAAGGGAATATTATTTGAATGGGGAAAAATTACAACATGCTGCGGTGCAGAGGGACCTGGGGGTCCTTGTGCATGAATCCCAAAAAGTTAGTTTGCAGGTGCAGCAGGTAATCAGGAAGGCGAATGGAATGTTGGCCTTCATTGCGAGAGGGATGGAGTACAAAAGCAGGGAGGTTCTTCTGCAACTGTACAGGGTATTGGTGAGGCCGCACCTGGAGTACTGCGTGCAGTTTTGGTCATCTTACTTAAGGAAGGATATACTGGCTTTGGAGGGGGTACAAAGACAATTCACTCGGCTGATTCCAGAGATGAGGGGGTTACCTTATGATGATAGATTGAGTAGACTGGGTCTTTACTCGTTGGAGTTCAGAAGGATGAGGGGTGATCTTCTAGAAACATTTAAAATAATGAAAGGGATAGACAAGATAGAGGCAGAGAGGTTGTTTCCACTGGTAGAGGGAGACTAGAACTAGGGGGCACAGCCTCAAAATATGGGGGAGCCAATTTAAAACCGAGTTAAGAAGGAATTTCTTCTCCCAGAGGGTTGTGAATCTGTGGAATTCTCTGCCCAAGGAAGCAGTTGAGGCTAGCTCATTGAATGTATTCAAATCACAGATAGATAGATTTTTAACCAATAAGGGAATTAAGGATTACGGGGAGCGGGCGGGTAAGTGGAGCTGAGGTCACGGCCAGATCAGCCATGATCTTGTTGAATGGCGGAGCAGGCTCGAGAGGCTAGATGGCCTACTCCTGTTCCTAATTCTTATGTTCTTATCTTCTTATGTTTGCCCCCTAGTTCTAGTCTCCCCGACCAATGGAAACAACCCCTCTGCCTCTATCTTGTCTATCCCTTTCATTATTTTAAATGTTTCTATAAGATCACCCCTCATCCTTCTGAACTCCAACGAGTAAAGACCCAGTCTACTCAATCTATCATCATAAGGTAACCCCCTTATCTCCGGAATCAGCCTAGTGAATCGTCTCTGTACCCCCTCCAAACATAGTATATCCTTCCTTAAGTAAGATGACCAAAACTGCACGCAGTACTCCAGGTGCGGCCTCACCAATACCCGATACAGTTGCAGCAGGACCTCCCTGCTTTTGTACTCCATCCCTCTCGCAATGTAGGCCAACATTCCATTCGCCTTCCTGATTGTCTGCTGCATCTGCTTTTTGGGATTCATGCACAAGGACCCCCAGGTCCCTCTGCACCGCAGCATGTTGTAATTTCTCCCCATTCAAATAATATTCCCGATTACTATTTTTTTTTCCAAGGCGGATGACCCCACATTTTCCGACATTGTATTCCATCTGCCAAACCTTAGCCCATTCGATTAACCTATCCAAATCTCTTTGCAACCTCTCTGTGTCCTCTACACAACCCACTTTCCCACTAATCTTTGTGTCATCTGCAAATTTTGTTACACTACACTGTCCCCTCTTCCAGGTCATCTATGTATATTGTAAACAGTTGTGGTCCCAGCACCGATCCCTGTGGCACACCACTAACCACCGATTTCCAACCCGAAAAGGACCCATTTATCCCGACTCTCTGCTTTCTGTTAGCCAGCCAATTCTCTATCCATGCTAATACATTTCCTCTGACTCCGCGTACCTTTATCTTCTGCAGTAACCTTTTGTGTGGCACCTTATCGAATGCCTTTTGGAAATCTAAATACACCACATCCATCGGTACACCTCTATCCACCATGCTCGTTATATCCTCAAAGAATTCCAGTAAATTAGTTAAACATAATTTCCCCTTCATGATTCCATGTTGCGTCTGCTTGATTGCACTATTCCTCTCTAGATGTCGCACTATTTCTTCCTTAATGATAGCTTCAAGCATTTTCCCCACTACAGATGTTAAACGAACCGGCCTATAGTTACCTGCCTTTTGTCTGCCCCCTTTTTTAAACAGAGGCGTTACATTAGCTGCTTTCCAATCTGCTGGTACCTCCCCAGAGTCCAGAGAATTTTGGTAGATTATAACGAATGCATCTGCTATAACTTCCACCATCTCTTTTAATACACTGGGATGCATTTCATCAGGACCAGGGGACTTGTCTACCTTGAGTCCCATTAGCCTGTCCAGCACTGCGCCTCTCGTTGTAGTGATTGTCTCAAGGTCCTCCCTTCCTACATTCCCTTGACCAGCAATTTTTGGCATGGTTTTTGTGTCTTCCACTGTGAAGACCGAAGCAAAATAATTGTTTAAGGTGTCAGCCATTTCCACATTTTCCATTATTAAATCACCCATCTCATCTTCTAAGGGACCAACATTTACTTTAGTCACTCTTTTCCGTTTTATATATCGGTAAAAGCTTTTAGTATCTGTTTTTATGTTTTGCGCAAGTTTACTTTCGTAATCTATCTTTCCTTTCTTTATTGCTTTCTTAGTCATTCTTTGCTGTTGTTTAAAATTTTCTTAATCTTCTAGTTTCCCTTTAACCTTGGCCACCTTATACGCATTGGTTTTTAATTTGAGACTCTCCTTTATTTCCTTGGTTATCCACGGCTGGTTTTCCCTTCTCTTACTGCCCTTCTTTTTCACTGGTATATATTTTTGTTGAGCACTATGAAAGAGCTCCTTAAAAGTCCTCCACTGTTCCTCAATTGTGCCACTGTTTAGTCTGTGTTTCCAGTCTACTTTAGCCAACTCTGCCCTCATCCCACTGTAGTCCCCTTTGTTTAAGCATAGTACGCTTGTTTGAGACACTACTTCCTCACCCTCAATCTGTATTACAAATTCAACCATACTGTGATCACTCATTCCAAGAGGATCTTTTACTCGGAGATTGTTTATTATTCCTGTCTCATTGCACAGGACCAGATCTAAAATAGCTTGCTGCCTTGTAGGTTCTGTAACATACTGTTCTAAGAAACAATCCCGTATGCATTCTATGAATTCCTCCTCAAGGCTACCCCGTGCGATTTGATTTGACCAATCGATATGTAGGTTAAAATCCCCCATGATTACTGCCGTTCCTTTTTCACATGCCTCCATTATTTTCTTGATTATTGCCCGCCCCACCGTGAAGTTATTATTTGGGGGCCTATAAACTACACCTACCAGTGACTTTTTCCCCTTACTATCTCTAATCTCCACCCACAATGATTCAATATTTTGTTCATTAGAGCCAATATCGTCTCTCACAACTGCCCTGATATCATCCTTTATTAACAGAGCTACCCCACCTCCTTTCCCTTCTTGTCTATCTTTCTGAATCGTCAGATATCCCTGTATGTTTAATTCCCAGTCTTGGCCACCCTGCAACCACGTTTCTGTAATGGCCACCAAATCATACCCATTTGTAATGATTTGTGCCGTCAACTCATTTACTTTATTTCGAATGCTGCGTGCGTTTAGGTAGTGTGTTTTAATACTAGTTTTTAAACCATGATTTTTAATTTTGACCCCTCCTGCAGCCCCTTTATATTCATACATATTGTCCCTTCCTATCACCTTGTGGTTTACACTTACCCCAGTGCTACTCTGCTCTGTTGCCTCCTGCCTTTTGCATTTTTTCTTGTGGTCCTGTTCATCTGAGCTCTCACCCACTCTAACTAGCTCAGAGCCCTCTTCTGGGTTCTGAATACTCCTTGCATTGAGGCACCGAGCTTTCATGATTGCCTTTTTATTACACTTTGACCCTTTAGAATTTTGCTGTACAGTGGTCCTTTTTATTTTTTGCCTTGGGTTTCTCTGCCCTCCACTTTTACTCATCTCCTTTCTGTCTTTTGCTTTTGTCTCCATTTTGTTTCCCTCTGTCTCCTTGCATTGGTTCCCATCCCCCTGCCATATTAGTTTAACTCCTCCCCAACAACACTCGCAAACACTCCCCCTCGGACATTGGTTCCGGTCCTGCCCAGGTGCAGACCGTCCGGTTTGTACTGGTCCCACCTCCCCCAGAACCGGTTCCAATGCCCCAGGAATTTGAATCCCTCCCTGCTGCACCACTGCTCAAGCCACATATTCATCTGAGCTATCCTGCGATTCCTACTCTGACTAGCTCATGGCACTGGTAGCAATCACGAGATAACTACTTTTGAGGTCCTACATTTTAATTTCGCTCCTAGCTCCTTAAATTCGTCTTGTAGGACCCCAACCCATTTTTACCTATATCTTTGGTTCCAATGTGCACCACGACAACTAGCTGTTCACCCTCCCTTTTCAGAATGTCCTGCACCTGCTCCGAGACATCCTTGACTCTTGCACCAGAGTCTCGGTTGCAGCCGCAGAAACGCCTATCTATTCTCCTTACAATTGAATCCCCTATCACTATCGCTCTCCCACTCTTTTTCCTGCCCTCCTGTGCAACAGAGCCAGCCACAGTGCCATGAACTTGGCTGCTGCTGCCCTCCCCTGATGAGTCATCCCCCTCAACAGCAGTCAAAACGGTGTATCTGTTTTGAAGGGGATGACCGCAGGGGACCCCTGCACTACCTTCCTTGCACTGCTCTTCCTATCTGGCTGTGGACCCTTCACCTGCGGTAAGACCAACTCGCTACACGTGCTACTCACGTCATTCTCAGCATCGTGGATGCTCCAGAGTGAATCCACCCTCAGCTCCAATTCCGCAACGCGGACCGTCAGGAGCTGGAGGCGGATACACTTCCCGCACACGTAGTCGTCAGGGACACCGGAAGTGTCCCTGAGTTCCCACATGGTACAATGACTTCTGGAACCTGCAACCGGTTGCTTATGTATCCAGGAGTCTGTCTAAGGCTGAGAGAGCCTACAGCATGATTGAAAAAGAAGCATTAGTGTGTGTCTATGAGGTAAAGAAAATGCATCAATACATATTTGGGCTAAAATTCGAATTTGAAACTGACCATAAGCCAATTATATCCCTGTTTTCCGAGAGTAAAGGGATAAATACTGTGATATATTCACAGAACACAAGCACACACATCTTCCTACATGGCAGGCAGCTCTCTTGGAAGCCTCCTGAATCTGCCTGGTTCTGTTTATTATTAACTCTGCAGTTGCAGTACACAATACGTCCACATCCACTGTGTGGAGCTACAAACATTACAAGCTTACAGTCATTACACTTCTCCCTCCTTAATGAAGAAGTTATTATAACAAACATCATACATAACTTTCATGTTTATACATAACATAGGATATAAACTTATTTTTTTTTCCATATTTACAAATTTTACTTTCCCACTTGTTTTCTGTTTTGAAGAGGATACCTTCACTCTCGAACAGAACCTTCCAAACATGGTGTCGATTTCACACTCATTCGTGGATCATCTTGAGGAACGTTTTCCTCCATAGAATTTCCTTGATTTTCATTTGAACTCACTCTAACTTCAGGCTTTTTGTTTTCCTGACTCGGACTCAGACTTTCATTCTGATTTTCTCCTGGATTTGTTTCCAGTACATTGGATTTAGGATTTGCTATTGGTATATTAAAACTATCTGATAAGTCAGAAATAATTGAATCATTCCCACCTTCAACTCCTTCCATGGCCGTAGCTAAAATATGATCAATATGAACAAACCTAACCTGTCCATTATCAAACATCTTTACCAAATATGTGCGAGGACCACATATCTTCACCATTCTTCCTGGTAACCACTTTAACCATTTATGGTGATGGTTCTTCACTCTCAACTTCTGGTTTAATTTCACACTTCTCTCTTTTACTCTACCTCTATCATGATTCTCTTTCTGTCTCAATTGTGTCTCTTCGACGAACTGTGCCAAATTTGGTTTTAACAACGAGAATCTGGTTCATGGATGTCGTTTGAGAAACAACTCTGCTGGTGTTCTACCAGTAGTTTGTATGTGGAGTATTTTGATATGTAATCAAAAAATTAGCCAATTTGTGATCCAATGACAACTGTCGTTTCCTTGGATTTGGATCTAACATTTGTTTTATGAGGGCAGTTTTACAATTTGTACAGTGCGCTCTGCTGCACCATTCGAAGCAGGATGGTATGGTGGAACCTTGGTATGTTTCACACCATTTTTGCTCGTGAATTGTGCAAATTCTTCTGAACGAAATTGTGGTCCATTATCAAAAACAATCTCTTCAGGGAGACCTAATGAATAACTGCGTGCAAAACTCTTGATCAAGCACATTCCCAGGTGCTGGTCATGGAGGTCTCCAAATAATTTGGACCTGAATTTATTTGGTATGACCACTCTTGCACCCCACATGATACAATCTTTATCGACTGATAATTCATTCCTACGAATGAAGAATGGATGTGTATCTTTGTCTGTTACCTGGTTTGGCCATCCATTTGCAATATAACCATACACCTTTGACATCACTGGGTCACGTTTGGTTGCTCTACCAATCTCTTCAGCTGTGACTGGCAGTTCATCAATGTATGAAAAATAAAACACTTATTCCCTATTGGGTGTAACTTGTGATGGGGAAGGCAATCTAGACATTGCATCAGCATTTCTGTGATCAGCTGATCATCTGTATTAAATATCATATGCATATGTTGACAAAATCAAAGCCCATCTCTGTATTCGGGCTGCAGCTAATGTTGGAACTGAGGACTTTGGATGGAGGATTGCTGTTCGGGGCCTATGGTCCATAACAATGGTAAACTTACGACCATACAAGTATTTGTGAAACATCTTGACCCCAAGAATTAATGCCAAAGCTTCCCTTTCAATTTGCGCATAATTACTCTCACTGGCACTGAGAGTGCATGAAGCAAAAGCAATTGGTCTCTCCTCCCCACTACGTGATACATGAGAGATTACTGCCCCAACTCCATATGGAGAGGCATCACATGCTAGCTTAATCTCCTTAGATATGTCAGTGAACTAACATGGTGCTCTCTACCAATTTGCTTTTACACTCCTTGAATGCTGTCTCACATTCTTTTGACAACTTTCAATGGACCTGTTTTTTCAAAAGTTCATTCAGTGGATGTAATACTGTAGCCAAATTTGGTAGGAACTTCCCATAATAGTTCAAAAAACCAAAGAATGAACGAAGTTCAGTGACATTCCTGGGAGTGGGTGCATTTCTGATTGCATCCAGCTTTCCCATAGTTAGATGTAAACTATCTTTGTCTACTCTGTACCCTAAGTACTCCGCTGAGTTTTTAAATAACTCACACTACGAGCAGACACTCGTACTCTGTGCTTCTCTAGCCGTTTGAGGACTTGATTCAATATGTTATTATGAATTTGCCTATTTGGTGCTGAAATTAGTATGTCATCCAAATAACATACTACCCCTTCAATACCTTGCAAAATCTGGTTCATCACCCCTTGGAATATGGCAGGGGCGGAAGACACTCCAAACGGTCGCCTATTAAATTGATATAGGCCTAGATGAGTATTTATAGTCAAACATGACTTGGACTCCTCATCTAGTTCAAGCTGTAAGTAGGCATTCATAAGATCCAGTTTTGAGAAGATCTGACACCTGTCAGTGTTGTGAACAAATCTTCTATATTCGGCAATGTATTGGGGACATTACCCTCTAGATCCTGGTTTATGGTTCCTTTATAATCACCACACAATCTTACCTTACTATCGGACTTAGGTACAACAACAATGGGTGTAGCCCAATTACATCGATCTATCTTACAAATAATGTTCTCAGTCTCTAGTCTTTTGAGTTCTTGCTTAACTTTCTCCTTGAGTGCATATGGTATGGAACGTGGCTTGTAGTAAACCGATCTAGCGTCCTTCTGTACCCTGACACTTGAAGCCTTGGATCGGACTGCCCGATTCACAGAACACCTTCGGATACCGCTTGATAACCTCATCCGTTGATGAAAATCTCACTTCCACACAGAAAATCTTACTCCAATCCAGCTTCAGTGAGCTCAACCAATTTCTTCCTAGTAAGGCAGGCTTGTCTCCTTTCACTACTATTAGAGGTAAGTTCTGAAATTGATCTTTATATTTCACCGGTACGGTGATACGACCTACCACAGGAATTTTCTCTCCCGAGTAGCCTCGCAGCTCTATCTTAAATTTCTCCAGTTGGAAATCACGCAATTTGTCGAGGTACAGTGACTCCGGTACTACACTCACGGATGCACCCGTGTCAATTTCCATTGGTATCTTGAATCCCGCAACATCTCTGTGGATTTTGATGCTTTCCGAATCGCTGTCCGTTAACCTTGTACTCCTGATAACATGTAACTCTAACATCTCCTCGTCCTGTTGTTGTTTTTCCATACTATGTAGTCTCTTGGGATTTCTACTCATAGCTTTGAACACTGGACTCATAGCTTTGGAAGCTGGTTTACCCTTCAGTCGGCATGCCTTCGCAAGGTGCCCAGTCTTCCTGCAGAAGAAACACTCTGCCTTCACGTATGGACAACTTTGAGCAATGTGTTGTCCCAGGCACCTATAGCATGACTTCGACGCTCTGTTAGAATTTCCAGTTTCTGAGACTTTGGGCCTCCACTGTCTTTTACTTTGAACCTGCAGGTGATTTACCTCGGTTGACTGAAGACCGTAATTATTTAATTCTCAGGAATATTGTTCGGCCATGCCCATCAACCTCGCTGTCTGACAAGCAATTCATCTGTCGTCAATAACTTCCTTATGATCGCATCATTTTCACCCCAGAAACAAAACGATCCCGTAATGCTCGGTTTTGAAAGTTTCCAAAATTACAGTGCATCGATAGCTTTTTTAATGCTATGATATAATCACTGATACTTTCAAGAGCCTTTTGATTCCGAATCCTGAACTGATAGCTTTCAGCAATTTCTAATGGTTTGGGGATATAGTGCTGCTCCAGCTTCGATAAAATCTCTTTAAGCGTTGTGTCCTTTGACTTGTCGGGTACAAGCAGATTTACAGGGTTTCGTACAATGCTGGACCCACCTCCGATAAGAAGATCGCTCTCTTACGTTTCAACACAGCCCGGTTCTGGACTGCATTGTCTGGAACTTCGATTATGTTATTTGCAGTGAAATACATTTCTAGCCGATCCATATACGCTTTAAAACATTCCCGGTCGTGTCTATATTCCCCCAAATATCCGATTACACCTGCCATTTTAATCTCTCGCTGTTCACACCATGTGCTGTATTTTATCTCGGATTTTGTAGCTTTTTTCCAAAGACAGAAACTTCCAAAGTCTCTCTGTCGGCTGGCTGAATCCTTTCCCCCAAAAATGTAAGCTTTAAATCATCCGAAAAATCCCATCTCATCGCCAAATGTGATATATTCACAGAGCACAGCACACACAGCTTCCTACATGGCAGGCAGCTCTCTCGGAAGCCTCCGGAATCTGCCTGGTTCTGTTTATTATTAACTCTGCAGTTGCAGTACACAATATGTCCACGTCCACAGTGTGGAGCTCCAAACATTACAAGCTTATAGACATTACAAATACCAACGCATCTGCCCACATCCAGAGATGGGTGCTCACATTGTCCGTATACAGCTATGCCATCCGCCACAGGCCAGGCACAGAAAATTGTGCCAATGCTCTCAATCGACTGCTATTGCTCACCATGGGGGGTGGAAATGGCGCAGCCCGCAGATCTAGCCATGGTTATGGAAGCATTTGAGAGTAAGCAATCACCCGTCACTGCCCGGTAGATCAAAACCTGGACAAGCCAGGACCCCTTATTGTCTCTAGTCAAACGCTGTGTGCTTCACGGGAGCTGGTCCAGTGTCCCAGTGGAAATGCAGGAAGAGATAAAGCCGTTCCAGTGGTGCAAAGATGAAATGTCTATACAGGCAGACTGCCTTCTGTGGGGCAATCGAGTAATGGTCCCCAAGAAGGGCAGAGACACCTTCATCAGTGACCTCCATAGTATCCACCCAGGCATCGTAATGATTAAAGCGATAGCCAGGTCCCATGTGTGGTGGCCCGGTATCGATGCGGACTTAGTGTCCTGCGTTCACAGATGTAATACATGCTTGCAGTTAAGCAATGTACCCAGGGAGGCGCCACTAAGTTTATGGTCTTGACCCTCCAAACCGTGGTCTAGGGTACACGTCGACTATGCAGGCCCGTTCTTGGGTAAAATGTTCCTTGTGGTTGTAGACGTGTACTCCAAGTGGATTGAATGTGAGATAATGTCGACTAGCACGTCCACTGCCACTACTGAGAGCCTGTGGGCCATGTTTGCCACACACGGCTTACCCAATGTCCTGGTGAGCGACAACGGGCCATTTTTCACCAGTGCTGAGTTCAAAGAATTCGTGACCTGTAACAGGATCAAACATGTCACATCTGCCCCGTTTTAAACCAGCGTCCAATGGTCAGGCAGAGAGAGCAGTGCAAACCATCAAGCAAGGCTTGAAGAGGGTAACTGAAATCTCACTGCAGACTCGCCTATCCCGAGTCCTGCTTAGCTACTGCACGAGACCCCACTCACTCACTGGGATCCCACCTGCTGAACTGCTAATGAAAAGAGCACTTAACACAAGGCTCTCGTTAGTTCACCCTGATCTACATGAACAGGTAGAGAGCAGGCGGCTTCAACAAAGTGCATACCATGAGAGCGCAAATGTGTCACGCGAGATTGAAATCAATGATCCTGTATTTGTATTAAATTATGGATAAGGTCCCAAGTGGCTTCCCAGCACTGTCGTGGCCAAAGAGGGGAGCAGGGTGTTTCGGGTCAAACTTTCAAATGGTCCCATTCACTGGAAACACTTGGACCAAATCAAACTCAGATTCACGGACTATCCTGAGCAACCCACCTTGGACCCGACCTTTTTTGATCCCTCAATACACACGAAGCAGAACCCATCATCCACAGCAGCCCTGCAGGGCCCAACACACCAGGCAGCCCAGCAAGGCCAGCTGCACAGCAGCCCTGCAGGGCCCAACACACCAGGCAGCCCAGCAAGGGCAGCTGCACAGCAGCCCTGCAGGGCCCAACACACCAGGCAGCCCAGCAAGGCCAGCTGCACAGCAGCCCTGCAGGGCCCAACACACCAGGCAGCCCAGCAAGGCCAGCTGCACAGCAGCCCTGCAGGGCCCAACACACCAGGCAGCCCAGCAAGGCCAGCTGCACAGCAGCCCTGCAGGGCCCAACACACCAGGCAGCCCAGCAAGGGCAGCTGCACAGCAGCCCAGCGAGGGCCCAACACACCAGGCAGCCCAGCAAGGCCAGCTGCACAGCAGCCCAGCGAGAGCCCAACAAATGATTCAACAACACCAGCTTTCACACCGAGACAATCAACCAGGGCAAGAAGGGCCCCAGATCGACTCACATTGTAAATAGTTACACTATTGACTTTGTGGGGGGGCGGGGGGAGGGGGGGAGTGTTGTTATATATGTGGACTTGTATTTATTCTTTACAGCCACCAGAGGGCTCATTTCCTGGAGTCCCAAGGGATCCCATAATCCCTTGGGAGCACAAGTATTTAAGGAGGCTTCACAGGTTGTAGAGGCACTCTGGAGACCTGCAATAAAAGACTAAGGTCACACTTTACTTTGAGCTCACAGTGTTCAGTCTGACTCTTTCTCCATACACAACAATACCCTTGCTGACTTTATCTTCTATATTCAACATGATTATTCAAGTCAGGCTGTGCACGAGATAGCTTTGTCTTAAGACCTCTCTTTATCATCAGTTCAGCAGGTGAGACCCCGGTAAGCGAGTGTGGTCTTGTTCTGTAACTAAGCTGTATGCATGACAGGCGGGTCTGCAGTGACCCTTGGGTTACTCGCTTCATACTCTGCTTTATGATTTGGACAGTATGTTCTGCTTGTCCATTGGATGCAGGTTTGAACGGTGCTGACCGTAAATGTTTGATACCATTGAGTTTCATGAACACTTGAAACTCCTGACTGGTGAAGCACGATCTGTTGTCGCTAACATGATGTCAGGCAGACCATGTGTCGTGAACATGACACTGAGATTCTCAATGGTAGCTGTGGATGTGCTGGATGACATGATTATACACTCTATCCACTTCAAATATGCATCCACCACAACTAAAAACATCTTCCCCAGGAAGGGACCTGCAAAGTCTATGTGGATCCTGGACCATGGTTTAGACGGCCACGACCACAGACTCAGTGGCGATTCCGCTGGTGCTTTACTGAGCTGCATGCAAGTGTTGCACTGATGCACACATGATTCCAGCTCAGAGTCAATTCCAGGCCACCATACATGAGACCTGGCGATGGCTTTCATCATTACAATGCCGAGACATGCAAATTTCTCTCTTCGTTTCTTGGGCATAGCAACACAATTGCCCCACAGTATACAATCAGATTGAATAGACAGTTTGTCTTTGCGACGGATATAAGGTTTGGTCTCCTCGCACATTTGCTTGGGTATGGCAGACCAATCACCTTTGAGGATGCAACTCTTCACCACCGATAAAATCGTGTCCTGGCTGGTCCAGGTCTTAACTTGTTGAGCCGTGACAGGGGTTCCTTCATTCTCAAAAGCATCCATAACTAACAATAGGTCCGCCAGTTGTGGTGTTTCCACCTCCGGTGTGGGCAACGGCAGACGGCTCAAAGCATCGGCACAATTCTCGGTGCCAGCGAATGACATAATCATAAGCGGATAATGTCAGCGCCCACCTCTGGATGAGGGATGAAGCGTTGGTATTGATACCTTTGTTTTCAGAGAACAGTGAAATGAGCGGCTTGTGATCTGCCTCCAGTTCAAACCGAAGATCAACAGGTACTGATGCATCATTTTAACCCCATACACACAGGCTGGTGCTTCTTTCTCTGCCATGCTGTAGGCTTTCCGCTTTAGACAAATTTTTTGAAGCATACGTGACTGGTTGAAGTTTACCCGACTCATTAGCTTGTTGGAATACGCCACCAATTCCATATGACGAGGCATCACAGGCCAATACTAAATGTTTACATGGGTCATACTGTACCAGCAGCTTGTTAGAGCAAAGCAGATTAGTGGCTTTCTCAAAACCTCTGACTTGAGACACACCCCACACTCAGTTGTCGTCTTTTCTTAGCAGCATGTGCAGTGGTTCTAATAAGGTGCTCAATTTAGGTAGGAAGTTACCGAAATAGTTGAGTAGACCCAGAAACGAACGCAGCTCCATCACATTCTGCGGCTTGGGTGCATTCTTGATGGCCTTGGTTTGCGCGTCCATTGGGCCTGTTTCTGTCTGCAGCAATTTTCCTCCCCAGGAATTCGACCTCTGGTGCCTTGAAGACGCACTTCGAGTGTTTCAGTCTGAGTCCCACTTTGTCCAGACGATGTAGAACCTCTTCCAGGTTGTTCAGATGTTCGGCGGTGTCACGACCTGTGATCAGGATATTATCTTGGAACACGATGGTTCTGGGAACGGACTTCAGTAGACTCTCCATGTTCCTCTGAAATATTGCTGCAGCCAAGCGAATCCCAAAAGGGCACCTGTGATAAATAAACAGTCCTTTATGCGTGTTAATGCACATCAGTCTCTTCAATGTCTCGACCAGGTCCTGTGTCATGTAGGCCGACGTCAAGTCCAATTTGGTGAATGACTTCCCCCGGCTAGCGTGGCAAATAAGTCATCAGCCTTCGGTAACGGGTACTGATCCTGTTTCGAAACCCTGTTGATCGTAGCCTTGTAGTCTCCACAGATTCTGACTGTGCCATCACTTTTCAACACAGGAACAATGAGGCTGGCCCATTCATTAAATTCAACCAGTGACATGAAATCTTCACGCTGGAGTCTGTCCAGTTCGATTTCGATCTTCTCCCTCATCATATACGGAACTGCCCGAGCTTTATGATGGACGGGTCTTGTATCCGAGTCCATGTGGATCTGCACCTTGGCTCCCGTAAAGTTGCCGATGCCTGGTTCGAATAGCGAGGGGAACTCGCTCAGTACTTAGCCACATGTATCTTTCTCCGATGACAACGCCTTGATGTTGTTCCAGTTACATCTGATTTTTTCAAGCCAGTTCCTGCCGAACATATTTGGGCCATTGCCTGGGACAATCCATAGCGGTTACTCATGAACCGCATCTTCATACGACACTTTAATCGTGGCACTGCCAATCACTGTTATGAGTTCTTTGGTGTACGTGCGCAACTTGGCATTGACTGGACTCAGCATAGTCCTTACAGCCTTAGTATCCCACAGCTTGTCGAATGCCCTCTGGTTCCTTATCGATTGACTCGCTCCTGTGTCCCGTTCCATCGATACCAGCACCCCATTAAATTTCACGTTGATCATTATCGGTTTGCTCTTAGTTATGAAAGAATACCATCCATACACTTCCTCGTATGGTATCTCGGATTGTGTATCCGGATCCTCGCTAGTCTGACCATCATCCTTCACGTGGTGTGTTGCAGCACGCTTGCTCATCTGCAGACACTTGCGCTGGAGATACCCCACTCTCAGACAGCCTTTGCAACTATATTGCTTAAATCGGCACTGCTGGTGCCGGTGATTTCCCCACAACACCAACATGGAGAAATCAGATACATTGCCATTGGTGGACTTTGGGCAGCCACAGGTTTCGCGTACGAAGTCGGGTAGGCCCTGCCATGTGCCGCTCTGTGGAATGGCGAATCAATAATATTTACAGTACTTGCTGAGTTTCGATTTTTCACTGATATCTGCTTTAGACTTCTATCCGTCGTCATACATGACTGAGCGATCGTGATGGCCTTGGTCAAGTCCAACGTCTCCACTGCTAGTAGCTTATGGAGGATCACCTCGTGGTTAATGCCGATTACAAAGAAGTCCTGCAGCATGTCTGCCAACACAGTCCCGAACTTACACGGTCCCGCTAGACGTCTCAGGTCGGCAACGAATTCCGCCGCATTCTGGCCCTCTGAGCGAACGTGCGTGTAAAATCTGTATCTCCAGATGATGATGCCTTCGTCTGGTTTAAGGTGGTCCTGTACCAGTGTACACAATTCTTCATACACCTTCTCTGTTAGACCCACAGGCAGGAGTAGATTCTTTATCAGACCATAAATCTTTGGACCGCAAACCGTGAGGAACAACGCCCGGCGCCGATCTGTGTCACCGACATTCTCCATTTTGTTGGCCACGAAGAACTGGTTCAAACGGCTCACAAACTCTGCCCAATCTTCTCCTTCGACAAATCACTCCAACAATCCAATTGTGCTCATTTTTGCATTCAAAGGTTCTTGTTGCCTCGTCACCAAGTGTTGTGTACAATAACCGTTAGACTGAGTACTGTTTAACTCCAGGAAGTATCACCTTGGCTCTGCTTTATTAAGGCCCAAAGTGACCAATATACAAAATGGCTGGCCTTTTATACTTGGTCTGCACACATGTACGTGCAGCCCAGTGGCATCCAACAGTGACGCCATCTAGTGGCTAGTGATCCTTAAAGTACATACATCACAGCCACCAATTTGAGATAAACACAAAAAGGGAAGGTTAGAAAGTAGTTGTTTTACAGCAAGGGTTTGGAATGTGGAATTCCACCCACAAAGCATTGTAGAATCAGAGTCTATAAATAATTTTGAAGAAATTACTATTGGCTTAGTGATAGGGAGCAGAGGGTGTTGGATGGGCGTTTCTCAGACTGGCAGCTGGTTTGCAATGGTGTTCCCCAAGGGTCAGTTTTATTTCCGTCACTCTTTGCAATTGTTATAAATGACCTGGACTTGGGTGCAGGGAACAGCATTGCAAAGTTTGCAGATGAGACAAAACTTGGCTATGTAGTAAATAGTGATGAGAATAGTTATAGGCTTCAGGCTGACATAGCATGGCAGATGGAGTTCAGTGCGGAGATGTATGAAGTGATGCACTTTGGGAGGACTAGTATGGAAAGACAGAACACTATAAATGGCACAATTGTGTCGATGAGCAGAGACCTTGGTGTTGATATAGACAAATCCTTAAAGGTGGCCGGGCAGGTTGATAATGTGGTTAAAAATACATATAGGTTACTGAGTTTATAAATCAAGGCATCGAATATAAAAGCAAAGAGATCATGATCGAACTTTATAAACACTGATTAGGTCTCAGCTGGACTTTTGTGGACAATTCTGGGCACCATACCAGGATAGCCTTAGAAGCATTAAGAGGCGATATAATAGAGGTTTTCAAGGTGATGAGAAGCTCCAGGGAGTGAGGGGGAAAGTGGGATTAGACTGGGTGGGATGTTGAAGAGTGCGGGAGTGAGGGAGAGAGTGGGATTAGACTGGGTGGGATATTAAAGGGTATGGGGAGTGAGGGGAGAGTGGGATTAGACTGGGTGGGATATTAAAGGGTATGGGGAGTGAGGGGAGAGTGGAATTAGACTGGTTGGGATATTAAAGGGTATGGGGAGTGAGGGGAGAGTGGGATTAGACTGGTTGGGATATTAAAGGGTATGCATGTTTTAAGTACATCACTGCTGTAGAGTGGAAAACAGCCAATTTGTGCACTGCAAGCCCCATAAACAGCAATGTGATCATCTGTTTTAGCGATGTTTGTTGAAGGAGAAATATTGGTCAGGACACCTCCCCTTATCTTCTTTCAATAGTGCCATGGGATCTTTTACATCTAACTGAGAGGGCAGACGGGGCCTTGGTTTAATGTCTCATCCGAAAGAAGGCACCTCCGACAGTGCAGCACTCCCTCAGTACTGCCCCTCTGACAGTGCGGCACTCCCTAAGTACTGCCCCTCCGACAGTGCAGCACTCCTTCAATACTGCCCCTCCAACAGTGCAGCACTCCTTCAGTACTGCCCCTCCAACAGTGCGGTGTTCCCTCAGTACTGCCCCTCCAACAGTGCTGCACTCCCTCAGTACTGCACTGGAGTGTTCAGCCTAGATTTATGTGCTCAAGTTTCTGGGGCGGGATTTGAACTGCTGACCTTGTGACTCAGAGACAGGTATTGCTACCCACTGAGCCTTTGCGAACACATTAAATCATTTTTGCGATCAATTTTATGATGAACTTGGAAACTTCACTTCACAGTCTCTTATTTTCCCATATGACAAAGTCAATGCAACCTTACATTGTAGCTTACTATTATGATGTCTGGAATTATCTTTGTTCCTTTCCCTCAAGGGCACCAATTAAATACTTGTGTGTTTGTGAAAATGCTCAGGATTCTCGTTGGGTCTGTGCAGACACAGCAACATGCAAACCGACACAGGTAACTTAGCAACAGACTGATTAAATATAAATCCCTTCCCTCCACCTCCCAGCTCTGTTGATGGGTGAAGCGTTTGTTACATTGGGCTGGTTTGAACAGTGTAATTATGGATCACCGACCTCACCACACACTGATTGCTTTTATCAACATTCTTCCAGCGAGGGAGTGTCTGTAAAGAGAGGAGAGGTCACCAGTGTCTCCATCGCAATAATGCAAGGTGCCAGACAGGTTTACACGGGATATACGGCACGGGAACAGGCCATTCAGTCCATGCCGGCGTTTATTGCTCCACTCGAGCCTTCTCTCGTCTTTCCCCATCTAAATCCATCAGCATAACCCTCTATTCCCTTCTCCCCCATATGTTTATCCAGCCTCCCCTTAAACACATCGATACTATTCGCTTCAACCCCTCCCTGTGGCAGCGAGTTCCACATTCTCACCCCTCTCTGGGTAAAGAAGTTTCTCCTGAATTCCCCATTGGATTTCTGGGTGACTATCTTATATTGATGGCCTCTAGTTATGCTCTTCCCCACAATGGAAACATTCTCTCTGTATCCACTCTATCAAAACCTTTCATCATTTTAAAGACATCTATTAGGTCACATCTCGATCATTTTTCAAGAGAAAACAGACCCAGCTTGTTCATCCTTTCCTGATATGTATACCCTCGCATTTCTGGTATCAACCTTGTAAACCTTCTCTGCACCCTCTCCAGTGCCTCAATATCCTCTTTATAATATGCCGACCAGAACTGTACGCAATGCTCCGTGTGCGGTCTAACCAAGGTTCGATACAGGTTCAGCATAACTTCCCTACTTTTCAATTCTATGGGGTAGAAATGTGGTCGTGTAGTGCCCCCGGAAAGGGTGGGAACGGGGGCATTAAAGGGGTTCCGAGCCGCGAGCGCCGGGATTCGTGCCGTTCGGTACATTCAGTGTGCGGTTACCGGTGGCGATGACCAGTACCGTGCGGGGTGTTGAGCCGGTGAGCCACACCCCGGTGTCGACAGCGCGATGGTTGCGGTTTGGCGCTGACCCTGTGGCGCCCCACAGCGCCCCCTAGTGGGACCGCCCGGGAAAGCAGGCCGTCCCAGCGGCAGTGGGGGAAGGACGGAAGACGTCAGGTCCCTGTGATTGGTTTTATTTTTGCGGTGTATGTTTATGTGGGGAGGTGTGTAACCCCTTCCCGCGCCCTGAGAGAGGTGTGTAACCCCTCCCCTCGCCCCCTGAGCGAGGTGTGTAACCCCTCTCCTCCCCCCCTGAGAGAGGTGTGTAACCCCTCCCCTCCCCCCCTGAGAGAGGTGTGTAACCCCTCCCCCCACCAGAGAGGTGTGTAACCCCTCCCCCCCCCGAGAGAGTTGTGTAACCCCTCCCCCCCTGAGAGAGGTGTGTAACCCCTCCCCTCCGAGAGAGGTGTGTAACCCCTCCCCTCCCCCCCAAAAGAGGTGTGTGACCCCTCCCCACGCCCCCCTGAGAGAGGTGTGTAACACCTCCCCCCCCGAGAGAGGTGTGTAACCCCTCCCCTCGCCCCCCTGAGAGAGGTGTGTAACCTTCCCCCACCCGAGAGAGGTGTGTAACCCCTCCCCTCGCCCCCCTGAGAGAGGTGTGTAACCCCTCCCCCCCGCTGAGAGAGGTGTGTAACAAAGAAATGGCGGACCAATTGAACAAGTACTTTGGTTCGGTATTCACTAAGGAGGACACAAACAGCCTTCCGGATATAAAAGGGGTCAGAGGGTCTAGTAAGGAGGAGGAACTGAGGGAAATCCTTATTAGTCAGGAAATTGTGTTGGGGAAATTGATGGGATTGAAGGCCAATAAATCCCCAGGGCCTGATGGACTGCATCCCAGAGTACTTAAGGAGGTGGTTTTGGAAATAGCGGATGCATTGACAGTCATTTTCCAACATTCCATTGACTCTGGATCAATTCCTATGGAGTGGAGGGTAGCCAATGTAACCCCACTTTTTAAAAAAGGAGGGAGAGAGAAAACAGGGAATTATAGACCGGTCAGCCTGACCTCAGTAGTGGGTAAAATGATGATATCAATTATTAAGGATGTCATAGCAGTGCATTTGGAAAGAGGTAATATGATAGGTCCAAGTCAGCATGGATTTGTGAAAGGGAAATCATGCTTGACAAATCTTCTGGAATTTTTTGAGGATGTTTCCAGTAAAGTGGACAAGGGAGAACCAGTTGATGTGGTATATTTGGACTTTCAGAAGGCTTTCGACAAGGTCCCACACAAGAGATTAATGTGCAAAGTTAAAGCACATGGGATTGGGGGTAGTGTGCTGATGTGGATTGAGAACTGGTTGGCAGACAGGAAGCAAAGAGTAGGAGTAAATGGGGACTTTTCAGAATGGCAGGCAGTGACTCGTGGGGTACCGCAAGGTTCTGTGCTGGGGCCCCAGCTGTTTACACTGTCCATTAATGATTTAGACGAGGGGATTAAATGTAGTATCTCCAAATTTGCGGATGACACTAAGTTGGGTGGCAGTGTGAGCTGCGAGGAGGATGCTATGAGGCTGCAGAGTGACTTGGATAGGTTAGGTGAGTGGGCAAATGCATGGCAGATGAAGGATAATGTGGATAAATTAGAGGTTATCCACTTTGGTGGTAAAAACAGAGAGACAGACTATTATCTGAATGGTGACAGATTAAGAAAAGGGGAGGTGCAAAGAGACCTGGGTGTCATGGTACATCAGTCAATGAAGGTTGGCATGCAGGTACAGCAGGCAGTTAAGAAAGCAAATGGCATGTTGGCCTTCATAGCGAGGGGATTTGAGTACAGGGGCAGGGAGGTGTTGCTACAGTTGTACAGGGCCTTGGTGAGGCCACACCTGGAGTATTGTGTACAGTTTTGGTCTCCTAACTTGAGGAAGGACATTCTTGCTATTGAGGGAGTGCAGCAAAGGTTCACCAGACTGATTCCCGGGATGGTGGGACTGACCTATCAAGAAAGACTGGATCAACTGGGTTTGTATTCACTGGAGTTCAGAAGAATGAGAGGGGACCTCATAGAAACGTTTAAAATTCTGATGGGTTTAGACAGGTTAGATGCAGGAAGAATGTTCCCAATGTTGGAGAAGTCCAGAACCAGGGGTCACAGTCTGAGGATAAGGGGTAAGCCATTTAGGACCGAGATGAGGAGAAACTTCTTCACCCAGAGAGTGGTGAACCTGTGGAATTCTCTACCACAGAAAGTAGTTGAGGCCAATTCACTAAATATATTCAAAAAGGAGTTAGATGTAGTCCTTACTACTAAGGGGATCAAGGGGTATGGCGAGAAAGCAGGAATGGGGTACTGAAGTTGCATGTTCAGCCATGAACTCATTGAATGGCGGTGCAGGCTAGAAGGGCCGAATGGCCTGCTCCTGCACCTATTTTCTATGTTTCTAACCCCTCCCCTCGCCCCCTGAGAGAGGTGTGTAACCCCTCCCCTTGCCCCCTGAGAGAGTGTGTAACCCCTCCCCCCCTGAGAGAGGTGTGTAACCCCTCCCCTCGCCCCCCTGAGAGAGGTGTGTAACCCCTCCCCTCGCCCTGAGAGAGGTGTGTAACCCCTCCCCTCGCCCCCTGAGAGAGGTGTGTAACCCCTCCCCTTGCCCCCTGAGAGAGTGTGTAACCCCTCCCCCCCTGAGAGAGGTGTGTAACCCCTCCCCTCCCCCCCCTGAGAGAGGTGTGTAACCCCTCCCCTCGCCCCCCTGAGAGAGGTGTGTAACCCCTCCCCTTGCCCTGAGAGAGGTGTGTAACCCCTCCCTTCGCCCCCCTGAGAGAGGTGTGTAACCCCTCCCCTCGCCCTGAGAGAGGTGTGTAACCCCTCCCCTCGCCCCCCTGAGAGAGGTGTGTAACCCCTCCCCTCGCCCCCCTGAGAGAGGTGTGTAACCCCTCCCCTCGCCCCCCTGAGAGAGGTGTGTAACCCCTCCCCTCGCCCTGAGAGAGGTGTGTAACCCCTCACCTCGCCCTGAGAGAGGTGTGTAACCCCTCCCCCCCGAGAGAGGTGTGTAACCCCTCACCTCGCCCTGAGAGAGGTGTGTAACCCCTCCCCCCCGAGAGAGGTGTGTAACCCCTCACCTCGCCCTGAGAGAGGTGTGTAACCCCTCACCTCGCCCTGAGAGAGGTGTGTAACCCCTCACCTCGCCCTGAGAGAGGTGTGTAACACCTCCCCCCCGAGAGAGGTGTGTAACCCCTCACCTCGCCCTGAGAGAGGTGTGTAACCCCTCCCCCCCCTGAGAGAGGTGTGTAACCCCTCACCTCGCCCTGAGAGAGGTGTGTAACCCCTCCCCTCGCCCCCCGAGAGAGGTGTGTAACCCCTCCCCTCGCCCTGAGAGAGGTGTGTAACCCCTCCCCCCCCCGAGAGAGGTGTGTAACCCCTCCCCTCGCCCCCCGAGAGAGGTGTGTAACCCCTCCCCTCGCGCCCTGTCCCACACTCAAGGCCCAGCTGATGAATTTTGCAGAAAACCGTTGCCCTGCGCTAAATTTACCGCCCCGTCGCCGTTAGCGCCCGGATTAGCCCCCAGCCGAATTTCCATGCCTCTTGCTCTGGAAACAAACCCTAGCACTTGGTTTGCTTGTGCCAGTGAGGTGGCCATGCCTTGCCCGTGATTGAAACACGACGATTGGTTTGGATGCACTCAGCTTGTGCGAGCAGCCCATAATCGGGAGCTCGGCCAATGCTACACGCACACTGCGGCCTGGGCCCTAACCTCGGCAATTCCTCTCGCTAAACCTCTCCACCTCTCTCTCCCCCGGTCAGTGTCTCCTCCAAACCTACACCACCTGTGCTAATGTCTTCTTACCTGACTCGGTGACCTGTGCAGAACAATGCCCCAGTGATGTGGCTTGGGACGTTTTACTACGTTAAAGGTATTGTATATATGCCAGTTGTCATTGCTTTTGTATCCGCTAAATTTACTCGATGAATTCGATGAGCTTAAATTTCAGCATACGGGATGCTGGGCTTCATAAATAGAGGCAGAGTACAGAAGCAAGGAAGTTATGCTAAACGTTTACAATACACGGGATCAGCCCCAGCTGGAGTATTGTGTCCAATTCTGGGCACCACACTTAACATAGAAACATAGAAAATAGGTGCAGGAGTAGGCCATTCGGCCCTTCGAGCCTGCACCATCATTCAATATGATCATGGCTGATCATTCACCTCAGTACCCCTTTCCTGCTTTCTCTCCATACCCCTTGATCCCTTTAGCTGTAAGGGCCACATCTAACTCCCTTTTGAATATATCGAACGAACTTAGGAAGGAAGCCTGGGAGAGGGTGCGAAGGAGATTGACCAGAATGGTTCCAGGGATGAAGGATTTGTTAGATGGAGAGACTGGAAAAGCTGGGGTTGCTCTCCTTAGAGCAGAGAAGGTTAAGGGGAGTTTTAATAGAGGGGTTCAAAATCATCAGGGGGTTTGAGAGAGTGAATAAGGAGAGACTGTTCCCGGGGGCAGGAGGCTCGGTAACCAGAGGGACACAGATTGAAGGCGATTGGCAAAAGAACCCGAGGGGCAGATGAGGAGAATGTGTTTACGCAGCGAGTTGTTGTGATCGGGAACGCGCTGCCTGAAAGGGCGGTGGGAGCAGATTCAATAGTGACTTTCAAACCGGGAATTGGGTAAATACTTAAACAGGAAAAATGTGCAGAGCTGTGGGGAAAGAGCGGGGGGAGTGGGACTGATTGGATCGCTCTGTCTCAGAGCCGGCACAGGCTCGATGGGCCCAATGGCCTCCTCCTGTGCTGAAATATTCTCTGAGAAACACTCACTCCCTCCACCACCTCCAACACTCACTCCCCTCCACCACCGGCGCCCCCTGGCTGCAGTGTGCACCATCTACAAGATGCACTGCAGCAACTCGCCAAGGCTTCTTCGGCAGCACCTCCCAAACCCGCGACCTCTACCACCTAGAGGGACAAGGGCAGCAGGTCGAAGAATATGAGACCCCACAGATGAGGCCCTCTTATGCTGGGCTTGAGATTGGAAACTAATGCGGGAATAGTGTCGACGTAGCAGTGAGCTTTGTGAGGAGTCGATGAGCCAGTGATTGGATATTCTGGCCTGATCGAAAGCGAATCAGTTCAAGTTTTGTGGCAAGTGCATCTGAAATGTTACGGTATGTCAACTTGCAGATACAACATGACCTGGTGCGCTGTGTGAATAGTGAAGCCTTACGACTTCCCGACCGTTCGTCTCTCTACGCGTGGAAGTCTCGGGCAATGCACCTTTGATTTTCCGATAAACTGTGTGCAAGTATCACGTGGGACCTCGGAATATCCCACCTGAGGTGTGAGGTCACGGCCAAGGCAGTTCAGGCAGTGACGGAAAGCTCAATGAGAAACCTGTTTTCCCACACCGCATCTGCTCGAGAGGCGCAAATAATTGTGATTGCCTGACTATTGAGATAGAAGCTATTTGTTCTTCAGCGATGTGTGTCTCCACTTCACACAAAGACAGCGGTCCAGCACTTTCCCTGTGGAGGGGATGAGCAGAGGATGTGTGGAAAGCCCGAGGCACAGGGCCCCAGGGAGTGGATTGTACAGCCATTGTTTATCCAGCAAGGCACGGACACTTGTGGGCCCAATATGTCACAGGCTCACCCTGCACCAGGGGAGCGCCGGATCCCAAATTGGTCAGGGCATCCCGGAGTGCTCAGGGCGGATGGCGGAAGCAGGGTTGGGCCCGTTGCCTGTGCAAATCCAGGGCCCACACTCCCTGCAGGCCCTTTCCCACATTCAATTATCACCAACCCTCTGTGCCAGGGGGAGGAGGAGGAGGAGGGGGAGGGGGAGGAGGGGGAGGGAGAGCAGGAGGGGGAGGGGAGGAGGAGGAGAGGAGGAGGAGGAGGAGGGGGAGGGAGAGGAGACGGAAGAGGAGAGGAGGGGGAGGGGGTGGAGAGGGAGGAGGAGGGGGAGGAGGGGGAGGAGGAGGAGGAGGGGAGGGAGGAGGAGGGTGAGGGGTGGAGGGGGGGGGAGGAGGAGGAGGAGGGGGGAGGGAGGAGGGGGAGGGGTGGAGGGGGAGGAGGGAGGGGGAGGGAGGAGGGGAGGAGGAGGGGAGGAGGAGGGGAGGAGGAGGGGGAGGGGGAGGGGGAGGGGGAGGAGGAGGGGGAGGAGCAGGAGGGGGAGGAGGGGGAGGAGGAGGGGGAGGGGGAGGAGGAGGGGAGGGGGAGGGAGGAGGAGGAGGGGAGGGGGATGAGGAGGAGGAGGGGAGGGGGGAGGGAGGAGGAGGAGGAGGAGGGGGAGGGGTAAACATCAAAACATAGAAACATAAACGTGTTTCTATGTTTCCTCCCCTCCCCCTCCCACACCCCCTCGTCCTCCCCCTCCTCCTCCTCCTCCCCTCCCATCCCCTCCCCTGCACTCTCCCTTCTCCTTCTCCCTCTCCTCCTCCTTCTCCGCCTCCCCCTCCTCCCCCTCCTCCCCCTCCCCCTTCGAGCCTGCACCACCATTCAATAAGATCATGGCTGATCATTCCCTCAGTACCCCTTTCCTGCTTTCTCTCCATACCCCTTGATCCCTTTAGCCGTAAGGGCCATAGCTAACTCCCTCTTGAATATATCTAACGAACTGGCCTCAACAACTCTCTGCGGCAGGGAATTCCACAGGTTCACAATTCTCTGAGTGAAGAAGTTTCTCTTCATCTCGGTCCTAAATGGCTTACCCCTTATCCTTAGACTGTGACCCCTGGTTCTGGACTTTCCCAACATCGGGAACATTCTTACTGCATCTAACCTGTCTAAACCCGTCAGAATTTTATACGTTTCTATGAGATCCCTTCTCATCCTTCTAAACTCCAATGTATAAAGACCCAGTCGATCCAGTCTCTCCTCATAGGTCAGTCCCGCCATCCTGGGAATCAGTCTGGTGAACCTTCGCTGCACTCCCTCAATAGCAAAAATGTCCTTCCTCAAGTTAGGAGACCAAAACTGAACACAATATTCCAGGTGAGGCCTCACTAAGGCCCTGTACAACTGCAATAAGACCTCCCTGCTCCTATACTCAAATCCCCTAGCTATGACGGCCAACATATCATTTGTCTTCTTCACAGCCTGCTGTACCTGCATGCCAACTTTCAATGACTGATGAACCATGACAACCAGGTCTCGTTGCACCTCCCCTTTTCCTAATCTGTCACCATTCAGATAATATTCTGCCTTCGTGTTTTTACCATCAAAGTGGATAACCTCACATTTATCCACATTATACTGCATCTGCAGGTGCAAGACATTCTGAAAAGGGAGGGTGAACAGCCAGTTGTCGTGGTGCATATAGGTACCAACAATATAGGTAAAAAATGGGATGAGGTCCTACGAGACGTATTTAGAGAGCTAGGAGTTAAATTAAAAAGCAGGACTTCAAAAGTAGTAATCTCAGGATTGCTACCAGTGCCACGTGCTAGTCAGAGTAGGAATCGCAGGATAGCTCAGATGAATACGTGGCTTGAGCAGTGGTGCAGAAGGGAGGGATTCAAATTCCTGGGACATTGGAACCGGTTCTGGGGGAGGTGGGACCAGTACAAACCGGACGGTCTGCACCTGGGCAGGACCGGAACCAATGTCCTAGGGGGAGTGTTTGCTAGTGCTGTTGGGGAGGAGTTAAACTAATATGGCAGGGGGATGGGAACCTATGCAGGGAGACAGAGGGGAAAAAATGGAGACAGAAGCAAAAGACAGAAAGGAGATTAGTAAAAGTGGAGGGCAGAGAAACCCAAGGCAAAAAACAAAAAGAGCCACATTACAGCAAAATTCTAAAGGGGCAAAGTGTGTTAAAAAGACAAGCCTGAAGGCTCTGTGCCTCAATGCGAGGAGTATTCGGAATAAGGTGGACGAATTAACTGCGCAGATAGCAGTTAATGGATATGATGTAATTGGCATCACGGAGACATGGCTCCAGGGTGACCAAGGCTGGGAACTCAACATCCAGGGGTATTCAACATTTAGGAAGGATAGACAGAAAGGAAAAGGAGGTGGGGTGGCGTTGCTGGTTAAAGAGGAAATTAATGCTCTTGACACCACATTAAACCTGTTGATCCCCGCCCACTCCAATCTCCCCCCCCCGCCCACCAATGCCCCTCCCAATCTCCAACCACCGCTCCCCTACCCCAATCTCCTCCCCTGGCCCACCTCTACTCACTGTCCTGATTTCCCCCCTCCCATCCCCAACCCCGCCCGAGCTCCTGCTCAACTCTCTCCTCTCCCGATCGCCAACCACGCCCCTCCTGATGATAATTAAGCAGCGTGTTAATGTAGGAGTGAGAGGTAGCCACGGCTCCTAAAGGCACGGCCACCAAAGGTGGAATGATTTATATCGCAAAATGTTCGCAAAGGCCAGAATTGGAAGAGCGCAGAGATCTCGGGGGGTTGTGGGGCTGGAGGATATTACAGAGACCGGGAGGGGTGAGGGCCTTGGAGGGATTTGAAAACAAGGATGAGAATTTTTTAATTAAGGCGTTGCCGGACCGGGAGCCAATGTAGGTCAGTGAGCACAGGGGGCGATGGGTGAGCGGGACTTGGTGCGAGTTAGGACACGGGGCACAGGGGGCAATGGGTGAGCGGGACTGGCTGCAAGTTGGGACACAGGGCACAGGGGGCGATGGGTGAGCGGAACTGGCTGCAAGTTGGGACACAGGGCAGTGAGCACAGAGGGCGATGGGTGAGCGAGACTGGGTGCGAGTTGGAACACGGGGCACAGTGGGTGATGGGTGAGCGGGACTGGGTGCGAGTTGGGACACGGGGGGGTGATGGGTGAGCAGGACTGGCTGCAAGTTGGGGCACAGGGGGCGATGGGTGAGCGGGACTGGTTGCGAGTTTGGACAAGGGGTAGCTGAGTTTACGGAGGTACAATTGTATCACCCAATCGCACAGCTGGTAAGAGCATCAAGCTGGGCATGGGCCTGAGATTGGAGCCGGGATCTTCCTGTGCAGGGCCCACTGTCACCCTGCTGCATGTAAGCTTTGTGAAGCAGTGTGGGATTGATGTTTTTGGAGGTAATGATTGGCTCAAACGGAAGCTCGGAGAGAGACAAAAATATCATCAAGTATCTGCGAGATGAGCACGGTGAAGTGTGAGTACGCGGGAGAGTGCAGCACTGGTTCACTGAGTCATTCCATGTGAGCAGTTCGGTGCACAGACCGCGGATTTGCCGAAGTCAGCAGCATATTTACTGGTCTGGATCACCAGAGACTGTGAACTTTTCTTAGCCGTGCCATACATGGGGTCTTCAGTAAGGGACACAAAAGCATGGGCCTTACACTAAACTTCCATGCTAGTCAGAGTAGGAATCGCAGGATAGCGCAGATGAATACCTGGCTTGAGCAGTGGTGCAGCAGGGAGGGATTCAAATTCCTGGGGCATTGGAACCGGTTCTGGGGGAGGTGGGACCAGTACAATCTGGACGGTCTGCACCTGGGCAGGACTGGAACCAATGTCCTAGGGGGAGTGTTTGCTAGTGTTGTTGGGGAGGAGTTAAACTAATATGGCAGGGGGATGGGAACCAATGCAGGGAGACAGAGGGAAACAAAAAGGAGACAAAAGCAAAAGACAGAAAGGAGATGAGTAAAAGTGGAGGGCAGAGAAACCCAAGGCAAAGAACAAAAAGGGCCACTGAATATAAAGGGGCTGCAGGAGGGATCAAAACTAAAAATCATGGTTTAAAAACTAGGATTAAAACACTCTACCTAAACGCACGCAGCATTCGAAATAAAGTAAATGAGTTGACGGCACAAATCATTACAAATGGGTATGATTTGGTGGCCATTACAGAAACGTGGTTGCAGGGTGGCCAAGACTGGGAATTAAACATACAGGGGTATCTGACGATTCGGAAAGATAGACAAGAAGGGAAAGGAGGTGGGGTAGCTCTGTTAATAAAGCATGATATCAGGGCAGTTGTGAGAGACGATATTGGCTCTAATGAACAAAATGTTGAATCATTGTGGGTGGAGATTAGAGATAGTAAGGGGAAAAAGTCACTGGTGGGTGTAGTTTATAGACCCCCAAATAATAACTTCACGGTGGGGCGGGCAATAATCAAGGGAATAATGGAGGCATGTGAAAAAGGAACGGCAGTAATCATGGGGGATTTTAACCTACATATCGATTGGTCAAATCAAATTGCACGGGGTAGCCTGGAGGAGGAATTCATAGAATGCATACGGGATTGTTTCTTAGAACAGTATGTTACAGAACCTACAAGGGAGCAATCTATCTTAGATCTGGTCCTGTGTAATGAGGCAGGAATAATAAACAATCTCCTAGTAAAAGATCACAGTATGGTTGAATTTGTAATACAGATTGAGGGTGAGGAAGTAGTGTCTCAAACGAGCGTACTATGCTTAAACAAAGGGGACTACAGTGGGATGAGGGCAGAGTTGGCTAAAGTAGACTGGAAACACAGACTAAACGGTGGCACAATTGAGGAACAGTGGAGGACTTTTAAGGAGCTCTTTCATAGTGCTCAACAAAAATATATTCCAGCGAAAAAGAAGGGCGGTAAGGGAAGGGATAACCAGCCATGGATAACCAAGGAAATAAAGGAGAGTATCAAATCAAAAACCAAAGCGTATAAGGTGGCCAAGTTAGTGGGAAAATAGAAGATTGGGAAAATTTTAAACGACAGCAAAGAATGACTAAGAAAGCAATAAAGAAAGGAAAGATAGATTACGAAGGTAAACTTGCGCAAAACATAAAAACAGATAGTAAAAGCTTTTACCGATATATAAAATGGAAAAGATTGACTAAAGTAAATGTTGGTTCCTTAGAAGATGAGAAGGGGGATTTAATAATGGGAAATGTGGAAATAGTTGAGACCTTAAACAATTATTTTGCTTCGGTCTTCACAGTGGAAGACACAAAAACCATGCCAAAAATTGCTGGTCACAGGAATGTGGGAAGGGAGGTCCTTGAGACAATCACTATCACTAGGGGGGTAGTGCTGGACAAGCTAATGGGACTCAAGGTAGACAAGTCCCCTGGTCCTGATGAAATGCATCCCAGGGTATTAAAAGAGATGGCGGAAGTTATAGCAGATGCATTCGTTATAATCTGCCAAAAGTCTCTGGACTCTGGGGAGGTACCAGCGGATTGGAAAACAGCTAATGTAACGCCTCTGTTTAAAAAAGGGGGCAGACAAAAGGCAGGTAACTATAGGCCGGTTAGTTTAACATCTGTAGTGGGGAAAATGCTTGAAACTATCATTAAGGAAGAAATAGCGGGACATCTAGATAGTGCAATCAAGCAGACGCAGCATAGATTCATGAAGGGGAAATCATGTTTAACTCATTTACTGGAATTCTTTGAGGATATAGCGAGCATGGTGGATAGAGGTGTACCGATGGATGTGGTGTATTTAGATTTTCAAAAGGCATTCGATAAGGTGCCACACAAAAGGTTACTGCAGAAGATAAGGGTACGCGGAGTCAGAGGAAATGTATTAGCATGGATAGAGAATTGGCTGGCGAACAGAAAGCAGAGAGTCGGGATAAATCGGTCCTTTTCGGGTTGGAAATCGGTGGTTAGTGGTGTGCCACAGGGATCGGTGCTGGGACCACAACTGTTTACAATATACATAGATGATCTGGAAGAGGGGACAGAGTGTAGTGTAACAAAATTTGCAGATGGCACAAAGATTAATGGAAAAGCGGGTTGTGTCGAGGAGACAGAGAGGCTGCAAAGAGATTTAGATAGGTTAAGCGAATGGGCTAAGGTTTGGCAGATGGAATACAATGTCGGAAAGTGTGAGGTCAACCACCTTGGGAAAAAAAACAGTAAAAGGGAATATTATTTGAATGGGGAGAAATTACAACATGCTGCGGTGCAGAGGGACCTGGGGGTCCTTGTGCATGAATCCTAAAAAGTTAGTTTGCAGGTGCAGCAGGTAATCCGGAAGGCGAATGGAATGTTGGCCTTCATTGCGAGAGGGATGGAGTACAAAAGCAGGGAGGTCCTGCTGCAACTGTACAGGGTATTGGTGAGGCCGCACCTGGAGTACTGTGTGCAGTTTTGGTCGCCTTACTTAAGGAAGGATATACTAGCTTTGGAGCGGGTACAGAGACGATTCACTAGGCTGATTCCGGAGATGAGGGGGTTACCTTATGATGATAGATTGAGTAGACTGGGTCTTTACTCGTTGGAGTTCAGAAGTATGAGGGGTGATCTTCTAGAAACATTTAAATTCATGAAAGGGATAGACAAGATAGAGGCAGAGAGGTTGTTTCCACTGGTCGGGGAGACTAGAACTAGGGGGCACAGCCTCAAAATACGGGGGAGCCAATTTAAAACCGAGTTGAGAAGGAATTTCTTCTCCCAGAGGGTTGTGGATCTGTGGAATTCTCTGCCCAAGGAAGCAGTTGAGGCTAGCTCATTGAATGTATTCAAATCACAGATAGATAGATTTTTAACCAATAAGGGAATTAAGGGTTACGGGGAGCGGGCGGGTAAGTGGAGCTGAGTCCACGGCCAGATCAGCCATGATCTTTTGAATAGCGGAGCAGGCTCGAGGGGCGAGATGGCCTACTCCTGTTCCTAATTCTTATGTTCTTATGTTCTTATCTACTTATGTTCCATAAGGCAAAGGTCCTCCACCAACCTGACCCGGCCACACAGCACTGACTCCCCCGTCATCAAGATCCACAGCGCGGCCCTGGACAACGTGGACCACTTTCCCTACCTCGGGAGCCTCTTATCAGCAAGGGCAGACTTTGACGATGAGATTCAACACCGCCTCCAGTGCGCCAGCGCAGCCTTCAGCCGCCTGAGGAAGAGAGTGTTTGAAGATCAGACCCTCAAATCCACTCCCAAGCTCATGGTCTACAGGGCTGTAGTAATACCTTCCCTCCTGTATGGTTCAGAGACATGGGCCATGTTCAGTAGACACCTTAAAGTGGTGGAGAAATACCACCAACAATGGCTCCGCAAGATCCTACAAAACCCCTGGGACAGACGCACCTGTCCTCGACCAGGCCAACATCCCCAGCATCGAAGCACTGACCACACTCGACCAGCTCTGTCGGACTGGCAACATTGTTCGCATGCCAGACACAAGATTCCCAAAGTAAGCGCTCTACTCGGAACTCCTACACGGCAAGCGAGCCCCAGGTGGGCAGAGGAAACGTTTCAAGGACCACCCTCAAAGCCTCCCTGATAAAGTGCAACATCCCCACCGACACCTGGGAGTCCCTGGCCAAAGACCGCCCGAAGTGGAGGAAGTGCATCCGGGAGGGCGCTGAGCACCTCGAGTCTCGTCGCCGAGAGCATGCAGAAACCAAGCGCAGGCAGCGGAAGGAGCGTGCGGCAAACCAGTCCCACCCTCCCCTTCCCTCAACCACTGTCTGTCCCACCTGTGACAGGGACTGTGGTTCCCGTATTGGACTGTTCACTCACTTGAGGACTCATGTTAAGAGTGGAAGCAAGTCTTCCTCGATCCCGAGGGACTGCCTATGATGATGATCCACTGGTTTGAATGACCAGAGCCTGTGACCTTTTCGTAGCCGAGCCATACACGGGTGTTGGAGTGGCTCGCGGGGCAGTATCCATGTCACTGCTAATGATTCCCAACAGCGTGAGACTGTGACACTCACTGCTTCCTTGTCACCTACAATAAAACTAGACAGAATCGTTTTCAATCTCACCAAGCCCGTCCAGCCGAGACGCTGTCGAACACAGAGCTGGGAAGCCGGGCGTTTCACACGCACGACGATTGATTGCTGCTAAGTAGATAAACTCCTCAAAATAAAAGCGTTTCCACTTATTTAGTGAACACTGGATCATTGTGAGTTAGTGGAGGCTGGTTAATCGGACAGTTCCGGCGGCACTCGGTACTCGATAAGTTCGAATGAAATCTTTTCTCAACTTTCATTCACTGCCGGAAAACTCTGAGCAGATCAGAGGCAAATAATCGATGGCACTTTCTCGGTTAGTCCTGAACACTTGTATCACTGGGGGAAGTGTGACTGAGCTGTCTCACCCTGCTGACGAGGTGTGTTTTACATGGTGGGAGCAGGATAGCACAGTCTGTCAGGACACAACATGCACAGGATACAGACAGTCTGTCGGAGGTGGCACAAGTCCTGTGTCAGCTGTGGCTCACAGGGTAGAACTCTCAACACTACGTCCGATGGCATGGGTTCAAGTCCCCACTCCTGAGATCCAAGCACAAAATCTAGGCTGCAACTTAATAGCAGTACTGAGGGAATGCCGCACTGTCGGAGGGGCAATACTGAGGGAACGCCGCACTGTCGGAGGGGCAATACTGAGGGAACGCCGCACTGTCGGAGGGGCAATACTGAGGGAACGCCGCACTGTCGGAGGGGCAATACTGAGGGAACGCCGCACTGTCAGAGGGGCAATACTGAGGGAACGCCGCACTGTCGGAGGGGCAGTATTGAGGGAGTGCTGCATTGTCAGAGGGGCAGTACTGAGGGAGTGCTGCACTTTCGGAGGAGCAGTGCTGAAGGAGTGCCGCACTGTCGGAGGGGCAGTACTGAAGAAGTGCCGCACTGTCGGAGGGGCAGCATGAGGGAGTGCCGCACTGTCGGAGGGTCAGTATTGAGGGAGTGCCGCACTGTCGGAGGGGCAGTACTGAGGGAGTGCCGCATTGTCGGAGGGGCACTACTGAGGGAGTGCCGCTCTGTCGGAGGGGCAGTACTGAGGGAGTGCCGCACTGTCGGAGGGACAGTACTGAGGGAGTGCTGCACTGTTGGAGGGGCAGTACTGAGGGAGTGCTGCACTGTCGGAGGGGCAGTACTGAGGGAGTGCTGCACTGTCGGAGAGGCAGTACTGAGGGAACACCGCACTGTCGGAGGGACAGTACTGAGGGAGTGCCGCATTGTTGGAGGGGCAGTACTGAGGGAGTGCTGCACTGTCAGAGGGACAGTACTGAGGGAGTGCCGCACTGTCGGAGGGGCAGTACTGTGGGAGTGCTGCACTGTTGGAGGGGCAGTACTGAGGGAGCGCCGCACTGTCGGAGGGGCAGTACTAAGGGAACGCCGCACTGTCGGAGGGACAGTACTGAGGGAGTGCCGCATTGTCGGAGGGGCAATACTGAGGGAGTGCCGCACTGTCGGAGGGGCAGTACTGAGGGAGTGCCGCACTGTCGGAGCGGCAGTACTGAGGGAGTGACGCACTGTCGGAGGGGCAGTACTGAGGGAGTGCCGCACTGTCGGAGGGGCAGTACTGAGGGAGTGCCGCACTGTCGGAGGGGCAGTACTGAGGGAGTGCCGCACTGTCGGAGGGGCAGTACTGAGGGAGTGCCGCACTGTCGGAGGGGCAGTACTGAGGGAGTGCCGCACTGTCGGATGGATGCTGTCTTTCAGAGTCTGGTGGTTCAGGATCGGGCTAAAGGCCTCATGTCTTAATTTCAGAGTAATGAGTTCTCCTTGAGTTTTGCCGTTCAGAGCAGTCTGCACAGAGTGGGATTAAACAGTATGTTTTATTTGGAAAGTTGGGAAGAGTGGGAATATCTGGGAATATTTGGGAAGTATTGGGAAGTAGCAGCTGTAAATTTAGTTGAAAATTATAGTTTAAACCTCGAACTTTAAAGACTGCAGTTAACAGAAGCTGCCTGCCTGTGGCAGTTACCTGTCAGGCAGCTGTGTGTGTTAGTCCTGAATAGGTGCTAGTCATTGAGAGTCAGGGAGCTGAGTAACACTTGTAAATTGAGTGAGGTTTCTTGAGTATAAAAGTAAACAGTTTTGCAGAGGCACAGAGCGCGATTAAACAGAGTGCTTTATTTGGGAGTGTGGAGTGTGTGGGAATTCAGGGAAGAGGGGGCAGGAGTTGCTGTGTTTTGCCTGCACAACGTGCGGTGCTTTGGGTTATAGGGAAATATTCAGATATCTAGGGAGATATACAGGTAGTGATACTCGCCCTCCTGCATGGCTCAGAGACATGGACCGACAAGATGAATATAGGGAGCTCGGAGCTAAATTAAAAAGTAGGACCTCAAAAGTTAGTTTGCAGGTACAGCAGGTAATCAGGAAGGCGAATGCAATGTTGGCCTTCATTGCGAGAGGTATGGAGTACAAAAGCAGGGAGGTCCTGCTGCAACTGTACAGGGTATTTTTAACCAATAAGGGAATTAAGGGTTACGGGGAGCGGGCGGGTAAGTGGAGCTGAGTCCACGGCCAGATCAGCAATGATCTTGTTGAATGGCGGAGCAGGCTCGAGGGGCTAGATGGCCTACTCCTGTTCCTAATTCTTAAGTTCTTATGTTCTTATGAAGGCCAACATTCCATTCTCCTTCCTGATTATCTGCTGCACCTGCAAACTAACTTTTTGGGATTCATGCACAAGGACCCCCAGGTCCCTCTGCACCTCAGCATGTTGTAATTTCTCCCCATTCAAATAATATTCCCTTTTACTGTTTTTATTTCCAAGCTGGATGACCTCACATTTTCCGACATTTTATTCCATCTGCCAAACCTTAGCCCATTCACTTAACCTATCTAAATCTCTTTGCAGCCTCTCTGTGTCCTCTACACAACCCACTTTCCCACTAATCTTTGTGTCATCTGCAAATTTTGTTACACTACACTCTGTCCCCTCTTCCAGATCATCTATGTATATTGTAAACAGTTGTGGTCCCAGCACCGATCCCTGTGGCACACCACTAACCACCGATTTCCAACCCGAAAAGGACCCATTTATCCCGACTCTCTGCTTTCTGTTCGCCAGCCAATTCTCTATCCATGCTGATACATTTCCTCTGACTCCGCGTACCTTTATCTTCTGCAGTAACCTTTTGTGTGGCACCTTATCGAATGCCTTTTGGAAATCTAAATACACTATATCCATCGGTACACCTCTATCCACCATGCTCGTTATATCCTCAAAGAATTCCAGTAAATTAGTTAAACATGATTTCCCCTTCATGAATCCATGTAGCGTCTGCTTGATTGCACTATTCCTATCGAGATGTCCCGCTATTTCTTCCTTAATGATAGCTTCAAGCATTTTCCCCACTACAGATGTTAAACTAACCGGCCTATAGTTACCTGCCTTTTGTCTGCCCCCTTTTTTAAACAGAGGCGTTACATTAGTTGCTTTCCAATCCGATGGTACCTCCCCAGAGTCCAGAGAGGGATGGAGTACAAAAGCGAGAGGGATAGAGTACAAAAGCAGGGAGGTCCTGCTGCAACTGTACAGGGTATTGGTGAGGCTGCACCTGGAGTACTACGTGCAGTTTTGGTCACCTTACTTAAGGAAGGATATACTAGCTTTGGAGGGGGTACAGATATGATTCACTAGGCTGATTCTGGAGATGAGGGGGTTACCTTATGATGACAGATTGAGTAGACTGGGTCTTTACTCGTTGGAGTTCAGAAGGATGAGGTGTGATCTTATAGAAACATTTAAAATAATGAAAGGGATAGACAAGATAGAGGCAGAGAGGTTGTTTCCACTGGTCGGGGAGACTAGAACTAGGGGGCACAGCCTCTAAATACGGGGGAGCCAATTTAAAACCAAGTTGAGAATTTCTTCTCCCAGAGGTTTGTGAATCTGTGGAATTCTCTGCCCAAGGAAGCAGTTGAGACTAGCTCATTGAATGTATTCAAATCACAGATAGATAGATTTTTAACCAATAAGGGAATTAAGGGTTACGGGGAGCGGGCGGGTAAGTGGAGCTGAATCCACGGCCAGATCAGCCATGATCTTGTTGAATGGTGGAGCAGGCTCGAGGGGCTAGATGTCCTACTCCTATTCCTAATTCTTATGTTCTTATGTTCTTATGTTCTTCATGAGAAGGAGGAACTGAAGGATATCCTTATTAGGCGGGAAATTGTGTTCGGGAAATTGATGGGATTGAAGGCCGATAAATCCCCAGGGCCTGATAGTCTGCATCCCAGAGTACTTAAGGAAATGGCCCTAGAAATATTGGATGCATTGGTGATCATTTTTCAACAGTCTATCGACTCTAGATCAGTTCCTATGGACTGGAGGATAGCTCAAGTAACACCACTCTTTTAAAAGGGAGGGAGAGCGAAAGCGGTTAATTAAAGACCGGTTAGCCTGACATCAGTAGTGGGGAAAATGTTGGAATCAATTATTAAGGATGAAATAGCAGCACATTTGGAAAGCAGTGACAGGATCGGTCCAAGTCAGCATGGATTTATGAAAGGGAAATCGTGCTTGACAAATCTTCTGGAATTTTTTGAGGCGGACCAATGGCGGACCAATTGAACAAGTACTTTGGTTCGGTATTCACGAAGGAGGACACGAACAACCTTCCGGTTATAAAAAGGGGTCGGGGGGTCTAGTAAGGAGGAGGAACTGAGGGAAATCTTTATTAGCCGGGAAATTGTGTTGGGGAAATTGATGGGATTGAAGGCCGATAAATCCCCAGGGCCTGATGGACTGCATCCCAGAGTACTTAAGGAGGTGGCCTTGGAAATAGTGGATGCGTTGACAGTCATTTTCCAACATTCCATTGACTCTGGATCAGTTCCTATAGAGTGGAGGGTAGCCAATGTAACCCCACTTTTTAAAAAAGGAGGGAGAGAGAAAACAGGGAATTATAGACCGGTCAGCCTGACATCGGTAGTGGGTAAAATGATGGAATCAATTATTAAGGATATCATAGCAGTGCATTTGGAAAGAGGTGACATGATAGGTCCAAGTCAGCATGGATTTGTGAAAGGGAAATCATGCTTGACAAATCTTCTGGAATTTTTTGAGGATGTTTCCAGTAGAGTGGACAAGGGAGAACCAGTTGATGTGGTATATTTGGACTTTCAGAAGGCGTTCGACAAGGTCCCACACAAGAGATTGATGTGCAAAGTTAGAGCACATGGGATTGGGGGTAGTGTACTGACATGGATTGAGAACTGGTTGTCAGACAGGAAGCAAAGAGTAGGAGTAAATGGGTACTTTTCAGAATGGCAGGCAGTGACTAGTGGGGTACCGCAAGGTTCTGTGCTGGGGCCCCAGCTGTTTACACTGTACATTAATGATTTAGATGAGGGGATTAAATTTAGTATCTCCAAATTTGCGGATGACACTAAGTTGGGTGGCAGTGTGAGCTGCGAGGAGGATGCTATGAGGCTGCAGAGCGACTTGGATAGATTAGGTGAGTGAGCAAATGCATGGCAGATGAAGTATAATGTGGATAAATGTGAGGTTATCCACTTTGGTGGTAAAAACAGAGAGACAGACTATTATCTGAATGGTGACAGATTAGGAAAAGGGGAGGTGCAAAGAGACCTGGGTGTCATGGTACATCAGTCATTGAAGGTTGGCATGCAGGTGCAGCAGGCTGTTAAGAAAGCAAATGGCATGTTGGCCTTCATAGCAAGGGGATTTGAGTACAGGGGCAGGGAGGTGTTGCTACAGTTGTACAGGGCATTGGTGAGGCCACACCTGGAGTATTGTGTACAGTTTTGGTCTCCGAACCTGAGGAAGGACATTCTTGCTATTGAGGGAGTGCAGCGAAGGTTCACCAGACTGATTCCCGGGATGGCGGGACTGACCTATCAAGAAAGATTGGATCAACTGGGCTTGTATTCACTGGAGTTCAGAAGAATGAGAGGGGACCTCATAGAAACATTTAAAATTCTGATGGGGTTAGACAGGTTAGATGCAGGAAGAATGTTCCCAATGTTGGGGAAGTCCAGAACCAGAGGTCACAGTCTAAGGATAAGGGGTAAGCCATTTAGGACCGAGATGCGGAGGAACTTCTTCACCCAGAGAGTGGTGAACCTGTGGAATTCTCTACCACAGAAAGTTGTTGAGGCCAATTCACTAAATATATTCAAAAAGGAGTTGGATGAGGTCCTTACTACTAGGGGGATCAAGGTGTATAGCGAGAAAGCAGGAATGGGGTACTGAAGTTGAATGTTCAGCCATGAACTCATTGAATGGCGGTGCAGGCTAGAAGGGCCGAATGGCCTACTCCTGCACCTATTTTCTATGTTTCTATGTTTCTATGTAACTAGCAGAGTGGACAAGGGAGAACCAGTGGATGTGGTGTATTTGAACTTTCAAAAGGCTTTTGACAAGGTCCCACACAAGAGATTGGTGTGCAAAATCAAAGCACATGGTGTTGGGGGTAATGTACTGACGTGGGTAGAGAACTGGTTGGCAGACAGGAAGCAGAGAGTCGGGATAAACGGGTCCTTTTCAGAATGGCAGGCAGTGACTATTGGGATGCCACAGAGCTCAGTGCTGGGACTCCAGCTATTTACAATTGACATTAATGATTTGGATGAAGGAATTGAGTGTAATATCTCCAAATTTGCAGATGACACTAAGCTGGGTGGCGGTGTAAGCTGTGAGGGGGACGCTAAGAGGCTGCAGGGTGACTTGGACAGGTTAGGTGAGTGGGCAAATGCATGGTAGATGCAGTACAATGTGGATAAATGTGAGGTTATCCACTTTGGGAGCAAAAATGCGAAGACAGAATATTATCTGAATGGCGGCAGATTAGGAAAAGGGGAGGTGCAATGAGACCTGGGTGTCATGGTTCATCAGTCATTGAAAGTTGGCATGCAGGTACAGCAGGTGGTGAAGAAGGCAAATGGTATGTTGGCCTTCATAGCTAGGGGATTTGAGTATAGGAGCAGGGAGGTCTTACTATAGTTGTACAGGGCCTTGGTGAGGCCTCACCTGGAATATTATGTTCAGTTTTGGTCTCCTAATCTGAGGAAGGACGTTATTGCTATTGAGGGAGTGCAGCGAAGGTTTACCAGACTGATTCCTGGGATGGCAGAACTGTCATATGAGGAGAGACTGGATCAACTGGGCCTTTATAAATTGGAGTTTAAAAGAATGAGAGGGGATCTCATAGAAACATATAAAATTCTGACGGGACTGGACAGGTTAGATGCAGGAAGAATGTTCCCGATATTGGGGAAGTTCAGAACCAGGAGACACAGTCTAAGGATAAGGGGTAGGCCATTTCGGACTGAGATGAGGAGAAACTTCTTCACTCAGAGAGTTGTTAACCTCTGGAATTCCCTGCTGCAGAGAGTTGTTGATGCCAGTTCATTGGATATATTCAAGAGGGAGTTAGATATGGCCCTTACGGCTAAAGCGATCACGGGGTATGGAGAGAAAGCAGGAATGGGGTACTGAGGGAATGATCAGCCATGATCTTATTGAATGGTGGTGCAGGCTCGAAGGCCGAATGGCCTGCTCCTGCACCTATTTTCTATGTTTCTATGTATCTATGTACAGCAGACACCTGAAGTCGCTGGAGAAATACCACCAATGGTGTCTCCGCAAGAACCTACAAATCCCCTGGGGACAGGTGCACCAACGTTAGCCTCCTCGACCAGGCCAACATCCCCAGCATCGAAGCACTGACCACATTTGATCAGCTCCGCTGGGCAGGCCACATTGTCCATATGCCAGACACGAGACTCCCAAAGCAAGCGTTCTACTCGGAACTCCTTCACGGCAATCGAGCCAAAGGAGGGCATCGGAAACGTTGCAAGGACACCCTCAAAGCCTCTCTGATAAAGTGCAACATCCCCACCCACCCCTGGGAGTCCCTGGCCTAAGACCGCCCTAAGTGGAGGAAGTGCACAGGTTCGATGCAGGAAGAATGTTCCCGATGTTGCGGAAGTCCAGAAACAGGTGTCACAGTCTAAGGATAAGGGGTAAGCCATTTAGGACCGAGATGAGGAGAAACTTCTTCACTCAGAGGGTTGTGAACCTGTGGAATTCTCTACCACAGAAAGTTGTTGAGGCCAGTTCGGTAGATATAATCAAAAGGGAGTTAGATGTGACTCTTACAGCTAAAGGGATCAAGGAGTATAGAGAGAAAGCAGGAAAGGGGTACTGAGGGAATGATCATCCATGATCTTATTGAATGGTGGTGCAGGCTCGAAGGGCTGAATGGCCTGCTCCTGCACCTATTTTCTATGTTTCTATGGAACCAACCAGGGAGCAGGCTATCTTAGATCTGGTACTGTGTGTATTCTATAGTCTCTTGCACACTCTTAGTTCAACTTAACTCTATTTATTTGGGAGATCTCAGACAGCCATGTGGAGCTTAAGATGGTGTCCCTTCACAGACCCTCTCTCTCAATACAGCTCCTATACCTCCGAGATAGAGGGCACTATACAGTATCTCTATCTCCTAGCTGGAGGAAGCTCTACATTATATTGTAACCTCCTAGCTAGAGGGCGCTATACAGTATCTCTATCTCCTAGCTCGAGGGAGCTATACATTATTTCATTCCATCTTTCCTTTCATAAGAAGCAAAAATGAATTAAAGTTAGCTTCAATATAAACGGGTAATTAACTTCTTATGAATACATGTATTAAACAGCTAGAAGTTTAACAAATAACAGCAACACCCTTGTCTTATTGACTTTTTATCCAAGTGTCCAATGTCCACGATTCCTTATTTCTGTACACAGTGCTCTGGGTATTTCGGTGTTGTGCCGATTCTGTTGCTTCGCCTCAGACTGGTTGTTTCAGTGGTGTTCTGTGCACTGATCGCTTTGGCCCCTTTATCAGTGCTCGGAGGGGAATATCAGCAACATATCCCTGTTTTCACGTGTTGTTGAAGTGCTGTTTCGTGTGTTAGTTGGCTGTGTAATCAGCGGATCCTCTGTCGGTGTCACTGAGATCTCTGGAGTTTCGATCAATGTCCCAGCGCTCTTTCTCAGATGTTTCCTATTTCTGCGATACTCATGGCCATCTTCTGTAATGACCAGATATGATCGAATGCCAACGTTTCTGAACCTGAGCTTTTTGCCACTCTTTGCTTTATGGCGTTTGTTTGAGTCTCACTGTTTCTCCTTCCTGCAGTGTAGGACGTGCTGTAACACCTCTGCTGTAATAGTGAGCTTGTTTGGCGTGGTTCCTTTCTTAGTTGACGGTGACGATGACGCTGAATATATTCGATGTATTTACTGAGGCATATGAAAGCATGGGCCTTACACTTAACATCCGTAAGACAAAGGTCCTCCACCAGCCTGTCCTCACCGCACAGCACTGCCTCCCAGTCATCAAGATCCACAGCCCTCGACAACGTGTGGACCATTTTCCATACCTTGGGAGCCTCTTATCAACAAAGGCAGACATTGATGCGGAGATTCAACACCGCCTCCAGTGTGCCAGTGCGGCCTTTGGCCACCTGCGGAAAAGTGTGTTTGAAGACCAGGCCCTCAAATCTACCATCAAGCTCATGGTCTACAGGGCCGAAGGAATACCCGCCCTCCTGTATGGATCTGAGGCATAGACGATGTACAGAAGACATCTCAAATCGCTGGAGATATATCACCAACGATGTCTCCGTAAGATCCTGCAAATCCCCTGGGAGGACAGATGCACCAACATCAGTGTCCTCGACCAGGCCAACATCCCCAGCATTGAAGCACTGACCACACTCGATCAGCTCCACTGGGCAGGCCACATCGTTCGCATGCCAGACACGAGACTCCCTGAGCAATTGCTCTATGCGGAGCTCCTTCACGGCAAATGAGCCAAAGGTGGGCAGTGGAAACATTACAAGGACACCCTCATAGCCTCTCTGGTAAGGTGTGACATCACCACTGACACCTGGGAGTTCCTAGCCGAAGACCGCCCTCAGTGGAGAAAGTGCATCTGGGAGGGCGTTGAGCTCTTCGAATTTCAACGCCGCGAGCGTGAAGAGGTCAGACGCAGGCAGCGGAAGGAGCGTGCGGCAAACCGGCCCCACCCACCCCTTCCCCCGACGAATGTCTGTCCCACCTGTAACAGGGTCTGTGGCTCTCGTATCGGACTGTTCAGCCACCAAAGGACTCACTTTGGGAGTGGAAGCAAGTCTTCCTCAATTCCGAGAGATTGCCTATGATGATGATGATGTACGATTCTTGGTTTGAGTAGTTCATTTGCAATTGGGATGTGTGTCTTTGTGCGGTGACCGAGTAAGCGTTGTGCTGGCGAACTGTCAAGGCCGTCAGTTGGTGTGTTTCGCCAAATCAGAAGGTTCATGTAGAGGTCACCACAATCTTCCTTTGTCTTCTTGATTAACCGCTTTGTGAGCTTAGCCACATTCTCAACCTTTCCATTGCTTTGTGGATATTTTGGTGAACTTGCTGTGTGATCGAATCCATATTCTGTGGCAAAGTTTGTGAACTGTTTTGAGTTGAAGTGAGGTCCATTGTCGGATTGAACCTTGTCTGGAATACTGTGGTTAGAGAAGTGTTTCTTGAGGTGTTTGATGATGACAGTGGCATCTTTCTTTCCATGCAGATTGTCCATCTCGAAATAGTCTGAGTAGTAGTCCACTGTGTGTAAGTAGCCTTTGCCATCGAGTGTGAATATGTCACAACCAATCTTTTCCCACAGTCTCTGAGGGAGGTTGTGATTTATCAATGGTTCTTTTGGTTGGTTCGATTGATAAGTGTTACATGTTTCACACTTTGAAACATAGGGCTAGAACCTCCACTTTTGTGGTTATCACCCAAAATGGATGTTATTTCCAGCGTGGGCAGTAAAAAAGGGTTTTCAGATTGCTGGCTTCTCGCCCATTCTCAAAACACCTAGTTTCCATTTTTGAAAATGTGCGTTACTGTGAATGATATCAAATGGGCGGTAGCGCTAAATTTTTTTGACCTTCTGCCGTAAAGTGTGGCCGTCCTTAGCAACGGCATGGCAACGCTCGATTTCCGCGATTCAGGAGGTCAAGGGTCATCATGACATGCACAGAAGAGGAGACAGAGAGAGAGGGAGCTGAGAGGGACTGAAGGTGTGTCTGGGTGTGGGTGTGGCTGCTTTGGGAGGAAGGAGGGAGACTTTAGAGCTTCACAGCAAGTCGGCAAATAAAAAGTAGCTGTTACCAGCCACATATTTGCCCGGATTTGGCCCATAATGGAGAGAGAGGAGGAGGCATCACAGCACGCTGTGGAGACTGACACTGGAGAGAGCAGTGAGGTTGGAGAGGAGCACATTGGAGGCCACAAAAGAGCCAGGAGGTTCTCGAACGAGACAAATGCCTCCCTCGTGCAGGAGGTCGAGTTACGCTGGGGTGATTTGACACAGGGAGGGCGTGGGAAGCCCACCCCAAAGGCCTACCAGAGGATATGGACCGAGATAGCAGAGGTGGTCTCGTCGGCGACCAACGAGGTTCGTGAGGGCAACCAATGCCGCAAACGATGGAACGACCTTGTGGGATCTGCAAGAGTAAGTATTACATTGATTTACATGTACTTATCTATTTAAATAATTTGATTACTCACAGTCATGAGTGACTATCAGCAGATGTGAGGTCTTTCACTTTTACTGGGAATGTTTTACTCAAAGCCTGCGGTCACGGTGTACGTCTTTATGTAAAGAATGACAATAATCACAATAATGATGATTACATCTGTGGGTTATGTGTTGTATCAGTCTCTGTGACAGTACCTAGCAATGATATCACACAATGATCTCATGCCATGTCGTCCTGTCACCTTTTACAGAAGAAGCTATCGACGATGAGGTCCGTGCAGAGGTGAACAGGTGGGGGGCCACCAGTCCCCAGCGACATCACTGAGATGGAGGAGCGAGTGCTCGCACTCGTGGGGAAGCACCCCCGGACAGCCCCGGACACATCTGCAGACCCTGAAGTGATGCCACGTGAGTAAAGCTTACACCATTGTGTGATGTAAAGTCAATAGATGCCACACCCACTCATATCCGACCAATCATATATGATAGATGATTTCTAAAAGTGTCATGGAAATAATGCTGGTCTAATGAAAATCATTGCAATGCACAATGTGTTGATGGTCATGAAATGTGATGTCTGCGATGATTTTGAGAGCGGTGCTGCTTTTGTCGTGTATATGCTGGGTGTAGCTCGGGGGATCAAGGGGTATGGCGAGAAAGCAGGAATGGGGTACTGAAGTTGCATGTTCAGCCATGAACTCGTTGAATGGCGGTGCAGGCTCGAGGGGCCGAATGGCCTACTCCTGCACCTATTTTCTATGTTTCTATGTCTATAGCGCTGGAGGTGACCCGAGCACCCCCCTCTCCTCTAATAACCTCATTTGTGTTTTGCAGCTCAGCCAGCAGCACATCCCCAGGCAAGACCACAGAGACCAGAGGGTGGGGGCACGGGGCAGGAATCAGTGGACAATCCGACACCTGGTGCTGAGGAGCTCCGCTTCTCGCCCGTCAATCCGCTGGCTCTGTTCTCGATGGATGCGAGTGCGGACTTCGAAGAACCTGCATCGCCACGCTCCAGAACCCATTCTACCCCAAGGCCATCTATTGGTTCTCTGGTCATTCCCGCCTCCACTCTGGAGGTACCAGCCCCAAACACCTCTCTATAGGGAACCCCATTTGTCCCCAGGATGGCACCGACCCCGCAGGTCACGGCAGGTCTGTTCCACGAGTGCCACATGATAGCGGAGAGATGGTACAGTTGTCCAGGAGGACTGTAGACATTGGTGACCAGCTCATCGAAGTTTTGGGGGCCATATCCCGACAGCTGGCCACCATGACCGAGTACATTCCACGCATGGCGGAGTCCCTGGCTGTGATAGCCAGGAACACTGCTGCCACAACCCTCCCAGTGGTCCTCGAGCACGGCACTCCACCCCTAGGTTCTGCACTACCACAGTGAACGACAGATGAGAGCAAGGACCAAGATCCTGCTTCTGGATCAGAGAATGTTGCCCCCTTGGCAGCCCCCGTTCCCGTACCTGTGCAACCATCGCATCTGCCTTCATCCCCTGCAATGAGGCACCGCCTGAGGAGCTCCTCGGCCAGGCACCATGGAGCGAGGAGGGGAAGGGGTGGAGGTGGGGAGAAGAAGGGGAGGGGGGAAGGAAAGTGAGGTGCATGTCCACAGGTGATGGCTGTGTTATATCTCCATCTGGGTGTATGCAATTTGTTGCAATGTATGGGGCTGGGGACCACGCTCCTGCTTTACCTTTGTATTCTGTGCTGCTGGACATGTTGAACATGTGATTGATGTCAATGGTGGAAAAAGTGGGGTGTGGGCGGAGGTTGGAAGTTATTGCTTGTGATGCTTATGATTTCAGACCAATGTTGGTATTAAACTTTTGTTATTGAACATAACCTTGTTGCGCGTTGTCTCAGATAGCTGCACCGTTACACACTGGTGATACCTTACCATGAAAGGGTTGAATACAACTTAACATCAATCAACGTAAACTTTAACTGGCACCAAGATGATGGACACCATTGATGTCTGAGCTGCACACACACAGCGTTGTCACTCACATCAGCGCTCTTTCAGACAAATCGTTCAGCTCTCAGCTCCTCACGTAAAAGTGGGATTTAACAAATGCCAGCCACACCGCTGGCGTCCATCCCGGTTAGTGCCACTTTTCGTGGACGGTTTTTTGATCGAGCGATATTCTGGGCATTTTGGGCCCAAGTTTCCACACGATAAGAAAACGGCGCCGGAAAAAAAACGTGCGATTCTGGAGCGTTCTGCAGCTCCTTGTCTGTTTGGCGCGGCGCCCAGGGGGGCGGAGCCTACACTCGCGCCGATTTTGTAAGTGGGAGGGGGCGGGTACCATTTAAATTAGTTTTTTTCCTGCCGGCAACCCTGCGCGTGCGCGTTGGAGCGTTTGCACATGCTCAGTGTGAAGGAAACATTGGCACTCGGCCATTTTTGTAGTTCTTTGTAGCTGTTTAATTTTTGAACATTTTTTAATAAAAGCACATTGCCATCAGCACATCAGCACTGAGGCTTCCTGCAGCAGTGAGAAGGTGCAGGAAACCTCAAAGTTGAGGCAGCCGTTTCCCGACGGCCTCCCGCCCCTGCCGTCAGGGAATGGCTGCTGAACTTGTGAGGCTTCCTGCAGCCTTCTCACTGTCTCCTCCCACCCCCCGCCCGCCATCTGGAACATCTTCCTCAATTCTCCCTGCCTGAAGCACTTTCACACAGGTAGGAAGATGGTTTATTTAATCTTTTCTTTGCTTATAAATGTTTATTCAGGTTGGATTTATTTGTATAATATTTGTAGAAGTATAACTAATGATTGATTGTAGAATTTAATGACTTCCCTTCCCCCCCTCCCCCCCACCTCGTTCTGGACGCCTAATTTGTAACCTGCGCCTGATTTTTTTAATGTGTAGACAAGGTTTTTTCAGTTCTACAAAAATCTTCACTGGCTCCATTCTAAGTTAGTTTGGAGTACGTTTTCACTGTGGAAACTTTGAAATCAGGCGTCAGTGGCCGGACACGCCCCCTTTTGAAGAAAAAATTCTGTTCCAAAGTGAAACTGTTCTAACTGACTAGAACTGCAGAAAAAAAAATGTGGAGAATTGCGATTTCTCAGATAGTCCGTTCTCCACCAGTTGCTCCTAAAAATCAGGCACGAATCATGTGGAAACTTGGGCCCTATGTGTGGGAGGTGGCAAAATTGACGCTGGGCGATCTCCATGGCCGCTAGTTTGGGTAAATATGCTCTTTAGGACAATAAACAGTCGGCAGGCGTTATTATTAAATCTCGACGTTAATTCCGTGAGGAATGTAACGCTGGGCGATATTATGGGTGCTGAATTCGCCCACTCTGCTGGTGGGCGGTAATATTTTTTCTCGCCGTTAAACCCATTGGGAAAATAACGCTCGCCGATAAGTCTCCTAAAAAAGCCCGTCAGTTTCCATTTTGTGCCAAAATGGGCGATATCTGGGTGTTATACGTTATTTCAGGCGTTAAGCAGGCAAAAAAAGTAGAGGTGCTGGCCCCTAGTCTTTTATGTCACTGTTCAGTCCTGGCCAGTGAACAGATTCTCTGGCACGTCGGAGGGTGCTCGCGACACCAGTGTGAGCAGCGTCCAGTCGCTGACCAATGTCGGATCGCAGGGATTTTGGGATGACACAGCGATAGCCTTTGAAGACAATGCCATCCTGTGTTGTGAGTCCGTCACGAACTTTGAAGTGTGCAGCGTTTCAGGTGGGTATTCATGTGTGGTTCCTGGCCATCCCGGTGTGATTTGTTGTCTGACCAGTTGTAGTGTGGAGTCGCTGTCTGCCAACCAGTTCTCAATCCACGAAAGCACACTACCCCCAATCCCATGTGCTTTAACTTTTCACATTAATCTCTTGTGTGGGACCTTGTCGAAAGCCTTCTGAAAGTCCAAATACACCACATCAACTGGTTCTCCCTTGTCCACTTTACTGGAAACATCCTCAAAAAATTCCAGAAGATTTGTCAAGCATGATTTCCCTTTCACAAATCCATGCTGACTTGGACCTATCATGTCACCTCTTTCCAAATGCGCTGCTATGACATCCTTAATAATTGATTCCATCATTTTACCCACTACCGATGTCAGGCTGACCGGTCTATAATTCCCTGTTTTCTCTCTCCTTCCTTTTTAAAAAGTGGGGTTACATTGGCTACCCTCCACTCCATAGGAACTGATCCAGAGTCGAAGAATGTTGGAAAATGACTGTCAATGCATCCGCTATTTCCAAGGCCACCTCCTTAAGTACTCTGGGATGCAGACCAACAGACCCTGGGGATTTATTGGCCTTCAATCCCATCAATTTCCCAACACAATTTCCTGACTAATAAGGATTTCCCTCAGTTCCTCCTTCTTACTAGACCCTCTGACCCCTTTTATTACAGAAGGTTGTTTGTGTCCTCCTTAGCGAATACCGAACCAAAGTACTTGTTCAATTGGTCTGCCATTTCTTTGTTCCCCATTATGACTTCCCCTGATTCTGACTGCAGGGGACCTACGTTTGTCTTTACTAACCTTTTTCTCTTTATATATCTATAGAAGCTTTTTTAGTCTGTTTTAATGTTCCCTGCAAGCTTCTTCTCGTACTCTATTTTCCCTGCCCTAATCAAACTCTTTGTCCTCCTCTGCTGAGTTCTAAATTTCTCCCAGTCCCCGGGTTCGCTGCTATTTCTGGCCAATTTGTATGCCACTTCCTTGGCTTTAATACTATCCCTGATTTCCCTAGATAGCCACGGTTGAGCCACCTTCCTTTTTTTATTTTTACGCCAGACAGGAATGTACAATTGTTGTAGTTCATCCATGTGTTCTCTAAATGTCTGCCATTGCCCATCCACAGTCAACCCCTCAAGTATCATTCGCCACTCTATCCGAGCCAATTCACGCCTCATACCTTCAAAGTTACCCTTCTTTAAGTTCTGGACCATGGTCTCTGAATTAACTGTTTCATTCTCCATCCTAATGTAGAATTCCACCATATTATGGTCACTCTTCCCCAAGGGGCCTCGCACAATGAGATTGCTAATTAATCCTCTCTCATTATACAATACCCAGTCTAAGATGGTCTCCCCCCTAGTTGGTTCCTCGACATATTGGTCTAGAAAACCATCCCTTATGCACTCCAGGAAATCCTCCTCCACCGTATTACTTCCAGTTTGGTTAGCCCAATCTATATGCATATTAAAGTCACCCATGATAACTGCTGCACCTTTATTGCATGCACCCCTAATTTCCCATTTGATGCCCTCCCCAACATCACTACTACTGTTTGGAGGTCTGTACACAACTCCCACTAACGTTTTTTGCCCTTTGGTGTTCTGCAGCTCTACCCATATAGATTCCACATCATCCAAGCTAATGTCTTTCCTAACTATTGCATTAATCTCCTCTTTAACCAGCAATGCTACCCCACCTCCTTTTCCTTTTATTCTATCCTTCCTGAATGTTGAATACCCCTGGATGTTGAGTTCCCAGCCCTGATCATCCCGGAGCCACGTCTCTGTAATCCCAATCGCATCATATCTGTTAACATCTATTTGCACTGTTAATTCATCCACCTTATTACGGATACTCCTTGCATTAAGACACAAAGCCTTCAGGCGTGTTTTTTTAACACCCTTTGTCCTTTTAGAATTATATTGTAGTGTGGCCCTTTTTGTTTCTTGCCTTTGTTTACTCGGCCTTCCACTATTGCTTTTTACCTTTCTACCATCTGTTTCTGACTGCATATTACTTCACCCTGTCTCGCTGCATAGGTTCCCATCCCCCTGCCATATTAGTTTAAACACTCCTGAACTGCATTCGCAACTGTTACCTCCAGGACATCAGTTCCAGTCCTGCCCAAGTGCAGACCGTCCCTTTTGTACAGGTCCCACTCCCCCCAGAACTGGTTCCAATGTCCCAGGAATTTGAATCCCTCCCTCTTGCACCACTGCTCAAGCCACGTATTTATTCTAACTATCCAGCTCCCTCTACTCTGATTAGCACGTGGCACTGGTAGCAATCCAGAGATTACTACCTTTGAGGTCCTACTTTTTAATTTAACTCCTAGCTCCCTAAATTCAGCTTGTAGGACCTCTTCCCGCTTCTTACCTATATCGTTGGTACCTACATGTACCACGACAATTGGCTGTTCACCCTCCCTCTCCAGAATGCTCTGCAGCCGCTCCGAGACATCCTTGACCCTTGCACCAGGGAGGCAACATACCATCCTGGGGTCTCGGTTGCGGCCGCAGAAACTCCTATCTATTCCCCTGGAGTATTGTGTGCAGTTTTGGTCACCTTACCTAAGAAAGGATATACTTACCATAGAGGGAGTGCAGCAAAGGTTCACCAGACTGATTCCTGGGATGGCAGGACTGTTGTATGAGGAGAGATTGGGTTGACTAGGCCTGTATTCACTAGAGTTGAGAAGAATAAGAGGGGATTTAATTGAAACATAAAATTCTGACTGGATTGGATAGACTGGATGCGGGGAGGATGTTTCTCTGGGCTGGGAGGTCTCGAACAAGGGGTCACAGTCTCAGGATACGGGGTTGGAAATTTGGGACCGAGATGAGGAGAAACTTTTTCACTCAGAAGGCTGTGGAGGCCAATTCACTAAATATAGTTAAGAGGGAGTTAGATAGGTTACTAGAAACAAAAGGCATCAAGGGGTATGGGGAAAAAGCGGGAATCATCATCATCATAGGCAGACCCTCGGAATCGAGGAAGACTTGTTTCTGCTCCCAAAGTGAATTATTTGATTGCTGAACAGTCTGATACGAGAGCCACAGACCCTGTTACAGGTGGGACAGACATTCATCGAGGGAAGGGGTCGGTGGGGCTGGTTTGCCGCGCGCTCCTTCCGCTGCCTGCGCTTGGCCTCTTCATGCTCTTTGCGTTGAGACTCGAAGTGCTCAATGCCCTCACGGATGGACTTTCTCCATCTAGGGTGGTCTTCGGCCAGGGTCGCGCAGGTGTCAGTGGTAATGATGCACTTTACCAACGAGGCTTTGTAGGAATATGGTGTTGAGATAGAGGATCAGCCATGATCATATTGAATGGTGGTGCAGACTCGAGGGGCCGAATGGCCTACTCCTGCACCTATTTTCTATGTTTCTATGTTTATACACATTCCCATCAAACACTCCCAGGGCAAGTACAGCACAGGGTTAGATACAGAGTAAAGCTCCCTCTACACTGTCCCATCAAACACTCCCAGGGCAGGTACAAGGGGTTAGATACAGAGTAAAGCTCCCTCTACACTGTCCCATCAAACATTCCCGGGGCAGGTACAGCATGGGGTTAGATAGAGTAAAGCTCCCTCTACACTGTCCCATCAAACACTCCCAGGGCAGGTACAGCACGGGGTTAGATACAGAGTAAAGCTCCCTCTACACTGTCCCAGCAAACACTCCCAGAGCAGGTACAGGGGGTTAGATACAGAGTAAAGCTCCCTCTACACTGTCCCATCAAACACTCCCAGGGCAGGTACAGGGGGTTAGATACAGAGTAAAGCTCCCTCTACACTGTCCCATCAAACACTCCCAGGGCAGGTACAGGGGGTTAGATACAGAGTGAAGCTCCCTCGATACTGTCCCATCAAACACTCCCGGGGCAGGTACAGGGGGTTAGATACAGAGTAAAGCTCCCTCTACACTGTCCCATCAAACACTCCCAGGGCAGGTACAGGGGGTTAGATACAGAGTGAAGCTCCCTCTACACTGTCCCATCAAACACTCCCAGGGCAGGTACAGGGGGTTAGATACAGAGTAAAGCTCCCTCTACACTGTCCCATCAAACACTCCCAGGGCAGGTACAGCACGGGTTATATACAGAGTGAAGCTCCCTCTACACTGTCCCATCAAACACTCCCAGGGCAGGTACAGGGGGTTAGATACAGAGTAAAGCTCCCTCTACACTGTCCCATCATTTCCCCAAACCCACCTACCACTCATCTAACCCTATTCCACAATCCTTTTACTCTTCATAATCAATTGCCTCTTCTCCCTGTTTACAATGCGTGCTTCAGTGACCTTCTCTGTAAAATTACTCTACCACTGCGTTTAGCTTCCCACATAACTAACCAAAGCCCAGCAATGGCTATGGACACTTCCATACGCGGAGAAGATCACTCTCACATTGCTGCTGCCGGCTTACAATTCAATCGAGAAAATTAGGTCGGAAAGGTTACGTTCTCTAATCCTTTCCAGATCTTCCAGATGAGATGTTAAATTGAGGTCCCGTCTGCTCTCTGAGGTGGATGTAAAAATCCCATGGCCACTCTCATGTATGTACATGCAGTTTGTAGCCACCAGATGGTGTCATTGTTGGAGGCCACTGAGCAGCACGCACATGGTGCTGCTCTGGTATAAAAGGCCAGCCATTTTGTAAGTCAGGCACTTTGGGCCGTAATAAAGCAGAGCCAGTGATGTACCTTGTTCAGTTAAACAATACTCAGTTTGAACCTTTATTGCATACGCAACATTTGGCGACGAGAATACAAGAACCTTTGTTTGCAAAATGAGCACAATTGGATTTTTAGAGCGATTCGTGGAGGGAGAAGATTGGTCAGACTTTGTGAGCCGTTTGACTCAGTACTTCGTGGCCAACAAAATGAAGGGGGTCAACGATGCAGATCGGCGCTGGACCGTGTTCCTCACTGTGTGCGGTTCAAAGATCTACGGTCTGATAAAGAATCTACTCCTGCCTCGTGATCCAACAGAGAAAACGTACGAGGAGTTGTGTACATTGGTACAGGAGCACCTCAAGCCAGACAACGGTATCATCATCTCGAGATACGGGTTTTATACACACGTTCGATCGGAGGGCCAGAGCACGGCGGAATTCGTTGCCGACCTGAGACGTCTCGCGGGACCGTGTAAGTTCGGGACGGTGTTGGCAGACATGCTGCGGGACTTCTTTGTTATCGGTATCAACCACGAGGTGATCCTGCACAAACTTCTGGCGGTGGAGGAGTTGGATTTAAAAAGGGCCATCCAGATCGCTCAATCATGTGTGATGACAGACAGGAGTCTAAAGCAAATAGCGGTGAAGAACCGAACCTCGGCAAGTACGGTAAATGCGATTGATTCGGCGTTCGGCAGAGCAGCACATGGCAGGGCACCCAAGTCGCAGAACGTGACAGAGCTGCATTCGTTCCTGAGTTTACTCAACTACTTTGGTAACTTCCTACCTAAATTGAGCACCTTACTAGAACCACTGCACATGCAATTGAGAAAAGGCAACAACTGGGTGTGGGGCGCATCGCAAGACAGAGCTTTCGAGAAAGCCACCAATCTGCTTTGCTCGAACAAGCTGCTGGTACATTATGACCCATGTAAACACTTAGTTTTGGCCTGTGACGCATCGAGATGGAATTAGTTGCGTGTTACAACAAGCCAATGAGTCGGGGAAACTTCAACCTGTCGCGTATGCATCCAAAAGTTTGTCTAAAGCAGAAAGAGCCAACAGTATGGTCGAAAAAGAAGCTTTAGTGTGTTTGTGCGGTGTTGAAAAGATGCATCAATACCTGTTCGGTCTGAAGTTTGAATTAGAGACCGATCACAAGCCGCTCATTTTGTTGTTTTCCGAGAGCAAAGGTATCAATACCAACGCTTCATCCCACATCCAGAGGTGGGCGCTGACATTATCTGCCTATGATTATGTCATTCGCCACAGACCTGGCACCGAGAATTGTGCCGATGCTTTGAGCCGGTTGCTGTTGCCCAATTGTTAGTTATGGATGCTTTTGAGAGTGAAGGAACCCCTGTAACGACTCAACAAGTTAAGAGCTGGACCAGCCAGGACCCGATATTATCGGTGGTAAAGTGTTGCATCCTCAAAGGTGATTGGTCTGCCATACCTAAGCAAATGTGCGAGGAGGCCACACTGTACAATCGTTGCAAGGACGAACTGTATATTCAAGCAGATTGCATATTGTGGGGCAATCGAGTTGTAAAGCCTAAGAAAGGGAGAGAGAAGTTTGTGCGTGAGTTACACAGCACATATCCTGGTATAGTGATGATGAAGGCCATCGCCAGGTCCCACGTATGGTGGCCAGGAATTGATTCTGAGCTGGAAGCATGCGCGCATCAGTGCAACACCTGCATGCAGCTCAGCAAAGCTCCAGTGGAATCGCCGCTGAGTCTGTGGTCATGGCTATCCAAACCTTGGTCCAGGATCCATGTAGATTTTGCAGGTCACTTCCTGGGCAAAATGTTTTTAGTGGTGGTGGACGCTTATTCGAAGTGGATAGAATGCATAATCATGTCATCCAGCACGTCCTCGGCAACCATAGAGAATCTCAATGTCATGTTCGCGACACATGGTCTGCCTGATATAGTGGTGAGCGACAATGGGTCGTGCTTCACCAGTCAGGAGTTTCAGGAGTTTGTGAAACTTAACGGCATAAAACATGTAAGGTCAGCACCATTCAAGCCTGTGTCTAACGGGCAAGCAGAACGTGCAGTACAAATGATCAAGCAAAGCATGAGGAGAGTAACCCAAGGGTCACTGCAGACCCATTTGTCCTGCATACTGCTGAGTTACAGGACAAGACCCCACACACTCACAGGGGTCTCGCCTGCTGAACTCATGATGAAACGAGGTCTTAAGACCAAGCTATCTCTGGTACACCCAGATTTAAATAATCATGTTGAATACAGAAGACAAAGTCAACAAGGGTACCACGATCGCACAACTGTGTCACGCGAGATTTCTGTTAATGATCCTGTATATGTGTTGAACTATGGTCAGGGTCCCAAATGGATCGCTGGTACGGTCATGGCCAAGGAGGGCAACAGAATATTCGTTATTAAGCTCAAGAATGGGCAAACTTGCAGGAAACACATGGATCAGACAAAGCTGAGGCACACAGACGAGGCAGAACAGTCGGATGAAGAAACCGTCAACGACCAACCAACCTACCAGCAGCCTTCAGTGGACTCAAGGGTCATCAGTGATCCCGGAATTTCCATCACGGACTTGTTCAATAAAAATGGACTTGCAATTCCTGACATGGCCACTGCCACGCCCAACAAGTCAGTCATCCAGCCAGCAGCCACAACAGACCCCGCACACTCACCCAAGGCCGGAATCGAACTGAGACGGTCAACCTGGGAACGTAAAGCGCCGGACTGTCTCAACCTGTGAAAGACTGTGATAAGATCTCAGAGGAGGGTATTGTCATGTATGTACATGCTGTTTGTAGCCACCAGATGGTGTCATTGTTGGAGGCCACTAAGCAGCACGCACATGGTGCTGCTCTGGTATAAAAGGCCAGCCATTTTGTGAGTCAGGCACTTTGGGCCGTAATAAAGCAGAGCCAAGGGTGTACCTGTTCAGTTAAACAGTACTCAGTTTGTACCTTTATTGCACACATAACAGCCACTATTTCAACAAAGAGCAGGGGAGTTCTCCCCGGTGTCCTGGGGCCAATATTGATCCCACAATCAACATCACTAAAACAGATTAGCTGGTCATTATCGGACTGCATTGGCTGTAAATCTTTGGGACGTGCTCACGTTGTGATTCCGTTAAATCAGGACAAGCTCTGAGCTGAATTAAACCAAATCGGATATCTTTCTTTACATAAGAAATAGGAGCAGGAGTCGGCCATTCGGCCCCTCGAGCCTGCTCCGCCATTCAATAAGATCATGGCTGATCTGATCATGGACTCAGCTCCACTTCCCCGCCCGCTCCCCATAACCCTTCACTCTCTTATCGCTCAAAAATCTGTCTATCTTCACCTTAAATTTATTCAATGACCCAGCCTCCACAGCTCTCTGTGGCGGAGAATTCCACAGATTTACAACCCTCTGAGAGAAGAAATTTCTCCTCATCTCAGTTTTAAATGGGTGATCCCTTATTCTAAGACTATGTCCCCTAGTTATAGTTTCCCCTATGAGTGGAAATATCCTCTCTGCATCCACCTTGTCGAGCCCCCTCAGCGGGTGAGACTGCGGGGGGAGAGACAGAGGGGGAGACAGAGGGGGGAGACAGTGGGGGAGACAGAGGGGGGAGACAGAGAGGGAGACAGTGTGGGGAGACAGCGGGAGAGACAGCGGAGGAGACTGCGGGGGGTGAGACAGAGGGGGAGACAGTGGGGGAGACAGTGGGTGAGACAGAGGGGGGAGACTGTGGGGGAGACAGAAGGGGGAGACAGAGGGGGGAGACAGCGGGGGGAGACAGAGGGGGGAGATAGCGGGGGGAGACTGTGGGGGAGACAGAGGGGGGAGAGACAGAGGGAGAGACAGCGGGGGGAGAGACAGAGGGAGAGACAGAGAGGGGAGACAGAGGGGGGAGACAGTGGGGGGAGACAGAGGGAGAGACAGAGAGGGGAGACAGAGGGGGGAGACAGCGGGGGAGACAGAAGGGGGAGACAGAGGGGGGAGACAGCGGGGGGAGACAGAGGGGGGAGACAGCGGGGGGAGACAGCGGGGGGAGAGACAGAGGGGGGAGACAGTGGGGGGAGACAGTGGGGAGAGACAGAGGGAGAGACAGAGAGGGGAGACAGAGGTGGGAGACTGTGGGGGAGACAGCGGGGGAGACAGAAAGGGAGACAGTGGGGGGAGACAGTGGGAGAGACAGTGGGAGAGATAGCGGGGGAGACAGCGGGGGAGACAGAGAGGGAGACAGTGGGGGGAGACAGCGGGAGAGACAGCGGGGGAGACTGCGGGGGGAGAGACACTGGGGGAGACAGAGGGGGGAGACAGCGGGGGGAGAGACAGAGGGAGAGACAGAGAGGGGAGACAGAGGGGGGAGACAGAGGGGGGAGACAGAGAGGGAGACAGTGGGGGGAGACAGTGGGGGGAGACAGCGGGAGAGACAGCGGGGGAGACAGAAAGGGAGACAGTGGGGGGAGACTGCGGGGGGAGAGACAGTGGGGGAGACAGAGGGGGAGACAGAGAAAGAGACAGAGCCTCACTTTCTTTGGCGTTGGTGTTGGGACCTCCGGCCCTGGTATCGCTCGGGGCGAGCGGTACTGTTGCGGCTGTTTTGCCGTATTGTGTAAGAAGGTTGTGCAGGAGATGTGAAGGAACGCCTGACGTTAGCTGCGATTCTCTCAGCTACTTTCAGCGGTTCTGAGGCGCTGAGATCCATTAGTTCAGCTTCCTGAGTGATGAGCTGACTCCTGAATGGTTATGTAAATTAGGTTGCAACAAATCCCATTGTGCTGTGACACTGCCTGAAGCTCAGGCAGATCGATTGCTGTGTATTATTGCAGCACTCACTACTTTGCTTCAGTGAGTCTCAGTGCATGTGCAGACAGCCCAGTGAGCTTCACCACGTCTCGATGCACAGCTGCTCCTCACCACCAACCTCGCCACAAATCCGATTTAAACACACAATCACACCGCACAGGAGGAGGCCATTCGGCCCATCGTGCCTGTGCTGGCTTTGCAGACTTCTTGTGTCCTCCTCACAACTTGCTTTCCCATCCATCTTTGTATCATCAGCAAACTTGGCTACATTACACTCGGTCTCTTCATCCAAGTCATTAATACAGATTGTAAATAGTTGAGGACCCAGCATCGATCCCTGTGGCACCCCACTAGTTACAGTTTGCCAACCGGAAAATGACCCATTTATCCAACTCTCTGTTTTCTGTTAGTTAGCCAATCCTCTATCCATGCTAATATATTACCCCCAACCCCACTTTTCTGTGTTAAATTTCATCTGCCATAAGTTTGCCCATTTCACCAACCCTTCTGTCTTCCTGAAGTGTATCACTTTCCACCTCACTGTTCATTATAGTTCCAAGTTTTATGGAGGATGAAGAGTTGAAAGGTGAGAATTAGCACTGGCTTTCGTACTGGGGAAAGTCCAAAAAGGCTGAGATGGCAAGAGGGCGAGGTCAGAGGTTAGCGAAGGGAGCTACAATCAAGCCTCTTACAGACAAGGGCTACGTGAAGAGCTGTGGTGGCTCTCCTAGTACCTCGTGCATTCACCCAATGATCAGCTGAGCTACACCGATCATGTAGGTGCCGAGATCTCATGCCGGGACCTGCAGAGGTGCTCCTATGGCCGTATAGCACCGCCATAGAGGGGCAGTAATCAGCTGTGGTTCTGGTAACCATCACTGGAATGTCGCGGGCCCCGGATTCAGCAGGAGATACTTGCCCACAATCGAGCACCTTCGGTTGTGGGCTTACACCTGACTGACGGTCTCCTGCGCAAGGCTCCAGCGGGAAGGGAGGGGAGGAATGAACGAGGAAATGGATCGTCTGAGAAGCAGATTGAACGAAGGAGGCATCTCCATCTGAAGGCCAGGGGAGACAGCGAGGTCACAATGTCCAGCTGTGAAGAGGCAATAAGCAGGGGAGAGCTGGAAGGTTAGACTTGTGAGCAAGCGAAATAAATCTTGTTTTTGAAATATTGAAAGAAATCAAAGTTTCAATGTCCATTCAAAGGTAGATTAAGAGAGGAATAAGATGCGATAATTCAGTCAGTGCACTGAGATAAGTGGAGGGCGCAATCGGATTGAAGCTGATGAATACAGAATGCAAACAACAAAGTACATAGAAACATAGAAACATAGAAAATAGGTGCAGGAGCAGGCCATTCAGCCCTTCTAGCCTGCACCGCCATTCAATGAGTTCATGGCTGAACATGAAACTTCAGTACCCCCTTCCTGCTTTCTCGCCATACCCCTTGATCCCCCGCGTAGTAAGGACTTCATCTAACTCCTTTTTGAATATATTTAGTGAATTGGCCTCAACTACTTTCTGTGGTAGAGAATTCCACAGGTTCACCACTCTCTGGGTGAAGAAATTCCTCCTCATCTCGGTCCTAAATGGCTTACCCCTTATCCTTAGACTGTGACCCCTGGTTCTGGACTTCCCCAACATTGGGAACATTCTTCCTGCATCTAACCTGTCTAACCCCGTCAGAATTTTAAACGTTTCTATGAGGTCCCCTCTCATTCTTCTGAACTCCAGTGACTACAAGCCCAGTTGATCCAGTCTTTCTTGATAGGTCAGTCCCGCCATCCCGGGAATCAGTCTGGTGAATCTTCGCTGCACTCCCTCAATAGCAAGAATGTCCTTCCTCAGGTTAGGAGACCAAAACTGTACACAATACTCCAGGTGTGGCCTCACCAAGGCCCTGTACAACTGTAGCAATACCTCCCTGCCCCTGTATTCAAATCCCCTCGCTATGAAGGCCAACATGCCATTTGCTTTCTTAACCGCCTGCTGTACCTGCATGCTAACCTTCAATGACTGATGTACCATGACACCCAGGTCTCGTTGCACCTCCCCTTTTCCTAATCTGTCACCATTCAGATAATAGTCTGTCTTTCTGTTTTTACCACCAAAGTGGATAACCTCACATTTATCCACATTATACTTCATCTGCCATGCATTTGCCCACTCACCTAACCTATCCAAGTCACTCTGCAGCCTAATAGCATCCTCCTCGCAGCTCACACTGCCACCCAACTTAGTGTCATCCGCAAATTTGGAGATACTGCATTTAATCCCCTCGTCTAAATCATTAATGTACAATGTAAACAGCTGGGGCCCCAGCACAGAACCTTGCGGCACCCCACTAGTCACTGCCTGCCATTCTGAAAAGTACCCGTTTACTCCTACTCTTTGCTTCCTGTCTGACAACCAGTTCTCAATCCATGTCAGTACACTACCCCCAATCCCATGTGCTTTAACTTTGCACATTAATCTCTTGTGTGGGACCTTGTCGAAAGCCTTCTGAAAGTCCAAATATACCACATCAACTGGTTCTCCTTTGTCCACTTTACTGGAAACATCCTCAAAAAATTCCAGAAGATTTGTCAAGCATGATTTCCCTTTCACAAATCCATGCTGACTTGGACCTATCATGTCACCTCTTTCCAAATGCACTGCTATGACATCCTTAATAATTGATTCCATCATTTTACCCACTACTGAGGTCAGGCTGACCGGTCTATAATTCCCTGTTTTCTCTCTCCCTCCTTTTTTAAAAAGTGGGGTTACATTGGCTACCCTCCACTCCATAGGAACTGATCCAGAGTCAATGGAATGTTGGAAAATGACTTTCAATGCATCCGCTATTTCCAAGGCCACCTCCTTAAGTACTCTGGGATGCAGTCCATCAGGCCCTGGGGATTTATCGGCCTTCAATTCCATCAATTTCCCCAACACAATTTCCCGACTAATAAAGATTTCCTTCAGTTCCCCCTCCTTACTAGACCCTCTGACCCCTTTTATATCCGGAAGGCTGTTTGTATCCTCCTTAGTGAATACCGAACCAAAGTACTTGTTCAATTGGTCTGCCATTTCTTTGTTCCCCGTTATGACTTCCCCTGATTCTGACTGCAGGGGACCTACGTTTGTCTTTACTAACCTTTTTCTCTTTACATACCTTTCTCTTTACGTACGAGGCCAGGAAGCGAGTGGTTGAGATGACAGTGCCCGGGGGGAAAGGCTCCGGTGGGGAACGTCTGGATCATGGTATCTAGGTTCACAATTCACATTGCCTTACATTAGAGGCAGTTCACTCGGGATGATTCCGGGGATGAGGAGGTTGACTTATGAGGAAAGGTTGAGTAGGTTGGCCTGATACTCATTGGAGTTCAGAAGAATGAGAGGTGATCTTATTGAAACGTATAAGATAATGAGGGGGCTTGACAAGGTGGATACAGAGAGGATATTTCCACTCATAGGGGAAACTAAAACTAGGGGACATAGTCTCAGAATAAGGGGCCGCCCATTTAAAACTGAGATGAGGAGGAATTTCTTCTCTCAGAGGGTTGTAAATCTGTGGAATTCACTGCCCCAGAGAGCTGTGGAGGCTGGGTCACTGAATATATTTAAGGTGGAGAAAGACAGATTTTTGAGCGATAAGGGAGTGAAGGGTTATGGGGATCAGCCATGGTCTTATTGAATGGCGGAGCAGGCTCGAGGGGCTGAATGGCCGACTCCTGCTCCTATTTGCTATGTTCTTATGTTTTTAATGCTAACTGTTCTCAAAGACTCAGAGAGTCGGGGCAGTGACCAAAGTCCGTTTGCAGAGTTCGGGAGACGTGTCAGACACAAGAGGGTGGCCTGTGAGCAGTGCTGTCCAAATGTCACATTGGTGACCACAGATTACAGCGGAAACTTCAAGACGACGGCGAAATGGAGAGTTAACATCAGCTGTCATAACACATCGGAGAAATCCTGGTGATGTCCCAGCACTTATGATAATCTTTTGACAGGCCCAGTGTGCTGCTTTGCTCACAATATTGACTGGTTGTCATATCTGTGTCACAGCATTAAAGCACGTTAACCCATGATGAGGCAGGGTTTTGCTTTGTGAATGTGCTGTTTGGGTGTGAGTCTGTCACAGGGTTTTTCGAATAGGAATTTCACAGTAAAGTGAAATTCGAAAGGCTCCTTCCTTCAGTCTAACAATTCAAATTAAGCAATCTGCAGCGTGAACTCCAGGGGCTGGTTACGTGTCGCTTTGTCGATAACTTTGCTGCAATTTACAGCAACATCCTGGTCAATAGTTAGAACCACAAGCTCCACTAATCAATTTTCATCAGTCAATTAGCGGAGCTGACCAGCGCTGGAATAATATTCCTCGTTTCTGTGTTTCTGTCAAGTGAGAGAAGGGACGATGGTTGGAATCAAGGATTGGTTTGATAAATATATTCCCAGAAATGTCAGGGGCTGGGTTTGACCCCACTGCTCAAACCCTCCCCACTTACAAAGCTCCGTTATAAAATACAGCACAGTGCAGACAATCCCTTCCGCTGTGGAACAGGAGGCCAACACTGAGCAATTAAATCATTACTTTATTCAGTATTTCCCAGGGAGATAGAACAGGTGCACATGACATTGGACGTTGAGAGTAGTAATGAGATAAGTGCATTTAAAATAAAAAGAGGGGCTATGTTAAATAAACTCAAAACCCTGGTCGGAACGGATTGCATCCACGCATTTTAAAAGAACTAGGGAACAGATAGCAGAGGCATTACTACACATATTTAATAATTTGTTGGAAAAAGCTATAGTGCCAGAGGACTGGCAGATAGCTAACATCATACCTGTATTTACAAAGGCGGATAGAACATTTTCAGGGAATTATAGACCAGTCAGTTTAACATCAGTGGTAGGACAAATAACAGAATAGAAGATCTAGCGACGGAAGTTGCGTATCGCCCTGTTCGGGGACAGTAACCTTGGTGAGGTGGGACTTCCTGCATCCAATGCAGGATCCCATTCCGGAAGTGTAATTGGGGTTACTGCCCCCGAGAGGGAGTGGCGTGTAATGTCAGTCGCTGCACTCCCTGGCAGGCGTTGGTTAGGGGCGTTCGGCGACACGTAACTCACAGCGCTGCCCGCGGAGCACCGACCCGATTCCCGATTGAAAGGGAGGGCGTGCTGCGAGCTCCGCAGGGTGTTCAGGGCGCCTGCCCTGGGCCACCGGGGACGCGGGCTATCGTGGCCGCAGCCCAGCACCGAAACAGAGCGCCGGGCCACACGATTGCGGCACGCACCCCGCCAAAGGACCGCGCAAAAATGGCGGCGCAGCACCACCGCCTTTAACCTCCGCCCTGCCAGTGGAGGTCGTGCCGGTTCGCGACCCGCGAGGCTGACATCACCCCACGGCAGTCTCACGGGACGCTGGCCGATTTCTGCCGCGGGGCGAAAAGGAGTTGCGGCGTACAGCGATGACGTCCACGGTGGAGGCACGACGGCCCGGGGCGCTAGGGGCGGGGCCACTGCTCCGCTGACTCCTGCACAATTTTACAGGAGCCGGTCGCACTCCTACCTCCCCCCCTCTGGTCGAGAAATGCTTTACCCCCTGTTAGTGCCCCCTACAGACGCTAACGGCAGTCGAAGACCATGCAACTTTCTCCCCCTATAAACCAACTATAAATAGTCAGCATGGATTTCAAAAGGAAAAGTCTTGCTTGACCAACCTCATTGAATTTTCTGTACAGGTAACAGAGAGAGTAGACAAGGGTAATGCAGTAGATGTCATGTATTTAGAGGCCTTCGATAAGGTATCCCATAACAGACTGATGAACAAGGTCAGAGAGTGCGGGGTCAGGGGACAAGTAGCAGAATGGATCGCTAGCTGGCTTCAAGACAGAAAGCAGAGAGTGGGGGTAAAGGGTAACTAATCACAGGGGCAGAAGGTGGGTGGTGGTGTTCCACAAGGATCAGTGCTGGGACCACTGTTCACAATTTATATCAACCATTTAGACTTTGGAATCAAAAGAACAATTTCCAAATTTGCGGATGACACCAAATTGGGGGACAGTCAATACTGAGGAGGATTGCAACAAATTACAGGAGGACATTAATAAACCTACAAAATGGGCAAATAATTGACAAATGAAGTTCAACACAGATAAATGTGAGGGAGTACATTTTGGTAGGAAGAATAGGGAGGTCATTTATTACTTGGAGGGTGAGAGTCTGGGTAGGGTAGAGGAACAAAGGGATCTCAGATACAACTACACAAATCACTAAACGTTGCGACACAGGTTAGCAAGGCCGTAAAAAGCAAACCAAGCACTAGGGTTTATTTCTGGAGGGATAGAATTGAAAAGTAGGGAAGTTACGTTAAACCTACATCGAACCTTGGTTAGACCACACTTGGAGCACTGCGTACAGTTCTGGTCACCATATTATAAAAAGGATATAGAGGCACTGGAGAGGGTGCAGAGAAGATTTACAAGGATGATATCAGAAATGCGAGGGTTTACATATCAGGAAAGGATGAACAGGCTGGGTCTCTTTTCTCTTGAAAAAAGGTCGAGATGTGACCTAATAGAGGTCTTTAAAATTCTGAAAGGTTTTGATAGAGTGGATCCAGAGAGAATGTTTCCACTTGTGGGGAAGAGCATAACTAGAGGCCATCAATATAAGATAGTCACCCAGAAATCCAATGGGGAATTCAGGAGAAACTTCTTTACCCAGAGAGCGGTGAGAATGTGGAACTCGCTGCCACAGGGAGGGGTTGAGGCGAATAGTATCGATGCAGTTAAGGGGAGGCTAGACAAGCACATGGGGGAGAAGGGAATAGAGGGTTATGCTGATAGAGTTAGATGAGGAAAGATGAGGAGGCTCGAGGGGAGCATAAACGCCGGCACGGACTGGTTGGGCCGAATGGCCTGTTTCTGGGCCGTATATTCGGTGTAATCCGATGTTAGAAAGAAAGGTGAATTTTGTAGATCTGTACAGAGATCACCTGTTGAAATGATGCCTGATGGATAGTCACACCTGTTCTCTTAGTCATCTCATCCAGCGAATCTGGACATAGACTGCAGGGAGCAGAAACCGGGATTGTACATAGAATCGGTGAACACTCGCTGAGCAATGCTTTGTGTCCTTGACAATGAGTCAGAAATAATCACCATTATATATAGCACAATCCCTGCTGTTGAAATGTCTCAAACATCGTACACGATTCATTCAGTCACTGTTGTTCTGTAGACGTGCACAGAGGAAAACACCGGTGATTTCTAGAGGCTAGTTACATTCAGCTGACTCACCAATGACCTTCCGTCAAATCACAAGGTCAGGAGTGGGGCTATTACTGACCATTTCAGCTCCATTCACAACTCCTCTAGTAATGAAACAGTGTGAGCCAATCTGCAGCAAGGTCTGGATAACGTCCAGGTTGGGGCTGACAAATGGCCAATAACACTCACGCCACACGGCAGGCAATGGCCAACAAGAGACGGTCCAGTCCCCTGTCCCAACCCTCAACAACAGCAGTATTACTGAGATCCCCACCACCAACAGGACTGGAGAACCCGTCCAATCAAACTTCATATCAGTAGTCTTCATCCAGAGTTTGATTGGGTTACACACACTGGGGTGTGGGGCCGGAGCGGGTGTGGGATGTGGGGAGGGGGTAACTTCAATCTAAGCTGCCTGTGGGTTGGAGAACTGACAGGATCGGATAAGCAGCTCGATGTAACACCCACCAGATAACACCGACCACAAATAAAGAAAAAGTTGCATTTATATATCTCCTTTCATGACCACCGGACGTCCCAAAGTGCTTTACAGCCAATGAAGTGGTTTTTGAAGTGACGTCACTGTTGTAATGTAGGAAATGCGGCAGGTAATTTACTCTCGATGTTTTTTTAATTCATTCTAGGGATGTGGGCATCGCTGGCAAGGCCGGCATTTATTGCCCATCCCTAACTGCCCCTTGAGAAGGTGGTGGTGAGCCGCCTTCTTGAACCGCTGCAGTCCGTGTGGTGAAGGTGCTCCCACAGTGCTGTTAGGGAGGGAGTTCCAGGATTGTGACCCAGCGACGATGAAGGAACGGCCGATATATTTCCCAGTCGGGATGGTGTGTGACTGGGAGGGGAATGTGGAGGTGGTGGTGTTCCCATGCGCCTGCTGCCCTTGTCCTTCTAGGTGGTAGAGATCGCAGGTTTGGGAGGTGCTGCCGAAGAAGCCTTGGCGAGTTGCTGCAGTGCATCTTGTAGATGGTGCACACTGCAGCCAGGGGGCGCCGGTGGTGGAGGGAGTGAATGTTGAAGGTGGTGGATGGGGGGCCAATCAAGTGGCTGCTTTGTCCGGATTGGTGTTGAGCTTCTCGAGTGTTGTTGGAGCTGCACCATCCAGGCAAGTGGGGAGTGTTCCATCACACTCCTGACTTGTGTCTTGTAGATGGTGGAAAGGCTTTGGGGAGTCAGGAGGTGAGACACTCGCTGCAGAATACCCAGCCTCTGACCCGCTCTTGCAGCCACAGTATTTATGTGGCTGGTCCAGTTATGTTTCTGGTCAATGGTGACCCCCAGGATGTTGATGGTGGGGGATTCGGTGATGGTAATGCCGTTGAATGTCAAGGGGCGGTGGTTAGACTCTCACTTGTTGGAGATGGTCATTGCCTGGCACTTGTGGGGCGCGAATGTTACTTGCCACTTATCAGCCCGAGCCTGAATGTTGTCCAGGTCTTGCTGTATGCGGGCATGGACTCTTCCATTATCTGAGGAGCTGTGAATGGAACTGAACACTGTGCAGTCATCAGCGAACATCCCCACTTCTGACCTTATGATGGAGGGAAGGTCATTGATGAAGCAGCTGAAGATGGTTGGGCCTAGAACACTGCCCTGAGGAACTCCTGCAGCGATGTCCTGGGGCTGGGATGATTGACCTCCAACCACCACAACCATCTTCCTCTGTGCTGGGTATGACTCCAGCCAGTGGAGAGTTTCCCCCTGATTCCCATTGACTTCAGTTTTACTGGGGCTCCTTGATGCCACACTCAGTCAAATGCTGCCTTGATGTCACTCTCACCTCACCTCTGGAATTCAGCTCTTTTGTCCGTGTTTGGACCAAGGCTGTAATGAGGTCTGGAGCCGAGTGATCCTGACAGAACCCAAACTGAGCATCAGTGAGCAGGTTATTGGTGAGTAAGTGCCGTTTGATAGCACTGTCGATGACACCTTCCATCACTCTGCTGATGATTGAGAGTAGACTGATGGGGCGGTAATTGGCCGGATTGGATTTGTCCTGCTTTTTGTGGACAGGACATACCTGGTCAGTTTTCCACATTGCCGGGTAGATGCCAGTGTTGTAGCTGTACTGGAACAGCTTGGCTAGAGGCGCGGCTAGTTCTGGAGCACAAGTCTTCAGCACGACAGCCATGATGTTATCGGGACCCAGAGCCTTTGCTGTATCCAGTGGACTCAGCCATTTCTTGATATCACGTGGAGTGAATCGAATTGGCTGAAGACTGGATTCTGTGGTGTCTGGGGATGTCAGGAGGAGGCCGATATGGATCATCCACTCGGCACTTCTGGTTGAAGATATTTTCAAACACTTCAGTCTTTTGCACTCGTGTGTTGGGCTCCGCCATCAGTGAGGATGGGGATATTCATGGAGCCTCCTCCTCCCGTTAGTTGTTTAATGCTCCACCACCATTCACCACTGGATGTGACAGGACTGCAGAGCTTTGATCTGATCCGTTAATTGTGGGATCACTTAGCCCTGTCTATAACATGCTGCTTCCGCTGTTTAGCATGCATGTAGTCCTGTGGTGCAGATTCCCCAGGTTGGCACCTCATGTTTAGATACACCTGGTGCTGCTCCTGACATGCTCTTCTGCACTCCTCATTGAACCAGGGTTGGTCCCCTGGCTTTCTGGTAATGGTAGAGTGAGGGATATGTCGGGCCATGAGGTTACAGATTGTGGTGGAATGCAATTCTGCTGCTGATGGCCCACAGCACCTTATGGAGGCCCAGTTTTGAGCTGCTAGATCTGTTCTGAATCTATCCCATTTAGCATGGTGGTAGTGTCACACAACACGATGGAGGGTATCCTCAGTGTTATTTTATTCATTCCTGGGATGTGGGCGTCGCTGGCAAGGCCGGCATTTATTGCCCATCCCTAATTGCCCCTTGAGAAGGTGGTGGTGAGCCGCCTTCTTGAACCGCTGCAGTCCGTGTGGTGAAGGTGCTCCCACAGTGCTGTTAGGGAGGGAGTTCCAGGATTTTGACTCAGTGCGTGTGAAAACAGGACTTCGTCTCCACAAGGACTGTGTGGTGGTCACTGCGACCAATGTTGTCATGGACAGATGCATCTGCGACAGGTAGATTGGTGAGGACAAGGTCAAGTAGCTTCTTCCCTGGTGTTGGTTCTCTCACCACCGGCCGCAGGCCCAGTCTGGCAGCTATGTCCTTCAGGGTACTGAAGTTGCATTTTCAGACATGATCTTATTGAATGGTGGTGCAGGCTCGAAGGGCCAAATGGCTACTCCTGCACCTATTTTCTATGTTTCTATGTTTCTATGACTTGGCCAGCTCGGTCAGTAGTGGTGCTACCGAGCCACTCTTGATGATGGACATTGAAGTCCCCCCACCCAGAGTACATTCTGTGCCCTTGCTACTCTCAGTGCTTCTTCCAAGTGGTGTTCAACATGGAGGAGTACTGATTCATCAGCTGGGGGAGGGTGGGAGGTGGGAATCAGCAGGAAGTCTCCTTGCCCATGTTTGGCCTGAAGCCATGAGACCTCGTGGGGTCTGGAGTCAATGTTCAGATGGAACACCCACCTGAGTCTATGTCCCACTGCCTTCAATGCACAGTAAACGGGAGCGGGTGTAAAACGGGCTGGCGATCGGGTTTGATTAGGGTCAGCCCCTCAGCCCACGGGAGGGCAGACTGCACGTGTTTGGGGGTTTTAGGATGTGTTACTTCCTTCTGTCCTGTCCTCTGCCCACAGACGCAGCCTCGATCCGACTACCAACGCACTGCAAGCAGAGACTCATCCGTCAACACTGCACGATTCTTTCATTTAAGGGAAAACAAGCTTTTCGAGCCATACATAATTTGAGAAAAAAAACCTGCAACTGTGCGTCATTCTGAAGGAAATGAGTCATTTGTCATGAAGTGAAAGAACTGCGAGCCAGGAATAATCCGGGCAGGAATCAGCCAGAGATCTCAATCATCGGCGAACCAACAAATTAGAGCAGCATCGGTGTCTGTACCTGACCAGTAATGGTGCAGGGTGACAGCACACGAGCAGGCCATTCAGCCCATCCTGCTCCAGCCACTGCCCCGCTCCTTCCCCACAGCCCCGCAAATATTACCCATCCCGGTATTTATCCAATTCCCTTGTACTGTTCAATCTGCTCCCATCGCCCTTTCAGACAGCAGGTTCCAGATCACAACAACTCGCTGCGTAAAACTATTTTTCCCATCTCCCCTACATAAGACTGAGGAGCAGGAGTCGGCCATTCGGCCCCTCGAGCCTGCTCCGCCATTCAATGAGATCACGACTGATCTTCTACCTCAACTCTACTTTCCCGCCCGACCCCCATATCCCTCGATGCCCTTAATATCCAAATATTGAGGAGGCACTGTCGGAGGGGCAGTACTGAGAGAGTGCCGCACTGTCGGAGGGGCAGTACTGAGAGAGTGCTGCACTGTCAGAGGAGCAATACTGAAGGAGCGCTGCAATGTCGGAGGGGCAGTACTGAGGGAGTGCTGCACTGTCGGAGGGGCAGTACTGAGGGAGTGCTGCACTGTCGGTGTGGCAATACTGAGGGAGTGCTGCACTGTCGGAGGGGCAGTACTGAGGGAGTGCTGCACTGTCGGAGGGGCAGTACTGAGAGAGTGCTGCACTGTCAGTGTGGAAATACTGAGGGAGTGCTGCACTGTCGGAGGGGCAGTACTGAGGGAGTGCTGCACTGTCGGAGGGGCAGTACTGAGGGAGTGCCGCACTGTCGGAGGAGCAATACTGAGGGAACGCCGCACTGTCGGAGGGGCAGTACTGAGGGAGTGCCGCACTGTCGGAGGGGCAGTACTGAGGGAGTGCCGCACTGTCGGAGGGGCAGTACTGTGGGAGTGCCGCACTGTTGGAGGGGCAGTACTGAGGGAGTGCTGCACAGTTAGAGGGGTAGTCCTGAGGAAGCACCACACTGTCAGAGGGTCAGTGCTGAGGGAACGCTGCACTGTCAGAGGGGTAGTGCTGAGGGAGTGCCGCACTGTTGGAGGTGCTGCCTTTGGTGAGACGTTAACCGAGGTCCCTTCTGGCCACTCCGTGGGTGTAAAGGAACCCACGGCACTATCAGAGTACTCCCCCGATGTCCTGACCAATCGTTACCCCTCAATCAACATCACAAAAAACAGATTATCCAGTGATTATCACGTTGCTGTTTGTGGGATCTCACTGTGTCACATTTGCCGACAAAATATCAGAGTTTTCATCGGCCGTGATGTTGTGAAAATGATGTAGCAATGCAAATACCTTCTTATTTCTTCAAAGTTGTGAATTTGAAGAAACACACAATCAGAATTTACACATCAAGCAGCAAAGCACCCAATAATAACTTTTATAAATTCATTCTGGGATGTGGGTGTCGCTGGCAAGGCCGGCATTTATTGCCCATCCCTAATTGCCCCTTGAGAAGGTGGTGGTGAGTCGCCTTCTTGAACCGCTGCAGTCCGTGTGGTGAAGGTGCTCCCACAGTGCTGTTAGGGAGGGAGTTCCAGGATTGTGACCCAGCGACGATGAAGGAACGGCCGATATATTTCCCAGTCAGGATGGTGTGTGACTGGGAGGGGAACGTGGAGGTGGTGGTGTTCCCATGCGCCTGCTGCCCTTGTCCTTCTAGGTGGTAGAGGTCGTGGGTTTGAGAGGTGCTGCCGAAGAAGCCTTGGCGAGTTGCTGCAGTGCATCTTGTAGATGGTACACACTGCAGCCAGGGGGCGCCGGTGGTGGAGGGAGTGAATGTTGGAGGTGGTGGATGGGGGGCCAATCAAGTGGCTGCTTTGTCCTGGATGGTGTCGAGCTTCTTGAGTGTTGTTGGAGCTGCACCATCCAGGCAAGTGGGGAGTGTTCCATCACACTCCTGACTTGTGTCTTGTAGATGGTGGGAAGGCTTTGGGGAGTCAGGAGGTGAGACACTCTCCACAGAATACCCAGCCTCTGACCCGCTCTTGTAGTCACAGTATTTATGTGGCGGGTCCAGTTAAGTCTCTGGTCAATGGTGACCCCCAGGATGTTGATGGTGGGGGATTCGGTGATGGTAATGCCGTTGAATGTCAAGGGGCGGTGGTTAGACTCTCACTTGTTGGAGATGGTCATTGCCTGCCACTTGTGTGGTGTGAATGTTACTTGCCACTTATCAGCCCAAGCCTGAATGTTGTCCAGGTCTTGCTGTATGCGGCATGGACTGTTCCATTATCTGAGGAGTTGTGAATGGAACTGAACACTGTGCAGTCATCAGCGAACATCCCCACTTCTGACCTTATGATGGAGGGAAGGTCATTGATGGAGCAGCTGAAGATGGTTGGGCCTAGGACACTGCCCTGAGGAACTCCTGCAGCGATGTCCTGGGGCTGATTGTCCTCCAACCACCACAACCATCTTCCTTTGTGCTAGGTATGACTCCAGCCAGTGGGGAGATTTCCCTCAGTACTGCCCCTCCAAAGGTGCAGCACTCCCTCAGTACTGCCCCTCTGACGGTGCGGCACTCCCTCAGTACTGCCCCTCTGACGGTGCAGCACTCCCTCAGTACTGCCCCTCCGACAGTGCAGAACTCCCTCAGTACTGCCCCTCCGACAGTGCGGCACTCCCTCAGTACTGCCCCTCTGACAGTGCGGCACTCCCTCAGTACTGCCCCTCTGACAGTGCAGCACTCCCTCAATATTGCCCCTCCGACAGTGCGGCACTCCCTCAATACTGCCCTGGACTGCCAGCCTAGATTCATGTGCTCGAGTCCCTGTATTGGAACTTGAACCCACGACCTTCTGACTCAGGCAAAGGTGTGACCCACTGATCTGCGGCTGACACGGGGAAAGGGTCCAGCTCCCGTAGCTGAACCGAATGAGGCTCAGGCCTCAGTCCAGTGAGAGTCCGGTTGTGTTTCTGAGAAGTCAGCTCAATAATGGACAGAGATGAAAGAGTTGCATGATCAGCCACAATCATATCGAATGGCGGTGCAGACTCGAAGGGCCGAATAGCCTACTCCTGCACCCATTTTCTATGTTTCTATGATTCTATGTCCCAATTCCCGGGGCTCAGGTTCCACAATCAGATGGAACTGGGCCTGTAGAGTAGGCTGTTTCCAGATCCCGTGTTCTGCTGTTTCCACTAAGCTCTCGTGCCCACTTACCTCTGGGTGATTACAGCTTCCTGCAGCTGGTACAACCCCCTTCTTCACTCACATCCTGCCCATCACATCATTGCTGCACTCCCCAAGGTGACAGAGTTTTAGGGTCTGAATCTCTGCTGGGATTCTCTCTGCATCGTCCAGTGCAATCTCTGCCTCAACCCCCTCTCCGCCACCCCACTCCCCCAACAGGAGACCTGGATCAGCCTCGGGGATTGATCGGAGCACTGCCGCTGTATGTTTTTGCTTCATGGGTTCATTGCTTAAAAATTCATCGCAACACATTGCTATTAAGAACTAGTTGGTTGATTAGCAAAGGTTTAACAATCACACTACACATTACCAGTTCATCCACCAGGCTCACAACCACCTGCCCCATCGTGGATCCCCTGAACCCAACTGGCTGGGGTTTTATTGAGTCTTGTGAACATCACGTGACTGGCTAAGCCACTCCCACTGTGACATCTCTGCAACTATTTGAATAGACCTTAAAGCCAAGTGTCCACTTTTGGTAAGGGCACTAGAACCCACAAATTTACAAATAAAACTTTACAGGGAACTTAGATAAATTAAAATTCTATTTCCTGTTGTGATGGTGCACTCCAGTCCCTCCGGCGCCCACCTCTCGCGGAAGGCCGTGAGCGTACCGGTGGACACCGCGTGCTCCATCTCCAGGGACACCCTGGTTCGGATGTAACCGCGGAAGAGAGGCAGGCAGTCGGGCTGAACGACCCCCTCGACCGCCCGCTGCCTGGACCGGCTGATGGCCCCCTTGGCCATGCCCAGGAGCAGTCCTACGAGGAGGCCCTCGGACCTACCCGCTCCCCTCCGCACAGGGTGCCCAAAGATCGGGAGCGTGGGACTGAAGTGCAACCAGAATTTGAGGAGCAGCCCCTTCAAATATTGGGACAGGAGCTGCAACCTCACACACCCGACATACACGTGGAACACGGACCCCTCCAGAAAATGCAGGCGGCCTGGGAGTCCGTGAATCGACCTAAAAACTTATTGCCCCGTGCAACACCCTCCAGGTTTCTACAAGTATGTAAAAAGAAAAAGATTAGTGAAGACAAATGTAGGTCCATTACAGACAGAAACGGGAGAATTTGTAATGGAGAACAAGGAAATGGCAGAACAATTAAATAAATACTTCGGTTCTGTCTTCACAGAAGAGGACACAAATAACGTTCCAGAAATGCTGGGGAACCAAGGATCTAGTGAGCAGGAGGAGTTAAAGGAAATTATTATTAATAAGAAAATCATGCTGGAGAAACTAATGGGACTGAAGGCAGATAAATCCCCAGGGCCTGATGATCTGGATCCCAGAGTACTAAAAGAGGTAGCCATGGAAATAGTGGATGCATGGTTGTCATCTTCCAAAATTCTACAGATTATGGAACAGTTCCTGCAGATTGGAGGGTGGGCAAATGTAACCCCACTATTTAAAAAAGGAGGGAGAGAGAAAACAGGGAACTGCAGACCGGTTAGTCTAACATCAGTAGTAGGGAAATTGCTGGAGTCTATTATAAAGGATGTGATAACGGCACACTTAGATAATATCAACGGGATTAAATAAAGTCAACAAGGATTTATGAAAGGAAAATCATGTTTGACAAACCTACTGGAGTTTTTAAGGATGTAACTGATAGAATAGATAAGGGAGAACCAGTGGATGGAGTGTATTTGGATTATCAGTAGGCCTTTGATAAAGTCCCACATAAGAGGTTAGTGTGCAAAATTAAAGCACATAGGATTGTGGGTAATGTATTGGCATGGATTGAAAATTGGTTAACTGACAGGAAACAGAGAGTAGGAATAAACGGGTCTTTTTCGGGGTGGCGGGCAGTGACTAGTGGGGTACCACAGGGATCAGTGCTGGGACCCCAGCTATTCACAATATATATATAAATGATTTGGATGAGGGAACCAAATGTAATATTTCCAAGTTTGCTGATGACACAAAACTAGGTGGGATTGTGAGTTATGAGGAGGATGCAAAGATGCTGCAAGGCGATTTAGATAGGTTGAGTGAGTGGGCAAACACATGGCAGATGCAGCATAACGTGGATAAATGTGAAGTTATCCACTCTGGTAGGAAAAACATGAGAACAAAGTATTATTTCACCAAGTTCGGTCCCATAGAAATTTACAGCACAGAAGGAGGCCATTCGGCCCATCGTGTCCGTGCCGGCCAACAAAGAGCTACCCAGCCTAATCCCACTTTCCAGCTCTCGGTCCGTAGCCCTGTAGGTTACGGCACTTCAGGTGTGTTATATATGTGGACTTGTATTTACTCTGTACAGCCACCAGAGGGCTCATCCACTGGAGTCCCAAGGGTTCCCACAATCCCTTGGGAGCATCTGTACTTAAGGAGGCCTCACAGGTTGGAGAGGCACTCCAGAGACCTGCAATAAAAGACCAAGGTCACACTTTCCTTTGAGCTGACAGTGTTCAGTCTGACTCTTTCTCCTTACACAACAAAATGCACATCCAGGTACTGTTTAAATGTGGTGAGGGTTTCTGCCTCTACCACCCTTTCAGGCAGTGAGTTCCAGACCCCCACCACCCTCTGGGTGAAGAAAGTTCCCCTCATGTCCCCTCTAAACCTCCCCCCAATTACTTTAAATCTAGGCCCCCTGGTTGTTGACCCCTCTGCCAAGGGAAACAGGTCCTTCCTATCCACTCTATCCAGGCCCCTCATAATTTTATACACCTCAATACGGTCTCCCCTCAGCCTCCTCTGTTCCAAAGAAAACAACCCCAGCCTATCCAATCTTTCCTCATAGCTAAAATTCTCCAATATATTGGTTTGTGCTTTGAAAATAATATCCCTCAATAAATTCGGTTCCAGCTTCGCAGTTTGTGATCGAAGAGAATTGAGAAAACAATGCTGAACACCAGCCCCGGAACAGATTGTAGGATTCACATCAGCCCAGTCAACCTTTTACAGCCCTGAGCGAGGGTTTAAAGCGGGTATGGTGGCACAGTGGTTATGTTACGGGACCAGTAATCCAGAGTCCTGGACTGATGATCCAGAGACGTGAGATCAAATCCCATCACCGCAGCTGGGGAATTTATATTCATGTAATTCTGGGGGAGGTGGGACCTGTACAAACCGGATGGGTTGCACCTCAACAGAGCCGGGAACAATATCCTCGCGGGGGGGGTTTGTGAATGCTGTTGGGGAGGGTTTAAACGAGCTTGGCAGGGGGATGGGAACCTGAAAATAGATTCCGTAAGGAGGGGAGTAATGCTGGAATTAGAAAACAAAAATAAAGAAAGTGAGTTTGAAGGAGAGAGGAAACAAGCAGGAAAAAATGGTAAAAAAACAAACTTAAAGGCACTTTGTCTAAATGCATGTAGCACTTGTAACAAAATAGATGAGTTGATGGCACAAATAGATACAAATGGGAATGATCTGATAGCTATTACAGAGACGTGGTTGCAAGGTGACCAGGACTGGGAACTAAATATTCAGGGATGTTTGACAATCCGGAAGGACAGACAGAAAGGAAAAGGAGGTGGGGTAGCTCTGTCGATAAAGGATGGAATCACTGCAATAGTAAGAAATGATATTGGCTCAAATAATCAGGGTGTTGAAACAGTTTGGGTGGAAATAAGGGAAAAAGTCACTGGTGGGCGTAGTCTATAGGCCCCCTAACAGTAGCAACTCTGTTGGTCGGAGTATAAACCAGGAAATAGTGGGGGCTTGTAAAACGGGAACAGCAATAATCATGGGTAATTTTAATCTCCATATTGATTGGACAAATCAAATTGTTCAGGGTAGCCTTGAGGAAGAGCTCATAGAGAGCGTAAGGGATGAGTTCCTTCAGCAGTATGTAATGGAACTAACCAGGGGACAGGCTGTCTTAGATCTGGTCCTGTGTAATGAGACAGGATTAATAAACAATCTCCTAGTAAAAGATCCCCTCGGAATGAGTGATCATAGCATGGTTGAGTTTGAAATTCAGATGGAGGGTGAGAAAGTTGGATCTCAAACCAGCGTACTAAGCTTAAATAAAGGAGACTATGAAGGTATGAGGGCAGAGTTGGGTAAAGTGGACTGGGAAAATAGATTAAAGTGTAAGACGGTTGATGAACAGTGGTGTACATTTAAGGAGATATTTCACAACTCTCAAGTAAAATATATTCCAGTGAGGAGGAAAGGGTGTAAGAGAAAAGATAGCCATCCGCGGCTAACTGAAGAAATAAAGGACGGTATCCAATTAAAAACAAGGGCATACAAAGTGGCCAAAACTAGTGGGAGGACAGAAGATTGGGAAGCTTTTAAAAGCCAGCAAAGAATGACTAAAAAATTATTAAGAAAGGGAAGATAGATTATGAAAGTAAACTAGCACAAAATATAAAAACAGATAGCAAGAGTTTCTACAGGTATATAAAAAGGAAAAAGTGGCGAAAGTAAATGTTGGTCCCTTCGAGGACGAGACCGGGGAATTAGTAATAGGGAACATGGAGATGGCAGAAACTCTGAACAAATATTTTGTATCAGTCTTTACGGTAGAGGACACTAACAATATTCCGACAGTGGGTAGTCAAAGGGCTATAGAGGGGGGAGGAACTTAACACAATCACAATCACTAAGGAGGTGGTACTCAGTAAGATAATGGGACTAAAGGCAGATAAAGCCCCTGGATCTGATGGCTTGCATCCTAGGGTCTTAAGAAAGTAGCGGCAGGGATAGTGGATGCATTGGTTGTAATTTACCAAAATTCCCTGGATTCTGGGGAGGTCCCAGCAGATTGCAAAACTGCAAATGTAACGCCCCTATTTAAAAAAGAAGGCAGACAAAAAGCAGGAAACTATAGACCAGTTAGCCTAACATCTGTGGTTGGGAAAATGTTGGAGTCCATTATTAAAGAAGCAGTAGCAGGACATTTGGAAAAGCAAAATTCGGTCAGGCAGAGTCAGCATGGATTTATGAAGGGGAAGTCATGTTTGACAAATTTGCTGGAATTCTTTGAGGATGTAATGAACAGGGTGGATAAAGGGGAACCAGTGGATGTGGTGTATTTGGACTTCCAGAAGGCATTTGACAAGGTGCCACATAAAAGGTTACTGCACAAGATAAAAGTTCACGGGGTTAGGGGTAATATATTAGCATGGATAGAGGATTGGCTAACTAACAGAAAACAGAGAGTCGGGATAAATGTTTCATTCTCAGGTTTGCAATCAGTAACTGGTGGGGTGCCGCAGGGATCAGTGTTGGGACCCCAACTATTTACAATCTATATTAACGACTTGGAAGAAGGGACCGAGTGTAACGTTGCCAAGTTTGCTGATGATACAAAGATGGGAGGAAAAGCAATCTGTGAGGAGGCCTCTACTCATTGGAATTCAGAAGAATGAGAGGTGATCTTATCGAAATGTATAAGATTATGAGGGGACTTGACAAAGTGGATGCAGAGAGGATGTTTCCACTGATGGGGGACACTAGAACTAGAGGGCATAATCTTAGAATAAGGGGCCGCCCATTTAAAACTGTGATGAGGAGGAATTTCTTCTCTCAGAGGGTTGTAAATCTGTGGAATTTGCTTCCTCAGAGAGCTGTGGAAGCTGTGAATAAATTTAAGACAGAGATAGACAATTTCTTAAATGATAAGGGGATAAGGGGTTATGGGAGTGGGCGGGGAAGTGGAGCTGAGTCCATGATCAGATCAGCCATGATCGTATTAAATGGCGGAGCAGGCTCGAGGGGCTGTATGGCTTACTCCTGCTCCTATTTCTTATGTTCTTATGTTCTTATTAATTAAATAAATCGGCAATAAAAAGTTAGTATCAGTAACGGTGACCATGAAACAAATGGATTGTCGTTAAAAACCCATCTGGTTCACTAATATCCTTAATGAAGGAAATCTGCTGGCCTTATGTGACTGTAGACCCACAATGCGGCTGAATATTAACTGCCCTCTGAAATACAGCTCACCACCTCGTTCTCGGGATAATTAGAGACTGGCAATAATTGCCGGCATTGCCAGCGATGCCCACATCCCCAGAATTGAATTAAAAAAAAAACGTTACAGAGGTTAGAAGGGGTTTTTTGAGGGGGAGGGGTGAAAAGAACACAGGAGTCGGCCATTCGGCCCCTCGAGCCTGCTCCGCCATTCAATAAGATCATGGCTGATCTTCGACCTCAACTCCACTTTCCTGCACTATCATCATATCAACTAGATTCCCTTAATATCCAAAAATCGATCGACCTCTGTCTCAAATATACTCAATGACTGAGCCTCCACATCTCTCTGGGGCAGAGAATTCCAAAGATTCACCACCCTCTGAGTGAAGAAATTCCTCCTCATCTCAGTCCTAAATGGCCGAGCCCTTATCCTGAGACTGTGACCCCTGGTTCTAGACTCCCCAGCCCGGGGGAAACACCCTCCCTGTATCCACCCTGTCAATCCCTGTAAGAATTTTGTATGTTTCAATGAGGTCACCTCTCATTCTTCTAAACTCTAGAGAATATAGGCCTCGTCTACTCAATCTCTCCTCATTGGACAATCCCCCCATCCCAGGAATCAGTCTGGTGAACCTTCATTACACTCCCTCTATGGCAAGTATATCCTTCCTTAGGTAAGGAGACCGACACTGTACACAATACTCCAGGTGTGGTCTCACCAGGGCCCGATATAATTGCAGTAAGAACTCTTTACTCTTATACTCAAATCCTCTTGTACTTCATATAATTTGCTTTCTTAATTGCTTGCTGTACCTGAATGTTAACTTTCAGTGAGAGGAAGAGGTTTATGATGTTGCCAAAATTGGCAGTAAGGCTGAGCATTGGGAGGATTTTAGAATTCAGCAAAGGAGGACCAAGAAATTGATTAAAAAAAAGGGAAAATAGAATATGAGAGTAAACTAGCGAGAGACATAAAAACAGACGGTAAAAGCTTCTATAGGTATGTAAAAAGGAAAAGATTAGCGAAAGTAAATGTGGATCCCTTACAGGCTGAGACAAGAGAAATTATAATGGGGAATAAGGAAATGACAGAGAAATTAAACAAGTAATTTGTGTCTGTCTTCACGGAAGAACACACGAAAAACCTCCCTGAAATAGTGGAGAACCAAGGGTCTAGTGAGAATGAGGAACTGAAAGAAACTAATTTTAGTAAAACGATAGTACTGGAGAAATTAATGGGACTGAAAGCCGATAAATCCCCTGAGCCAATGGCCTACAGCCTAGGGTTTTGAAATAAGTGGCTATAGAGATAGTGGATGCATTGGTTGTCATCTTCCAGAATTCCATAGATTCGAGAAAGGTTCCCACAAATTGGAAGGCAGAAAATGTAACCCCGTTATTTAAGAAGCATAGAAACATAGAAAATAGGAGCAGTAGTAGGTCATTCGGCCCTTCAAACCTGCACCGCCATTCAATATGATCATGGCTGATCTTCTATCTCAACACCATATTCTGCTTTTTCCCCATACCCCTTTTGTCTAGAAATCTGTCTATCTCTTTCTTAAATATATTCAGTGACTTGGCCTCCACAGCCTTCTGTGGTAGAGAATTCCACAGGTTCACCACCCTCTGAGTGAAAACATTTCTCCTCATCTCAGTCCTAAATTTCCTACCCTGTATCCTGAGACTGTGAGAAAGGAAGGAGCGAGAAAACAGGGAACTACAGACCAGTCAGACTAACATCAGTCGTAGGGAAAATGCTAGAATCTATTATTAAGGAAGTGGTAACAGGGCACTTTGAAAATAATAATAGAATTGGGCAGAGTCAACACGGATTTCTGAAAGGGAAATCGTGTTTGACAAATCTGTTAGAGTTCTTTGAGGTTGTAACTAGTAGAATAGATAAGGGGGAACCAGTGGATGTGGTGTATTTGGATTTTCAGAAGGGATTCGATAAGGTGCCACACAAGAGGTTATTAAACAAAATGAGGGCTCATGATTTCTTCACTCAGTGATAAATCTTTGGAATTCTTGTTCAGTCTTTGAGTATATTCAAGACGGAGATCGATAGATTTTTGGATATTAATGGAACCAAGGGATTATGGAGATAGTGCAGGAAAGTGGAGTTGAAGTAGACCAGCCATGATCACAGGGGTCGAATGACCTATGTCCTGCTCCTAATTCTTATGCTTTATGTTCTTATGATTCATATATGAAGACATCCAGGTCCTTCTGAACACCAACATTTCTGAATCTCTTAGCTTGAAGCCTCTTTGCATCCTCCTCACAGCTTATATTCCCACCGAGCTTTGTATCATCAGCAAACTTGGATAAATTACATGTGGTCCCCTCATCCAAATCATTGATATAGATTGTGAATAGCTGGGCCCCAGCACCGATCCTTGCGATACCCCACTAGTTACAGCCCCGCCAACCTGAAAATTATCCGTTTATTGCTACTCTCTGTTTTCTGCCTGTTAACCAATCCTCAATCCATGCTAGTATATTACCCCCAATCCCATGGGCCCTATTTTATTTTAGTCACCTCTTTTGTGGCACCTTATTGAATAAGAACATAGGACACCGGGACAAAGCTAAGCCCAGGTTTTTGCAGGCTCAGTATCAGCCATCATTCACCCTTGATGTAGGATGTGAGTGTGAGTATGAGAGTGTGCTGGGGTGACATTCTAATGTTGACAGAGTGTATCTCAGGCACCGAGCCACTTGCAGGCAATAAAGCAACCGCTGCAGGTTTTCAATAAAAGCTTCACTTCAAATCCGCAAACTATATTTGAGGATTACTGTTCACCTTTAGTCTGAAAAGAAATTACAGCCATATCTCAGGGAATCTACAGCAGGGACAAGTAGACCTGCCATTAATATAGGATCTCATATCTTGAAGCACAGGCGAGTATTTATGGAGGACCTTATCATATCTCACAGCTCTTCAAACACTGAGTTACTCTGAGTTACAGTTGTGATTTATGTAAACAGCAATACACCACATCGCACAAAACATCAGCAAATTCTCCTTCTCTGGCTGAGGGAGGACTGTGAATCAGGACACAGCATAAGCACGTAAGAATTAGGAGCAGGAGTCGGCCATTCGGCCCCTCGAGCCTGCTCCGCCATTCAATGAGATCATGGCTGATCTTCGACCTCAACTCCACTTTCCCGCCCGATCCCCATATCCCTTAATTCCCTTAGTTTACAAAAATCTATCGACTTCTGTCTTAAATAAACTCAATGATTCAGCCTCCACAGCCCTCTGGGGCAGAGAATTCCGGAGATTCACCACCCTCCGAGTGAAGAAATTCCTCCTCATCTTAGTCCTAAATGGCCGACCCCTTATCCTTTCGATATTTTTAGCTCCCGATTGTTGTACGTCACTGGGGGCGGAACCTGCCGGGTCAATGTTTCTGACCATCGAAGCAAGTTTGGCCGAGTGTGATCTTGTTCTAGCATGGCGCACTGCACCGTTCTGATAAACCTTCCCTACACTGAAGGAAATCGGCACAGCGAAGACACCATTGTTTCAGCGGAGCTGAAGACATGGCACTGGGGGGAAGGGGCCTTTCGGCCTGGGATAGGTGCGGGCCGGTGTGGTGGGGAGGAGGGAGTGGGAGGGGGGGTGTTTCTTTAGGCCCGGGATCACAGTGGTAGAGGTGAGAAACATCTCTAAATGCTGAAAAGGAATAAAGGAATTTCATATTGTTTGCTATATTGCGTTTTCCATCTATTGCCCCAAGTCTCACGCAGTGATCTATGTTACAACGGGGAAATGCTTTATTTGTGCCTCAGCCCTTCAGTGTGTCCCTTGTTACCCTGGCAACCTGTTTTTCGCCGCAGACCTGAAGCTCCACCCGCAGAGCCTAAGGACATCTGCACCGCTCCAAAATAAAAGGTTATGCCGGAAAATCTTGCAACTTTTTTTTAGCGCCATTGGCCACTAAAAAAATCGGACATCCCTCTACAACTGCGCCAACATAGTGCATGTGGTATTTGGGCCCTGTGCTCCCTGGTTCTGGACTCCCCAGCCCGGGGAAAACAACCTCTCACCATCTACCCTGTCAATCCCCCTCAGAATCTGGTATGTTTCAATAAGATCACCTCATTCTTCTAAACTCCAGAGAGTATCGGCCCAGTCTACTCAATCTCTCCTCATAGGACAATGCCCCCATCCCAGGAATCAGTCTGGTGAACCTTCGCTCCACTCCCTCTATGGCAAGTATATCCTTCCTTAGGTAAGGAGACCAAAACTGTACACAATACTCCAGGTGTGGTCTCACCAAGGCCCTGTGTAATTGTAATAAGACGTCTTTACTCTTATACTCAAATCCCTTTGTAACAAAAGCTAACATACCATTTGCTTTAATCACTTGCTGTACCTGCCTGTTAACGTTCAGTGATTGGTGTACAAGGACACCCAGGTCCCTCTGAACACCAACATTTCCCAATCTCTCACCATTCAACAAATATTCTGCTTTTTTGTTTTCCCGACCAAAGTGGATAACTTCACACTTCATATTGTATTCCATTTGCCAAGTCCTTGCCCACTCAGTCAACCTGTCTATATCTCTCTGCAGCCTCCCTGTGTCCTCCCCACAACTTACATTCCCGCCGAGCCTTGTATCATCAGTAGACTGGGATATGTTACACTCAGTCTCTTCATCCAAATCATTGATATAGATTGTGAATAGTTGGGGCCCCAAGCACTGACCCTTGTGGCACCCCACTAGTTACAGCCCGCCAACCCGAAAATGACCCGTTTATTCCTTCTCTCTGTTTTCTGTCTATTAACTAATCCTCAATCCATGTTAAAATAGTACCCCAATCACATAAACCCTAATGTTGTGTAATAACCGCTTGTGTGGCAGCTTATCCAATGCTTTTTGAAAATCCAAATACGCCGGGGGCAAAATTTCCCCGTGCCCTGATTGGGTGCACTGACCTGCTGGGGGCGGGACTTCCTGTGCCCGGCGTAGAAGTCACGCCCCCAACGCTGAATTGGGCATCGTGCGATCTCGCGTGCACCACTTCCGTTAGGGGCGGGCCCAGCAGCGCTAACGGGGCGGGTTTTGCAGTGCTACGCGGATGCTTCGCATCGTGCCGACGCGCTCCCACGCCCCTCCCACTTCGCTGAAAGAGTCAGGCCGCTGCTCACTCTGTGCGGCCTCTAACAGCCTCTGCTGTGACCCCGGGGCAGTGTGTGACCCTAGAAGGGGAGTGCGGGGGCTGCACAATGGCAGCCCGGACCCCCCGAGGGAGCAGGCAGTGGGGCCTACCCGAGAGTCGGTGAACCATTTAAGATGGTGCCGTGGGGCGCTGGCGAACTTTCCTTTAACTCTCGCCCTGTGCACAGATGTCGGCCAGTCTTGTGACCCTCAAGTTCAGCGTTAACAAATCTGTTGGAGTTTTGAAGATGTAACAAGCAGAATAAATAAGGGGGAACCAGTGGATGTGGTGTATTTGGATTTTCAGAAGACATTCAATAAGGTGCCACACAAGAGGTTACTAAACAAAATTAATGCTCTGGCATTGCGATAATGTACTAGCATGGGGCCCCAGCTATTCACAATCTATATCAATGATTTGGATGAGGGGACCAAATGTAATATATCCAAGTTTGCTGATGATACAGAGCTCGGTGGGAATGTAAGTTGTGAGGAGCCTGCAAGGAGACTTCAAGGCGATATAGTCAGGCTAAGTGAGTGGGCAAGAACATGGCAAATGGAATTATGGGCTCAGTTTTCCCCAATGCCCTTTTTTGGCGTATTGCCAGAGTTACGCCCGTTTTTCTAGGCCGCAACTACTCCAAAAAAAATGTGCCAAGTTTCCCCGTTCTATTTTTTGAAATTGGTGCCGCGCAGCCTGTCCTGTAACCTCGGGGGAGGAGCCTAATGCCTGCACCGAAAAAACAACACCACCGCCTCTTCTGCGCATGCACAAACTAAAACAGGATGTTTTTGACGTGATTGCTATGGGCGAGAATGCCCAGTACAGCTCCCTGTCTGCAGTCGGCCATTTTTAAAGAGCTCGTTATGTGTGTGAGAACTTTAATTCTCATTGTAAAAATCGGAGCTGCAATACAATGTGCAACGTGGCTCAAGGACCAAGAGTTTCTTACAGGGTGAAGTGCAGGCACTGGTTACTGTGATTGAGACCAGATGGCAAGAGCTGGACACCAGCAGAGGTCACATAAAAGTTCCACCCAAGGAAATGAAGAAACGCTGGAAACAAGTTGCAGAAGATAACTGTGTAATGGCGACCGTCACGAGGTCTGGAGGCCAGTGCAAAAAGAAATGGCAGGACCTTGGTCAAGTAGTTCGTGTAAGTAATATTTTCATTTATTCAATGGAATTGCATTTGTAAATGTGACCATCTGTATGTCCCACCCAGCAGAAAGACACTAGTGTATGCAAGCACTCTAATAATGACTCCACGAGGTAAGGGTGTAGTACTTGAACTGTAGTGACCTTAGTCCTTTATTGCAGCTCCTAGAGCGAGGACACCAAGAGGTGAACTCCCTTTTATACTGGGTTACCTGCAGTGTACAGGTGACCCTTAGGTCTCCAGCCGCAGCACCCTCTGGTGTACAGGTATAGTGTATACAGGGTGAAGGTACATTCAGTGATCTCGTGTTAAAGTACATACATTAACATACATACATAACAACACTACTCGCTTCTCGGCCTTTTGGCTAAGATCATGCGTAACTGACCTGACAGGGGAGTAGCCACCATGACCTCCGGGTGGTTCTCCCTGGATCAGGAAGGTATATGCTTGCTTTTTGGAAACAGGAGGTGGGTGGGGTGGCTTGACCCATCCACCTCCATGGCACGAACCTGGTATTGCAGTACTTCCAGGAACGGTGCAGTGGCTCTAGGCCTTTTGGCTAAGAGCATTGGCGCAGAGTGATCCTTGGCGTGTGCAAGGTGACCTCTGGCGTTTGTGATTTGACAAAGAATTGGAACGATTGGCTACGAATTTCAAAAAAAAAAACACTACACCCTAAGCCTTTCCCAAGTCCTTATAGCCATGACATGGGGAGGTGATATGTGGTGGACGGTGGAGGGTTGTGGTGAGGGTTGTGTGGGTGCCGGGTGTGATCCCTGTGTTCATGGCTGCACTCATCCATTCCCCCCCCTCCCGCCCATACATTGACCATGTGGGTGTCACTGTCGGTGGTGGAGCAAGTACATGTTGTTATGGGTAAGGTACATACATTGTTGAAAGGGTAGGTAGTGGCGTTTAGTGGTGGGCAGGGTCACAGGGTGGTGTGGGCTCCTTGTCCTCCATTGGTGGTAGAAGTCTGGTCATCCCAGGTTCCACCGGGAAAGCTGGAGGGCACTGGCCTCTTGCTCCCGGTGCTGGCCCTGATGGCCAGGGGCAGGTAGGGCTGGTCTGGGGCAGGTTGCCAGTGGTGGTGGCTGTGCTGCCCATTGACCGCTGTCCCTGCAGTGGGTCTGCTCCCACTGGGTGTGTGTGAACCATTCCTGGGGCAAAATCTGTATCTCTAGATGATGATGCCTTCATCTGGCTTAAGGTGGTCCTGTACCAGTGTACACAATTCTTCATACATCTTCTCTGGTGGACTCACAGGCCGGAGTAGATTCTTTACCAGACCGCAAACTGTGAGGAACAGCGCCCAGCGCCGATCTGCGTCGCTGACATTCTCCATTTTATTGGCCACGAAGAACTGGCTCAAACGGCTCACAAACTCTGCCCAATCTTCTCCTTCCACAAATTGCTCCAACAATCCGATTGTGCTCATTTTGCATGTAAAGTTTCTTGTTGCCTCGTCGCCAAGTGTTGTGTGCACAATAACTGTTAGACTGAGTATTGTTTAACTCCAAGAGGTATAACCTTGGCTCTGCTTTATTAAGGCCCAAAGTGACTAATATACAAAATGGCTGGCCTTTTATACTTGGGTTGCACACACGGGCCTGCAGCCCAATGGCCTCCAACAGTGACGCCATCTAGTGGCTAGTGGTCCCAAAAGTACAAACATGACAGCAGGAGGTGCAGGTGCCGCCCATTGAGGTGTCAGCCCCTTCCTGAGAAGTGTTTTCAGTGTTGGTGGGACATTCCAAGGTTTCCCATCGTCCCAGGCTGCGGGTCCCAGTGGGATGCTGCGAGCCACACCCAGGGTGAGGAGGGGAAGGAGAGCTCGACCGCGCTCTCCTGAGGTGTAGGATCTAACAGATGTGGTTCAATTGATGGCAATGAGTGCGGAGAGCTTTGACCTTACCCGATCACTCCTGGACACCATCAGTGGGGTGGGTGATGAGGTATCGGGGCTGTCGGGAGAAGTAACAACGCTCTCGCGAGAAATGGGAACGCTGTTGGTGAACATGAAGAAGGGTATGTTGCAAGTCAGTGAGAAACTGTCTGGGCACAAGAGAGAAGGCATGTTGGAGTTAACTGCTGCAATACGGGAATACGCCCAGACCCCGCGGCCATTGACAGACAGGAAGCAAAGAGTAGGAGTAAATGGGGACTTTTCAGAATGACAGGCAGTGACTAGTGGGGTACCGCAAGGTTCTGTGCTGGGGCCCCAGCTGTTTACATTGTACATTAATGATTTAGACGAGGGGATTAAATGTAGTATCTCCAAATTTGCGGATGACACTAAGTTGGGTGGCAGTGTGAGCTGCGAGGAGGATGCTATGAGGCTGCAGAGCGATTTGGATAGGTTAGGTGAGTGGGCAAATGCATGGCAGATGAAGTATAATGTGGATAAATGTGAGGTTATCCACTTTGGTGGTAAAAAGAGAGAGACAGACTATTATCTGAATGGTGACAGATTAGGAAAAGGGGAGGTGCAAAGAGACCATGGTGTCATGGTACATCAGTCATTGAAGGTTGGCATGCAGGTACAGCAGGCGGTTAAGAAAGCAAATGGCATGTTGGCCTTCATAGCGAGGGAATTTGAGTACAGGGGCAGGGAGGTGTTACTACAGTTGTACAGGGCCTTGGTGAGGCCACACCTGGAGTGTTGTGTACAGTTTTGGTCTCCTAACTTGAGGGAGGACATTCTTGCTATTAAGGGAGTGCAGTGAAGGTTCACAAGTCTGATTCCCGGGATGGCGGGACTGACCTATCAAGAAAGACTGGATCAACTGGGCTTGTAGTCACTGGAGTTCAGAAGAATGAGAGGGGACCTCATAGAAACGTTTAAAATTCTGACGGGGTTAGACAGGTTAGATGCAGGAAGAATGTTCCCAATGTTGGGGAAGTCCAGAACCAGGGGACACAGTCTAAGGATAAGTGGTAAGCCATTTAGGACCGAAATGAGGAGAAATTTCTTCACCCAGAGAGTGGTGAACCTGTGGAATTCTCTACCACAGAAAGTAGTTGAGGCCAATTCACTAAATATATTCAAAAAGGAGTTAGATGAAGTCCTTACTACTAGGGGGATCAAGGGGTTTGGTGAGAAAGCAGGAATGGGGTACTGAAGTTGCATGTTCAGCCATGAACTCATTGAATGGCGGTGCAGGCTAGAAGGGCCGAATGGCCTACTCCTGCACCTATTTTCTATGTTTCTATGTTCTATGTTTGAATGTCTTATGAGGAGCTGTGTACACTGGTTCGGGAGCATCTTAACCCGAGGGAGAGCGTGCTGATGGCAAGGTATCGGTTCTACACGTGCCAGCGATCTGAAGGTCAGGAAGTGGCGAGCTATGTCGCCGAGCTAAGGTGACTTGCAGGACAATGTGAGTTTGATGGCTACCTGGAGCAGATGCTCAGAGACTTTTTTGTACTGGGCATTGGCCACGAGACCATCCTACGAAAACGTTTGACTGTAGAGACACCGACCCTCAGTAAGGCCATTGTGATAGCACAGGCATTTATATCCAGCAGTGATAACACCAAACAAATCTCTCAGCACACAAGTGCTTGCAATGTTCATAAATTAACTGGAACTGTGTTTGCGAGCAGAAATGTACAGGGCAGAACCTACGAGTCTGCAACTGCCAGCAGGCCTCAGGTGACCCAGATGACTCAGAGTCCCAACAAAGGATGAATGCAAAGCAATTCACACCTTGCTGGCATTGTGGAGGCTTCCATTCAGCCTATTCATGCCACTTCAAAGGGTATGTTTGCAAGAGCTGTGGAACAATGGGGCACCTCCAGACGAGCTGCAAGCTCTGCAAAACCTGCTAACCGCCACGTGGCAGAGGAAGATCGGTCCATGGTGGATCAAAGCAATTTCGAGTCTCAGAGAGAGGAGGCAGATGCTGAAGTACACGGGGTGCACACATTTTTGACAAAATGTCCACCTATAAAGCTAAATGTAAAATTGAATGGCTTACCCATAGCCATGGAACTGGACACTGGCGTTAGCCAATCCATCATGAGTAAAAAGATGTTTGAGAGACTGTGGTACAACAAGGCATTCAGACCAGCGCTGAGCCCCATCCACACGAAACTGAGAATGTGCCTCAATGCGAGGAGTATTCGGAATAAGGTGGACGCATTAACTGCGCAGATAGCAATTAACGGCTACGATGTGCTTGGCATCACGGAGACATGGCTCCAGGGTGACCAAGGCTGGGAACTCAACATCCAGGGGTATTCAATCTTTAGGAAAGATAGACAGAAAGGAAAAGGAGGTGGAGTGGCGTTGCTGGTTAAAGAGGAAATTAAGGCAATTGTAAGGAAATACATTAGCTTGGATGATGTGGAATCTATATCGGTAGAGCTGCAGAACACCAAAGGGCAAAAAACGTTAGTGGGAGTTGTGTACAGACCTCCAAACAGTAGCAGTGATGTTGGGGAGGGCATCAAACAGGAAATTAGGGGTACATGCAATAAAGGTGCAGCAGTTATCTTTGGTGACTTTAATATGCATATAGATTGGGCTAACCAAACTGGAAACAATACAGTGGAGGAGGATTTCCTGGAGTGCATAAGGGATGGTTTTCCAGACCAATATGTTGAGGAACCAACGAGGGGGGAGGTCATCTTAGACTGGGTGTTGTGTAATGAGAGAGGATTAATTAGCAATCTCGTTGTGCGAGGCCCCTTGGAAAAGAGTGACCATAATATGGTGGAATTCTACATTAGGATGGAGAATGAAACAGTTAATTCAGAGACCATGGTCCAGAACTTAAAGAAGGGTAACTTTGAAGGTATGAGGCATGAATTGGCTAGGATAGATTGGTGAATGATACTTAAGGGGTTGACTGTGGATGGGCAATGGCAGACATTTAGAGACCGCATGGATGAACTACAACAATTGTACATCCCTGTCTGGCGTAAAAATAAAAAAGGGAAGGTGGCTCAACCATGGCTATCAAGGGAAATCAGGGATAGCATTAAAGCCAAGGAAGTGGCATACAAATTGGCCAGTGGAAGTTTACAGGAAACATTAAAATGTACTGCAAAAGCTTTTATAGATATGTAAAGAGAAAAAAGGTTAGTAAAGACAAACGTAGGTCCCCTGCAGTCAGAATCAGGGGAAGTCATAACTGGGATAAAAAGAAATGGCAGACCAATTGAACAAGTATTTTGGTTCGGTATTCACAAAGGAGGACACAAACAACCTTCCGGATATAAAAGGGGTCAGAGGGTCTAGTAAGAAGGAGAAACTGAGGGTAATCCTTATTAGTCGGGAAATTGTGTTGGGGAAATTGATGGGATTGAAGGCCGATAAATCCCCAGGGCCTGATGGTCTGCATCCCAGAGTACTTAAGGAGGTGGCCTTGGAAATAACGGATGCATTGACAGTCATTTTCCAACATTCCATTGACTCTGGATCAATTCCTATCGAGTGGAGGGTAGCCAATGTAACCCCACTTTTCAAAAAAGGAAGGAGAGAGAAAACAGGGAATTATAGACCGGTCAGCCTGACATCGGTAGTGGGTAAAATGATAGAATCAATTATTAAGGATGTCATAGCAGCGCATTTGGAAAGAGGTGACATGATAGGTCCAAGTCAGCATGGATTTGTGAAAGGGAAATCATGCTTGACAAACCTTTTGGAATTTTTTGAGGATGTTTCCAGTAGAGTGGACAAGGGAGAACCAGTTGATGTGGTATATTTGGACTTTCAGAAGGCTTTCGACAAGGTCCCACACAAGAGATGAATGTGCAAAGTTAAAGCACATGGGATTGGGGGTAGTGTGCTGACGTGGATTGAGAACTGGTTGTCAGACAGGAAGCAAAGAGTAGGAGTAAATGGGGACTTTTCAGAATGGTAGGCAGTGACTAGTGGGGTACCGCAAGGTTCTGTGCTGGGGCCCCAGCTGTTTACACTGTACATTAATGATTTAGACGAGGAGATTAAATGTAGTATCTCCAAATTTGCGGATGACACTCAGTTGGGTGGCAGTGTGAGCTGCGAGGAGGATGTTATGAGGCTGCAGAGTGACTTGGATAGGTTAGGTGAGTGGGCAAATGCATGGCAGATGAAGTATAATGTGGATAAATGTGAGGTTATCCATTTTGGTGGTAAAAAGAGAGAGACAGACTATTATCTGAATTGTGACAGATTAGGAAAAGGGGAGGTACAACGGTGAGTGGGCAAATGCATGGCAGATGAAGTATAATGTGGATAAATGTGAGGTGATCCATTTTGGTGGTAAAAAGAGAGAGACAGACTATTATCTGAATTGTGACAGATTAGGAAAAGGGGAGGTACAACGAGACCTGGGTATCATGGTACATCAGTCATTGAAGGTTGGCATGCAGGTACAGCAGGCGGTTAAGAAAGCAAATGGCATGTTGGCTTTCATAGCGAGGGGATTTGAGTACGGTACAGGGAGGAGTTGCTACAGTTGTACAGGGCCTTGGTGAGGCCACACCTGGAGTATTGTGTACAGTTTTGGTCTCCTAACTTGAGGAAGGACATTCTTGCTATTGAGGGAGTGCAGCGAAGGTTCACCAGACTGATTCCCGGGATGGCGGGACTGACCTATCAAGAAAGACTGGATCAACTGGGCTTGTATTCACTGGAGTTCAGAAGAATGAGAGGGGATCTCATAGAAACGTTTAAAATTCTGACGGGGTTGGACAGGTTAGATGCAGGAAGAATGTTCCCAATGTTGGGGAAGTCCACAACCAGGGGTCACAGTCTAAGGATAAGGGGTAAGCCATTTAGGACTGAGATGAGGAGAATCTTCTTACCCAGAGAGTGGTGAACCTGTGGTATTCTCTACCACAGAAAGTTGTTGAGGCTAATTCACTAAATATATTCAAAAAGGAGTTAGATGTAGTCCTTGCTACTAGGGGGATCAAGAGGTATGGTGAGAAAGCAGGAATGGGGTACTGAAGTTGCATGTTCAGCCATGAATTCATTGAATGGCGGTGCAGGCTCGAAGGGCCGAATGGCCTACTCCTGCAGCTATTTTCTATGTTTCAATGTTTCTATGTGCACCAAAGAGCTTATCACTGTCCTGGGCAGCGCCATGGTCAAGGTCACCTATGAGGACACAGTGCACGAACTGCCACTCTGGATTGTCCCGGGCGATGGCCCCACACTGCTTGGAAGGAGCTGGCTGGGCAAAATCCGCTGGAACTGGGATGACATCCAAGCGCTATCACATGTCGATGAGGCCTCATGTACCCAGGTTCTTAACAAATTTCCTTCCCTTTTTAAGCCAGGCATTAGAAACTTTTCCAAGGCGAAGGTGCGGATCCACTTGGTCCCAGAGGCACGACCCATTCATCACAAGGCGCGAGCGGTATCTCACATGATGAGGGAGAGAGTGGAAAGCGAGCTGGACAGGCTGCAACGCGAGGGCATCATCTCCCCAGTGGAATTCAGCGAGTGGGCCAGCCCGATTGTTCCAGTACTCAAAAGTGATGGCACGGTCAGGATTTGCGGCGATTATAAAGTAACTATTAATCGTTTCTCGCTACAGGACCAATACCCACTACCTAAGGCAGACGACCTATTTGCGATGCTGGCAGGAAGCAAGACGTTCACCAAGCTCGACCTCACTTCGGCCTACATGACGCAGGAGCTGGAGGAGTCTTCGAAGGGCCTCACCTGCATCAACACGCACAAGGGACTGTTCATCTACAACAGATGCTCAATTGGAATTTAGTCAGCTGCAGTGATCTTCCAGAGAAAAATTGAGTGCCTACTCAAGTCGGTACCACACACGATGGTCTTTCAGGGCGACATATTGGTCACGGGTCGGGACACCGTCGAGCACCTACAAAACCTGGAGGAGGTCGTCCAGCGACTGGATCGCGTAGGGCTGCAGCTGAAGAGGTCAAAATACGTCTTCATGGCAACAGAAGTGGAGTTTTTGGGGAGAAAGATCGCGGAGGATGGCATTCGGCCCACAGACGCCAAGACAGAGGCTATCAGGAACGCGCCCAGGCCACAGAATGTCACGGAGCTGCAGTCGTTCCTGGGACTCCTCAACTATTTTGGTAACTTCCTATCGGGGTTAAGCACCTTCTTAGAGCCCCTACATGTGTTATTGCGTAAAGGTGAGAACTGGGTATGGGGAAAAAAACAAGTAATTGCTTTTGAGAAAGCCAGAAACATTCTATGCTCCAACAAGCTGCTTGTATTGTATAACCCGTGTAAAAGACTTGTGCTAGCATGTGATGCGTTGTCGCACAGAGTCGGGTGTGTATTACGACAAGCTAACGTTGCGGGGAAGTTGCAACCTGTCAACTATGCTTCCAGGAGCTTGTCTAAGGCCGAGAGGGCCTACAGCCTGATTGAGAAAGAGGCATTAATGCGTGTGTTCGGGATAAAGAAAATGCATCAGTACCTGTTTGGCCTCAAATTTGAGCTGGAAACCGATCACAAGCCCCTCATATCCCTGTTCGCTGAAAACAAGGGGATAAATACTAATGCCTCAGCCCGCATACAAAGGTGGGCACTCGTGCTATCAGCGTATAACTATACCATCCGCCACAGGCCAGGCACCGAGAACTGTGCGGATGCTCTCAGTCGGCTACCATTGCCCACCACGGGGGTGGAAATGGCGCAGCCTTCAAACTTGTTGATGGTGGCGCAGCCCACAGACTTGTTGATGGTCATGGAAGTGTTTGAAAATGATAAATCACCTGTCACGGCCCGCCAGATTAGGACTTGGACCAGCCAAGATCCTCTGCTGTCCCAAGTAAAAAACTGTGTACTGCATGGGAGCTGAGCCAGCATCCCCGTTGAAATGCAAGAGCTAATCAAGCCGTTCCAGCGGTGAAAGGATGAGCTGTCCATTCAGGCAGACTGCCTGTTGTGGGGTAACCGCGTAGTGCTACCCAAAAAGGGCAGGGAGACGTTCATCTCGGATCTCCACAGCACACACCCGGGTATAGTAATGATGAAAGCGATAGCCAGATCCCACGTGTGGTGGCCCGGTATCGACTCTGACTTAGAGTCCTGTGTACGGCAATGCAGCGTGTGTGCTCAGTTAAGCAACGCGCCCAGAGAGGCACCACTAAGTTTGTGGTCCTGGCCCTCCAGACCATGGTCGAGGATCCATGTCGACTATGCGGGCCCGTTTCTCGGTAAAATGTTCCTGGTGGTGGTGGATGCTTTTTCAAAATGGATTGAATGTGAAATAATGTCGGGAAGCACCGCCACCGCCACCATTGAAAGCCTGAGGGCCATGTTTGCCACCCAAGGCCTGCCTGACATACTGGTCAGTGACAACGTGCCATGTTTCACCAGTGCCGAATTTAAAGAATTCATGACCCGCAATGGGATCAAACATGTCACCTCGGCCCCGTTTAAACCAGCCTCCAATGGGCAGGCAGAGCGGGCAGTACAAACCATCAAACAGAGCCTTAAACGAGTCACAGAAGGCTCACTCCAAACCCGCCTGTCCCGAGTACTGCTCAGCTACCGCACGAGACCCCACTCGCTCACAGGGGTGCCCCCGGCTGAGCTACTCATGAAAAGGACACTTAAAACCAAACTCTCGCTGGTTCACCCCAACCTGCATGATCAGGTAGAGAGCAGGCGGCAGCAACAAAATGTAAACGATAGTCGCACCACTGTGTCACGGGAAATTGATCTGAATGACCCTGTGTATGTGCTAAACTATGGACATGGTCCCAAGTGGATCGCGGGCACGGTGATAGCTAAAGAAGGGAATAGGGTGCATGTAGTCAAACTAGACAATGGACAAATTTGCAGAAAGCACCTGGACCAAACGAGGCTGCGGTTCACAGACTGCCCTGAACAACCCACAGCAGACACCACCATTTTCGAGCCCACAACACACACCCAAAGGATCAACGACACCACGCCGGACCAGGAAATCGAACCCATCATGCCCAACAGCCCAGCAAGGCCAGGCTCACCCAGCAGCCCTGCAGGGCCAACAACGATAGAGGTGTACCGATGGATGTGGTGTATTTAGATTTCCAAAAGGCATTTGATAAGGTGCCACACAAAAGGTTACTGCAGAAGATAAAGGTACGCGGAGTCAGAGGAAATGTATTAGCATGGATAGAGAATTGACTGGCGAACAGAAAGCAGAGAGTCGGGATAAATGGGTCCTTTTCAAGTTGGAAATCGGTGGTTAGTGGTGTGCCACAGGGATCGGTGCTGGGACCACAACTGTTTACAATATACATCGATGACCTGGAAGAGGGGACAGAGTGTAGTGTAACAAAATTTGCAGATGACACAAAGATTAGTGGGAAAGCGGGTTGTGTAGAGGACACAGAGAGGCTGCAAAGAGATTTAGATAGGTTAAGCGAATGGGCTAAGGTTTGGCAGATGGAATACAATGTCGGAAAATGTGAGGTCATCCACCTTGGAAATAAAAACAGTAAAAGGGAATATTATTTGAATGGGGAGAAATTACAACATGCTGCGGTGCAGAGGGACCTGGGGGTCCTTGTGCATGAATCTCAAAAAGTTAGTTTGCAGGTGCAGCAGGTAATCAGGAAGGCGAATGGAATGTTGGCCTTCATTGCGAGAGGGATGGAGTACAAAAGCAGGGAGGTCCTGCTGCAACTGTACAGGGTATTGGTGAGGCCGCACCTGGAGTACTGCGTGCACTTTTGGTCACCTTATTTGAGGAAGGATATACTAGCTTTGGAGGGGGTACAGAGACGATTCACTAGGCTGATTCCAGAGATGAGGGGGTTACCTTATGATGATAGATTGAGTAGACTGGGTCTTTACTCGTTGGAGTTCAGAAGGATGAGGGGTGATCTTATAGAAACATTTAAAATAATGAAAGGGATAGACAAGATAGAGGCAGAGAGGTTGTTTCCACTGGTCGGGGAGACTAGAACTAGGGGGCACAGCCTCAAAATACAGGGGTGCCAATTTAAAACCGAGTTGAGAAGGAATTTCTTCTCCCAGAGGTTTGTGAATCTGTGGAATTCTCTGCCCAAGGAAGCAGTTGAGGCTAGCTCATTGAATGTATTCAATTCACAGATAGATAGATTTTTAACCAATAAGGGAATTAAGGGTTACGGGGAGCGGGTGGGTAAGTGGAGCTGAGTCCACGACCAGATCAGCCATGATCTTGTTGAATGGCGGAGCAGGCTCGAGGGGCTAGATGGCCTACTCCTGTTCCTAATTCTTATGTTCTCATCTTCTTATGTTCTTATGTTCTGACACGCCAGCCCAGCGAGGGCACAGCCAACACACCAGAACAGACATTTGTACCGAGGCTGTCCACCAGGGAAAGAAAGGCTTCCGACCGCCTCACCTTGTAAATAGTTTTAACTTTGACTTTGTCGGGGGAGTGATGTTGTGTATCTGTAAAGCATGCACTCCCATGTTCCGCCACCAGGGAGCGCATCCCCTGAAGTCCCAAGGTATCCCAGCATCCCTTGGGAGCACTGTATATAAGCCGGCCCCTAAGGCCTGTTCCTCACTCTGGAGTGTCTTAATAAAGACTGAGGTCACTGTTACTTTAACCTCCCTGGGTGCAGCCTCACCTGTGTTCGGAACACAATAACTCCCACTCCAATCCCCAGACCAGCCTCTGAAGAGGCCCAAGCCGGGCCCTCCACATTACCGCCTGCCCCCACCATCAAAAAGTGCGCATTACCCGAGCTGTTAGAAAGAATAAGTTTGGGACCAATCCAAGAAATGCTGCGTCACCTCTCTGGGCAGGGGTGGAGTCACCAAGACCCAAGTGCAGCGGGCGGTCTTAGAATAAGGTGGAGGAGAGATGGGTGCAGCCTTTCTTTGCTGCTGTTAATGTTGTTGTTATTGTTGTACCTGTTCTCAAATTAAACATTTATTGTAAGTTATGTAAATTTACAATTTTAAACGTTCGTAAGTGATCTTAAAGTTTGCAAGTGATCTTAACTGAAAACTATAAAGTTTGATACAAGAATATTTTTATTATAGAAATTCACAGCGCTGAAGGAGGCCATTCCGGCCCATCGTGTCCGCGCCGGCCGACAAAGAGACACACGGCCCTCGGTCAGCAGTCCTGAAGGTTACATATAAACCTATGAACAATGGCGGACAGGCAAAGACCACCCAGCCCAACCAGTCCGTCTCACACAACTGTGACACCCCTTATACTGAAACATTCTATACTCCACCCCAACCAGAGCCATGTGATCTCCTGGGAGAGGCAAAAACCAGATAAAAACACAGGCCAATTTAGGGAGAAAAAATCTGGGAAAATTCCTCTCCGACCAATCCAGGCGATCGACACTAGTCCAGGAGATCACCCTGGCCGTTTGTTAAACTTTTGAATAAAATATATTTTAAATTATAATGGAATCATTTACATTATTTGTTCCATTAACACAACACAACATTGCGGAACAGGTCCAAACAGTAAACATGGTCCATCTTGTCGCTGAGCCTTCAGGCAACAAAGCGTTCACGGATGAGCTGCTGGCGCAAGGCTGGAGCAATCGTTAAAGGAGCGTGACGGCCGGTCCTCTTCAGGTAGTTGCATGGCTTCCTCATCTTCATCCTCCTCCTCCTCCTCCTCGTCACCTGCATCTTCCCCCTCATCATCATCAGCCACTCTCACCTCAGGTGGGTCTTCCACTACCAGCTGCTGCTGCCTCATGATGGCTAAGTTATGCAGCATGCAGCACACAACATGAACTGACCAATAATCTCAGGGGAGTACAGCAAGTAATTCCGGAATGGTCCAGGCATCGGAAACACTGTTTCAAGATGCCTATTATGTTGCGCGTCGCAATGTGTGACATGTTGTATTCCCGGTCAGCTTCCGTCCGGGTTACGCGTACGGGAGTCATGAGTCAGATGGCGAGGCCGTACCCTTAGTCTCCCAGTAGCCAGCTCTGCCCTTCTGGCTGCTGAAACATGGCAGATATAGCGCTCTCGCGTAGGATGAACGCATCATGGGTGCTCCCAGGGTATCTCACATCGACTGACATGATGCGATGCATGTCATCACACACGAGCTACATATTAATGGAGTGGAAACCTTTTCTGTTCCTGTACATCTCCGAATCTTCCAAAGGTGCTCGCAAGGCGATGTGGGTACAATCAATGCAGCCCTGTACCTTTGGGAAGCCAGCAATCCTGGAGAAGCTCACAGCCCTTTCACGCATTTCCTGGGTGGTCAGGGGGAACTTTATGTCGTCATTCCTCTGGGCATATAGTGCAGCAGTCACCTGCCGAATGGAGATGTGTTGCAAGTTGAGAAATGGCACACACATCCCCAGTTGTGGCCTGGATCGATCCCGATACATAGAATGAAAGTGCAGCTGTAACCTTCACTTCAACTGACAAAGCAGTGCTCCTGATGTTTCTAGGTTGCAGGTCTGCTTTTACTAACTCACAGATCTCGGTTACAACTTCTTTGCGGAAACGCAGCCTTCTGACACAGTCTGTATCACTCAGGTGCAGGTACTAACACCTGTCTCGATATACCCCACGTGGGTAAGGCCTCCTGCCCATCACCCTACGTGCTCTGAGGTTCCTAATGCGATGACGTCGAATCAATCGTCTCCTCTGCAGCACCCTGATGCAGAAGGCTCGCACAAGGTATGGCACTGTCAGTATTGCCCCCCCATGCTTAAATTGTACCTTTGCAAGAAGTTCAAAATGGCAGGCAGGACAAGGTTCTCTGTTCTCTCTCCCCATGAGGTCTGTATGGACCACACCCAGGTCTGAGCAGGGGCAGTGAGCGGGAGTCCCTCACCCCAATCACCCACCCCCCGGGCTTCTCCTGCAGCCAAACCCCGAGCCCCTGTGGCGGGCACGGGACCGATTCTGCCAGCTGACGCTCCGACCCTCCAGCCTGATTTGGAGATTTCCGGTGGTGTTGTGTCAGTTTAAAAAAAAATGTAAACTTAAAGAATTCCATTAAACTTCCATTTCCTGCGTTTTAAGTTAAAAAAATGAAACCTTTATTAGGCATATTTATGTGTTCTTGACTCCCTCCAAAACTTTGCCTACAAACAATGGCGGCTTTCTGCAGCGATGTTTTGATGGGCGCTGGTTTTTCTTCAGTGCCCAGAAGGTTTTTCGGGATTGGCCACATTCATCGTCCTGGGAGAAATGTAAATTGGCCAAACTTGCATAGTTGAGAAAAACTGGTGCAGACATCAGGTTACGCCCCCATGACACAAAAACATCTATAACTAACTGAGTTACCCTGGCGTATTTTGATTGGGAAAACTTGGATTTTTTAAACTTAGGCCAGAAAAATCAGCGCGTGACAAAAAATCACTGCAAATCACTGGGGAAAACTGAAGCCATAATGTGGAGAAATGTGAAGTTATCCACTTGGGTAGGAAACATAAAAGAGCAGAGTATTATTTAAATGGTGAGAGATTGGGAAATGTTGGTGTTCAGAGGGACCTGGGTGTCCTTGTACACCAATCACTGAACGTTAACCTGCAGGTACAGCAAGTGATTAAAGCAAATGGTATGTTGGCCTTTATTACAGGAGGATTTGAGTATAAGAGTAAAGATGTCTTACTGCAATTATATCGGGCCTTGCCGAGACCACACCTGGAGTATTGTGGACAGTGTCCGTCTCCTTACCTAAGGAAGGATATATTTGCCACAGAGGGTGTGCAACGAAGGTTCACCAGACTGATTCCTGGGATGGGGGGATTGTCCTATGAGGAGAGATTGAGTAGACTAGGCCCATATTTTCCTGAGTTTAGAAGAATGAAAGGGGATCGCATTGAAACTTACAAAATTCTGACAGGGATTGACAGGGTAGATGCAGGGAGGATGTTTCCCCCCGGGCTGGGGAGTCTAGAACCAGGGGGCACAGTCTCAGGATAAGGGGTCGGCCATTTAGGACTGAGATGAGGAGGAATTTCTTCACTCAGAGGGTGGTGAATCTTTGGAATTCTCTGCCCCAGAGGGCTGTGGAGGCTCAGTCTCTGAGTATATTCAAGGCTGAGATCGATAGATTTTTGGATATTAAGGGAATCGAGGGATATGGGGATCGGGCAGGAAAGTGGAGTTGAGGTCAAAGATCAGCCATGATCTCATTGAATGGCAGAGCAGGCTCGAGGGGCCGAATGGCCGACACCTGCTCCTAATTCTTATGTTCCTTATTTCAGATTAAACCATTTTAGCAATCCTGGGATGGTGTTAGGTACGCTATAAATACCAGGTTCTTGCTTTCTGTCTTTCTCGTCCCTGTGGGTAATGGGTTTATTGCCGTCATCTCATTATTGGCATCTCATTAGTTTGTAGCCCATTTGCTGACTTTATGACGGTTTTACTTTCAAGTTAGTCAGATGATGCCACGGGGACGAGGAATTATTGAAACGTTTATACAGTCGCTCGCTCTCTCTCAGCACCTATTAGGAACTTGCAACAGAAACGGAAAAGGTTGGATAGACCCAGCAGGGTAGCAGAGCGAGCAGGAGTCGCTGGCAGAACCGAAGGATAAGAGAGAGCGCGAGGCAGATGAATAGAATCAGAATGGGGGGGAGTGGAACTAGACAAACACTGAGTGCAGGATCATTGGAACGGCAACAGAGCACCTCAATCCAAAATATTGAAGCTTGGCATAAGAGGAGGCCGGACATTAACAAAGGACGAGGGAGGTTGGAGATTTGAGACATTGGGGTCGATTGTGCCTTTGTGCGATGAGGCAAAGTGGGTGGGAGCGAGTGGTTGGCCTGTTTTATCTCCCTCCCAATTCAGGTCAACGTGAAGAGAGATGGGGAGAGGTGTGAAGTGGGCTGTCGACTCGCTATCACCCGCTTTAACCTCTCGCGTAATATCCAGAGCGAGCCCTGGGAGGGAACGGGGGCCAACGGCAAATGGGAGTGATGGAGATCACAGACACCTCCGGGGATCAGGGTGTGGAATGAAAGCAGCCTCCGGATTGGACCAGAAGGTGATGTGACCAGTGGAGGAGTGGTGGCGAAGGCTGTGTGACCCCCTAATGAAGGGTCTCTCACCCCATTCGCCCCCACCCCGCAACCCAAACATTCTGCCCCTCCCAGGCACTGAGGAAGAGGGCGAGAGCGGGTTTGTGTTGTGGGTGGGAGCAGGGCCTCAGTCAGGACACTGTGCCGGAGGAACGTGCGGGGCAGTGTCCTGTCTGATCCAATCTGTCTCCAACACCTCCTGCTGCAATCTCACACCTTATCCCCTCTCAGCGATAAACCCGGGCTGTTGCTATGATGTCAGCGTGGCTCAGTGGTGGTGCTTGTCTCTGAGTCACCAGGTCGATGGTTTAAACCCCACTCCCACAGCACTATTCAAAGAGCAGAGACGATGTCCCGGTGTCTGGGGGCTAATATTTATCTCGCAACCAACATCACTAAACAACAACAAATACAACAATTACATGTATTTATATAGCTCTTTTAAAGTCGTACACCATCCTAAGGAGATATTTGGGCCAGTGCTTGGTCAAAGAGGAAGGTTTTAAGGAGCGTCTTAAAGGAAGAGAGAGAGGTAGAGAGGCAGAGAGGTTTAGGGAGAGAGTTCCAGAGCTTGGGGCCCAGGCAACAGAAGGCACGGCCACCGATAGTGGAGCGATTATAATCAGGGTAGCTAAAGAGGGAAGAATTAGAGGATCGCAGATATCTCGGGGGGTTGTGACGTTGGAGGAGGTTACAGAGATAGGGAGGGGCGAGGGCCATGGAGGGATTTGGAAACAAGGAGGAGAATTTTGAAATCGAGGCGTTGTTTAACCAGGAGCCAATGTAGGTCAGCGAGCACAGAGGGTGATGGGTGAGCGGGACTCGGTGCGAGTTAGGACACGGGTCAGCGAGCACAGAGGGTGATGGGTGAGCGGGACTCGGTGCGAGTTAGGACACGGGTCAGCGAGCACAGAGGGTGCTGGGTGAGCGGGACTCGGTGCGAGTTAGGACACGGGGCAGCGAGCACAGAGGGTGATGGGTGAGCGGGACTCGGTGCGAGTTAGGACACGGGGCAGCGAGCACAGGGGGTGATGGGTGAGCGGGACTCGGTGCGAGTTAGGACACGGGGCAGTGAGCACAGGGGGTGATGGGTGAGCGGGACTGGGTGCGAGTTAGGACATGGAGTCAGTGAGCACAGGAGGTGATGGGTGAGCGGGACTCGGTGCGAGTTAGGACACGGGATAGCGAGCACAGGGGTAATGGGTGAGCGGGACTGGGTGTGAGTTAGGACACGGGGCAGTGAGCACAGGGGGTGATCGGTGAGCGGGACTGGGTGCGAGTTAGGACATGGGCAGTGAGCACAGGGAATGATGGGTGAGCAGGACAGGGTGCGAGTTAGGACATGGGCAGTGAGCACAGAGGGTGATGGGTGAGCAGGACTGGATGTGAGTTAGGACACGGGGCAGTGAGCACAGGGGATGATGGGTGAGCGGGATTGGGTACGAGTTAGGACATGGGCAGTGAGCACAGCGGGTGATGGGTGAGCAGGACTGGGTGCGAGTTAGGACACGGGGCAGTGAGCGCAGCGGGTGATGGGTGAGCGGGACTTGGTGTGAGTTAGGACATGGGGCAGTGAGCACAGGGGGTGATGGGTGAGCGGGACTTGGTGTGAGTTAGGACACGGGGCAGTGAGCACAGCGGGTGATGGGTGAGCGGGACTCAGTGTGAGTTAGGACACGGGCTGCCGAGTTTTGGATCACCTCTAGTTTACGTAAGGCTTATTGTCGAGAAGTGTACAGAGTTCAGACTCGTGGATCCGGTAACTCGAGACATGGATATGAGCAGTTCCCTTACAGGATCACCTTTACTTAAAATTCAACAACACAGTACAAGTAAGACTTGCATCAATACACCGATTTAGTTAACACGAAAGCAATTCTATGCAAAAAGAAAACTCACACGTAATCAATAATTATGTGGTCAAGCGCCTAATAATTAGCTTGTGCCTCTGTGGTTGACCAATGATCAAGTTGCCTCCTCTCTGGCTGCAGCAAGCGACTGTGTCTTTGCATTGTAATTATACATCAGAAATTGGCTATCGGCCACAGCGTGTGATTCCAGCCCATCCAGGCGATCGAACTGTCTGCAGCTTGTTATTCCTTAATCAAAACGAATGTGTTATGTTCCAGTGCATTGTAACTTCTGTGAATGTAGTGACGTGGGGTAGAATGTGGGAGGCCAGCCAGGAGCACATTAGAATAATCAAGTCTAGAGGTAACAAAGAATTGACTGAGGGTTTCAGCAGCGGATCAAACAGATTATCTGGTCATTTATCACATTGCTGTTAGTGGAAATATAACAGAAGAAGATAAGAACATAAGAATTAGGAACAGGAGTAGGCCATCTAGCCCCTCGAGGCTGCTCCGCCATTCAACAAGATCATGGCTGATCTGGCCGTGGACTCAGCTCCACTTACCCGCCCGCTCTCCGTAACCCTTAATTCCCTTATTGGTTAAAAATCTATCTATCTGTGATTTGAATACATTCAATGAGCTAGCCTCAACTGCTTCCTTGGGCAGAGAATTCCACAGATTCACAAACCTCTGGGAGAATAAATTCCTTTTCAACTCGGTTTTAAATTGGCTCCCCCGTATTTTGAGGCTGTGCCCCCTAGTTCTAGTCTCCCCGACCAGTGGAAACAACCTCTCCGCCTCTATCTTGCCTATCCCTTTCATTATTTTAAATGTTTCTTTAAGATCACCCCTCATCCTTCTGAACTCCAACGAGTAAAGACCCAGTCTACTCAATCTATCATCATAAGGTAACCCCCTCATCTCCGGAATCAGCCTAGTGAATCGTCTCTGTACCCCCTCCAAAGCTAGTATATCCTTCCTTAAGTAAGGTGAACAAAACTGCACACAGTACTCCAGGTGCGGCCTCACCAATACCCTGTACAGTTGCAGCAGGACCTCCCTGCTTTTGTACTCCATCCCTCTCGCAAGGAAGGCTAACATTCCATTTGCCTTTCTGATTACCTGCTGCACCTGCAAACTAACTTTTTGGGATTCATGCACAAGGACCCCCAGGTCCCTCTGCACCGCAGCATGTTGAAATTTCTCCCCATTCAAATAATATTCCCTTTTACTGTTTTTATTTCCAAGGTGGATGACCTCACATTTTCCGACATTGTATTCCATCTGCCAAACCTTAGCCCATTCGCTTAGCCTGTCTAAATCTCTTTGCAGCCTCTCTGTGTCCTCTACACAACCCACTTTCCCACTAATCTTTGTGTCATCTGAAAATGTTGTTATACTACACTCTGTCCCCTCTTCCAGGTCATCTATGTATATTGTAAACAGTTGTGGTCCCAGCACCGATCCCTGTGGCACACCACTAACCACCGATTTCCAACCCGAAAAGGACCCATTTATCCCGACTCTCTGCTTTCTGTTAGCCAGCCAATTCTCGATCCATGCTAATACATTTCCTCTGACTCCGCGTACCTTTATCTTCTGCAGTAACCTTTTGTGTGGCAGCTTATCGAATGCCTTTTGGAAATCTAAATACACCACATCCATCGGTACACCTCTATCCACCATGCTCGTTATATCCTCAAAGAATTCCAGTAAATGAGTTAAACATGATTTCCCCTTCATGAATCCATGTTGCGTCTGCTTGATTGCACTATTCCTATCTAGATGTCCCGCTATTTCTTCCTTAATGATAGCTTCAAGCATTTTCCCCACTACAGATGTTAAACTAACCGGCCTATAGTTACCTGCCTTTTGTCTGCCCCCTTTTTTAAACAGAGGCATTACATTAGCTGCTTTCCAATCCACTGGTACCTCCCCAGAGTCCAGAGAATTTTGGTAGATTATAACGAATGCATCTGCTATAACTTCCGCCATCTCTTTTAATACCCTGGGATGCATTTCATCAGGACCAGGGGACTTGTCTACCTTGAGTCCCATTAGCCTGTCCAGCACTACCCCCCTAGTGATAGTGATTATCTTAAGGTCCTCTTTTCCCACATTCCCGTGACCAGCAATTTTTGGCATGGTTTTTGTGTCTTCCACTGTGAAGACCGAAGCAAAATAATTGTTTAAGGTCTCAGCCATTTCCACATTTCCCATTATTAAATCCCCCTTCTCATCTTCTAAGGCACCAACATTTACATTAGTCACTCTTTTCCGTTTTATATATCGGTAAAAGCTTTTACGATCTGTTTTTATGTTTTGCGTAAGTTTACTTTCGTAATCTATCTTTCCTTTCTTTATTGCTTTCTTAGTCATTCATTGTTTAAAATTTTCCCAATCTTCTAGTTTCCCACTAACCTTGGCCACCTTATACGCATTGTTTTTTAATTTGATACTCTCCTTTATTTCCTTGGTTATCTACGGCTGGTTATCCCTTCTCTTACCGCCCTTCTTTTTCACTGGAATATATTTTTGTTGAGCACTGTGAAAGAGCTCCTTAAAAGTCCTCCACTGTTCCTCAATTATACCACCGTTTAGTCTGTGTTCCCAGTCTACTTTAGCCAACTCTGCCCTCATCCTTTGTTTAAGCATAGTACGCTCGTTTGAGACACTACTTCCTCACCCTCAATCTGTATTACAAATTCAACCTTACTGTGATCACTCATTCCGAGAGGATCTTTTACTCGGAGATCGTTTATTATTCCTGTCTCATTACACAGGACCAGATTGAAGATAGCTTGCTCCCTTGTAGGTTCTGTAACATACTGTTCGAAGAAACAATCCCGTATGCATTCTATGAATTCTTCCTCAAGGCTACCCTGAGCGATTTGATTTGACCAATCGATATGTAGGTTAAAATCCCCCATGATTACTGCCGTTCCTTTTTCACATGCCTCCATTATTCCCTTGATTATTGCCCGCCCCACCGTGAAGTTATTATTTGGGGGTCTATAAACTACACCCACCAGTGACTTTTTCCCCTTACTATCTCTAATCTCTACCCACAATGATTCAACATTTTGTTCATTAGAGCCAATATCGTCTCTCACAACTGCCCTGATATCATCCTTTATTAACAGAGCTACCCCACCTCCTTTCCCTTCTTGTCTATCTTTCCGAATTGTCAGATACCCCTGTATGTTTAATTCCCAGTCTTGGCCCCCCTGCAACCATGTTTCTGTAATGGCCACCAAATCATACCCATTTGTAATGATTTGTGCCGTCAACTCATTTACTTTATTTTGAATGCTGCATGCGTTTAGGTAGTGTGTTTTAATACTAGTTTTTAAACCATGATTTTTAGTTTTGACCCCTCCTGCAGCCACTTTATATTTATACATATTGTCCCTTCCTATCACCTTGTGGTTTACACTTACCCCAGTGCTACCCTGCTGAGCGCGTCGGCACAGTTGTCTGTGCCTGGTCTGTGCCTTATGGTATAGTCGTAGGATGCCAGTATGAGTGCCCACCATTGAATTCGCGCCAAGGCGTTGGCGTTTATTGCCTTGCTCTCGGATAGGAGGGACGTGAGGGGCTTGTGGTAGGTTTCTAACGCGAACTTGGCCCCGAAAAGGTATTGGTGTATATTTTTGACACCGTACACGCACGCGAGCACCTCCTTCTCTACCATTCCGTACCCACGCTCCGCCCGCGAAAGTGACCTGGAGGCATAAGCTATGGGTTGTATTTTGCCCACACTATTGACATGTTGTAAAACGCACCCAACCCCATACGCTGACGCGTCACATGTGAGAACGAGCTTTTTACCTGGGTCAAAGAAAGTCAAAACAGTGTTGGAACACAGAAGGTTGCGTGCTTTATTGAAGGCGCATTCCTGGGCGTCCCCCCAAAACCAATCGCACCCCTTCCTGAGCAGCACATGGAGAGGCTCCAGCAGCGTGCTTAAGTTCTGCATAAAGTTCCCAAAGTAATTGAGTAGCCTGAGAAAGGCGCGCAGTTCTGAGACATTCCGGGGCCTGGGTGCCAGGCGAATTGCTTCTGTTTTGGACTCTGTTGGGCGGATTCCATCAGCGGCAATCCTTCTGCCCAAAAATTCAACCTCGGGTGCGAGAAACAGGCACTTGGATTTCTTGACTCTTAGGCCTACCCGATCCAACCGCTTTAGTACTTCCTCCAAATTACGGAGATGGGAGTCAGTGTCCCTGCCCGTGATAAGTATGTCGTCTTGAAATACAACCGTCCCCGGGATGGACTTGAGCAGACTCTCCATGTTGCGCTGGAATATGGCAGCTGCTGACCTGATGCCGAATGGGCATCGATTGTACATGAAAAGGCCTCGATGTGTGTTGATGGTGGTGAGTAGCTTAGACTCTTCGGTCAATTCTTGCGTCATATACGCAGATGTGAGGTCTAATTTTGAGAAAAGTTTACCTCCAGCCAATGTGGCAAATAAGTCCTCCGCTCTGGGCAGCGGGTACTGGTCCTGTAGGGAGACTCTGTTTATGGTAGATTTGTAGTCCCCACAGATTCGTACGGATCCATCAGGCTTCATGACTGGGACGATGGGACTTGCCCAGTCGCTAAATTCCACAGGTGATATAATGCCTTCCCGCAGAAGCCTGTCTAGTTCATGTTCAATCTTTTCCCTCATCACATAGGGTACAGCTCTGGCCTTGTGATGGACCGGTCTAGCATCCTGTGTGATGTAGATTTTGACTTTGGCACCTTTGAAAGTGCCCACACCTGGCTGAAAGAGATGTTCAAATCGCTTTATAACTGTTGAGCAGGAGGTCCGTTCCTCTAATGACATGGCATGGACATTATCCCATTTCCAGTTTAGTTTTGCCAGCCAGCTTCTCCCCAGCAGGGCTGGGGGGTCTCCGGGGACAATCCACAGGGGAAGTCGGTTCACTGTCCCTTTGTGTGTGACAGAGAGCATGGCGCTGCCGAGGATGGTACGATTTCTTTGGTATAGGTCCTTAGTTTGGTGTTGACCCTTGTCAGTTTTGGTCTGTCTCTTTTATGCGGCCACAGTTGTTCAAATTGTTGAGCGCCCATGAGAGATTGACTCGCTCCCGTATCCAGCTCCATGTTGACAGATATCCCGTTGAGTAGGACCCTCATCATTGTAGGAGGCGTCCTGTTGTAGGAGCAGCGGCCATTGATCGTGTTGACCCGCTGTACATCAGTGTCCCGGGTACTGTCCCCACCATCTTCTGGTCCGTTTTCCGACCCATCCGATTCGTATACCAGCCGAGCTGCCGTTTTTTTGCACATGCGGGCCAAATGCCCTGTATATTCACAATTTCTGCAAACAGCCTGCTGAAATTGACATCCCCTTGATGAGTGCCCACCCCCACACCTCCAGCACAGACCTGTTCCATTGTTCAAAGTGTTCCCAAAGAATGAGCTGCGTCTGGCTGATCTCTCTTGAGCTTCTCTCAGTTTGTAGTTGATTGCTCGCATTGTGGGTTGATGAGGTGTGAACGGCCGTTCCTATCGCCCTTGATGGCTTCTGCCTGCTGTCGAGAGCCTGTTCTCCCGGTTTTGTCTGTGTGTGGAGGTAGCAGCTTGTTTAGTGCTGTGAACTTCTTGTTCCGATATTTCATTAGTTGTCGTACCTGCATTGTAAATCAACCTCTTTTCTTCTTCCCCTACCAAGAATGTCTGTGCAACCAGTGCTGCTGCCTCTAAGGTCAGGTTCTTGGTCTCTATGAGCTTTCGGAATATGCCTGCGTGGCCTATTCCTTCAATGAAAAAGTCTCTCAGCATTTCTCTCCTCAGTTCATCGGAGAACTCACATAAACTAGCCAACCTCCGAAGTTCCGCCACGAAGTCGGGTATGCTCTGGCCCACATAGCATCTGTAGTTGTAGAACCTGTGTCTGGCCATGTGTAGGCTGCTCGCTGGCTTCTTACCAGTATGCTCAATTCTTCAAACGACTTGCTTGCTGGTTTCTCGGGTGCCAACAGATCCTTCATTAAAGCGTATGTTTTCGAGCTACAGCTGGTCAAGAGATGGGCTCTTCTCTTGTCTGCCTTATCGTCGCCTAACCAGTCTTTGGTTACAAAGCTTTGCTGGAGCCTTTCTATAAAGTCCTCCCAATTGTCTCCCGCATTGTACTTTTCATCTGATCCGTTGTTCGCCATTCTGTGGATTCTGTAATCCCGTAACTCGTCGCCACTGTAAAGTCCTGTTCCCTCAGTACAGATTCACACGAGGCATGTAGTGAAGTCAAGGTCACTCTGGACCTGCACCTTTATTTCACAGCTCTGGAATGCTGCACTTGCCTGAGACCTGCCCTTATATACCTGTCTCTTGCAAGTTCACCCCTGGTGGTAAGGTATGCTGGTGGTTACAGGTCATGTATAGCATGTTAGGATACAGTTATATATAATAATGTAAGATACATGATAGAATATGCATCCACCACAACTAAAAACATCTTTCCCAGGAAGGGACCTGCAAAGTCGATGTGGATCCTGGCCCATGGTTTGGACGGCCACGACCACAGACTCAGCGGTGATTCCGCTGGTGCTTTACTGAGCTGCATACAAGTGTTGCACTGATGCACACATTATTCCAGATCAGAGTCCATTCCAGGCCACCATACGTGAGACCTGGCAATGGCCTTCATCATGACAATACCGGGATGAGTGCTGTGTAGATCATGTACAAATTTCTCTCTGCCTTTCTTCGGCATAACAACACGATTACCCCACAGTAAACAATCTGACTGAATGGATAGTTCGTCTTTGCGACGGTTGTAAGGTTTGGTCTCATCACCCATTTGCTTGGGTATAGCAGACCAATCACCACTAAGGACACAGCGTTTCACAATTGATAATATCGGGTCCTGGCTGGTCCAGGTCTTAACTTGTTGAGACGTGACAGGGGTTCCTTCACTTTCAAAAGCATCCATAACTAACAGTAGGTCTGCCGGTTGTGGCATTTCCACCTGTGGTGTGGGCAACGGCAGACGTCTCAGTGCATCGGCACAATTCTCGGTGCCAGGTCTATGGTGAATGACATAATCATAGGCAGACAATGTCAATGCCCACCTCTGGATACTGGACAATGCATTGGTATTAATACATTTGTTTTCCGAAAACAATGAAATGAGTGGCTTGTGATCTGTTTCCAGTTCAAACCAAAGACCAAACCAGTCGTGATGCATCTTTTTAACCCCATACACACAGGCTAATGCTTCTTTGCCTACCATGCTGTAGGCTCTTTCCGCCTTTGACAAACGTTTAGAAGCATATGCCATAGGTTGTAATTTACCCGACTCATTAGCTTGTTGGAGCATGCAACCAACTCCATATGACGAAGCATCACAGGCCAATACTAGATGCTTGCACAGATCGTAATGTACCAGCAGCTTGTTAGAGCAAAGCAGATTAGTAGCTTTCTCAAAAGCTCTATCTTGAGACGCACCCCAAACCCAGTTATCGCCTTTTCTTAGCAGCATGTGCAGTGGCTCTAATGAAGTGCTCAATCTAGGTAGGATATTACCGAAGTAGTTGAGTAGACCACGGAACGAACGCAGCTCCATCACATTCTGAGGCCTGGGTGCAGTTTGATGGCCTCGGTTTTCAAGTCCGTAGACCTGATGCCGTCAGCATATTCGACCTCTGGTGCCATGAAGACACACTTCGAACGTTTCAGTCTGAGTCCCACTTTGTCCAGACGATGTAGAACCTCTTCCAGGTTGTTCAGATGTTCGGCGGTGTCACGACCTGTGACCAGGATGTCATCTTGGAACACGACGGTTCTAGGGACGGACTTCAGTAGACTCTCCATGTTCCTCTGAAATATGGCTGCAGCCGAGCGAATTCTGAAAGGACACTTTGTAGATAAACAGTCCTTTATGAGTGTTGATGCATGTAGGTTTCTTTGATGTCTCAACGAGTTCCTGTGTCATGTAGTCTGACGTCAGATCCAGTTTAGTGAACGACATCCCCCCGGCTAGCGTTGCAAACAGATCATCGGCCTTCGGTAATGGTTATTGATCCTGTTTCGAAACTCGGTTGATCGTAACCTTGTAGTCTCCACAAATCCTGACAGTGCCATCACTCGTCAACACAGGAACAAATGGGGCTAGCCCATTCGTTAAATACGACCGGTGATATGATCCCTTCACACTGGAGTCTGTCCAGTTCGATTTCGACCTTCTCCCTCATCGTGTACGGAACCGCCCGAGCTTTATAATGGATGGGTCTTGTATCCGAGTCCATGTAGATCTGCATCTTGGCTCCCGTGAAATTGCCAATGACTGTTTCAAACAGCGAGGGTAACTTGCTCAGCACTTGAGCACATGGAGTATCATCCTCCAACGACAACGCTTTGATATCGTTCCAATTCCATTTGATTTTTTCCAGCCAATTCCTGCCGAACAGCATTGGACCATTGCCTGGAACAATCCATAACGGTAAATCATGAACCGTACCTTCATACCTTCACTACTGCACTTCCAATCACCGTTATGAGTTGGCATTGACTGGACTCAGCTTAGGTCTCACAGCCTTAGTATCCCACAGCTTGTCGCATGTCCTCTGGCTCATTATTGATTGACTCGCACCCGTGTCCAATTCCATCGGTACAGGCACACTGTTAAGTTTCAAATTAATCATTATCGGTTGGCTCTTTGTTAGGAATGAATACAGTCCATACACTTCCTCCTCTGGTAGCTCGGATTGCATATACTGATCCGCGCTATACTGGTCATCATCCTCCACATGGTGTGTCGCAGCACGCTTGCTCAGTTGTGGACACATGCGCTGGAGATGCCCCAGTCTCGAACAGCCTTTACAAATGTACTGTTTAAACCAACACTGATGAGGCCAATGATTTCCCCCACAACACCAATGCGGTGAAATAGGATTCATTCCCGTTGGCGGACTTTGGGCAGCCACAGGTTTCGCATACGCAGTCGAGTAGGCCCTGCCATATGCAGCTCTGCCAAACGACAATACAATCTCTTGCCAAGTTCGGATTTTTCAATGATATCTGCTGTACATTTTTGTCCATCGTCACGCATGCGTGGGCAATCGTGATGGTCTTGCTCATATCCAGCGTCTCCGCTGCCAGTAGCTTACACAGGAACACCTCGTGGTTGATGCCAATTACAAAGAAGTCTCCCAACGCGTTTTCAAACTTACACGGTCCAGCTAGATGTCTTAGGTCAGCAACGCATCCCGACACATCCTGGCCCTCAGAACGAACGTGCGTGTAGAATCGATATCGTGAGATGATGATGCCTTCTTCTGGTTTGAGATGGTCATGTACCAGAGCACACAATTCCTCAGAGTCCTTGTACTTTGGACTTGCAGGTGAGAGAAGATTCTTTACGAATCCATAGATTTTCAGACCGCAAACCGTGAGGAAGACCGCCCTGCGCCTAACGGCGTCAGTGGGTTCCTCCATTTTGTTGGCTACGAAGTATTGGTCCAGGCGAGCTACAAAACCTGCCCAGTCCTCTCCCTCCACGAATCTCTCCACAATTCCAATTGTGCTCATTTTTGCATGCGTCTAAAGTTCTCTCGTCGCCAAATGTTATGTATGTAATAACTCTATAGACTGAATACTATAAACTAACACAGGTACAAATCTAGCTTTGCTTTATTAGGGTCCAAAGTTATTACATTACACTTTGGCTTGCCTTCTATACCTGGGCCACACACATGAGCACACAGCCCAATGACATCCGACAGTGCAGCGCTCCCTCAGTACTGCCCCTCCGACAGTGCAGCGCTCCCTCAGTACTGCCCCTCCGACAGTGCAGCGCTCCCTCAGTACTGCCCCTCCAACAGTGCAGCGCTCCCTCAGTACTGCCCCTCCGACAGTGCTGCACTCCCTCAGTACTGCCCCTCCGACAGTGCGACGCTCCCTCAGTACTGCCCCTCAGACAGTGCGGCGCTCCCTCAGCACTGCCCCTCCAACAGTGCGGCACTCCCTCAGTACTGTCCCTCCGACAGTGCGGCACTCCCTCAGTACTGCCCCACCGAAGTGCGGTGCTCCCTCAGTACTGCCCCTCCGATAGTGCAGCACTACCTCAGTACTGCCCCTCCAACAGTGAAACACTCCCTACTGACCTTCCGACAGTGCGGCACTCCCTCAGTACTGCCCCTCCGACAGTGCGGCGCTCCCTCAGTACTGCCCCTCCGACAGTGCAGCACTCCCTCAGTACTGCCCCTCCGACAGTGCGGCGCTCCTTCAGTACTGTCCCTCCGACAGTGCGGCACTCCCTCAGTAATGCGCCTCCGACAGTGCGGCACTCCCTCAGTACTGCCCCTCCGACAGTGCAGCACTCCCTCAGTACTGCTCCTCCGACTGTACGGCACTCCCTCAGTACTGCCCCTCCGACAGTGCGGCATTCCCTCAGTACTGCCCCTCCGACAGTGCGGCACTCCCTCAGTACTGCCCCTCCGACAGTGCAGAGCTCCCTCACGAATGCCCCTCCGACAGTGCAGCACTCCCTCAGTACTGCCCCTCCGACAGTGCAGCGCTCCCTCAGTACTGCCCCTCCGACAGCGCGGCACTCCCTCAGTACTGCCCCTCCGACAGTGCGGCGCTCCCTCAGTACTGACCCTCCGACAGTGCGATACTCCCTCAGTACTGCCCCTCCGACAGTGCAGCACTCCCTCAGTACTACCCCTCCGACAGTGCGGCACTCTCTCAGTACTGCCCCTCCGACAGTGCGGCACGCCCTCAGTACTGCCCCTCCGACAGTGCAGCACTCCCTCAGTACTGCCCCTCCGACAGTTCAGAGCTCCCTCACTACTGCCCCTCCGACAGTGCAGCACTCCCTCAGTACTGCCCCTCCGACAGTGCAGCGCTCCCTCAGTACTGCCCCTCCGACAGTGCGGCACTCCCTCAGTACTGCCCCTCCGACAGTGCGGCGCTCCCTCAGTACTGCCCCTCCGACAGTGCGGCACTCCCTCAGTACTGCCCCTCCGACAGTGCGGCGCTCCCTCAGTACTGACCCTCCGACAGTGCGACGCTCCCTCAGTACTGCCCCTCCGACAGTGCGGCACTCCCTCAGTACTACCCCTCCGACAGTGCGGCACTCCCTCAGTACTGCCCCTCCGACAGTGCGGCACTCCCTCAGTACTGCTCCTCCGACAGTGCGGCGCTCCCTCAGTACTGCCCCTCCGACAGTGCGGCACTCCCTCAGTACTGCCCCTCCGACAGTGCGGCACTCCCTCAGTACTGCCCCTCCGACAGTGCGGCGTTCCCTCAGTACTGGCCCTCCGACAGTGCGGCACTCCCTCAGTACTGCCCCACCGAAGTGCGGTGCTCCCTCAGTACTGCCCCTCCGATAGTGCAGCACTACCTCAGTACTGCCCCTCCAACAGTGAAACGTTCCCTACTGACCTTCCGACAGTGCGGCACTCCCTCAGTACTGCCTCTCCGACAGTGCGGCGCTCCCTCAGTACTGCCCCTCCGACAGTGCAGCACTCCCTCAGTACTGCCCCTCCGACAGTGCGGCGCTCCTTCAGTACTGTCCCTCCGACAGTGCGGCACTCCCTCAGTAATGCGCCTCCGACAGTGCGGCACTCCCTCAGTACTGCCCCTCCGACAGTGCAGCACTCCCTCAGTACTGCTCCTCCGACTGTACGGCACTCCCTCAGTACTGCCCCTCCGACAGTGCGGCACTCCCTCAGTACTGCACCTCCGACAGTGCGGCACTCCCTCAGTACTGCCCCTCCGACAGTGCAGAGCTCCCTCACTACTGCCCCTCCGACAGTGCAGCACTCCCTCAGTACTGCCCCTCCGACAGTGCAGCGCTCCCTCAGTACTGCCCCTCCGACAGTGCAGCGCTCCCTCAGTACTGCCCCTCCGACAGTGCGGCACTCCCTCAGTACTGCCCCTCCGACAGTGCGGCGCTCCCTCAGTACTGACCCTCCGAGAGTGCGATGCTCCCTCAGTACTGCCCCTCCGACAGTGCAGCACTCCCTCAGTACTACCCCTCCGACAGTGCGGCACTCTCTCAGTACTGCCCCTCCGACAGTGCGGCACTACCTCAGTACTGCCCCTCCAACAGTGAAACGTTCCCTACTGACCTTCCGACAGTGCGGCACTCCCTCAGTACTGCCCCTCCGACAGTGCGGCGCTCCCTCAGTACTGCCCCTCCGACAGTGCAGCACTCCCTCAGTACTGCCCCTCCGACAGTGCGGCGCTCCTTCAGTACTGTCCCTCCGACAGTGCGGCACTCCCTCAGTAATGCGCCTCCGACAGTGCGGCACTCCCTCAGTACTGCCCCTCCGACAGTGCAGCACTCCCTCAGTACTGCTCCTCCGACTGTACGGCACTCCCTCAGTACTGCCCCTCCGACAGTGCGGCACTCCCTCACTACTGCCCCTCCGACAGTGCAGCACTCCCTCAGTACTGCCCCTCCGACAGTGCAGCGCTCCCTCAGTACTGCCCCTCCGACAGTGCAGCGCTCCCTCAGTACTGCCCCTCCGACAGTGCGGTGCTCCCTCAGTACTGCCCCTCCGACAGTGCGGCGCTCCCTCAGTACTGACCCTCCGACAGTGCGATGCTCCCTCAGTACTGCCCCTCCGACAGTGCAGCACTCCCTCAGTACTACCCCTCCGACAGTGCGGCACTCTCTCAGTACTGCCCCTCCGACAGTGCGGCACGCCCTCAGTACTGCCCCTCCGACAGTACGGCACTCCCTCAGTACTGCCCCTCCGACAGTGCAGAGCTCCCTCACTACTGCCCCTCCGACAGTGCAGCACTCCCTCAGTACTGCCCCTCCGACAGTGCAGCGCTCCCTCAGTACTGCCCCTCCGACAGTGCGGCGCTCCCTCAGTACTGCCCCTCCGACAGTGCAGCGCTCCCTCAGTACTGCCCCTCCGACAATGCGGCACTCCCTCAGTACTGCCCCTCCGACAGTGCGGCGCTCCCTCAGTACTGACCCTCCGACAGTGCGACGCTCCCTCAGTACTGCCCCTCCGACAGTGCGGCACTCCCTCAGTACTACCCCTCCGACAGTGCGGCACTCCCTCAGTACTGCCCCTCCGACAGTGCGGCACTCCCTCAGTACTGCCCCTCCGACAGTGCGGCGCTCCCTCAGTACTGCCCCTCCGACAGTGCGGCACACCCTCAGTACTGCCCCTCCGACAGTGCGGCACTCCCTCAGTACTGCCCCTCCGACATTGCGGCTCTCCCTCAGTACTGCCCCTCCGACAGTGTGAGTGCGAGTGTGAAATTTCTCTCAGTTTATTCAGTGATGATCAGATGTGGTCTTTGTGAAATTACAATCATTGTCGGGAACGAGGATACATGCTGTTTTCTGTCTAATTTACTCTCTCATTATTGCAAATTAAATGTTGCTGTGTCTCTGCCTGCCTCCGCTCTGTGAGCTGTGCTGTGTACATTGATCCATCTCCAGCTCACTTCGCAATGTCCGACTTATGTGCCAAACCTTTAATCTGTGCCGTTGTTTCCCCCGCTTGTGCCGTCATTTGATAAACCCCAGAATGATCACAACCTCACTTTATAATCTTCCTTCTTATCTTAAACTCGCGCAAGCTAAAAATCGCTGGTTACCATAGCGATGGATTGCTCTGACATTTGGAGAGGAGCTGTAATTTAAAGTGCGGGCAGAGCCTCGCCTGGGGCTGTGTGTTCAAAGAGACTCCATGGAGAGCACCTGGACCTCAAACCCCTGGGATCGCCTGCCAACGCCCAGAGCCCACCCATCCTCTCCCCGTCCTAAACCCCTCTCCACTCAGGCCTCAGCTCAGCTCAATATCCATCCAGAGCTTCAGCAACAGCTCTGCTGGGTCTGCCCAGCCTCATTGGCAGCTCTCTCGCCTCTGAGTCAGAGGCCGAGGGTTCGAGTTCCACTCCTGAGACTAGAGCACAAAAATATAGGTCAACAGTCCAGTACTGAGGGAGTGCCGCACTGTCGGAGGGGCAGTACTGAGGGAGCGCTGCACTGTCGGTGGGGCAGTACTGAGGGAGTGCCGCACTGTCGGAGGGGCAGTACTGAGGGAGCGCCGCACTGTCGGAGGGGCAGTACTGAGGGAGTGCCACACTGTCGGAGGGGCGGTACTGAGGGAGTGCCACACTGTCGGAGGGGCAGTACTGAGGGAGTGCCGCACTGTCGGAGGGGCAGTATTGAGGAAGTGCCGCACTGTCGGAGGGGCAGTGCTGAGGGAGCACCGCACTGTCGGAAGGGCGGTTCTGAGGGAGTGCCGCACTGTCGGAGGGGCAGTACTGAGGGAGTGCGGCACAGTCGGAGGGACTGTACTGAGGGAGCACCGCACTGTCAGAGGGGCAGTACTGAGGGAGTGCCGCACTGTCGGAGGGGCAGTATTGAGGAAGTGCCGCACTGTCGGACGGGCAGTGCTGAGGGAGCACCGCACTGTTGGAAGGGCGGTTCTGAGGGAATGCTGCACTGTCAGAAGGGCAGTACTGAGGGAGTGCCGCACTGTCGGAGGGGCAGTACTGAGGGAGTGCCGCACTGTTGGGATGGAGTACAAAAGCAGGGATGTCCTGCTGCAACTGTACAGGGTATTGGTGAGGCCGCACCTGGAGTACTGCGTGCAGTTTTGGTCACCTTACTTAAGGAAGGATATACTGGCTTTGGAGGGGGTACAGAGGCGATTCACTAGGCTGATTCCGGAGATGAGGGGGTTACCTTATGATGATAGATTGAGTAGACTGGGTCTTTACTCGTTGGAGTTCAGAAGGATGAGGGGTGATCTTCTAGAAACATTTAAAATAATGAAAGGGATAGACAAGATAGAGGCAGAGAGGTTGTTTCCACTGGTCGGGGAGACTAGAACTCGGGGGCACAGCCTCAAAATACGGGGGAGCCAATTTAAAACCGAGTTGAGAAGGAATTTCTTCTCCCAGAGGGTTGTGAATCTGTGGAATTCTCTGCCCAAGGAAGCAGTTGAGGCTAGCTCATTGAATGTATTCAAATCACAGATAGATAGATTTTTAACCAATAAGGGAATTAAGGGTTACGGGGAGCGGGCGGGTAAGTGGAGCTGAGTCCACGACCAGATCAGCCATGATCTTGTTGAATGGCGGAGCAGGCTCGAGGGGCTAGATGGCCTACTCCTGTTCCTAATTCTTATGTTCTTATCTTCTGTTGGAGGGGCAGTACTGAGGGAGCACCGCACCGTCGGAGGGGCAGTGCTGAGGGAGCACCGCACTGTCGGAGGGGCAGTGCTGAGGGAGCACCGCACTGTCGGAGGGGCAGTGCTGAGGGAGTGCTGCACTGTCGGAGGGGCAGTACTGAGGGAGTGCTGCACTGTCGGAGGGGCAGTGCTGAGGGAGCACCGCACTGTCGGTAGGGCGGTTCTAAGGGAATGCTGCACTGTCAGAAGGGCAGTACTGAGGGAGTGCTGCACTGTCAGAGGGGCAGTACTAAGATAGTGCCGCACTGTCGGAGGGGCAGTACTAAGGGAGTGCCGCACTGTCGGAAGGGCGGTACTGAGGGAGTGCCGCACTGTCGGAAGGGCGGTACTGAGGGAGTGCCGCACTGTCGGAGGGGCAGTGCTGAGGGAGTGCTGCACTGTCGGAGGGGCAGTGCTGAGGGAGTGCTGCACTGTCGGAGGGGCAGTGCTGAGGGAGTGCTGCACTGTCGGAGGGGCAGTACTGAGGGAGTGCTGCACTGTTGGAGGGGCAGCACTGAGGGCAGCCTTGGAAAAGGTGAGGATTGGTGTGGGCAGAAGCAGGCAGGTAAGAGAGTGTTTAGCTCAGTGAGCTATCGATGAGTGGACGATGATTCAGAGCGAGGAGAGCAGAGTAACGGTAGAATCGCACAACGTCAATAAAATCATATTCAGCCACACCTGTAGGGAATCGAGCTGCAATGAGCGAGGGAGCGACTGTTGGGTGACCATGGAAGTAACGCAGGAGGGTTGTGTGGAAAGTATTTTTATCTAAGCTGATACCATACGGTATTTGTGTGCCTTTTGATTAAAATGGAGTCCTGGCCCTTCCAGAACTTTCTGCATTTTAGCAGTCAGCTTGCATAAACAGCTAAACCTGCTGTGAGATGGCTGATGGCCATCAGACAGCTAGGAGACAAGTCCTGCTGAGACAAGTAACCCCCCATGGTGCTCTCCTATTGTCTACACTACAGGAGTTCCATGTCACCCCACCCTTATCTTCTAGCCATTATCTCTTTCCGAGACCTCATCCATTTGATGCAAACAGATAAACTGACCAGGAAATTGAAACAATCCTGACACAGTACAAGACAGGTGATAGCCCATTACCTATGACTCATGGAGTAATGGCCGTTTGGCTTTCTGATAACCCTGACAAAAGGAAATATCTGGACACCATGTCAGGACCAGGATATAGTAATTAACTCTTTATCTGTATTCACTGACTGTGAGACAGAGCAATACACAGGGAGAGGCCAGAACTTTGGTTTTACTGTATAAATATCTTGTTAAACTGAACCATTTCGGAGGTGTTCACTTAGCCCTTGACTGAGTGTGACCTACCCGTTGCGAGCAAGTAAATGAAAAAGGAAACCTCTACCAGAGCTGTAAGTGTCGGAGTCATTCTTTTCGGAGGTCGAGATTTCGACAGTTGCTACCCAGATTTCAGAGGTAAGGTGAGGAGAATGTGTTTACGCAGCGAGTTGTTGTGATCGGGAACGCGCTGACGGAAAGGGCGGTGGGAGCAGATTCAATCGTGACTTTGAAACGGGAATTGGATAAATACTGGAAGGGGGAGAAAATTGGCGGGCTGTGGGGAGAGCGCGGGGGGAGTGGGACTGATTGGATCGCTCTGTCACAGAGCCGGCACAGGCTCGATGGGCCCAATGGGATCCTCCTGTGCGGTGAGATCCTGTGATGACAAGTGAAGGGTGAGGGTTAGGGCCTTTCGATGGAAGCAGAAATCGACATGTTCTATCCGACGACTATTCCACAACCTCAGCTTCACTTCCGTGAACATAAGCCGAAGGTTTTAGAATTGATTATCCACCAGCCGTTGGATTCGATCACACTGGGTATTGTCTGGGCTGGGCGGCTTCTTCAAAGCTCCAGATTCACCACCAACAACCACAACTTGCATTTATATAGCGCCTTTAATGTACGAACATGTCGTGAGGCGCTGGACAGGAGCGTTAAGCAAACAGTATGTGACACCGAGCCACGTAATGCGGTATGAGGACAGGTGGCCAACAGTTTGGTCAAAGAGGTCGGTTTTAAGGATCGTTATCGAGAGAGAGGTAGAGAGGAGCGGAGAGGTTTAGGGAGGGAATTTCAAAACTTAGCGCCCAGGCAGCAGAAGGCATGGCCGCCGATGGTGCAGCGATTATAATCGGGGATGCACAAGAGGGCAGAATTGGAGGAGTGCAGAGATCTCGGGGGGACGGGGTTTGTGGGGCTGGAGGAGATTACAGAGATAGGGAGGGGCGAGGGCCATGGAGGGCTGTCCTATCTAATAAAGACTCACTGTGATAGACCACAGTGTCACTAAGCGTCACACTGTGAGGGCCCACGGAATATCAGTTGCCATTTTGCCCATGGCAGAAATGACGTCACACATCGCACGGACCCTGCACTGGTTCATATACACATCGTCATCAGTTCATCACCTGACAAGACCAACAGCACGTCCTCCCAGCTCACTTTCACCCGACAATACCTCAGTATTGAAAGTGCAGCGCTCCCTCAGTACTGTCCCTCCGACAGTGCAGCACTCCCTCAGTACTGCCCCTCCGACAGTGCAGCACTCCCTCAGTACTGTCCCTCTGACAGTGCAGCACTCCCTTAGTACTGCCCCTCCGACAGTGCAGCACTCCCTCAGTACTGCCCCTCCGACAGTGCAGCACTCCCTCAGTACTGCCCCTCTGACAGTGCAGCACTCCCTCAGTACTGTCCCTCCGACAGTGCGACACGCCCTCAGTACTGCCCCTCCGACAGTTCAGCGCTCCCTCAGTACTGCCCCTCCGACAGTGCAGCACTCCCTCAGTACTGCCCCTCCGACAGTGCGGCGCTCCCTCAGTACTGCCCCTCCGACAGTGCAGCGCTCCCTCAGTACTGCCCCTCCGACAGTGTGGCGCTCCCCTAACTCTAAATGCTGTACTGCACTGGGCCTGTGTGCCTGGAATTTGTGCTCCAGTCTCTGGAGAGGGACTTGAACCCGGGACTTTCTGACTCCCAGGCGAGAGAAAGAGTGTTTCACATTGAACGTCGGCTGACACTGGATGGTTTGTGTTGAAATCTTTGAGTGGTGGGCTGGAGTCTGCCTTTAATGGTGCAGATGAAGGGTGTTTGAAGGATTGGCGTGGGTTACAGAGAGAAACAACGTCTGCCATCGGCCCGAAGTTGCAGAGGTTGGGATGATATTGGTGTGGCTGGAACAAGGTGCACCCAGGGCAGTCCCTGTGACAGTAAGGTTTCGGTAGTTGAGTGAGTGGGAGTCTCTGAGTGATGCTTATTCCAGAGAGATGCCCCACTCACGCCGCCCTTTGCAATTTGAAACATGCACATATTTTGTCGGCTGCATATCAGCTGAAAAGAAATACCTACGACTAAGTGATAATTGTGAATTGTGAAGAGCTTTGAGCGAACGTGTGGAGAGAACGATACCATCTATCTCCAGAATCCGCAGACATACATCTCAGTTTGAAGAGGCACCAGCGGCTGACTTCAGTGACGTTGTTTTGACTGAACGGAGTTAGAAGCAACCAATCTTCAATAAATGGATAATTGGCGAGATTTGCACCCGAGTCAGGCACACGATCTAAAGCAGAGTCAGCGATTCGAGAAACAGTGCCTCACGGTATAACGGCAGCCGAACAGATTGCCGAGGGAGCTGAGTCAAGATTAATTGGCACCTTTAAAAGGAGCTGGATTGATTAGTGTTGAGAAGGGGGTTCAGAGAATCTTACCGCACAGGAGGAGGCCATTGGGCCCATCGAGCCTGTGCCGGCTCTGTGACAGAGCGATCCAATCAGTCCCACTCCCCCCGCTCTCTCCCCACAGCCCGGCAAATTATTCCTTTCCCAGTATTTATCCAATTCCCGGTTTGAAAGTCACTATTGAATCTGCTCCCACCGCCCTTTCAGGCAGCGCGTTCCCGATCACAACAACTCGCTGCGTAAACACATTCTCCCCATCTCCCCCTCGGGTTCTTTGGCCAATCGCCTTCAATCTGTGTCCCTCTGGTTACCGAGCCTCCTGCCCCCGGGAACAGTCTCTCCTTATTTACTCTATCAAACCCCTGATCATTTTGAACCCCTCTATTTAAATCTCCTCTCAACCTTCTCTGCTCCAAGGAGAACAACCCCAGCTTCTCCAGTCTATCCGCGTCACTGAGATCCCTCATCCCTGGAACCATTCTCGTAAATCCCCTCCGCATCCTCTCCCAGGCCGTGACACCCTTCCTACAGTGCGGTGCCCGGAGTTAGACACAATACTCCAGCTGGGGCCGAACCCGTGTGTTATAAATGTTTCGTATCACCTCCTTGCTTCTGTATCTGTGCCTCTATTTATAAAGACGGGATCGCGTTTGTTTTTGAACAGCTTTCTCAGCCTGTCCTGCCACCTTCAAAGATTAGTGTACACCCACCCCAGGTCTCCCTGTTCCTGTGTTGCCAATGTCCAAGGACGTTAAGACCCTGAGCAGCACTCCTATGGGATGGTGTGAATGCCTACTTATTGTATTCACCTCAAAGTGCCTGCAGACAGTAACGATCCTGCAGGACCATTGCTGAGAGCAGAAGGTCACAGAGTTAGGGTGCAGGTTTTGTAATTGCTGTTCTGATTGACACCAAGACACAAAGTGTATTATTTTGCGGGATTATCACCACACCCCAACTCTTCCCTGACTCTCCCAGGACATTATCTCACACTGCAACCACTCTGCCTTGCTGTGTATGTGTGGAATTCAACAAATGTAACTGTGCTCCTGATGCCAAAAATAGTTCCATCAAAGCTCATTCATCTACAACCTGAAGGCTCTTTCTAGTCCCCTTACCTCTCATCGAAGCCCATCCCTCCAGTCCCCTAACTCTCCCATCGAAGCCCATCCCTCCCGTCCCCTAACTCTCCCATCGAAGCCCATCCCTCCAGTCCCCTAACTCTCCCATCAAAGCCCATCTCTCCAGTCCCCTAACCCTCCCATCGAAGCCCATCCCTCCAGTCCCCTAACTCTCCCACCGAAGCCCATCCCTCCAGTCCCCTAATCCTCCCATCGAAGCTCATCCCTCCAGTCCCCTAACCCTCCCATCGAAGCCCATCCCTCCAGTCCCCTAACTCTCCCATCGAAGCCCATCCCTCCAGTACCCTAACTCTCCCATCGAAGCCCATCCCTCCAGTCCCCTAACTCTACCATCGAAGCCCATCCCTCCAGTCCCCTAACTCTCCCATCGAAGCCCATCCCTCCCTTCCACTAACTCTCCCATCGAAGCCCATCCCTCCAGTCCCCTAACTCTCCCATCGAAGCCCATCCCTCCCTTCCACTAACTCTCCCATCGAAGCCCATCCCTCCCATCCCCTAACTCTCCCATCGAAGCCCATCCCTCCCTTCCACTAACTCTCCCATCGAAGCCCATCCCTCCCTTCCACTAACTCTCCCATCAAAGCCCATCCCTCCCTTCCACTAACTCTCCCATCGAAGCCCATCCCTCCAGTCCCCTAACTCTCCCATCGAAGCCCATCCCTCCCTTCCACTAACCCTCCTATCGAAGCCCATCCCTCCAGTACCCTAACTCTCCCATCGAAGCCCATCCCTCCCGTCCCCTAACTCTCCCATCGAAGCCCATCCCTCCCTTCCACTAACTCTCCCATCGAAGCCCATCCCTCCCTTCCACTAACTCTCCCATCAAAGCCCATCCCTCCCTTCCACTAACTCTCCCATCGAAGCCCATCCCTCCAGTCCCCTAACCCTCCTATCGAAGCCCATCCCTCCAGTACCCTAACTCTCCCATCGAAGCCCATCCCTCCCGTCCCCTAACTCTCCCATCGAAGCCCATCCCTCCCTTCCACTAACTCTCCCATCGAAGCCCATCCCTCCCTTCCACTAACTCTCCCATCAAAGCCCATCCCTCCCTTCCACTAACTCTCCCATCGAAGCCCATCCCTCCAGTCCCCTAACCCTCCTATCGAAGCCCATCCCTCCAGTACCCTAACTCTCCCATCGAAGCCCATCCCTCCAGTACCCTAACTCTCCCATTAAGGCCTTTAAATGGTCTAAGTCTCGTACTGACACGGGCTGGGAATTCTAGACCACTTGTCTCCATGATGGGTTCATGAATCTGATGTAAAGTGTTGAGACCGTTAATAAACAAATAAGGTATTCGGGGCTGGAGTCTAGGCTTTTGTGTTGTGTGGGCGATAACGGAGGGAGGGCGGGGAAGTTACCGGCCGGGAATAGGATGCGCTATAGCGAGGAATTTTGGCTACCTGGGCCATGCGTCAGGGTACGCAGCGGGAAACGAGGCGTTGTACAACTTTCCAGGCGCGAAAATGGGAACCTCGCGAACTAAAGTGCGGGGGGCCCTCCGAGGGAGAAAGAACCTTAAATAAAACACAAAAACATTCTCCAAACATTGCCCTCGCCAGCACAACACAAATCGCTAAACAAATGAAAGCACAAACACTCGCACGCACCGTTACAGCGCTTTTACGTTCCTCCCGCTGCCGGCACGACTCTGGTGACAAAGGCGTTCGTAGCGAGACGTGATTCCGGGCGGATAGCTCGGGTTCCAGTCAAAGCGAGTGGCGTTTCACACCCGGCACGGTTCCCCTCCGCCCCCACCCCCGGCGTTGTGGCTCAGTGTCCGGCCCAAAGCTCCCGACCGGCCGCAGGAGACCTCCCCGTCCCATCGCACGCCGCTCGGGGGCGAGACCCGGGGCGCAAAGGACACGGCAATCCAGTCTTGGATCTTCAACATCCAAACCCAATCTGCTGCAGGCTTCGTGTTCTGGAGTGGTTCGAGATTCAATAAATTCTCCTGAATTAGAGTCAAAATAAACTTCTCCGTTAAATTGAATTTTGTAACTCGGACTCTCGGAGCCTGCATGATTTGACCTGATCGTTTCATTAGCTGGTCCGTGGAAACAGCCAGTGAATTTGATTTGGAACAAATTGAATATCAGAAAATTCTCTTTCGGTGTCTGTTTTAGTGCCATTTAGCAACTGTGTCATCACATCTGCATCTTCACAATTAAAGTGACCCACTGTGCAATTGTGTCATCAGTTTAAAGGTGTACCCTTTCCTAAGATGGACAGAAGTTATCCACAGATAATTTGAGGTGAGGTGGATCTTTACAATTAATATCTGACACTACTGCAGACAGTTGGGATATCAACCTATCCTCTCGAAGTGTAAAGCTCTCACACAGAATCGGGCACAGTGCCCTTCGAACAGGGAACAGCAAACATGCACATTGCAGCTTTCTTTGGTCACAGAGTCCACGGGCTGTGAAATGTAAAGAAGGGATAAGTCACACTGGTCACGTGTTCTGTGAGATGGTTGCGTGTGGGAGGATATCCAATACTGGGTCTGATCTGTGCTATCCGAGTATGTCAGACCGGTGCCTCTCTCCTCTCGAAGTCAGAAGGTTGTGGGCTCAAAGTCCCACTCCAGAACATGAACACACAGCGTCTGCGCAGTACTGAGGGAGTGCTGCCAGACTGCAGTGCCACCACTGACAGAGGTGCCTTTTTATGCATGGAACCTTAAACCAGGGCTCCCTCCGTCTGATTGCTCAGGTGTGTGCAAGAAATCGCAGGGTGTGGAGAGGAACAGGCGATTGGCAGAAAAAATCAAAGAGCAAGTTATTATTTAAATGGAGAAAGATTGCAAAGTGCTGCAGTACAGCGGGACCTGGGGGTACTTGTGCATAAAACACAAAAGGTTAGTATACAGGTGCAGCAAGTGATCAGGAAGGCCAATGGCATCTTGGCCTTTATTGCAAAGGGGATGGAGTATAAAAGCAGGGAAGTCTTGCTACAGTCATACAGGGTATTGGTGAGGCCACATCTGGAATACTGCGTGCAGTTTTTGTTTCATTATTTACGAAAGGATATACTTGCTTAGGAGGCAGTTGAGAGAAGGCTCACAAAGTTGATCCTGGAGATGAGGTGGAATTCGCTGCCTCAGAGAGCTGTGGAGGCTGGGTCATTGAATAAATTTAAGACAGAGATAGACCGTTTCTTAACCGATAAGGGAATAAAGGGTTATGGGGAGTGGGCAGGGAAGTGAACCTGAGTCCATGATCGGATCAGCCATCATCATTATCATCGTCATCATCATAGGCAGCCCCTCGGAATCGAGAAAGACTTGCTTCCACTCTTAGAATGTGTCCTTAGGTGGCTGAACAGTCCAATACGAGAACCACAGTCCCTGTCACAGGTGGGACAGACAGTGGTTGAGGGAAGGGGTGGGTGGGGAGTCTGGTTTGCCGCACGCTCCTTCCGCTGCCTGCGCTTGGTTTCTGCATGCTCTCGGCGACGAGACTCGAGGTGCTCAGCGCCCTCCCGGATGCTCATCCTCCACTTAGGGCGGTCTTTGGCCAGGGACTCCCAGGTGTCGGTGGGGATGTTGCACTTTATCAGGGAGGCTTTGAGGGTGTCCTTGTAACGTTTCCTCTGCCCACCTTTGGCTCGTTTGCCGTGAAGGAGTTCCGAGTAGAGCGCTTGCTTTGGGAGTCTCATGTCTGGCATGTGGACAATCAGTGGACCTGGTCGAGTGTGGTCAGTGCTTCGATGCTGGGGATGTTGGCCTGGACCATGGATCAGCCGTGATCGTATTGAATGGCAGAGCAGGCTCGAGGGGCCGAATGCCCGATTCCTGCTCCTATTTCTTATGTTCTTCGATGAACCTCGGCCTTTGTCCATTGAGCAATCTGTCTGGTCCTATAACCTGAAGGCCACCGGGACATTTTAAAGGTCACTCAGGTGTCATGTAAATACAAGTTTTTCACTTCGTACATCTGATCTTTGCCTCTGACACGGTTGACCATCCATTCTCCTCCAACGCCTGTGCTGAATGTCCAGCTGGGTGGGACTGCACTCACCTGGTTCCATTCCTATCCATCCAGCCGTAGGTAGAGAATGACCTGCTCACCCTGCCACCGTTATTGCTGGAGGCCCCCAAGGATCTGTCCTTGGCCTCCTCCTCTTCCTCATCGATATACTGCTACTCGGGGACATCACCCTGCCTCTGTAGCCTGCTCCAACTGTGCAATCCTCCGGGAACTCAGCACTGCGCAAAGTCTGGCCTCTTGTGCATCACGCAGTCGTTTCAGCCGCTGATGGTGGCTGTGTTTTCACCAGCCTCAGCTCGAGAACTCCCGATCTACGTCCCTCCATCTCTCCACCTCCACCTTCTCCTTTAATAGCTGCTTGAATCCCAGCTTGGCCTTCCTGGCATCTCCTTTGTCTCAGCATCCATTTATTTACAAGCTTTGAAGGCATGGCCAGCGATGAGCGATTTGATTCTGGTGCCGTTGTTTGAGGTGAGATCAGGACATTGGGGAACTGCTCGCTCCTCGACAAACTCTCACAGACAGAGGCCTCGGTTTAACGTCTCATGCGAAAGACGGCACCTCCACAGTACAACGCGCGTGGGTGCAGCATCGCGTCAGTACAGCGCTGCGTCAGTCCTGCGTCGGTACAATAGCTCCGTGCGCTGCAGCGCTACAGTGTGGCAGTGTCAGCCTGGATTAAGTTCTGCGGCTCGTGCTTTCAGTACGTGAGCTCCTGCGACGCGGGCTCGAGCGCTGTGGGCAGTGGCAATCCGACGCAGGCAGCGTTCCGTCTCCACTCTCACAGACACTTCAGTTTGTTGTCAGCACTTTTCCTTCTCAATCCGTCAGGCTTCCTGCAGCAACAAACGAGACAGAGGATTAAACCTGACGAATTTTGCAGCCTTTAATTCGTCCTGTTGAACAAATTGACAGGCAGAGCCTGTTCGGATGAATATTCAACAAACACTCAGCAGCAGAGCAGTGCGCGCCTGACTTGGGAATCAGAGAAAAGGGAAATCTGACCGAAGGCTCGTTTGATGTTGAATTTCATTCGAATGCTTTATTAAATCCATCAGCTCGTTTGCAAGTTAAGCCTCTGAAACTGTCACATCAACATTCTGCCGGCACGACAAGCAGCAACGTCTGGATCGCGGGCGGGGGGGGGTGGGGGATGGGGGGAGAGGGGGAGGGGGAGCGTGGGTGGGGGGTGCAGGGGGAGAGGGGAGAGGGGGAGTGGGGAGGGGGAGCAGGGGCGGGGGGGAGGAGAGAGGAGGAGGGGGGGAGAGGGGGGAGTGGGAGTGGGGGGAGGGCGGAAGGGTGGGAGCGGGGGTGTGGGGGGAGGGGGAGCAGTGGGGGGAGGGGGGAGAGGGGGAGCAGTGGGGGGAGGGGGGAGAGGGGGAGCAGTGGGGGGAGGGGGAGAGGGGGAGAGGGGGAGCAGTGGGGGGAGGGGGGAGGGGGGAGCGGGGGTGGGGGAAGGGGAGGGGGAGCTCAGGAGGGGGGAAGGGGGGAGTGGGCGGGGGTGTGGGGGAGGGGGAGCCGTGGGGGGAGGGGGGAGGGGGGGAGCAGTGGGAGCAGTGGTGGGAGGGGGGATGGGGGAGGGGGGAGCGGGGGGAGGGGGAAGGGGAGGGGGAGCTCAGGAGGGGGGAAGGGGGAAGCGGGCGGTGAAGTGGGGAAGGGGAGGGGGAGTGAGGGAGGGGGGAAGGGGGGAGCGGGCGGGGGAGTGGGGGAGGGGAGGGGGAGTGAGGGAGGGGAGGGGGGGAGTGGGTGGGGGAGTGGGGGGAGGGGAGGGGAGCTCAGAAGGGGGGAAGGGGGGAGTGGGCGGGGGAGTGGGGGAGGGGAGGGGGAGTGAGGGAAGGGAGGGGGAGTGGGGGGAGGGGAGGGGGAGTGAGGGAGTGGGGAAGGGGGGAGTGGGCGGGGGAGTGGGGGGAGGGGAGGGGGAGCTCAGGAGGGGGGAAGGGGGGAGTGGCCGGGGGAGTGGGGGGAGGGGAGGGGGAGTGAGGGAGGGGAGGGGGAGTGAGGGAGGGGATCAGTGAGTGAACTTGGGGCAAGGACGACAGATTGAGAAGGAAATGGAGATTTCATGAAACTATTTTCAAAGCTGGAACGAGAGGAGCCGTGTTTAACCCCACATTGCCCGGTGGGAATGGGACGGGGCTTAAAATGGCTGCCGAGCTTTTCCCGTGTTCCCACGGTCTGGAGCCCGCCACCATTTTATCCATACGCCGCCATGTTAATCACAACCCATTCCCACCGAGCAGGGACGGGCACATGGTGCTGCTCTGGTGTTTTGAGAGTCAGGCACTTTGGGCCTAAATAAAGCAGAGCCAAGATTGTACCTTGCTTAGTTAAACAATACTCAGTTTGAACCTTTATTGCATACATAACATTTGGCGATGAGAATACAAGAACCTTTGTTTGCAAAATGAGCATGATTGGATTTTTAGAGCGATTCGTGGAGGGAGAAGATTGGTCAGACTTTGTGAGCCGTTTGAACCAGTACTTCGTGGCCAACAAAATGAAGGGGGTCGACGATGCAGATCGGCGCCGGGCCGTGTTCCTCACTGTGTGCGGTTCAAAGATCTACCGTCTGATAAATAATCTACTCATGCCTAGTGATCCAACAGAGAAAACATACGAGGAGTTGTGTACATTGGTATGGGAGCACCTCACCTCATCTCGAGATACGGGTTTTATACACACGTTCGATCGGAGGGCCAGGGCGCGGCGGGATTTGTTGCCGACCTGAGACGTCTCGCGGGACCCCGTGTAAGTTCGGGACGGTGTTGGCAGACATGCTGCGGGACTTCTTTGTTATCGGTATCAACCACGAGGTGATCCTGCACAAACTTCTGGCGGTGGAGGAGTTGGATTTAAAAAGGGCCATCCAGATCGCTCAATCATGTGTGACGACGGACAGGAGTCTAAAGCAAATATCGGTGAAGAACCGAACCTCGGCAAGTACTGTAAATGCGATTGATTCACCGTTCGGCAGAGCGGCACATGGCAGGGCCTATCCGGCTGCGTTTGCGAAACCTGTGGCTGCCCAAAGTCCGCCAGCGGGAATGTATCCGACTTCTCCGTGTTGGCATTGTGGGGGAAATCACTGGCACCAGCAGTGCCGATTTAAGCAATATAGTTGTAAAGGTTGTCTGAGAGTGGGGCATCTCCAGCGCAAGTGTCCGCAGATGAGCAAGCGTGCTGCGACACACCACGTGGAGGATGAGAGTCAGACTAGCACGGATCCAGATACGCAATCCGAGATACCAGAGGAGGAAGTGTATGGACTGTACTCCTTCATAACCAAGAGTAAAACAATTTTGATCAATGTGACGTTTAATGGGACACCGGTATCGATGGAACAGGACACAGGGGCGAGTCAATCGATCATGAACGAGAGGGCATTTAATAAGCTGTGGGATACTAAGGTTGTGAGGGCCAGGCTGAGCCCTGTTAACACCAAGCTGCGCACGTACACCAAAGAACTGATAAAGGTGATTGGCAGTGCACAAATTAATGTGTCATATAACGGTGCGGTTCACGGGTTACCGTGTGGATTGTTCCAGGCAATGGCCCAACGCTGCTCGGCAGGAGCTGGTTGGAGAAAATCAGATGCGACAGGAACGACATAAAGGCGTTGTCATCGGAGGAAGATACATGTGACCAAGTATTGAGCAAGTTCCCCTCGCTGTTCGAACAGGGTATCGGCAACTTCACGGGAGCCAAAGTGGATTCAGATACAAGACCCGTCCATCATAAAGCTTGGGCAGTGCCGTATATGATGAGGGAGAAGGTCAAAATTGAACTGGACAGACTCCAGCGTGAAGGGATCATATCACCGGTCGAATTTAATGAATGAGCCAGTCCCATTGTTCCTGTGCCGAAAAGTGATGGCACAGTCAGAATCTGTGGAGACTACAAGGCTACGATCAACAGGGTTTTGAAACAGGATCAGTACCCGTTACCAAAGGCTGATGACTTGTTTGCGACGCTAGCCGGAGGGAAGTCGTTCACAAAGCTGGACTTGACGTCAGCCTATATGACGCAGGAGTTGGTCGAGACGTCGCAGAGACTTACGTGCATTAACACACACAAAGGAATGTTTATTTACCACAGGTGCCCTTTCGGAATTCGCTCGGCTGCAGCAATATTCCAGAGGAATATGGAAAGTCTACTGAAGTCCGTTCCCAGAACCGTCGTGTTCCAAGATAACATCCTGATCACCAGTCGTGACTCCAAGGAACAACCTGGAAGAGGTTCTACTGCATTTGGACAGAGTGGGACTCAGATTTAAACGCTCGAAGTGCATCTTCATGGCACCGGAGGTCGAATTCCTCGGGAGGAAAATCTCCGCTGATTGCATCAGACCGACTGACGTGAAAACTAAGCCGCAGAATGTGATGGGGCTGCATTTGTTCCTGGGTCTACTCAACTACTTTGGTAACTTCCTACCTAAATTGAGCACCTTACTAGAACCACTGCACATGATATCGAGAAAAGGCAACAACTTTGTGTGGGGCGCATCGCAAGACAGAGCTTGCGAGAAAGCCACCAATCTCCTTTGCTCAAACAAGCTGCTGGTATATTTTGACCCATGTAAACATTTAGTTTTGGCCTGTGACGTATGTATCGTCATATTGAATTGGTTGCGTGTTACAACAAGCCAATGAGTCGGGGAAACTTCAACCTGTCGCGTATGGATCCAAAAGTTTGTCTAAATCGGAAAGAGCCTACAGTATGATGGAAAAAGAAGCTTTAGCGTGTGTGTATGATGTTAAAAAGATGCATCAATACCTGTTCGGTCTGAGGTTTGAATTAGAGACCGATCACAAGCCGCTCATTTCATTGTTTTCCGAGAGCAAAGGTGTCAATACCAACACTTCATCCCACATCCAAAGGTGGGCGCTGACATTATCTGCCTATGATTATGTCATTCGCCACAGACCTGGCACCGAGAATTGTGCCGATGCTTTGAGCCGGTTGCCGTTGCCCACACCGGAGGTGGAAACACCACAACCGGCGGATCTAATGTTAATCATCGATGCTTTTGAGAGTGAAGGAACCCCTGTCACGACTCAACAAGTTAAGACCTGGACCAGCCAGGACCCAGTTTTATTGGTGGTAAAGGGTTGCATCCTCAAAGGGGATTGGTCTGCCATACCTAAGCAAATGTGCGAGGAGGCCAAACCGTACATTCGTCACAAGGACGAACTGTATATTCAAGCAGATTGCATATTGTGGGGCAATCGAGTTGTAAAGCCTAAGAAAGGGAGAGAGACGTTTGTGCGTGAGTTACACAGCACATACCCTGGTATAGTGATGATGAAGGCCATCGCCAGGTCCCACGTATAGTGGCCAGGAATTGATTCTGAGCTGGAAGCATGCGCGCATCAGTGCAACACCTGCATGCAGCTCAGCAAAGCACCAGCGGAATCGCTGCTGAGTCTGTGGTCATGGCTATCCAAACCTTGGTCCAGGATCCATGTAGATTTTGCAGGTCCCTTCCTGGGCAAAATGTTTTTAGTGATGGTGGACGCTTATTCGAAGTGGATAGAATGCATAATCATGTCATCCAGTACGTCCACGGCAACCATAGAGAATCTCAATGTCATGTTCGCGACACATGGTCTGCCTGACATAGTGGTGAGCGACAATGGGTCGTGCTTCACCAGTCAGGAGTTTCAGGAGTTTGTGAAACTTAATAGCATAAAACATGTAAGGTCAGCACCGTTCAAGCCTGTGTCCAATGGGCAAGCAGAACGTGCAGTACAAATTATCAAGCAAAGCATGAGGAGAGTAACCCAAGGGTCACTGCAGACCCATTTGTCCTGCATACTGCTGAGTTACAGGACAAGACCCCACACACTCACAGGGGTCTCGCCTGCTGAACTCATGATGAAAAGAGGTCTTAAGACCAAGCTATCTCTGGTACACACGGATTTAAATAATCATGTTGAATACAGAAGACAAAGTCAACAAGGGTACCACGATCGCGCAACTGTGTCACGTGAGATTTCTGTTAATGATCCTGTATATGTGTTGAATTATGGTCAGGGTCCCAAATGGATCGCTGGTATGGTCATGGCCAAGGAGGGCAACAGAGTATTTGTTATTCAGCTCAAGAATGGGCAAACTTGCAGGAAACACATGGATCAGACAAAGCTGAGGCACACAGACAAGCCAGAGCAGTCGGACCGAAGAAACCGTCGACGACCAACCAACCTACCAGCAGCCTTCAGTGGACTCAAGGGTCATCAGTGATCCCGGAATTTCCATCACGGACTTGTTCAATAAAAATGGACTTGCAATTCCTGACATGGCCACTGCCACGCCCAACAAGTCAGTCATCCAGCCAGCAGCCACAACAGACCCCGCACACTCACCCAAGGCCGGAATCGAACTGAGACGGTCAACCTGGGAACGTAAAGCACCGGACTGTCTCAACCTGTGAAAGACTGTGATAAGATCTCAGAGGAGGGTATTGTCATGTATGTACATGCTGTTTGTAGCCACCAGATGGCGTCATTGTTAGAGACCACTGAGCAGCACGCACATGGTGCTGCTCTGGTATAAAAGGCCAGCCATTTTGTGAGTCAGGCACTTTGGGCCTAAATAAAGCAGAGCCAAGATTGTACCTTGCTTAATTAAACAGTACTCAGTTTGCATACAAAACACTCATTAATAATAAAAACAGAAAATGCTGGAAATCCCAGAGGGTCAGGCAGATTCTATGGAGAGAGAAACAGTTAGCATGTATGGATGACCCGAAACGTTAACTCTGTTTCTCTCTCCACAGATACTGCCTGACCCACTGAGAGTTCCAGCATTCTGTTTTTTATTTCAGATTCCAGCATCCGCAGTATTTTGCTTTTGTATTGGGGGCCTCATTAATACGTGAAAGTCTATCGTGGTGCAGAGAGTATGAGCCCCCTCTGTCACGATTTGCCCCACTCACTCAGTCTGTCTATGCCCCTCTGTAACCTCCTGCCCCCACCCCCACACCACTCACTGTGCCCCCTAACTCAGTGTCCTCGGCAAGCTTGGACACACTGCGCTCTCTATTCCTCCATCCAAGGCACTGGTAAATATGGCAACGTGCTGAGCAATGTCCAAGGGATGAAGGCCTGTTTTTGCTCAAGGAAAGGTCTGTCCTGCCTCCTTCAACACTGACAAAACCTCCCTGCTTCCCACGACGAAATAATGGTGACCACATGAAAAGAAGATGAAATCAGTGAGAGGAATCCTTGCTGAAGCACCAATCCATTGGACAGTGCTGTGTCAGAAATGATCAGGCTCAGGTTTCAAATACTGCGACAAGAGCACATACCGTTTCTCCCTTTTTTTCTCAGCAATTAACAGCAGTGAGATGGCCCTCGCCTGAAATGTTTGCAAATGCCCCTCTCATTATTCCTCAGCTTGTCTCACAAATGAGTTGATTGCATCAATTAGCATCTGTGCACATTTATTCCTGCGGTGCCACCTGTTATATATGAATAAAGTGTCGACTGGATATTGTGAGCTCAAAGTAAAGTGTGACCTTAGTCTTTTATTGCAGGTCTCCAGAGTGCCTCTCCAACCTGTGAGGCCTCCTTAAGTACCTGTGCTCCCAAGGGATTGTGGCATCCCTTGGGACTCCAGGGATGAGCCGTCTGGTGGCTGTGCAAGGTATATACAAGTTTACATATATAACAACACTCCCCCCCCCTCCCCCCACCCTGCAAAAGTCAACAGTGTAACTATTTACAATGTGAGTCGATCTGGGGCCTTCCTTTCCCTGGTTGATCGTCTCGGTGCAAATGCTGGTTTTGGTGAATCGTTTGTTGGGCCCTCGCTGGGCTGCTGTGCAGCTGGCCTTACTGGGCTGTCTGGTGTGGTGAGTCCTGCTGGGCTGCTGTGGGTGATGGGTTCTGCTTCGTGGTCAACCGTGGTGTCGGTTGCCACTGGTGTGTGTGTTGGGGGGGTCAATGAAGATAGGGTCCAAGTTGGGTTGCTCTGGGTAGTCCGTGAATCTGAGTTTGATTTGGTCCAAGTGTTTCCAGTGAATGAGTCCATTTGAAAGTTTGACTTGAAACACCCTGCTCACCTCTTTGGCCACAACAGTGCCGGGAAGCCACTTGGGACCTTGTCCATAATTTAATACAATTACAGGATCATTAACTTCAATCTCACGTGACACATTTGCGCTATCATGGTATGCACTTTGTTGAAGCCGCCTGCTCTCTATCTGTTCATGTAGATCAGGGTGAACTAACGAGAGTCTTGTCTTAAGTGCTCTCTTCATGAGCAGTTCAGCAGGTGGGAACCCAGTGAGTGAGTGGGGTCTCGTGCGGTAGCTAAGCAGGACTCGGGATAGGCGAGTCTGCAGTGAGCCTTCAGTTACCCTCGTCAAGCCTTGCTTGATGGTTTGCACTGCTCTCTCTGCCTGACCATTGGACGCTGGTTTAAACGGGGCAGATGTGACATGTTTGATCCCGTTACGGGTCATGAACTCTTTGAACTCGGCACTGGTAAAACATGGCTCACAAGGACATCAGGTAGTCCGTGTGTGGCAAACATGGCTCGCAGGCTTTCAGTAGTGGCAGCGGACGTGCTAGCCAACATTATCTCACATTCAATCTATTTGAAGTAGGCATCTACAACCACAGCAGGGAGTCCGGGGCCCAGCGTCGAGGAGGTGCGTGGAGAGGCGAGGCTTGTGCAGCTACAGGGAGAAGGCAAAAAAGAAGTAGAAAGAAATAGGAAGGTGACGTCACAGCCAAGGGGGTAAGTGATTGGCTGGTGATTGGTGAGTAGTTTTTCTTTTTTCTCTTCTATATCAGTGAGTAAACTTAAGCATTGTTGTTGCCAATTTAAGTGTATCCAAGGGTTAAGTCATGGCAGGAGAGCTCGGTCACGTGTTATCTGGTGTCCCTGATGACTACGTGTGGGGGAAGTGTGTCCGCCTCCAGCTCCTGACGGTCCGCGTTGCGGAATTGGAGCTGAGGGTGGATTCACTCTGGAGCATCCACGATGCTGAGAATGACGTGAGTAGCACGTGTAGCGAGCTGGTCTTACCACAGGTGAAGGGTCCACAGCCAGATAGGGAATGGAAGACCAGCAGGAAGAGCAGTGCAAGGAAGGTAGTGCAGGGGTCCCCTGCGGTCATCCCCCTGCAAAACAGATACACCGCTTTGAGTACTGTTGAGGGGGATGACTCATCAGGGGAGGGCAGCAGCAGCCAAGTTCATGGCACCGTGGCTGGCTCTGCTGCACAGGAGGGCAAGAAAAAGAGTGGGAGAGCGATAGTGATAGGGGATTCAGTTGTAAGGGGAATAGATAGACGTTTCTGCGGCCGCAATCGAGACTCCAGGATGGTATGTTGCCTCCCTGGTGCAAGGGTCAAGGATGTCTCGGAGTGGGTGCAGGACATTCTGAAAAGGGACGGTGAACAGCCAGTTGTCGTGGTGCACATTGGTACCAATGATATAGGTAAAAAAAGGGATGAGATCCTACGAGACGAATTTAAGGAGCTAGGAGCAAAATTAAAACGTAGGACCTCAAAAGTAGTAATCTCGGGATTGCTACCAGTGCCACGTGCTAGTCAGAGTAGGAATCGCAGGATAGCTCAGATGAATACGTGGCTTGAGCAATGGTGCAGCAGGGAGGGATTCAAATTCCTGGGGCATTGGAACCGGTTCTGGGGGAGGTGGGACCAGTACCAACCGGACGGTCTGCACCTGGGCAGGACCGGAACCAATGTCCTGGGGGAGTGTTTGCTAGTGCTGTTGGGGAGGAGTTAAACTAATATGGCAGGGGGATGGGAACCAATGCAGGGAGTCAGAGGGAAACAAAATGGAGACAAAAGCAAAAGACAGAAAGGAAATGAGTAAAAGTGGAGGGCAGAGAAACCCAAGGCAAAAAATAAAAAGGGCCACTGTACAGCAAAATTCTAAAGGGTCAAAGTGTAATAAAAAGGCAAGCATGAAAGCTCGTTGCCTCAATGCAAGGAGTATTCGGAACCCAGGAGAGGGCTCTGAGCTAGTTAGAGTGGGTGAGAGCTCAGATGAACAGGACCCCAAGAAAGAATGCAAAAGGCAGGAGGCAACAGAGCAGAGTAGCACTGGGGTAACTGTAAACCACAAGGTGATAGGAAGGGACAATATGTATGAATATAAAGGGGCTACAGGAGGGGTCAAAACTAAAAATCATGGTTTAAAAACTAGTATTAAAACACTCTATCTAAACGCACGCAGCATTCGAAATAAAGTAAATGAGTTGACGGCACAAATCATTACAAATGGGTATGATTTGGTGGCCATTACAGAAACATGGTTGCAGGGTGGCCAAGACTGGTAATTAAACATACAGGGGTATCTGACAATTCGGAAAGATAGACAAGAAGGGAAAGGAGGTGGGGTAGCTCTGTTAATAAAGGATGATATCAGGGCAGTTGTGAGAGACGATATTGGCTCGAATGAACAAAATGTTGAATTATTGTGGGTGGAGATTAGAGATAGTAAGGGGAAAAAGTCACTGGTGGGCGTAGTTTATAGGCCCCCAAATAATAACTTCACGGTGGGGCGGGCAATAATCAAGGGAATAATGGAGGCATGTGAAAAAGGAACGGCAGTAATCATGGGGGATTTTAACCTACATATCGATTGGTCAAAGCAAATCGCACGGGGTAGCCTTGAGGAGGAATTCATAGAATGCATACGGGATTGTTTCTTAGAACAGTATGTAACAGAACCTACAAGGGAGCAAGCTATCTTAGATCTGGTCCTGTGTAATGAGACAGGAATAATAAACAATCTCCGAGTAAAAGATCCTCTCGGAATGAGTGATCACAGTATGGTTAAATTTGTAATATAGATTGAGGGTGAGGAAGTAGTGTCTCAAACGAGCATACTATGCTTAAACAAAGGGGACTACAGTGGGATGAGGGCAGAGTTGGCTAAAGTAGACTGGAAACACAGACCAAATGGTGGCACAATTGAGGAACAGTGGAGGACTTTTAAGGAGCTCTTTCATAGTGCTCAACAAAAATATATTCCAGTGAAAAAGAAGGGCGGTAAGAGAAGGGATAACCAGCCGTGGATAACCAAGGAAATAAAGGAGAGTATCAAATTAAAAACCAATGCATATAAGGTGGCCAAGGTTAGTGGGAAACTAGAAGATTGGGAAAATTTTAAACAACAGCAAAGAATGACTAAGAAAGCAATAAAGAAAGGTTAGATAGATTACGAAAGTAAACGTGCTCAAAACATAAAAACAGAAAAAGCTTTTTCCGTTATATAAAACGGAAAAGCGTGACTAAAGTAAATGTTGGTCCCTTCGAAGATGAGAAGAGGGATTTAATAATGGGAAATGTGGAAATGGTTGAGACTTTAAACAATTATTTTGCTTCGGTCTTCACAGTGGAAGACACAAAAACCATGCCAAAAATTGCTGGTCACCGGAATGTGGATAGGGAGGACCTTGAGATAATCACAATCACTAGGGGGGTAGTGCTGGACAGGCTAATGGGACTCAAGGTAGACAAGTCCCCTGGTACTGATGAAATGCATCCCAGGGTATTAAAAGAGATGGCGGAAGTTATAGAGGATGCATTTGTTACAATCTACCAAAATTCTCTGGACTCTGGGGAGGTACCAGCGGATTGGAAAGCAGCTAATGTAACGCCTCTGTTTAAAAAAGGGGCAGACAAAAGGCAGGTAACTATAGGCCGGTTAGTTTAACATCTGTAGTGGGGAAAATGCTTGAAGCTATCATTAAGGAAGAAATAGTGGGACATCTAGATAGGAATAGTGCAATCAAGTAGACGCAACATGGATTCATGAAGGGGAAATCATGTTTAACTAATTTAACGGAATTCTTTGAGGATATCACGAGCATGGTGGATAGAGGTGTACCGATGGATGTGGTGTATTTAGATTTCTAAAAAGCATTCGATAAGGTGCCACACAAAAGGTTACTGCAGAAGATAAAGGTACGCAGAATCAGAGGAAATGTATTAGCATTTATTGGAGAATTGGCTGGCAAACAGAAAGCAGAGAGTTGGGATAAATGGGTCCTTTTCGGGTTGGAAATCGGTGGTTAGTGGTGTGCCACAGGGATCGGTGCTGGGACCACAACTGTTTACAATATACATCGATGACCTGGAAGAGGGGACAGACTGTAGTGTAACAAAATTTGCAGATGACACAAAGATTAGTGGGAAAGCGGGTTGTGTAGAGGACACAGAGAGGCTGCAAAGAGATTTAGATAGGTTAAGCGAATGGGCTAAGGTTTGGCAGATGGAATACAATGTCGGAAAATGTGAGGTCATCCACCTTGGGAAAAAAACAGTAAAAGGGAATATTATTTGAATGGGGAGAAATTACAACATGCTGCGGTGCAGAGGGACCTGGGGGTCCTTGTGCATGAATCCCAAAAAGTTAGTTTGCAGGTGCAGCAGGTAATCAGGAAGGCGAATGGAATGTTGGCCTTCATTGCGAGAGGGATGGAGTACAAAAGCAGGGAGGTCCTGCTGCAACTGTACAGAGTATTGGTGAGGCCGCACCTGGAGTACTGCGTGCAGTTTTGTTCACCTTACTTAAGGAACGATATACTAGCTTTGGAGGGGGTACAGAGACGATTCATTTGGCTGATTCCGGAGATGCGGGGGTTACCTTATGATGATAGATTGAGTAGACTGGGTCTTTACTCGTTGGAGTTCAGAAGGATGAGGGGTGATCTTATAGAAACATTTAAAATAATGAAAGGGATAGACAAGATAGAGGCAGAGAGGTTGTTTCCACTGGTCGGAGAGACTAGAACTAGGGGGCACAGCCTCAAAATACGGGGGAGCCAATTTAAAACCGAGTTGAGAAGGAATTTCTTCTCCCAGATGGTTGTGAATCTGTGGAATTCTCTGCCCAAGGAAGCAGTTGAGGCTAGCTCATTGAATGTATTCAAGTCACAGATAGATAGATTTTTAACCAATAAGGGAATTAAGGGTTATGGGGAGCGGGCGGGTAAGTGGAGCTGAGTCCACGGCCAGATCAGCCATGATCTTGTTGAATGACGGAGCAGGCTCGAGGGGCTAGATGGCCTACTCCTGTTCCTAATTCTTATGTTCTTATGTTATGTTCTTATGTTTTTACCCAAGAACAGGACTGCATAGTCGACATGTACCCTAGACCACGGTTTGGAGGGTCAAGACCAGAGAGTGGTGAACCTGTGGAATTCTCTACCACAGAAAGTTTTTGAGGCCAATTCACTAAATATATTCAAAAAGGAGTTCAATGTAGTTATTACTACTCGGGGGATCAAGGGGTATGGCGAGAAAGCAGGAATGGGCTACTGAAGTTGCATGTTCAGCCATGAACTCATTGAATGGCGGTGCAGGCTTGAAGGGCCGAATAGCCTATTCCTGCAACTAGTTTCTATGTTTCTATGTTTCTATAAACTTAGTGGCGCCTCCCTGGGTGCATTGCTTAACTGCGAGCATGTCTTACATCTGTGAACGCAGGACTCCAAGTCCGCATCGTTACCGGGCCACCACACGTGGGATCTGGCTGTCACTTTCATCATTACGATGCCTGGGTGGGTACTGTGGAGGTCATTGATGAAAGTGTCTCTGCCTTTCTTGGGGACCATTACTCGATTGACCCACAGAAGGCAGTCTGCCTGTTTTGGCATTTCATCTTTGTGCCGCTGGAACGGCTTTATCCCTATGGCCTTACTCAAGATTGGGGTCTCTACAGTCAAAAGTTTGTGAAGTATCACTTCATGGCCAATGCCAAGTATGAAAAAGTCTCTGAGCATGTGCTCCAAATGTCCTTCAAATTTGCAATGTCCTGCAAGGCGTCTCAGCTCGGTGACATAACTCGCCACTTCCTGGCCTTCAGACCTTTTGTAGGTGTAGAACCGGTACCTCGCCATCAGAACGCTTTCCTTTGGGTTCAGATGCTCCCAGACCAGTGCGCACAAATCATCGTACGATTTCTCCGTGGGTTTCGCTGGAGTGAGCAGATTTTTCATGAGGCCATACGTTGGTGCCCCGCAGATGGTGAGGAGGATCGCCCTTCGTTTGGCAGCGTTCGCTTCTCCTTCCAGCTCGTTGGCCACAAAGTATCGGTCGAGTCGCTCCACGAAGGTTTCCCAATCATCTCCCTCTGAAAATTTCTCCAGGATGCGCACTGTTCTCTGCATCGTTGGGTTCGTCATCTGTACCTCGTTGCCAGTTGTGAGATATGAAAGACAGAAACATAGAAACATAGAAAATAGGTTCAGGAGTAGGCCATTCGGCCCTTCGAGCCTGCACCACCATTCAATCAGATCATGGCTGATCATTCCCTCAGTACCCCTTTCCCGCTTTCTCTCCATACCCCTTGATCCCTTTAGCCGTAAGGGCCATATCTAACTCCCTCTTGAATATATACAATGAACTAGCAACTTTCTGCGACAGAGAATTCCACAGGTTAACAACTCTCTGAGTGAAGAAGTTTCTCCTCATCTCAGTCCTAAATGGCCTACCCCTTATCCTAAGACTGAGTCCCCTGGTTTTGTACTTCCCCAACATCGGGAACATTCTTCCCGCATCTAACCTGTCCAGTCCCGTCAGAATCTTAGACGTTTCTATGAGATCCCCTCTCATCCTTCTAAACTCCAGTGTATAAAGGTCCAGTTGATCCAGTCTCTCCTCATATGTCAGTCCAGCCATCCCTGGAATCAGTCTGGTGAACCTTCGCTGCACTCCCTCAATAGCAAGAACGTCCTTCCTCAGATTAGGTGACCAATAAAGAGTCTGACTCTGGATACGGTGAGCTCAAAGTAAAGTCTGACCTTAGTCTTTTATTGCAGTTCTCCAGGGTGCCTCTCCAACCTGTGAGGCCTCCTGTGAGTACCTGTGCTCCCAAGGGATTGTGGGATCACTTCAAACTCCAGGGATGAGCCCTCTGGTGGCTGTGCAAGGTATATACAAGTTTACACACATAACTCCACCAAGCGCAGTTCAACACTTGCCATGTGTTTGATGTGTTCGTCCCGTTTCCCGGAGATCCCACACTCCCAGAAGTCCATTGGCTGAAGATTCCATGGAGGGGGTTTGGATTCACAGTTTCCTGCCTGTTGCTTGTGATACTGACCAGATAATCTGTTTTTTATTATGTTGATTGAGGGATAAATAGTGGCCCCAGAACACCGGGGATAACTCCCTTGTTCTTCTTTTAATAGTGACCATGGGATCTTTTACATCGACCTGAGAGAGCAGACGGGGTCTCGGTTTAACATCTCATCTGAAAGACGGCACCTCCAACAGTGCGGCGCTCCCTCAGTACTGCCCCTCCAACAGTGCGGCACTCCCTCAGTACTGCCCCTCCGAAAGTGCTGCGCTCCCTCAGTACGCTCCTCCGACAGTGCGGCGCTCCCTCAGTACTGCCCCTCCGACAGTGCGGCACTCCCTCAGTACTGCCCCTCCGAAAGTGCTGCGCTCCCTCAGTACGTTCCTCCGACAGTGCGCGCTCCCTCAGTACTGCCTCTGCGACAGTGCAGAGTTCCCTCAGTACTGCCCCTCCGACAGTGCAGCACTCCCTCAGTACTGCCCCTCCGACAGTGCAGGGCCCCCTCAGTACTGCCTCTCCAACAGTGCAGCACTCCTTCAGCACTGCCCCTCCAAAGGTGTGGCGCTCCCTCAGTACTGCCCCTCCGACAGTGCAGCGCTCCCTCAGTACTGCCCCTCTGACAGTGCAGGGCCCTCTCAGTACTGCCTCTCCAACAGTGCGGCGCTCCCTCAGTACTGCCCCTCCGAAAGTGCAGTGCTCCCTCAGTACTGCCCCTCCGACAGTGCGACGCTCCCTCAGTACTGTCCCTCCGACAGTGCAGCACCCCCTCAGTACTGCCCCTCGTACAGTGCGGTGCTCCTTCAGTTCTGCCCCTCCTACCGTACTGCGCTCCCTCAGTACTGCCCCTACGACAGTGAAGCACTCCCTCAGTACTGCCCCTCCGACAGTGCAGCACTCCCTCAGTACTGCCCCTCCGTCAGTGCGGCACTGCCTCAGTACTGCCCCTCCGACATTGCGACGCTCCCTCAGTTCTGCCCCTCCGACAGTGCGGCGCTCCCTCAGTACTGCCCCTCCGACATTGCGACGCTCCCTCAGTTCTGCCCCTCCGACAGTGCGGCACTCCCTCAGTACTGCCCCTCCGACATTGCGACGCTCCCTCAGTTCTGCCCCTCCGACAGCGCAGCACTCCCTCATTACTGCCCCTCCGTCAGTGCGGCGCTGCCTCAGTACTGCCCCTCCGACAGTGCGGCGCTCCCTCAGTACTGCCCCTCCGACATTGCGACGCTCCCTCAGTTCTGCCCCTCCGACAGTGCGGCACTCCCTCAGTACTGCCCCTCCGACATTGCGACGCTCCCTCAGTTCTGCCCCTCCGACAGTGCGGGGCTCCTTCAGTACTGCACTGGGTGTGTTGACTGGAATTAAATGCTGACGTCTTTGGTGTGATAGAAACATAGAATCATAGAAAATAGGTGCAGGAGTAGGCCATTCGGCCCTTCGAGCCTGCACCACCATTCAATAAGATCATGGCTGATCATTCCCTCAGTACCCCTTTCCTGCTTTCTCTCCATACCCCTTGATCGCTTTAGCCGTAAGGGTCATATCTAACTCCCTCTTGAATATATCCAATGAACTGGCGTCAACAAGTTTCTGTGGCAGCTAGTTCCACAGGTTAACAACTCTCTGAGTGAAGACGTTTCTCCTCATCTCAGTCTTAAATGGCTTACCCCTGATCCTTAGACTGTGACCCCTGGTTCTGGACTTCCCCAACATCGGGAACATTCTTCCTGCATCTAACCTGTGTAGTCCCGTCAGAATTGTATATGTTTCAATGAGATCCCCTCTCATCCTTCTAAACTCCAGTGAATACAATCTCTCCTCATATGTCAGTCCTGCCATCCCGGGAATCAGTCTGGTGAACCTTCACTGTACTCCCTCAATAGCAAGAACGTCCTTCCTCAGATTAGGAGACCAAAATTGAACACAATATTCCAGGTGAGGCCTCACCAAGGCCCTGTACAACTGCAGTAAGACCTCCCTGCTCCTAAACTCAAATCCCCTCGCTATGAAGGCCAACATACCATTTGCCTTCTTCACTGCCTGCTGCACCTGCATGCCCACTTTCAATGACTGATGTACCATGTCACCCAGGTCTCATTGCACCTCCCCTTTTCCTAATCTGCCGCCATTCAGATAATATTCTGCCTTCTTGTTTTTGCCCCCAATGTGGATAACCTCACATTTATCCACATTATACTGCACCTTCCATGCATTTGCCCACTCACCTAACCTGTCCAAGTCACCCAGCAGCCTCTTAGCGTCCCCCTCACAGCTCACACCGCCACCCAGCTTAGTGTCATCTGCAAACTTGGAGATATTACACTCAATTCCTTCATCTAATTTATTGATGTATATTGTAAATAGCTGGGGTCCCATCACTGAGCCCTGCGGCACTCCACTAGTCACTGCCTGCCATTCTGAAAAGGACCCGTTCACCCCGACTCTCTGCTTCCTGTCTGCCAACCAGTTCTCTATCCATGTCAGTACATTACACCCAATACCATGTGCTTTAATTTTGCACAGCAATCTCTTGTGTGGGACTTGTCAAAAGCCTTTTGAAAGTCCAAATACACCACATCCACTGGTTCTCCCTTGTCCACTCTGCTAGTTACATCCTCAAAAAATTCTAGAGGATTTGTCAAGCATGATTTCCCTTTCATAAATCCATGCTGACTTGGACCGATCCTGTCACTGCTTTCCAAAATCACTGCTATTTCATCTTTAATGATTGATTCCAACATTTTCCCCACTACTGATGTCAGGCTAACCGGTCTATAATTACCCGTTTTCTCTCTCCCTCCTTTTTTAAAAAGTGGTGTTACATTAGCTACCCTCCAGTCCATAGTAACTGATCCAGAGTCGATAGACTGTTGGAAAATGATCACCAATGTATCCACTATTTCTAGGGCCACTTCCTTAAGTACTCTGGGATGCAGACTATCAGGCCCCGGGGATTTATCGGCCTTCAATGCCATCAATTTCCCTAACACAATTTCCCGCCTAATAAGGATATCCTTCAGTTACTCCTTCTCACTAGACCCTCGGTCCCTTAGTATTTCCAGAGGTTATTTGTGTCTTCCTTCGTGAAGACAGAACCAAAGTATTTGTTCAACTGGTCCGCCATTTCTTTGTTCCCCATTATAAATTCACCTGAATCTGACTGCAAGGTACCTACGTTTGTCTTCACTAATCTTTTTCTCTTCACATATCTATAGAAGCTTTTGCAGTCAGTTTTTATGTTCCCGGCAAGCTTCCTCTCATACTCTATTTTCCCCCTCCTAATTAAACCCTTTGTCCTCCTTTGCTGAATTCTAAATTTCTCCCAGTCCTCAGATTTGCTGCTTTTTCTGGCGAGTTTATATGCCTCTTGCTTGGATTTAACACTAGCCTTAATTTCCCTTGTTAGCCACAGTTGAACCACCTTCCCGGTTTTATTTTTACTCCAGACAGGGATGTACAATTGTTAAAGTTTATCCATGTGATCTTTAAATGTTTGCCATTGCCTATCCACCGTCAACCCTTTCAGTATCACTCGCCAGTCGATTCTAGCCAATTCATGTTTCATACCATCGAAGTTACCTTTCCTTAAGTTCAGGACCCTTGTCTCTGAATTAACTGTGTCACTCTCCATCTTACTGAAGAATTCTACCATATTATGGTCACTCTTCCTCAAGGGGCTTTGCACAAGATTGCTAATTAGTCCTTTCTCATTACATATCGCCCAGTTTAGGATGGCCAGCCCTCTAGTTGGTTCCTCGACATATTGGTCTAGAAAAGCATCCCTAATACACTCCAGGAAATCCTCCTCCACCGCATTGCTGCCAGTTTGGTTAGCCCAGTCAATATGTAGATTAAAGTCGTCCATGATAACTGCTGTACCTTTATTACACGCATCCCTAATTTCTTGGTTGATGCTGTCCCCAACCTCACTGCTACTGTTTGGTGGTCTGTACACAACTCCCACTTGCGTTTTCTGCCCTTTGGTATTCCGCAGGTTGCTTGTGCTTGAACCCACAACCTTCTGAGTCAGAGGCGAGAGAGAGAGTGCTACTCACTGAGCAAGTCCCTATAGGTTGGAGAATGGGTCTTGTGGTGTGAATGGGACTGCTACCTAGATACACTTTGTTACACTTGCTCATAACTTTGCCTTTTCACAGCCGTGCTGTGCGGCGGTATAATATAAGCCGCAGTGGGGAGTGGAGGTTCCTAGTCCAATCCTGGAGCCAGGACAGGTTGCCTGTGCTGATTATGTCCCGACCCGTTCTCTGTTCATGAAGTCTGGATTTAACTTGTCTATTTTCCCTCAAAATTTAAAGCCAATTCCCTTGCACAATACGTCGATGTCCATTAGTAAACAGAAATTACATTTTTTCTTGAAATGTCATTTCATTACACGGCGCAGTTGATGTAATCCTGTCTGATGCACACGGCATTTCACTGTCTGCAGGCTGGAGGACTAAAACAAGACGTACGTTCCCATGGTAATAGATTCCTGTGTGTCCTTTATCCCGGTCTAACAATGCTCCATTGAAGTGCCTTTGCACAATGGTAATGGGATTTTTTTGCTCCGTGCTGCACCGTAAGATCCAGTCCACTTGCGGTTGCCAATAGCGACTAAAATGATCAGAGACTGTAAAAGCCAAATGATCCCCCCGGGGAAGGATGTGAATCGGAGCAACAAAACTAGAACTGTTACAATAATTTGGAATTATTACATCTCCTTCCCGCAATATCATTTGTGAACATTGCTCGATAGTCACTGCTGAATATGGAATTAAATTCTGTCCCATTTTCATTACATTTTTTTTTGTCTCTGATTAAAAACAACATTCTCTCGCTGGAGCCTGCAGTATCTGTGGCCCCGTTACAGGGAACCTGGATCTTAATTGAAATCGCGGGTGAATTTTAAGGTCACTTTCTGAGGCAGTCAGTGAAGAAATGACTTAATTCAAGATGAAGGCCTGGAAATTGGTTGATGTCATGCTCCTTGTTCAGGCCTGAAACCGGTTGCCTAAACATCCAATATTCGAGAAGGCAGAAACCCCCCCACCAATGGCTCCTCTGACCTTGCAAACTATTGGCCCATCTCCAAGCTTTCTTCTCCAAAGTCCTTGAACCTGTGGCTGCTCACAAATCCATCGTTCGCAGAACTCCATGTTTGGTTCCTTCCAATCCTGCCGTGACACTCAAACAGCTCTCACCACAGGCACAGATGCCGTCCTATGTGACTGTGACAAGGGTAACCGTTCCCTCCTCATCCTTCCTGACCTGTCTGCAGCCTTCCACATGGTTAATCAGTCGAAACCACAACAACTTGTATTTATATAGTGCCTTTAACGTAGTGAAACGTCGAAAGACACTTCGCAGGAGTATTGAGAGATAAAACAATTTGGCACCGAGCCGCAGAAGTAAAAGTTAGTGCAGGTCAAAAGAGGCATGCAGGTACAGCGGGCGGTGAAGGCAAATGGTATGTTGGCCTTCATAGCTAGGGGATTTGAGTATAGGAGCAGGGAGGTCTTACTGCAGTTGTACAGGGCCTTGGTAAGGCCTCACCTGGAATATTGTGTTCAGTTTTGGTCTCCTAATCTGAGGAAGGATGTTCTTGCTATTGAGGGAGTGCAGCGAAGGTTCACCAGACTGATTCCCGGGATGGCAGGACTGACATATGAGGAGAGACTGGATCGACTGGGCCTGTATTCACTGGAGTTTAGAAGGATGAGAGGGGATCTCATAGAAACATATAAAATTCTGACGGGACTGGACAGGTTAGACGCAGGAAGAATGTTCCCGATGTTGGGGAAGTCCAGAACCAGGGGTCACAGTCTCAGAATAAGGGGTAAGCCATTTAGGACCGAGATGAGGAGAAACTTCTTCACTCAGAGAATTGTGAACCTGTGGAATTCTCTACCACAGAAAGTTGTTGAGGCCAGTTCATTAGATAAATTCAAAAGGGAGTTAGATGTGGCTCTTACGGCTAAAGGGATCAAGGGGTATGGAGAGAAAGCAGGAATGGGGTACTGAAGGTGAATGATCAGCTATGATCTTATTGAATGGTGGTGCAGGCTCGAAGGGCCGAATGGCCTCCTCCTGCACCTATTTTCTATGTTTCTGCATTTCAAACGAGCGTTGCAAAAGAGGAAAGAAAGGCGGAGAGGTTTAGGGAGGGAATTCCAGAGCTTGGGGCCCAGGCAACAGAAGGCACGGCCACCAATGGTGGAGCGATTATAATCAGGGATGCTCGTGAGAGCAGAATTAAAGGAGCGCAGACATCTCGGGGGGTTGTGGGGCTGGAGGAGATTATCGAGATAGGGAGGGGCGAGGCCATGGACGGATTTAAAAACAAGGATGATAATTTTGAATTGCTCTCCTCTTCCATCGCCCAGCTAGGTGGCACTGCAGCCATCGGGTTCCATCCCTACCTGTCGGGTTGTCGCCAGAGAATCCCCACCTGGCTGGGGTTTGGGTGGGTGGCACAAAGTGAGGATGTAAAGGAGAGGCGAGAGTGCTTGAAGGTGGACAAGGTGCCAGAGAAGTAGGGCGTTAAGGGCCACACCACCACCACGGGGCGGTCTGGGCGGGATCAAATGTGGAAAGTGCAGCCAGGCAGGCAGGGGAAGGTGGCATAGCCCCTCAGGTAAGTTTCTGTCAAGGCCATGAGATCAGTGCCATCATCCACAGTAAGCTCGTGACTTATGAGGAAAGGTTGAGTCGGTTGGGCCTCTACTCATTGGAGTTCAGAAGAATGAGAGGTGATCTTATCGAAACATATAAGATATAACATAAAAGGGAAGGTGCTACGAGACCTGGGTGTCATGGTACATCAGTCATTGAAGGTTGGCATGCAGGTACAGCAGGCGGTTAAGAAAGCAAATGGCATGTTGGCCTTCATAGCGAGGGGATTTGAGTGCAGGGGCAGGGAGGTGTTGCTACAGTTGTACAGGGCCTTGGTGAGGCCACACCTGGAGTATTGTGTACAGTTTTGGTCTCCTAACTTGAGGAAGGACATTCTTGCTATTGAGGGAGTGCAGCGAAGGTTCACCAGACTCATTCCCGGGATGGTGGGACTGACCTATCAAGAAAGACTGGATCAACTGGGCTTGTATTCACTGGAGTTCAGAAGAATGAGAGGGGACCTCATAGAAACGTTTAAAATTCTGCCGGGTTTAGACAGGTTAGATGCAGGAAGAATGTTGGGGAAGTCCAGAACCAGGGGTCACAGTCTAAGGATAAGGGGTAAGCCATTTAGGACCGAGATGAGGAGAAACTTCTTCACCCAGAGAGTGGTGAACCTGTGGAATTCTCTACCACAGAAAGTAGTTGAGGCCAATTCACTAAATATATTCAAAAAGGAGTTAGATGAAGTCCTTACTACTCGGGGGATCAAGGGGTATGGTGAGAAAGCAGGAATGGGGTACTGAAGTTTCATGTTCAGCCATGAACTCATTGAATGGCGATGCAGGCAGGATGTTTCCACTGATGGGGGAAACTAAAACTAGGGGACATAGTCTCAGAATAAGGGGCTGCCCATTTAAAACTGAGATGAGGAAGAATTTCTTCTCTCAGAAGGTTGTAAATCTGTGGAATTATCTGCCCCAGAGAGCTGTGGAGGCTGGGTCATTGAATATATTTAAGGCGGAGATAGACAGATTTTTGAGCGATGAGTGAGTGAAGGGTTATGGGGAGCGGGCGGGGAAGTGGAGCTGAGTCCATGATCAGATCAGCCATGATCATATTAAATGTTGGAGCAGGGCTGACTCCTGTTCCTATTTCTTGTGTTCTAATGTAATCCCTGGTGGTTGTACTGGGAGGGAGGTGATTGAGCACTGGTCATGGTGAAATGTCCCATTGGGCTGCATAAAATGGGACAGTGTGGGAAATAGTCGCTGAGGTCCCAGTTGGCCCCGCTCTCACCCAACGGGCAGGAGAGGGTTGGTGGGAGAAGGAGGGGGCTTAAAATATCGGAGTAAAGCAACCCGCTCCCTCCCAACCCCAATACCGAGTATATAAGGAGAACATGTTCCCAGTGATTGAAGGGTCGGTAATCAGAGGACATAGACTGAAGGTAATTGGTGACAGAACCAGAGAAATCATTGTCTTCGGTCGATGCCACAAACTGCGTTCCCTGGTCACCAGCTCCATCCCTCTCCCTGGCAACTGTCTGAGGCTGACCCAGACCATTCACAACTTTGCCGCCATATTTGACCCCAAGATGAGCTTCCAATCACATATCAGGGCTATTTCCACCTCGGTAACATCGCCCGTCTCCGCCCCCGCCTCAGCTCTTCTGCTGCTGAAATCCTCACGCATGCCTTTGTTACCTCTAGACTTGACTATTCCAACGCACTCCTGGCCGGCCTCCCATCTTCCACCTTCCGTAAACTTCAGGTCATCCAAAACTCGGCTGCCTGTGTCCTAACTCACACCCAGTCCCGCTCACCCATCACCCGCTGTGCTCGCTGACCCGTGTCCTAACTCGCACCGAGACCTGCTCACCCATCACCCCCTGTGCTCACTGCCCCGTGTCCTAACTCGCACCGAGTCCCGCTCACCCATCACCCCCTGTGCTCACTGCCCCATGTCCTAACTCGCACCAAGTCCCGCTCACCCATCACCCCCTGTGCTCACTGCCCCGTGTCCTAACTCGCACCCATCCCGCTCACCCATCACCCCCTGTGCTCACTGCCCCGTGTCCTAACTCGCACCGAGTCCCGCTCACCCATCACCCCCTGTGCTCACTGCCCCATGTCCTAACTCGCACCGAGTCCCGCTCACCCATCACCCCCTGTGCTCACTGACCCGTGTCCTAACTCGCACCAAGTCCCGCTCACCCATCACCCCCTGTGCTCACTGCCCCGTGTCCTAACTCGCACCGAGTCCCGCTCACCCATCATCTCCTGTGCTCACTGCCCCGTTTCCTAACTCGCACCAAGTCCCGCTCACCCATCACCCCCTATGCTCACTGACCTGTGTCCTAACTCACACCCAGTCCTGCTCACCCATCATCCCCTGTGCTCACTGCCTGTGTCCTAACTCACACCAAGTCCCGCTCACCCATCACCCCCTGTGCTCGCTGACCTACATTGGCTCCCAGTCTGGCAACACCTCGATTTTTAAATTCTCATCCTTATTTAGAAATCCCTCCATGGCCCTCGCCCCTCCCTATCTCTGTAATCTGCTCCAGCTCCACAACCCCCCGAGATGTGTGTATTCCTCTAATTCTGCCCTCCTGAGCATCCCTGATTATAATCGCTCCACCATCGGTGGCCGTGCCTTCTGTTGCCTGGGCCCCAAGCTCTGGAATTCTCTCCCTAAACCTCTCCGTCTCTCTACATCTCTTTCCTCCTTTAAAACGCTCCTTAAAACCTCCCTCCACCTGTCCTAATATCTCCTTATGTGACTCAGTGTTAAATTTTGTTTTATAATCGCCCCTGTGAAGCGTTTCGGGATGTTGTGTTAAAGGGGCGATATAAACACAAGTTGTTGGTGGTGATGTTGTACCCTCTCCCAGGCCGTGACATCCTTTCTAAAGCGCCGTGCCCAGAATTGGACACAATACTCTAGCTGGGGCCTAACCAGCGTGTTAGTAATGTTTAGTGTAGCTTCTTACCATTCCGCTCAATTCCTCTATTTATAAAGCCCAGGATCCCATGTGTTTCTGAACAGCCTTCTCAACTTGCCCTACCTCCTTCAACGATTTGTGTACGTCCGTCCCCAGGTCATTCTGTTCCTGCATCCACTTTATAATCCTTCCATTTAGCTTATATTTCCTCTCCAAACAAAAATGAATCACTTCACACTTCCTGGCATTGAGTTTCAGCCGCTGTGTGCCTTCCCACTCTGCCAGCCTGTCTACGGAGGAGTCACAGCCTGGCAGTCCAGAGCATGACGGGGCCAGACCAACATGGGGAATCTCTTCAGGAGCTGGGAAGGATTTAATCAAAAGCCGACAGATGTCTCTTTGATTATTGAGAGGCAGCCTGTGCTTAAAGTCTCAAATGCAACATAGAAGTTGCCAACTCATCTGGAACTTTGAAAGGATTTGCCGGAGACTGCAGGTGGATGAAAAGCAATGTTATCCTGCTCGAACAGGAGTAGGAGGGATTGATGACCCGGGAGTGGGAGTTTTATTGCTGTAGTTTGACTTCAAAATGTTTTCTGCAGGAATTAGTTGAGCAGTTGTGTTGTGTGGGCGTGAGCGGAGTAAAATATTATTCTGTGTGAGTGTCTTCCGTTGCCATTAGATACTCATTAATCATTCCACCGAGCTGAGATGAAAGAACTGAATTAGAAATGCAAATAGTAACGGAAGGAATTGAAGAACAGGAAAGGCCTTTAGCCCCAACAAACCCATCCCCTTTTTGAGAGATGCTTCCTGAAAATCCCAGCCCCTTTGTGGATTCTACCAGAGAATTAAACTCATTTGGCAGAGGGAGGACCAGCAGAACACAGCAGCAGAGAGGAGAGCATAAGAATCAGGAGCAGGAATCGGCCATTCGGCCCCTCGAGCCTGCTCCGCCATTTAATACCATCATGGCTGATCCGATCATGGACTCAGCTCCACTTCCCTGCCCACTCCCCATAACCCCTTATCCCCTTATCGGTTAAGAAACTGTCTATCTTTGTCTTATTAACAACTTGGAAGAAGGGACTGAGTGTAACGTAGCCAAGTTTGCTGACGATACAAAGATGGGAGGAAAAGCAATGTATGAGGAGGACACAAAGAAATCTGCAAAAGGACATAGACAGGCTAAGTGAGTGGGCAGAAATTTGGCAGATGGAGTATAATGTTGGAAAGTGTGAGGTCATGCACTTAGGCAGAAAAAAATCTAAGAGCAAGTTATTATTTAAATGGAGAAAGATTGCAAAGTGCCGCAGTACAGTGAGACCTGGGGGTTACTTGTACATGAAACACAAAAGGATAGTATGCAGGTACAGCAAGTGATCAGGAAGGTCAATGGAATCTTGGCCTTTATTGCAAAGGGGATGGAGTATAAAAGCAGTGAAGTCTTGCTACAGTTATACAGGGTATTGGTGAGGCCACACCTGGAATACTGCGTGCAGTTTTGGTTTCCATATTTACGAAAGGATACACTTGCTTTGGAGGCAGTTCAGAGAAGGTTCACGCGGTTGATTCCGGCGATGAGGGGGTTGACTTATGAGAAAAGGTTGAGTAGGTTGGGCCTCTACTCATTGGAGTACAGAAGAATGAGAGGCGATCTTCTCGAAACGTGTAAGATTATGAGGGGGCTTGACAAGGTGGATGCAGAGAGGATGTTTCCACTGATGGGGGAGACTAGAACTAGGGGGCATGATCTTAGAATAAGGGGCCGTCCATTTAAAACTGAGACGAGGAGGAAATTCTTCTCTCAGAGGGTTGTAAATGTGTGGAATTTGCTGCCTCAGAGAGCTGTGGAAGCTGGGACATTGAATAAATTTAAGACAGAAATAGACAGTTTCTTAACCGATAAGGGAATAAAGGGTTATGGGGAGCGGGCGGGGAAGTGGAGCTGAGTTTATGATCAGATTAGCCATCATCTTATTAAATGGCGGAACAGGCTCAAAGGGCTGTATGGCCTACTCCTGTTCCTATGTTCTTATGTAAATTTATTCAATGTCCCAGCTTCCACAGCTCTCTGAGGCAGTGAATTCCACAGATTTACAACCATCTGAGAGAAGAAATTTCTCCTCATCTCAGTTTTAAATGTGCGGCCCCTTATTCTAAGATTATGCCCTCTAGTTCTAGTCTCCCCTCTCTGCATCCACCTTGTCGAGCCCCCTCATAATCTTATACGTTTCGATAAGGTCACCTCTCATTCTTCTGAATTCCAATGAGTAGAGGCCCAACCTTCTCAACCTTTCCTCATAAGTCAACCCCCTCATCCCCGGAATCAACCGAGTGAATCTTCTCTGAACTGCCTCCAAAGCAAGTATATCCTTTCGTAAATATGGAAACCAAAACTGCACGCAGTACTCCAGGTGTGGCCTCACCAATACCCTGTATATCTGTAACAAGACTTCCCTGCTTTTATACTCCATCCCCTTTGCAATAAAGGCCAAGATACCATTGGCCTTCCTGATCACTTGCTGTACCTGCATACTAACCTTTTGTGTTCCATGCACAAGTAACCCCCAGGTCCCGCTGTACTGCAGCACTTTGCAATCGTTCTCCATTTAAATAATAACTTGCTCTTCGATTTTTTCTGCCAAAGTGCATGACCTCACACTTTCCCACATTATACTCCATCTGACAAATTTTTGCCCACTCACTTAGCCTGTCTATGTCCTTTTTCAGGTTTTTTGTGTCCTCCTCACACATTGCTTTTCCTCCCATCTTTGTATCGTCAGCAAACTTGGCTACGTTATACTCAGTCCCTTCTTCCAAGTCGCTAATGTAGATTGGAGAGACAAGGTGTGCAGAGAACTCGGAAGGACAGACAGCTACAGAACAAAGAACAGTGCAGACTGGGCAGGAATTAGATGCAGGATAAAAGCAGAGCGGTCTGGTATGGTGTTGGATTGCACGTGTGTCAATGCAGGAGGGGTACAAATAAAGTCCGTGAGCTACTGGGGCAAGTTGCCACATGGGGTTCTGATATAGAGCAGTGGAGGGAAAAATACAGTCCGTGGACCACATCCGGCCCGCCAAGTTCTAATTCATTTCTAAGCAGTATCCAATACATGTTGTGTATGTAAGATAGCACCTGATGACTAACTGAATTTATGTTTGTGCAATGTTTACGTTTATGCGATGTTCCCTCTCATTTTTTTGCGCGTGGTCCCTTTAAATTCATTGCGCGACCCACCACGATGCAGCTGCCCACGTGCAGTGTGTCTCCCAGCGGCAGGAGCTGGGGAGGGGTCTGCGGGGGACCACAGGATTGGTGTGTTACCGTGCAGCCACGCGCCTTAAGGGGGAACATTGGCGGGCGGCCCTCAACAGCTCAACAAAACATGTTAACTGGCTCTGCAGCACAAATAATCGGCCAACCCGATATAATGGTATAATGGAGATCTGGCTTCAACATGGACAGGAATGGGAGATAAACATTCCTGCCTACCATATATTCAGTAGGGAAGGTCAAAGGACAGGAAGTGGGGCTGGCAGTATTGATCAAGGATAACATTACAATCTCGTCCAGAGACAGTGCTGCCTCAGTACTGCCCCTCCTACAGTACAGCACTCCCTCAGTATTGCCCCTCCTACAGTACAGCACTCCCTCAGTATTGCCCCTCCTACAGTACAGCACTCCCTCAGTATTGCCCCTCCTACAGTACAGCACTCCCTCAGTATTGCCCCTCCTACAGTACAGCACTTCCTCAGTATTGCCCCTCCTACAGTACAGCACTCCCTCAGTCTTGCCCCTCCTACAGTACAGCACTCCCTCAGTCTTGCCCCTCCTATAGTGCAGCACTTCCTCAGTACTGCCCCTCTGACAGTGCAGTGCTCCCTCAGTCCTGCCCCTCCTACAATACAGCACTCCCTCAGTGCTGCCCCACCGATAGTGCAGTGCTCCCTCAGTACTGCCCCTCCGAAAGTCCAGCATTCTCTCAGTACTGCCCCTCTGACAGTGCGGCACTCCCTCAGTACTGCCCCTCCGACAGTGCGGCGCTCCCTCAGTACTGCCCCTCTGACAGTGCCGTGCTCCCTCAGTACTGCCCCTCCGACAGTGCAGTGCTCCCTCAGTACTGCCCCTCCGACAGTGCGGTGCTCCCTCAGTACTGCCCCTCCGACAGTGCGGTGCTCCCTCAGTACTGCCCCTATGACAGTGCGGTGCTCCCTCAGTACTGCCCCTCTGACAGTGCCGTGCTCCCTCAGTACTGCCCCTCCGACAGTGCAGTGCTCCCTCACTACTGCCCCTCCGACAGTGCGGTGCTCCCTCAGTACTGCCCCTCCGACAGTGCGGTGCTCCCTCAGTACTGCCCCTCCGACAGTGCGGTGCTCCCTCAGTACTGCCCCTCCGACAGTGCGGTGCTCCCTCAGTACTGCCCCTCTGACAGTGCGGTGCTCCCTCAGTACTGCCCCTCCGACAGTGCAGTGCTCCCTCAGTCCTGCCCCTCTGACAGTGCGGTGCTCCCTCAGTACTGCCCCTCCGACAGTGCAGTGTTCCCTCAGTACTGCCCCTCCGACAGTGCAGTGCTCCCTCAGTACTGCCCCTCCGACAGTGCAGTGTTCCCTCAGTACTGCCCCTCCGACAGTGCAGTGCTCCCTCAGTACTGCCCCTCCGACAGTGCGGCGCTCCCTCAGTACTGCACTGAGTGTCAGTCTAGACTTATGTGCTCGAGTCCCTGGAGTGGGACTTGGAAGCACAATCTTCTGACTCAGAGGCGAGGGTGCTGCTCACTGAGGCACGGCTGACATGGGGATTTGTAAATAGGGGCATTGAATACAACAAACAAGGAAGGCATGCAGAACCTTTACAAATCACTGGCTAGGCTTCAGCTGGAGTAAGAACATAAGAATTAGGAGCAGGAGTCGGCCATTCGGCCCCTCGAGCCTGCTCCGCCATTCAATAAGATCACGGCTGATCTTCGACCTCAACTCCACTTTCCCGCCCGATCCCCATATCCCTCGATTCCCCGAGAGTCCAAAAATCTATCGATCTCAGCCTTGAATATACTCAAAGACTGAGCCTCCACAGCCCTCTGGGGCAGAGAATTCCAAAGATTCACCACCCTCTGAGTGAAGAAATTCCTCCTCATCTCAGTCCTAAATGGCCGACCCCTTATCCTGAGACTATGACCCCTGGTTCTAGACTCCCCAGCCCGGGGGGAAACACCCTCCCTGCATCTACCCTGTCAAGCCCTGTCAGAATGTTGTATGTTTCAATGAGATCACCTCTCATTCTTCTGAACTCTAGAGAATATCGGCCCAGTCTGCTCAATCTCTCCTCATAGGACAATCCGCCCATCCCAGGAATCAGTCTGGTGAACCTTCGCTGTACTCCCTCTATGGCAAGTATATCCTTCCTTGGGTAAGGAGACCAAACCTGTGCACAATTGTCGGCACCACACTTTAGGGACAATGCCAAAGCCCTGGGGAGAGTGCAGAGGAGGTTTACCAGGGTGATAGCGAATTCAGTCATGTGGAGAGAAGGGAGAAGCTAGGCTTGTTCTCCTTAAAGCAGAAAAGGTTAAGGGAAGACCGAAAAGAGATGTTCAAAATGATGACCGGCTTTGACTGAGCGAGTCGGGAGAAACTGTTCCCACTAGCAGTGGGTCAGTAACCAGAGATCACAGATTTAAAATAATTGGCAAAGGAACCTGAGGGGAAATGAGAAGACGGTCCTTCACACAGAGGGCTGTTGTGATCGAGTCGTTGTTCACCTGGCCTGACCTTGCTGGCTATCGCCACAGGCCGAGGTGATTGTGAGCAGTACGGGACCAGCAGACGTTCCCAGCGGTATAAACCTCGCACATCGGCGCATTTTTACCGGCCGCATTTTGTGTCGGTTAGATTTTATTTTTGCACTGAAGTCCGTGGAGGAAAGCCGGGGGAGGTGAGTAAAACAGCTCTCCAATCCGCTGTCACCCACTCCGCACTGCCGCCAAGACGCATTTCTGATTATAATCGCTCCACCATCGGTGGCCGTGCCTTCTGTTGCCTGGGCCCCAAGCTCTGGAACTCCCTCCCTAAACCTCTCCGCCTCTCTACCTCTCTCTCCTCCTTCAAGACGCTCCTTAAAGCTCTTTGACCAAGCATTTGATCACCTGTCCTAATTTCCTCTTATGTGGCTTGGTGTCAAATTTATTTGTTTTGTCTTACAATACTCCTGTGAAGCGCCTTAGGACGTTTCACTACGTTAAAGGCGCTATATAAATACAGTTTATAGTTGTCTGCAGCAGGGTAATGGTTAACAAGTTTAATGCTGCCTTTTAACTTTGTTTGAATATTCATGGCAAATTGTGCAGTGCTGGAGAGAGATGGTATCGAGAGCAGAGATACCGATCAGGACCTTGTTATCACAGCAGCAGGAGAGGGACTATTCTAATAAGATGGTATAATGCAAAGTAATTCTTTGGACACATCAAACCGCTTGTCAGTACTGATAAATTCTGAAGTCTCCATTAATGGCCCACACCTGCACATCTCAATCGGGTCTTTGAATCGTCACAAATGTGACGCTTTGAATCGGCAGCTGTTCTCAAACCATTGGCTGAGTTGGAAGGAATTGTTGCCCAGGCTGGGTGTGAGTTCTGCAGTGTGTGAGAGGGTACCGCAGGAAAACTGCACTTTACTGTTTATTCAGCCAGAGCTTCAGATGTACATGAGACCCCATCTGCTTTTATATCTCTGTAATATCTCCGAGGTATAATCACAAACGCATCAACCACACTGCAGCCATTCTCAGCCTATCCTCAATCAGTGCCGGCAAATAGGATGAACAACAGAAACTCTCAGCTGGCCTGACAGGGTTGCTATTAGAAAGTGCTACAGACTGGCGTTCCAATCAAACAACGGCAATCGAAAGTTTCTGCACCAAGTTGGCTCCCAAGTTCAGACCTTTAGCTTTTGTTCGGTGTTGGATTTTACCGCAGGGCAATTGGTGGACGCACCCCTCGTCGTGACCCCCCTTCCTAATCCGTCCGCCCGCAAGGCACCCCCACAATCCCCAACTCCATCCTCCCGCCCTGCCACCCACACAATGCCCAACCCCCCCAAACCATCCCCTGCCCCCCACACTCCCTGCCACTCACCCCCATCCCCCAAACACCCATCCGCCAAATCCCAAACACCCACCCTGCACCCCCACACCACCCAAACCCCTCCCGCCGCAACTCCCCTGCCACAGCCCCAGCTTCAATCCCCAACCCCAAATCTCCCCGTCAGTCCCCCAACCCCAGGTACAGCACGGGGTTAGATACCGAGTATAGCTCCCTCTACACTGTCCCATCAAACACTCTCAGGGCAGGTACAGGGGGTTAGATACCGAGTAAAGCTCCCTCTACACTGTCCCATCAAACACTCCCAGGGCAGGTACAGGGGGTTAGATACAGAGTAAAGCTCCCTCTACACTGTCCCATCAAACACTCCCAGGGCAGGTACAGGGGGTTAGATACAGAGTAAAGCTCCCTCTACACTGTCCCATCAAACACTCCCAGGGCAGGCACAGCACGGATTAGATACAGAGTAAACTGTCCCATCAAACACTCCCAGGGCAGGTACAGGGGGTTAGATACAGAGTAAAGCTCCCTCTACACTGTCCCATCAAACACTCCCAGGGCAGGTACAGGGGGTTAGATACAGAGTAAAGCTCCCTCTACACTGTCCCATCAAACACTCCCAGGGCAGGTATAGCACGGGGTTAGATACAGAGTAAAGCTCCCTCTACACTGTCCCAACAAACACTCCCAGGGCAGGTACAGCATGGGTTAGATACAGAGGAAAGCTCCCTCTACACTGTCCCCATCAAACACTCCCAGGGCAGGTACAGGAGGTTAGATACAGAGTAAAGCTCCCTCTACACTGTCCCATCAAACACTCCCAGAGGGTTGTGAATCTGTGGAATTCTCTGCCCAAGGAAGCAGTTGAGGCTAGCTCATTGAATGTATTCAAGTCACAGATAGATAGATTTTTAACCAATAAGGGAATTAAGGGTTATGGGGAGCGGGCGGGTAAGTGGAGCTGAGTCCACGGCCAGATCAGCCATGATCTTGTTGAATGGCAGAGCAGGCTCAAGGGGCTAGATGGCCTACTCCTGTTCCTAATTCTTATGTTCTTGTGGCAGGTACAGGGGGTTAGATACAGAGTAAAGCTCCCTCTACACTGTCCCATCAAACACTCTCAGGGCAGGTACACGGGGTTAGATACAGAGTAAAGCTCCCTCTACAGTGTCCCATCAAACACTCCCAGGGCACGTAGAGCACGGGTTAGATACAGAGTAAAGCTCCCTCTACACTGTCCCATCAAACACTCCCAGGGCAGGTACAGGGGGTTAGATACAGAGTAAAGCTCCCTCTACACTGTCCCATCAAACACTCCCAGGGCAGGTACAGGGGGTTAGATACAGAGTAAAGCTCCCTCTACACTGTCCCATCAAACACTCCCAGGGCAGGTACAGCACGGGTTAGATACAGAGTAAAGCTCCATTTTAAAGCAATCCATTTTACCGTTCCTTGTGTTCACCGTGACTCAGTGGGCAGCACTCCAGATACCTGAGCCTATAATCCAGGCTGATATTCCCGGTGCCAGAACTGAGGGAGACTCCCTCAGGAGAACAGTGACAGCACAAGCTTGGACCTGTGGGTGAATGAAAACAAGCCAGGCGTTGCTGCAGCAGGAGCAACAACTGTCCAGAGAGGGCGATAAAACCAAAGTGGATCACAAAATTGGACATCATCCGAATCGAGGTAACTGATTGGTGGCATATCTTGGAGTGTGGTGGAGCCCAGTGGAGGGGTCGGGACCCAGGAGCAGGAGCGGGAGGAGCGGAGGTCGAGGACGGGTGAGGAGCAGAGGGAGGGACGGGTGAGGAGCAGAGGGAGGGACGGGTGAGGAGCAGAGGGAGGGACGGGTGAGGAGCAGAGGGAGGGACGGGCGAGGAGCAGAGGGAGGGACGGGCGAGGAGCAGAGGGAGGGACGGGCGAGGAGCGGAGGGAGGGACGGGCGAGGAGCGGAGGGAGGGACGGGCGAGGAGCGGAGGGAGGGACGGGTGAGGAGCGGAGGGAGGGACGGGTGAGGAGCGGAGGGAGGGACGGGTGAGGAGCGGAGGGAGGGACGGGTGAGGAGCGGAGGGAGGGACGGGTGAGGAGCGGAGGGAGGGATGGGCGAGGAGCGGAGGGAGGGACGGGTGAGGAGCGGAGGGAGGGACGGGTGAGGAGCAGAGGGAGGGACGGGCGAGGAGCAGAGGGAGGGACGGGTGAGGAGCAGAGGGAGGGACGGGCGAGGAGCGGAGGTCGGAAACGATGAGGAGCGGAGGGAGGGACGGGTGAGGAGCGGAGGGAGGGACGGGTGAGGAGCAGAGGGAGGGACGGGCGAGGAGCGGAGGGAGGGACGGGTGAGGAGCGGAGGGAGGGACGGGTGAGGAGCAGAGGGAGGGACGGGCGAGGAGCGGAGGGAGGGACGGGCGAGGAGCGGAGGGAGGGACGGGTGAGGAGCAGAGGGAGGGACGGGTGAGGAGCAGAGGGAGGGACGGGCGAGGAGCGGAGGGAGGGACGGGTGAGGAGCAGAGGGAGGGACGGGCGAGGAGCGGAGGGAGGGACGGGTGAGGAGCGGAGGGAGGGACGGGTGAGGAGCAGAGGGAGGGACGGGCGAGGAGCGGAGGGAGGGACGGGTGAGGAGCAGAGGGAGGGACGGGCGAGGAGCGGAGGTCGGAAACGATGAGGAGCGGAGGGAGGGACGGGTGAGGAGCGGAGGTCAGAAACGATGAGGAGCAGAGGGAGGGACGGGCGAGGAGCGGAGGGAGGGACGGGCGAGGAGCGGAGGGAGGGACGGGCGAGGAGCAGAAGAGCGGAGAGGTTGGAGCCCAGAGGTGGAGCTGCCTGGACCAGTAGCTGGGTTATGGTCCAGGGAAGGTGCAGCACGGACCTGCAGTGGGGTTGTGAGGTCCACACTGTGGACTATGAATTCCAGGAGAGAGGTCCTGTGGGAAGCAGGACAGTAGGAGTATGTTTGAGTTTGTGTGCATGTATTGGCACATGTGGCGGAGCCTGGTCTCCAGTTGTCCTGGTTAACCCTTGCCACTGGACCAAGACCTCGCTCTGTCAAGCCCGTGTGGTGGCTGGTGTGTAACGGTCACCCCACGTTAAAACAATCCACACACAGGCATCTTCCACCCTTCAACATGAAGTTCGGGATCTGGAACGTCGGGACCCTCATCGACAATTTCATCATTCACCTAAGAACTAATTTTTAGTGTGGAAGCAAGTCATCCTCAACCCCAAAGGGCTGCCTAAGAAGAAGACTGAGGGAGCACCGCACTGTTGGAGGGGCAGTACTGAGGGAGCGCCGCACTGTCGGAGGGGCAGTACTGAGGGAGCACCGCACTGTCGGAGGGGCAGTACTGAGGGAGAGCTGCACTGTCGGAGGGGCAGTACTGAGGGAGCACCGCACTGTCGGAGGGGCAGTACTGAGGGAGAGCTGCACTGTTGGAGGGGCAGTACTGAGGGAGCGCTGCACTGTCGGAGGGGCAGTACTGAGGGAGCGCTGCACTGTCGGAGGGGCAGTACTGAGGGAGAGCTGCACTGTTGGAGGGGCAGTACTGAGGGAGTGTCGCACTGTCGGAGGGGCAGTACTGAGGGAGCGCTGCACTGTCGGAGGGGCAGTACTGAGGGAGTGCTGCACTGTCGGAGGGGCAGTACTGAGGGAGTGTCGCACTGTCGGAGGGGCAGTACTGAGGGAACCCGCACTGTCGGAGGGGCAGTACTGAGGGAGTGTCGCACTGTCGGAGGGGCAGTACTGATGGAGAGCTGCACAGTCAGAGGGGCAGTACTGAGGGAGTGTCGCACTGTCGGAGGGGCAGTACTGAGGGAGTGCTGCACTGTCGGAGGGGCAGTACTGAGGGAGTGTCGCACTGTCGGAGGGGCAGTACTGAGGGAACCCGCACTGTCGGAGGGGCAGTACTGAGGGAGCGCCGCACTGTCGGAGGGGCAGTACTGAGGGAGCGCTGCACTGTCGGAGGGGCAGTACTGAGGGAGCGCTGCACTGTCAGAGGGGCAGTATTGAGGGAGCACCGCACTGTCGGAGGGGCAGTACTGAGGGAGCACCGCACTGTCGGAGGGGCAGTACTGAGGGAGAGCTGCACTGTTGGAGGGGCAGTACTGAGGGAGCGCTGCACTGTCGGAGGGGCAGTACTGAGGGAGCGCTGCACTGTCGGAGGGGCAGTACTGAGGGAGAGCTGCACTGTTGGAGGGGCAGTACTGAGGGAGTGTCGCACTGTCGGAGGGGCAGTACTGAGGGAGTGTTGCACTGTCGGAGGGGCAGTACTGAGGGAGCGCTGCACTGTCGGAGGGGCAGTACTGAGGGAGCGCTGCACTGTCGGAGGGGCAGTACTGAGGGAACCCGCACTGTCGGAGGGGCAGTACTGAGGGAGTGTCGCACTGTCGGAGGGGCAGTACTGATGGAGAGCTGCACAGTCAGAGGGGCAGTACTGAGGGAGTGTCGCACTGTCGGAGGGGCAGTACTGAGGGAGAGCCGCACAGTCGGAGGGGCAGTACTGAGGGAGTGTCGCACTGTCGGAGGGGCAGTGCTGAGGGAGAGCTGCACAGTCGGAGGGGCAGTACTGAGGGAGTGTCGCACTGTCGGAGGGGCAGTACTGAGGGAGTGCTGCACTGTCGGAGGGGCAGTACTGAGGGAGCGCCGCACTGTCGGAGGGGTAGTGCTGAGGGAGAGCTGCATTGTCGGAGGGGCAATACTGAGGGAGCGCCGCACTGTCGGAGGGGCAGTACTGAGGGAGCGCCGCACTGTCGGAGGGGCAGTACTGAGGGAGAGCTGCACTGTCGGAGGGGCAGTACTGAGGGAGAGCTGCACTGTCGGAGGGGCAGTACTGAGGGAGCGCCGCACTGTCGGAAGGGCAGTACTGAGGGAGAGCTGCAATGTCGGAGGGGCAGTACTGAGGGAGTGCTGCAATGTCGGAGGGGCAGTACTGAGGGAGCGCTGCAATGTCGGAGGGGCAGTACTGAGGGAGTGCCGCACTGTCGGAGGAGCAGTACTGAGGGAGTGCCGCACTGTTGGAGGGGCAGTACTGAGGGAGTGCCGCACTGTTGGAGGAGCAGTACTGAGGGAGCACCGCACTGTCGGAGGGACAGTACTGAGGGAGTGCTGCACTGTTGGAGGGGCAGTACTGAGGGAGAGCTGCACTGTCGGAGGGGCAGTACTGAGGGAGTGCCGCACTGTCGGAGGGGCAGTACTGAGGGAGTGCCGCACTGTTGGAGGGGCAGTACTGAGGGAGTGCTGCACTGTCGGAGGGGCAGTACTGAGGGAGTGCCGCACTGTTGGAGGGGCAGTACTGAGGGAGTGCTGCACTGTTGGAGGGGCAGTACTGAGGGAGAGCCGCACTGTTGGAGGGGCAGTCCCAGACATTAAATTGAGCTCTGTCTGCCCTCTCCGATGGATGTAAAAGGTTTCATGGCCACTATTTTGTAGAAGAGCAGGGGACTTCTCCCCAGTATCGTGGACAATATTTATCCCTCAAATAATACCCGGTCATTATCACATTGCTGTTTGTGGGAGGTTGCTGCGTGTTAATTGGCTGCCGTGTTTATGACATTACAGAAGTATTTCATTGGCTGTGAAGCGTTTTGGGACATCCCAAGCTTGTGAAACGTGTAATATTAATGCAAGTTCTTTCTTACTTTCTTCCAGCAATGTTTTTGTGTAAAATGAAGAGACTCTGGTGCAGTATGTTGCCTGTGAGTTATCTGTAATTAGCGATAAACAGTTGGCTAAGTGAGAAAGTGTCATCGGATCTGGCATCCGAAAGTTCCGTTAAATCCGTAAATGGGAAGTTTGCCCAGTATCCGGGGAGCAATCTCCCGCATTGGACCATTCCTTGCCCCGTTATATCCTGCGGGACATTGGGCGATATTTCGCACCCGACTCTCCGCACAGTGTATGGTTTAGCTCGGGGGCATTGCAGCCGTTCCACCGATGTTTAGGGTCCGATTGCGGGAGGGATGAGTTTGAAACATCCTCCATCCCCGGGGCTCCGTGCAATCTGCCCCCGCGCCTATCATCCCAGACCAGACAATTGCAGTTGTTCGAAAATCGCAAACTGGGCTTTCAGTCCAGCTTGTGGAACCTTCACCGAGGAACCGGAGATTCACATCGCTGATCAGTGCGTGGGACAGAAGGAGGTGGGGACATAGATATCAGTGTAAATGTGAGAGGTTTAAGACACAGATCAGGAAACGTTATTTACACAGTGGGCTGTGAGGCTCCACATTGTATGAGTGGAGTTAGTGCGTGGAATCACGGAAACAGGCCATTCAGCCCAACACATTTATTCTAGCGTTTATGCTCCACTCAAGCCTCCTCCCACCCTACTTCGTCTCACCCTATCACCCTTTCCCCCTCATGTGTTTATCCAGCTTCCCCTTAAATACATCGATACTATTCACCTCAACCCCTCCCTGTGGCAGCGAGTTCCACATTCTCACCGCTCTCTGGGTAAAGAAGTTTCTCCTGAATTCCCCATTGGATTTATTACTGACTGACTTATATTTGTGGACCCTAGTTCTGGTCTCCCCCACAAGTGGAAACATCTTCTCGACATCTACCCTATCAAACCCTTCATAATCTCAAAGACCTCGATCAGATCACTCCTCGAGAGAAACGAGCCCAGCCTGTTCAGTCTTACCCGACAGGCATAACATCTCTCTTCCAGTATCATCCTTGAAAATCTTCTTTGCACCTTCCCTAGTGCCACTATATCCTTTTTATAATAGGGCACCGAGAACTGTGCACAGTGCTCCAAGTGTGGTCTAACCCAGGTATATGGAGACCAGAACTGTGCACAGTGCTCCAAGTGTGGTCTAACCCAGGTATATGGAGACCAGAACTGTGCACAGTGCTCCAAGTGTAGTCTAACCCAGGTATATGGAGACCAGAACTGTGCACAGTGCTCCAAGTGTGGTCTAACCCAGGTATATGGAGACCAGAACTGTGCACGGTGCTCCAAGTGTGGTCTAACCCAGGTATATGGAGACCAGAACTGTGCACAGTGCTCCAACTGTGGTCTAACCCAAGTATATGGAGACCAGAACTGTGCACAGTGCTCCAACTGTGGTCTAACCCAGGTATATGGAGACCAGAACTGTGCACAGCGCTCCAAGTGTGGTCTAACCCAGGTATATGGAGACCATAACTGTGCACAGTGCTCCAAGTGTGGTCTAACCCAAGTATATGGAGACCAGAACGGTGCACAGTGTTCCAAGTGTGGCCTAACCCAGGTATATGGAAAACAGAAATGTGCACAGTGCTCCAAGTGTGGTCTAACCCAAGTATATGGAGACCAGAACGGTGCACAGTGTTCCAAGTGTGGTCTAACCCAAGTATATGGAGACCAGAACGGTGCACAGTGTTCCAAGTGTGGCCTAACCCAGGTATATGGAAAACAGAAATGTGCACAGTGCTCCATGTGTGGTTTACACAGATTATATGGGGTTTGGAACTGTGCACAGTGCTCCATGTGTCGTCTAAGCGAGACTCTGTACAAGTTTAACATAAATTCTCTGCTTTTGAATTCCATCCCTTGCAGAATGAAGGCTGGGACAATTGTTTGTGGCTCCTGATGCCGAACCCTAACTTTGCCGAGGGTGTGGTGGTTTGTGAGTAAGCGAGTTTTGAGCCGCACTTTCATCGCAGTTCGGCGACCGAGCAGGAGCAAGGAAATTCTCGGCACAAGCCAACATTTGGAAGTGGTGTTTGAAGGGAAGGACGATGGTTGAAACATGGAAAATAGGTGCAGGAGTAGGCCATTCGGCCCCTCGAGCCTGCACCGCCATTCAATATGATCATGGCTGATCCTCTATCTCAACACCATATTCCCGCTTTCTCCCCAGACCCCTTGATGCCTTTTGCTTCTAGAAATCTATCTATCTCCCTCTTAAATATATTCAGTGACTTGGCGCTAGAACCTGCACTTTTGAGTTTGCGATATTTCCGGTGTGGGCGTTAACAAAGGGTTTTCAGATCGCCGGTTTCTCGCCCATTCTCAAAACACCTCGTTTACATTTTTGAAAATGGGCGTTACCGCGAGCGATATCAAATGGGCGGGAGCGTTAAATTTTTTTGACCTTCTGCCGCAAAGTGTGGAAGTCCTTAGCAACAGCATGGCAACGCTCGATTCCCACGATTCAGGAGGTCGAAGGTCACCACAACATGCGCAGAAGAGGTTTACTGGAATGGTCCGGGGGGGTGAGGGACTTCAGGTGTGTGCAGAGACCGGAGAAGCTGGGATTGTTCTCCTTGGAGCAGAGAGGGTGAAGGGGAGATTTAATAGAGGTGCTCAAAATCATGGTTTTGAGAGAATAAATAAGGAGACTCTGTCACCAGTGACAAGAGGATCAGTAACCAGAGGAGACAGATTTAAGGTGATTGGTAAAAGAACAAAAGGCGACAGGAGGAAACATGTTTTTACGCAGCGAGTGGTCAGGATCCGGAATGTGCGGCCTGAGAGGGCGATGGAGGAAAACGCGATACAGGAAGCACCTAAAATCCAGAGCCCTCCGGATTACGGGCTTTTCCGGACTATCGATTTTATATTCGTACATCACAAATCTTGGAGCACAAACGATTCTAACTTTTCAAACACGGATTTCGTAATGTCAGAAAGGGCTGTTCGGGTGGGGCCCACCAAGGAGGCCCCACGGTAAGGGCAGCAGCGGTGGGGCGAGGTAACGATGGCGGAGCGGGGCGAGGTGAGCGGGGCGAGGTGAGCGGGGCGAGGCAAGCGGGGCGAGTGGGGCGGGGCGAGGCGAGGCAAGCGAGGCGAGCGGGGCGATGTGAGGCGAGGCTAGCGGGGCGAGGTGAGGTGAGGCAAGCGAGGTGAGCGGGGCGAGTGGGGCGGGGCGAGGTGAGGCGAGGTGAGCGAGGTGAGCGAGGCGAGGTATGCGGGGCGAGGTGAGGTGAGGCAAGCGAGGTGAGCGGGGCGAGTGGGGCAGGGCGAGTGGGGCGGGGCGAGGCGAGGCAAGCGAGGTGAGCGGGGCGAGGTGAGCGGGGCGAGGTGAGCGGGGCGAGGTGAGCGGGGCGAGTGGGGCAGGGCGAGGTGAGCGGGGCGAGTGGGGCAGGGCGAGTGGGGCGGGGCGAGGCGAGGCAAGCGAGGTGAGCGGGGCGAGGTGAGCGGGGCGAGGTGAGCGGGGCGAGGTGAGCGGGGCGAGGTGAGCGGGGCGAGGCGAGGCGAGGTGAGCGGGGCGAGGTGAGCGGGGCGAGTGGGGCAGGGCGAGTGGGGCGGGGCGAGGCGAGGCAAGCGAGGTGAGTGGGGCGAGGTGAGTGGGGCGAGGTGAGGCGAGGTGAGCGGGGCGAGGTGAGCGAGGCGAGGTGAGGGGGGCGGGGTGAGCGGGGCGAGGCGAGGCGAGGTGAGCGAGGCGAGGTGAGCGGGGCGAGGTGAGGCGAGGTGAGGGGGGCGGGGTGAGCGGGGCGAGGCGAGGCGAGGTGAGCGGGGCGAGGTGAGCGGGGCGAGTGGGGCAGGGCGAGTGGGGCGGGGCGAGGCGAGGCAAGCGAGGTGAGCGGGGCGAGGTGAGTGGGGCGAGGTGAGGCGAGGTGAGCGGGGCGAGGTGAGTGGGGCGGGGTGAGGCGAGGTGAGCGGGGCGAGGTGAGCGGGGCGAGTGGGGCAGGGCGAGTGGGGCGAGTGGGGCGGGGTGAGCGGGGCGAGGTGAGGCGAGGCGAGCGGGGCGAGGTGAGGCGAGGCGAGCGGGGCGAGGCGAGGCGAGGTGAGCGGGGCGAGGCGAGGCGAGGTGAGCGGGGCGAGGCGAGGCGAGGCGAGCGGGGCGAGGCGAGGCGAGGTGAGCGGGGCGAGGTGAGTGGGGCGGGGTGAGGCGAGGTGAGCGGGGCGAGGTGAGCGGGGCGAGTGGGGCAGGGCGAGTGGGGCGAGTGGGGCGGGGTGAGTGGGGCGAGGTGAGGCGAGGCGAGCGGGGCGAGGCGAGGTGAGCGGGGTGAGGTGAGGCGAGGTGAGCGGGGAGAGGCGAGGCGAGCGGGGCGAGGTGAGCGGGGCGAGGCGAGGCGAGGTGAGGGGGCGGGGTGAGCGGGGCGAGGCGAGGTGAGCGGGGCGAGGCGAGGCGAGGTGAGGGGGCGGGGTGAGCGGGGCGAGGCGAGGCGAGGTGAGCGGGGCGAGGCGAGGCGAGGTGAGCGGGGCGGGGTGAGGTGAGGCGAGGCGAGGCGAGGTGAGCGAGGCGAGGTGAGCGGGGCGAGGCGAGGCGAGGTGAGGGGGGCGGGGTGAGCGGGGCGAGGCGAGGCGAGGTGAGCGGGGCGGGGTGAGCGGGGCGAGGCGAGGCGAGGTGAGTGGGGCGGGGTGAGCGGGGCGAGGCGAGGCGAGGTGAGCGGGGCGAGGTGAGGCGAGGTGAGCAGGGCGAGGCGAGGCGAGGTGAGCGGGGCGAGGCGAGGTGAGGCGAGGTGAGCGGGGCGAGGCGAGGCGAGGTGAGCGGGGCGAGGCGAGGCGAGGTGAGCGGGGCGAGGCGAGGCGAGGTGAGCGGGGCGGGGTGAGGTGAGGCGAGGCGAGGCGAGGTGAGCGAGGCGAGGTGAGTGGGGCGGGGTGAGCGGGGCGAGGCGAGGCGAGGTGAGCGGGGCGAGGCGAGGCGAGGTGAGGGGGGCGGGGTGAGCGGGGCGAGGCGAGGCGAGGTGAGCGGGGCGAGGTGAGCGGGGCGAGTGGGGCGGGGCGAGGCGAGGCAAGCGAGGTGAGCGGGGCGAGGTGAGTGGGGCGAGGTGAGGCGAGGTGAGCGGGGCGAGGTGAGTGGGGCGGGGTGAGGCGAGGTGAGCGGGGCGAGGTGAGCGAGGCGAGGTGAGGGGGGCGGGGTGAGCGGGGCGAGGCGAGGCGAGGTGAGCGAGGCGAGGTGAGCGGGGCGAGGTGAGGCGAGGTGAGGGGGGCGGGGTGAGCGGGGCGAGGCGAGGCGAGGTGAGCGGGGCGAGGTGAGCGGGGCGAGTGGGGCAGGGCGAGTGGGGCGGGGCGAGGCGAGGCAAGCGAGGTGAGCGGGGCGAGGTGAGTGGGGCGAGGTGAGGCGAGGTGAGCGGGGCGAGGTGAGTGGGGCGGGGTGAGGCGAGGTGAGCGGGGCGAGGTGAGCGGGGCGAGTGGGGCAGGGCGAGTGGGGCGAGTGGGGCGGGGTGAGCGGGGCGAGGTGAGGCGAGGCGAGCGGGGCGAGGTGAGGCGAGGCGAGCGGGGCGAGGCGAGGCGAGGTGAGCGGGGCGAGGCGAGGCGAGGTGAGCGGGGCGAGGCGAGGCGAGGCGAGCGGGGCGAGGCGAGGCGAGGTGAGTGGGGCGAGGTGAGTGGGGCGGGGTGAGGCGAGGTGAGCGGGGCGAGGTGAGCGGGGCGAGTGGGGCAGGGCGAGTGGGGCGAGTGGGGCGGGGTGAGTGGGGCGAGGTGAGGCGAGGCGAGCGGGGCGAGGTGAGGCGAGGCGAGCGGGGCGAGGCGAGGTGAGCGGGGTGAGGTGAGGCGAGGTGAGCGGGGAGAGGCGAGGCGAGCGGGGCGAGGTGAGCGGGGCGAGGCGAGGCGAGGTGAGGGGGCGGGGTGAGCGGGGCGAGGCGAGGTGAGCGGGGCGAGGCGAGGCGAGGTGAGGGGGCGGGGTGAGCGGGGCGAGGCGAGGCGAGGTGAGCGGGGCGAGGCGAGGCGAGGTGAGCGGGGCGGGGTGAGGTGAGGCGAGGCGAGGCGAGGTGAGCGAGGCGAGGTGAGCGGGGCGAGGCGAGGCGAGGTGAGGGGGGCGGGGTGAGCGGGGCGAGGCGAGGCGAGGTGAGCGGGGCGGGGTGAGCGGGGCGAGGCGAGGCGAGGTGAGTGGGGCGGGGTGAGCGGGGCGAGGCGAGGCGAGGTGAGCGGGGCGAGGTGAGGCGAGGTGAGCAGGGCGAGGCGAGGCGAGGTGAGCGGGGCGAGGCGAGGTGAGGCGAGGTGAGCGGGGCGAGGCGAGGCGAGGTGAGCGGGGCGAGGCGAGGCGAGGTGAGCGGGGCGAGGCGAGGCGAGGTGAGCGGGGCGGGGTGAGGTGAGGCGAGGCGAGGCGAGGTGAGCGAGGCGAGGTGAGTGGGGCGGGGTGAGCGGGGCGAGGCGAGGCGAGGTGAGCGGGGCGAGGCGAGGCGAGGTGAGGGGGGCGGGGTGAGCGGGGCGAGGCGAGGCGAGGTGAGCGGGGCGAGGTGAGCGGGGCGAGTGGGGCGGGGCGAGGCGAGGCAAGCGAGGTGAGCGGGGCGAGGTGAGTGGGGCGGGGTGAGGCGAGGTGAGCGGGGCGAGGTGAGCGAGGCGAGGTGAGGGGGGCGGGGTGAGCGGGGCGAGGCGAGGCGAGGTGAGCGAGGCGAGGTGAGCGGGGCGAGGTGAGGCGAGGTGAGGGGGGCGGGGTGAGCGGGGCGAGGCGAGGCGAGGTGAGCGGGGCGAGGTGAGCGGGGCGAGTGGGGCAGGGCGAGTGGGGCGGGGCGAGGCGAGGCAAGCGAGGTGAGCGGGGCGAGGTGAGTGGGGCGAGGTGAGGCGAGGTGAGCGGGGCGAGGTGAGTGGGGCGGGGTGAGGCGAGGTGAGCGGGGCGAGGTGAGCGGGGCGAGTGGGGCAGGGCGAGTGGGGCGAGTGGGGCGGGGTGAGCGGGGCGAGGTGAGGCGAGGCGAGCGGGGCGAGGTGAGGCGAGGCGAGCGGGGCGAGGCGAGGCGAGGTGAGCGGGGCGAGGCGAGGCGAGGCGAGCGGGGCGAGGCGAGGCGAGGTGAGCGGGGCGAGGCGAGGCGAGGTGAGCGGGGCGGGGTGAGCGGGGCGAGGCGAGGCGAGGTGAGCGGGGCAAGGCGAGGCGAGGTGAGCGGGGCGGGGTGAGGTGAGGCGAGGCGAGGCGGGGTGAGCGGGGTGAGGCGAGGCGAGGTGAGCGGGGCGAGGCGAGGCGAGGTGAGCGGGGCGAGGCGAGGTGAGGTGAGCGGGGCGAGGCGAGGCGAGGTGAGCGGGGCGGGGTGAGGTGAGGCGAGGCGAGGCGGGGTGAGCGGGGCGAGGCGAGGCGAGGTGAGCGGGGCGAGGCGAGGCGAGGTGAGCGGGGCGGGGTGAGGTGAGGCGAGGCGAGGCGGGGTGAGCGGGGCGAGGCGAGGCGGGGTGAGGTGAGGCGAGGCGAGGCGAGGTGAGCGAGGCGAGGTGAGCGGGGCGAGGTGAGGTGAGGGGGGCGGGGTGAGCGGGGCGGGGTGAGCGGGGCGGGGTGAGCGGGGCGAGGCGAGGCGAGGTGAGTGGGGCGGGGTGAGGTGAGGCGAGGTGAGCGGGGCGAGGTGAGGCGAGGTGAGCGGGGCGAGGTGAGGCGAGGTGAGGGGGGCGAGGTGAGCGGGGCGAGGCGAGGCGAGGTGAGTGGGGCGGGGTGAGCGGGGCGAGGCGAGGCGAGGTGAGCGGGGCGAGGTGAGGCGAGGTGAGCGGGGCGAGGCGAGGCGAGGTGAGCGGGGTGAGGTGAGGCGAGGTGAGCGGGGCGAGGTGAGGCGAGGTGAGCGGGGCGAGGCGAGGTGAGGCGAGGTGAGCGGGGCGAGGCGAGGCGAGGTGAGCGGGGCGAGGCGAGGCGAGGCGAGGTGAGCGGGGCGAGGCGAGGTGAGCGGGGCGGGGTGAGGTGAGGCGAGGCGAGGCGAGGTGAGGCGAGGTGAGCGGGGCGAGGCGAGGTGAGGCGAGGTGAGCGGGGCGAGGCGAGGCGAGGTGAGCGGGGCGAGGCGAGGTGAGGCGAGGTGAGCGGGGCGAGGCGAGGCGAGGTGAGCGGGGCGAGGCGAGGCGAGGTGAGCGGGGCGGGGTGAGGTGAGGCGAGGCGAGGCGAGGTGAGCGAGGCGAGGTGAGCGGGGCGAGACGAGGCGAGGTGAGGGGGGCGGGGTGAGCGGGGCGAGGCGAGGCGAGGTGAGCGGGGCGAGGCGAGGCGAGGTGAGCGGGGCGAGGCGAGGTGAGCGGGGCGAGGTGAGGCGAGGTGAGCGGGGCGAGGCGAGGCGAGGTGAGCGGGGCGAGGCGAGGCGAGGTGAGCAGGGCGAGGCGAGGCGAGGTGAGCGGGGCGGGGTGAGGTGAGGTGAGGTGAGCAGGGCGAGGCGAGGCGAGGTGAGCGGGGCGAGGCGAGGTGAGGTGAGGTGAGCGAGGTGAGGCGAGGTGAGCGGGGCGAGGTGAGGTGAGGTGAGCGGGGCGAGGCGAGGCGAGGCGAGGTGAGCGGGGCGAGGCGAGGCGAGGTGAGCGGGGCGAGGCGAGGCGAGGTGAGCGGGGCGAGGCGAGGCGAGGTGAGCGGGGCGAGGTGAGGCGAGGTGAGCGGGGCGAGGCGAGGCGAGGTGAGCGGGGCGAGGTGAGGCGAGGTGAGCGGGGCGAGGCGAGGCGAGGTGAGCGGAGTGAGGTGAGGCGAGGTGAGCGGAGTGAGGTGAGGCGAGGTGAGCGGGGCGAGGCGAGGCGAGGTGAGCGGGGCGAGGCGAGGCGGGGTGAGGCGAGGTGAGGTGAGGCGAGGTGAGTGGGGCGAGGTGAGGCGAGGTGAGTGAGGCGAGGTGAGCGGGGCGAGGCGAGGCGAGCGGGGCGGGGTGAGGCGAGGTGAGCGGGGCGAGGCGAGACGAGGTGAGGCGAGGTGAGTGGGGCGAGGTGAGCGGGGCGAGGTGAGCGGGGCGAGGCGAGGCGAGGTGAGCGGGGCGAGGCGAGGCGAGGTGAGCGGTGTGAGGTGAGGCGAGGCGAGGCGAGGTGAGCGGGGCGAGGTGAGCGGGGCGAGGCGAGGCGAGGTGAGCGGGGCGAGGTGAGGCGAGGTGAGCGGGGCGAGGTGAGCGAGGCGAGGTGAGCGGGGCGAGGCGAGGCGAGGTGAGCGGGGTGAGGTGAGGCGAGGCGAGGCGAGGTGAGCGGGGCGAGGCGAGGCGAGGTGAGCGGGGCGAGGTGAGCGGGGCGAGGTGAGCGGGGCGAGGCGAGGCGAGGTGAGTGGGGCGAGGCGAGGCGAGGTGAGCGGGGTGAGGTGAGGCGAGACGAGGCGAGGTGAGCGGGGCGAGGTGAGGCGAGGCCCGAGGTCGGGCAGCGGCGGTGGGGAGAGGTAACAGTGACTGGGTTGCTCTGCGAAAAAGCCAGCACAGGCTCGATGGGCCGAATGACCTCTTTCTGTGCTGTACGATGATGCTATGTGGTGTTCATACTTAATGAAAGGTTTTGAGAGAGTAACTAATGAGACACTGTTCCCGGGGGCAGGAGGCTCGGTAACCAGAGGGACACAGATTGAAGGCGATTGGCCAAAGAACCCGAGGGGGAGATGGGGAGAATGTGTTTACGCAGCGAGTTGTTGTGATCGGGAACGCGCTGCCTGAAAGGGCGGTGGGAGCAGATTCAATAGTAACTTTCAAACCGGGAATTGGATAAACACTTGTACAGGATAAAAATGACAGGTCGATGGATAGTGGGTCTGATTGGATAGCTCGTTCACAGAGCACGATGAGCTAAATGGCCTCCTGTGTTGTACAAGTCTCTAATTCTATGATTCAGATGCCTCCACTAGTCTAGCTAACAACTGCTAGAAGGACAGATGGCAGAGAATAAGTTTTAAATTGGAATCATTAACATTGTGCTCCAGTTACAGACCGCAGCAAGTCGCTCAGCAACGCTTGGTTACCAGGGAGACCGAAAGCAGCAGCCACGAGTTGGATAAATACTTGTGAGGTGAATTTTGCATCTTTGCAATCCTTCAGCCTTCCTCCGTGTGTGTTGCTGTTGTAAGTACAATTGTGACAAACAAATGCTTGTTGGAAGCCACAAGATAGGAAAGAGCGTCCCAGAAATTGATGTGTGCAGTCCAACCATTGCTGTCAACAAGCTCCCCGCTGGAGTGGAACTAAACTATAGAACCAGTGGGAACCTGTTCAACCTTCATCGTCTCCAGGCCAGATCCATGGTCGTCCCAACCTCTGTCAATGAACTACAGAACACGGACGGTGCTTGCGTCTGCGCACATTCAGAGACCGAACTCCAAGCCATCGTCAACACCTTCATCGAGCATACAAAAGCATGGGCCCTACACTAAACATCCGTAAGACGCAGGTCTTCCACCAACCTGATCCCGCCATACAGCACTGCCCCCCAGTCATCAAGATCCACGGCCCTGGACAACGTGGACCACTTTCCCAACCTCGGGAGCCTATTATCAGCAAGGACAGACATTGATGACGAGGTCCAGCCTTCGGTCGCCTGAGGAAGAGAGTGTTCAAGGATCAGGCCCTCAAATCTGGCACCAAGCTCATGGTCTACAGGGCTAGAGTGATACCCACCCTCCTGTATGGCTCAGAGACGTGGACTATATACAGCTGGAGAAATACCACCAACGATGTCTCCGCAAGATCCTGCAAATCCCCTGGGAGGACAGATGCACAAACATCAGCGTCCTCGATCAGGCCAACATCCCCAGCATCGAAGCACTGACCACACTCGACCAGCTCCGCTGGGCGGGTCACATTGTCCGCATGCCCAACACAAGACTCCCAAAGCAAGTATTCTACTCGGAACTCCTTCACAGCAGGCGAGCCCCAGGTGGGCAGAGGAAACGTTACAAGGACACCTTCAAAGCCTCCCTGATAAAGTGCAAAATCCCCACTGACACTCTGCGAAATCTGTTTGGTGGTGTCGCTGCTGGACATAAATGCCTGGGTATCGTTATGGCTTTACTTAGATTCAGAGTTTCTACAGTCAACAGTTTACGAAGGATTGTCTCATGGCCAATGCCTAGTACAAAAAAGTCTCTAAGCATTTGTTCTAGGAATTCACAATGTCCTGCAAGGCGCCTTAGTTCGGCGACATAGGTCGCCACTTCCTGGCTCTTCGATCGTTGACACGTGTAGAACCGATATCCTGCCATCAAAATGCTTTCTTTAGGATTTAGGTGCTCCAGGACCAGCATAAACAACTCTTCATAGGATTTCTCTGTTGGTTTTGCCAGAGCTAGGAGATTCTTCATGAGGCCATAGGTTGTTGCCCCACAGACAGTTAGGAGGATCGCCCTTCATTTGATAGCGTTCTCGTCCCCTTCCAGCTTGTTGGTCACGAAGTATTGGTTGAGTCTCTCCACAAAAGCCTCCCAATCGTCCCCTTCTGAGAACTTCTCCAGGATACCAACTGTTCTTTGCATTTTTGCGCGGTCGTTCGTTACCTCATCGCCAATAAAAATAAAGGATGAAACTGAGTACTGTGAACAATGAGCAAGTGTGACCTTAGCTCTTTTAATAAGACTCCAGAGTGCAGGTACCTCATGGGTGGCCTGCTTATATACTGTGCTCCCAGGGGATGCTGGGATCGCTTGGGACTCCAACAGGTAGGCCCCCTGGTGGTAGTGTAATACAGGTTACAAGGGGTTAAATACATAACAGAAAGTAGTTTACTTTCTGGTCAATAGCTAACCGGTAGAATGGAAGGTGATTCGTGAATCTCACACATCACAGCCTGGGCACTAACTATTTGCACCATTTCCCATTGTACTTAGCCAAACACGGAGAAAGGTGAACTGCTGTTTGAGTCTGACAAGCCAAGGAGAAAGATCTTTTGCAAAATTCATTTCTCAAACTTCCTTTCAATGCGATTACTACTGACACTTCAAATTCAAAGTAATTGAGCTTGGTCCTTTGAATGAAGCTATCTCTCAGGCTCTCCAGCCCTCTCATCAGGCAGAGTCTCCTGTGTGTCTGTTTGCTGGAACCTTTTGCTTTGTGATGAGCCCGTGGGCATGGTTCTGATTCATGCATCAATGCTAGGCCTGCGGGCACTCTGCGCATGCATTGTGTAGTCTGTCATCTCATTATGTTGTCATGTCTGAGGAAGATGCAGTTGGTAATCTTTCAGATAAAGCTGAATTCACATCAGCTGCAACTCTCGCTCCCTCATACAATGTAAAGCACGAACTTGCATTTATAGAGTGCTGGAACTAGAGCCAATGAAGTACTCATTGAAGTGGAGTCACTGTTGTAATGTCGGAAAAGGTGGCAGCCAATTTGTGCACAGCAGGCTCCCACAAACAGCAATGGGATAACGACCAGCTAATCTGAACACGTGCTCTCACTTTTTCTGATAATCTCTTGCACGGAATCTTATCCATTGCCGTCTGGTAGTCCATACATACAACATCCATAGACACGCCCCTCACCACCATGTTAGTGATCTCCTCAAGAAATTCAATTACATTAGTCAGACTTGACCTATACTTCACTGCTCCACGCTGACTCTCTTTGATCAGCTGATAATTGTTCAAGTTCTCAGTCACAGTTGTAAGAAATCATGGATTGGAAGAAATAACTTGAGACAAAAAATTCTCTTCAGACTGGTGTTAGAATTGAAGATTCACTCCTAGAGCTATACACTCCACAATAGCTAGAGCTACTTAAACAGAGTGCAAATAAATAACTGATAACGGGCGGCTCCAAACATCTGAAGGCTAAGAATGTCTGACTCCAACCCTGGGAGGGTAAGGGCAGGAGAGATGGGCCTTCAGATGGTATAAACAGGAATGACATGTAGAGAGGAGGGTTTCACCTAAGAGTTGAGACAAAGAACTCAACGAGTCATTGGGCTGCCTGGTTTGGGAAGAGCCCTTATAGGTTAAATGGTCCTGTCCATTATTGTACGCCAGGCCCATCTCTAAAAAGAGAATAAAAGTGATATCGAAAGAGCTTTTCAGGGCAGAGAAGAACCATTTACACCACCAGCTGTCTCTCCGATCGGGCCTAGTACCAGCTACTTGTCACGGTCGTATGTCTACTATGTCTATCCTGATTGTGCATTATGTTTGACTATATTTGAACTACCGCTCCCTTAATAAAATACCTTATGGCTGCTAAGGCCCTTTGGGTAATCTGTGTGTGACCTGTGATCCTAATCTTACAGTGATGTCAGAAGTGGGATTCACAGTGTTGGGGCTAGTAAGGTTTCGGGTTGGAGGAACCAGAGAGACTTGATTGACCGTGCAAGATTGTCACCAAGTCTGGCTATGAGACCCTCTCCGTGAGAGAGAGAGAGAGAGATGGAGCATGTCAAATAGGTGAAACTTAACACAAAATGCTGGGTGCCTATTATGGAGAAAATGGCACAAACAGTCTAAATGAGCAGGAGAGAGAGAGTTGGAGATAACAAGGGAAAAATATCGAAATTGCACACTGACCGATCTGAGAAATTAGCAATAGAAGGACAAAAACTGGGAATTAGAGAATACATTGCTGAGACAACAATTGTAAAAAAACAGAACCAACACAGAAGTTTTAGCTTTTGTGCTCAGAAAAATAAAACACAAGAATGAAAAGAACCTTAAAAATGCTGGAATTTCAGTTTGTGTGAAAGTATATGTTAAAGTGTGGAAATTTCCCTGATTATGAATGCTTCAGAAGTTACAATATTCCTTTTGTCTGAAAGTCTGTCTTTAAAAAAAGGTCAGTTATGTTTGTTTTAGCTCCACCCACTTCTCTGTGCACAGAGCTAAAAGCCATTTAACCCTTTGTCGTCTTATCTGGATTTTGGAAGTTTTAAGAAAGTGTGATTAAATTTATTTCAATTTAAAATTATGTGCTCAGAATTGAACATAAGAACATACATTTAATAAGATCATGGCTGATCTGATCATGGACTCAGCTCCACTTCCCTGCCTGCTCCCCATAACCCTTCACTCCCTTATCGCACAAAAATCTGTCTATCTCCGCCTTAAATATATTCAATGACCCAGCCTCCTCAGCTCTCTGGGGCAGAGAATTCCACAGATTTACAACCCTCTGAGAGAAGAAATTCCTCCTCATCTCAGTTTTAAATGGGCGGCCCCTTATTCTGAGACTATGTCCTCTAGTTTTAGTTTCCCTCATGAGTGGAAATATCCTCTCTGAAATCTTGACCAGCCCCCACATTATCTTATATCTTTTAATAAGATCACCTCTCATTCTTCTGAACTCCAATGAGTATAGGCCCACCCTACTCAACCTATCTTCATAAGTCAACCCCCTCATCTCCGGAATCAACCTAGTGAACCTTCTTTGAACAGCCTCCAATGCAAGTATATCCTTCCTTCAATACGGAGACCAAAACTGCACGCAGTACTCCAGGTGTGGCCTCACCAATAACTTGTACAGTTGTAGCAGGACTTCTCTGCTTTTATACTCTATCCCCCTTGCAATAAAGGCCAACATTCCATTTGCCTCCCTGATCACTTGCTGTACCTGCAGACTAACTTTTAGTGTTTCATGCACAAGGACCCCCAGGTCCCTCTGCACTGCAGCACGTTACAATCTTTCTCTATTTAAATTATAATTTGCTTTTCTATTTTTTCTGCCAAAGTAGATAAACTCACATTTTCCCACATTACACGCCATCTGCCAAATTTTTGCTCACTCACTTAGCCTTTGCAGATTTTTTGTATTAGAGACGCAGGTGCAGACTTATTTTGACAATGATTGATGCAGCTATGAAATGCACAAAAGACAGTTTATTTTACAAAAGATAAGCTTCAGCCTTGAAGTTACAGTTGCCATGCTGTCTGCTAAAAAAATGAATTGGGGTTTTTCAACGTACTTTGGTTTAATTAGTTTACAGTAAAAGTAGTTGCTATTGTCACATATAGTCTTATATAGTTTAAATTAAAAAATGTGTGTCTCATTTTAAATTAAATTGAATGTTTAAAAAGCATTGTCTTCTTAATTTGGTTACTGTAAGTCCAAGACACCCACTAAGTTTTTGACAAGTAGGAAGTAATTAGTAATTATAAATTAGGTTGAAAGGAAAAATATGAATAGCCTGTGATGATGATAAGCCCCAATGAGAAAGAGAAAGTTACTGCTTCTTCCTACGATCGTTGCAGTGTCCCATTTTGTAAACAAAAGCCTGTATGAATGTCTCGAAGCGATAAGTTGAGGGAAGGCCACCCTCTTTTACCTTCTGTGTAGAACGTATGATGTTTGCTAAAAGGTGACAACTAATTTTTCTCCAGTTATATTCAGTATTTATTTAGTCATTGAAAAGGCATCTGAAGAAAGAACGTAATTTACTGGGGGGGCGGGGAGGGGTTTCAATAAAAAATATGTTGATAACTTGTGCCAAGGAAGAATGCTTGATCTATGTTTTCTAGCTTTAATATTGTACTGGACAGTAAAGTTCCTCCAGGGCTCATGAATGAAATATGAAAGGTAATTAATGGGATGTATAAAATGAAGAGAGGAAGTGATTGAGGATCAAATTTTCTTTTATAACACTCTCGTGAAGTGCCTTGAGACATTATACTATGTCAAAGGCGCTATATAAATACAAGTTACATAAGAACATAAGAAATAGGAGCAGGAGTAGGCCATACGGCCCCTCGAGCCTGCTCCGCCATTCAATAAGATCATGGCTGATCCGATCATGGACTCAGCTCCACTTCCCCGCCTGCTCCCCATAATCCTTTATTCCCTTTATCATTTAAGAAACTGTCTATTTCTGTCTTAAATTTATTCAATGTCCCCAGCTTCCACAGCTCTCTGAGGCAGCGAATTCTACAGATTTACAACCCTCTGAGAGAAGAAATTTCTCCTCATCTCAGTTTTAAATGGGCGGCCCCTTATTCTAAGATCAGGCCCCCTAGTTCTAGTCTCCCCCATCAGTGGAAACATCCTCTCTGCATCCACCTTGTTATCGGTGTTGTTGTAAGATAGTAACAGGAGAATGGAATTTCTCTTGCTTTCTAGTGAAATTCAGGAAAGTGTAGTTACGGATAGCAAATTGATAGCTTGGAGACATTTGCGTCCTTGCCTATGATGAACTTTTTTAAGAAAACTGAATTTGATAGTCCGGCCACACCCGAGACATCGGGATCATGCAGAGGAAGATGAGCAAAGATCTGCAGATGACTACAATCTTCTGATAACATCCCCTGAAAGCCCGAGAATGGCTTGTATCAGATGGCCAATGTGCCATGATATTGAGATACCGCTATGTACGTGCAAATGAATTTGCAGTGAAGAATGGGTCTGAGACATGCTCAGTTACTTGACAACAGCAAGATATTGTTGGATGGTGCAGATACCATGGTAAGTACTGCAGGGAATCGAATATGACCAGCGTGATCTCCTGGATTGTTTCGATTGCCTGGATGGTGGGAGAGGAATTTTCTCCCCAATTGACCTGGGTTTTTATCTGTTTTTTGCCTCTCTCAGGGGATCACATGGCTCCGGTTGGGGTGGAGTGTAGAATGTTTCGGTGCCAGGCATATAGCGGTTGTGTGAGGCGGACTGGTTGGGCCGGGTGCTCTTTACCTTTCCGCCATTGTTCACTGTTCATAGGTTTATATGTAACCTTCAGGGCCGCTGACCGAGGGCCGTGTGGCTCTTTGTCGGTCGGCACGGACACGATGGGCCGGAATGGCCTCCTTCTGCGCCGTAAATTTCTATGTTTCTATGTTGCAATATAAAATAGTTAATGTGGTTCAGGAGAGTGAGCCAACTTTTAAAGAATTGGCACATACTCCATCGAGAAACTATCGAATGAAACAATCAGGATAGAGTTAAACACACTGCTACCTGTTAGAGGGGTTGAAATTGAAGTTGAAGTGGAGAGTTAGACGGAATTTGTTTTGGGACAATTGAAGGCTCAGGAGAAATAAGTTTAGCAAGAATTATCCACAAGATGGATACGAGTAAATGTGCGATTTGGAGAATCTATTAAATCCATGACTTGTTGATTCTATGCGAAACAGTCGTGTCACTTGAAATGATTGTAAGACTGAATTTAACTGTGACTGTAATAATTGTGTTTTGTAGGTAACAGAGCGTGGGAAAAGCCAGTACGACTCCAGTAGGAGGTGGTTTTGGTAGTGCCTCCTGTGTCTCTATTACCGCAATTACCATGCTCTATGGGTCGAAAAGGACCTGTCCCATTGACAGCATAGGGAACGACTCACATTGGTGGGATATTGGGCTTAATATATCGACACACCCTTAGGTCTGTATTATTTCACGTGCTCTGGTAGTTCTCCAACTTGTAATGATAGTATATTTGATATATGTACCCCGTGTAGCAAGACTTTGATGCATAAGCCAATTATATACTCATGTCTATGACTAACCAGAACTAAAAGATAATTAATTGAGCACACCGAAAGTGGAGATCCGAAGCAAAGTTGAGGAGACCCCAGGCAGGGTACAATATCTCAGGTGGGGAAGAATTGAACACTGGAACAGTGAATTGAATTTGAGAAAGGGGTCATAGGTTGCTCCTCCCCCTCCCCCTCAGAATGGACTGTAAGAAAGAGAATTCTTCCTTTTTGAAGCTCCCTGCTAACTAACGGCCACGTTGTGAAAGCAGTAAGTAGAATATGGGACCACGAGTGGTGGGAAGCAGCTTATAATGCCAGCCAGCATCTGTGGGCACGAATGGTTTCAGCGAGATAACCTAGAACTCGCTGGGCCGAGTCAAAAGCCGATTGCGAGAAGTCGTAGGGATATTTCTTTCTCAAAGTGGGGAATTGTAAGGCCAAGAATGGCCTTTCTGACTCCAACCCTGGGAGGGTAAGGACAGGAGAGTTGGGCCTTCAGACAGTATAAACAGGAATGACATGTGGAGAGGAGGGTTTCACCTAAGAGTTGAGACAAAGAGCTCGACAAGTCATTGGGCACCCTGGTTTGAGAAGAGCCCTTACAGGTTAAATGATCCTGTCCATTATTGTATGCCAGGGCCTCCCCTAAATAGAGAATAAAAGTGATATCGACAGAGCTTTTCAGGGCAGATAGTGCAGAGAAGAACTGTTCGTGCCACTGGCCATCTGTCTGATCGGGACTAGTACCAGCTACTTGTCATGGTCGTATGTCGACTATGTCTATCCTGATTGTGTGTTGTGTTTGACTATATTTGAACTACTGCTCCTTAATAAAATGCCTTATAACTCCTAAGGCCCTTTGGGTATCTGTGTGTGACCTGTGATCCCAATCTTACACTCTGTCCCTGATGATAGATTCTAGTAACTTCCCGACAACTGCTGTTACACGGACTGGTCTGCAGTTACTTGGCTTCTCTTTCCCTTCCTTCTTAAATAACAGAACTATATTTGCAATTTTTCAATCCAAAGGCACAATTCCTGAATCTAGAGAACTTTGGAACTGCATCTGCAATTTCCCCACTTTTCTTTTGATGCATTCCGAGGCTATGGGCATCACTGTCAAGGCCGGCATTTATTGCCCATCCCTAATTGCCCTTGAGAAGGTGGTGGTGAGCCGCTTTCTTGAACCGCTGCAGTCCGTGCTCCCACAGTAAGTCAAACGAGCCAAAGGTGATCAGCGGACACCCTCAAAGCCTCCATGGTAAAGTGCGACATCACCACTGACACCTGGGATACCCTGACCGAAGACCACCTTAGGTGGAGAAAGTGCATCCGGGAGGGCATTGAGCTCTTCGAATCTCAACCCCACAAGCGTGAAGAGGTCAGGCGCAGGCAGCGGAAGGAGCATGCGGCAAACCAGCCCCACCCACTCCTCCCCCCGACAAATGTCTGTCCCACCTGTGACAGGGTCTGTGGCTCTCGTATCGGACTGTTCAGCCACCAAAAGACTCACTTTCGGAGTGGAAGCAAGTCTTCCTCGATTCCGAGGGACTGCCTATGATGAGTGCTGTTTGGATGGAGTGCCAGGATTTTAATATCCTGGAGCGGAAACAATCAGGCCCAGGAGGCTTATCTACCTTTAGTCCCATTATTTTCTCCTTTACCATTTATTTAGTTATATTAAATCCGTTAAGTTCACCCCTGGACTTATTTTTAGGTTCTCTTGACCGCTGTTATTTTGTTTTCTTCCTCAACTGTGACAATGGATGCAAAGTATTCCTTTAACTAGTCTGCCATTTAATTAATGTCTGTTTTAGTCTCGCCTGCATCTATCTTTAGTGGGCCTACATGTTACCGCTCTCTGGGGGTGAAATTGTCCCATTTTTTAGCCCCGTTCGCGCCTCTGGGGGCGCTAGCAGGGCACAAGGCATGTTTTGCCCAAGGACGGAGGGCACTACTGCCTCCTGGGAAATTGCCCGGGAGTCTGTAGCAATGCCGTGCCTCGCGGTCAACGCCCCGCAGGGGGAAGTTGCCCCTGTGGGCCGCGAAGCTGCCCACCATCCTCTCTGGGTGCGGTTCTTAAAGGGGAGGGCATTCGCGCCTCGGGCCACCATCTTTTGTTGTCGGCCAACTCCTGGGTCGGCTCAACGATGGCGGTCCTAGCGTGGCTCTCGGCCCGGTCGCACGCTACCCCAGGGGCCCAGCGGAGCATGGCAGAGGCCGTGTGGAGTGCACAGAGGCCCGACCCTTTCAGTGAAGGGGAGGGGTGTTGAAGCGCGTCGGCGCTACGCGGAGCATCCGTTTAGCGCTTCCCTCAGCGCCCCAGTAGCGCCCTGGTTACCGCCCCCAAAGGACGTGGAGCGCGGAAGATTTCGTTCCGCTTCCTCCGAAGGGTGGTGAGGGCAATTCTGCGATTTGGGCTGGACTTTCGCACCGGGTGCTTAAAGCCCCAGAAAGGTTCCTGCCCCCAATCGGGGTATGGGGCCATTCCGCCCCCCACCCCCCCTCCTCTTAACATATCTGGAAAAACCTTTTTCTGTTAGTTTTGAAATCTGTTGCAAATTCCTGCTCAAACTTCCTTTTCCCATTAATTTCAATTGCAAAGATAATCCAGGCGTGTTAATTGGTCAGCCGATTCACCGGCGTTCAAGTTACGCTCTCGCACATGATGAATTTCCAGCCCCAGGGCTTTACTCAACCCAAGAAAAGGTTTGCTTCATTTATTCTTTGCTCAATGTCTCCGTACACGTGCTGTGTGTTATGAAAAGATCTTAAATTGCAAGATTTATTCACAACCTTTCTCCAGATTTGAATAATGACATCCCTTCTGGTATTCATTGTCTCCAATGTTTGGCGTTGCGGTGTGGGTCAGCATGAATGAGTGAGATTCAGCTGCTGTAACCAGGTAAAATACGACTAAGAATGAAGAGTAACTAATTCCAAATTTCAAAGTTTCATTTGTTGCATTTAGAGAATGCTGCATTTGCTAAATGAACAGTCATTTACATTGTTTTATTCCAAAAAGTTATCTCAGAAATGGAACCAGAGTTTGCTTTATATGAAAGATGTTGAGGTTATTTGCTCTGCCCTTTGGGACGTTCAGGCTCAGTGCCTCCCCACCATAGCACACTGGAGCACGCACTGCGCCTGGTGAACACCAAGCCCCACTGTGCTCTGTCATTGGCCACGCTGGGACAAGGACAAGCTGGGAATTGTAGCAGGCTGTCTTGTTGAGTCCCTTCAGCTGATGGTGATGGATCTCGGGATGCTCCCTGAACATCCGTGGGAGACAGAAGCCTGCAATGGCAGGCACGGCGTTCCGGCTGGTCGCTGTTGGGGTTCTCCATGAGGGTCTTGACGTTCCAGGTCCCGAACTTCATACTGACGAAGTGGAAGATGCCTGTGTGTGAGTTCTTTTAACGTGGGGTGGCTGCTGCACACCGGCAACCACACGGGCTTAGCTGAGCAAGGTCTTGGTCCAGTGGCAAGGGGGTCCAAGACGACTGGAGACCAGGCTCTGCTGTATGGGCCTCGTTGTCTACGGCGAGATGTTGGCCGCAGGCTCAGCGCTGGGTAGCACCCTTGGTGCTAGGTGGTCCAAGGCTGGGTTGGGGGCAGGCATTGGGAGGGTCAGTGGCCCACTGGGGTTCAGAGTGGGAGGTGAGGGGGGTCACAGCCGTGGTACTCATCACGTGCTGGAGGAGGAGAAGAGGCCAGGTCACCAGCGGGGAAGGAGAGGTTCAGTCATCGCTGAGGTAAGGGGGGAGGCCAGCCTTCCAATGGAGGTCAGTGTTGGACACGGTTTGAGTAGAAATATCATTACACAGGTGGGTTTTGTTATATATGTAAACCTGTAAATACCTTGTTTAACCACCAGAGGGCTCATTCCCTGGAGTCCCAAGCGACACCACAATCCCTTGGGAGCACAGGTATTTAAGGAGGCCTCACAGCCTGGAGAGGCACTCTGGAGACCTGTAATAAAGTCACACATTACTTTAAGCTTACAGTATCTAGTCAGATTCTTTATTCAAGACTTAACAGGTTTATTGTTTGCATTGCAAACCCTGGGAATGTTTCCTTCCCATCTCTTCCAGCAGCAGTCCAGCTGATCCAGGTTGCCAGCTAGCACTCCCAATTTCCAAACTCCTTCCAAACGCCTGTACCAAAACATTCCAATGACATGGAAGGGATGGGTCCCGGGACTCCTTGACCTGTGACTTCCTGCATACACGGTTGAGCAGAGCCCCAGATCTTCAAAGGCCGGTACCCTGTGAAGAATTAGCGCACCCAAGTGTCTTCAGTATTGATCGTCAGGCCATTCCATTATCTCAACCCCTGAAGGTATGGCAGGGCAACGTTTCTGTTCAACTTTTTGGGTGGGAGACTCCGGGGGTTAGAAGGTCATCTTCCCAGAGGTTGCCAGGGTGGAGAATCCACTTTGTAACATAAGAACATAAGGAATAGGAACAGGAGTAGGCTATACGGCCCCTCGAGCCTGCTCCGCCATTTAATAAGATCATGGCTGATCCGATCATGGACTCAGCTCCACTTCCCCGCCCGCTCCCCATAACCCCTTATCCCCTTATCGTTTAAGAAACTGTCTATCTCTGTCTTAAATTTATTCAATGTCCCGGCTTCCACAGCTCTCTGAGGCAGTGGATTCCACAGATTTACAACCCTCTGAGAGAAGAAATTCCTCCTCATCTCAGTTTTAAATGGGCGGCCCCTTATTCTAAGATCATGGCCTCTAGTTCCAGTCTCCCCCATCAGTGGACACATCCTCTCTGCATCCACCTTGTCAAGCCCCCTCATAATCTTATACGTTTTGATAAGATCACCTCTCATTCTTCTGAACTCCAATGAGTAGAGGTCCAACCTACTCAACCTTTCTTCATAAGTCAACCCCCTCATCCCCGGAATCAACCTACAGGGCAGTTAATGGTCAAACCACGTTGGTGTGGGATGGGAGTCACCTATAGGCCCAACCCAGGTAAGCATGGCAGGTTTCTTTCCCTAAAGGGACATCAGTGACCCGGTTGGGATCTTTACCGCAATCCGACAGCTTCACGGTCACCTTTACTGAGAAGAGAATGTTATTTCCAGATTCATTTAATTAACCGAATTCCAATTCGCAAGCTGCCCACGGTGGGATCTGAACTCACGCCTCCGGATCTTAAGTTCGGAGTGCGTGCTATGAAAATAATTGTAACTGTCGGAACTGCTGCAATGTGTGTCTGAGGGAACGGTGGCTCCTGTGCTGACTGGCAGTGCGCGAAACGTAGAATTAGAAGCTCGCTTCATGAATTTTAATATAAAATTTAATATCAAATGAAACGTGCTCCCAATGCTCGACGCTGGGTACATGTTGCAGACTCTGCACACACGGTTGGGGGAGTGGAGGGGGGGCGGTGGGGGGGTATAGAACCCGGATTATTTTATCAGAGTCGGTCCCATTCAGAGACCGAGGTCATGAGCCACAAAACGACACAGGATCCATTGTAGAGAGCAGTCAGAGAGCGCCCATTCACCGTTAATAGTTACATTTATGTAGTGTCAGCGGCTCAGAAAAATCAATATAGATTTTGTCGGATTTAATCATAAACTGGTAACAGCAGACGATAAAATTAAATTCTCCTCAGAGTAAAACGTCATCAAGTGAATTATGCCGTTGGAATGTGATTAGGTCTAAAGCTGCGAGTCTCTTTTACATAAAGGTGGGACTTGTTACTCACAGGCAAGATCAATAAGTTGTTTATACACAAATTCTAATAACAGCCAGAGTCCCAAGAGAGAGACCAGCGGCTTGTATGGAGAAACCTACTGCACTGAGGGGGCGCGGTTAAATAGGATTACACGGGATAGACGGCCCAGAAACAGGCCATTCGGCCCAACCAGTCCGTGCCGGCGTTTATTGCCCCACTCGAGCCTCCTCCCGTCTTTCCTCTTCTAAATCTATCAGCATAACCCTCTATTCCCTCCTCCCCCATATGTTTATCCAGCCTCCCCTTAAACACATCGATACTATTCACCTCAACCCCTCCCTGTGGCAGCGAGTTCCACATTCTCACCGCTCTCTGGGTAAAGAAGTTGCTCCTGAATTCCCCATTGGGTTTCTGGGTGACTATCTTATATTGATGGCCTCTAGTTATGCTCTTCCCCACAAGTGGGAACATTCTCTCTGGATCCACTCTATCCCAAACGTTTTATGATTTTAAAGACTTCGATTAGGTCACACCTCTGCCTTTTTTTTTCAAGAGAAAAGAGACCCAGCCTGTTCATCCTTTCCTGATATGTATACCCTCGCATTTCTGGTATCATCCTTGTAAACCTTCCCTGCCCCCTCTCCAGTGCCTCAATATCCAGGAGGCTGGGCTGAATGGCCGAATGCCAACTTGTCTACGATAAAATTCGCTGCTTCTAACCCTGTGGTGGCCTGCAGTCTGGGCCTTGCATCTTAATCGACTGATAGAATCATAGAATCAGACAGCAGTAGGTGGCCTTTTGGCCAATTGTGTCTGTGGCTAGCCCACAGCGGCCCATTGCAGAGTGGCTCAGGGACCGAGGGAGAGGGTTCTTGGATACAGCATGGGGGGTCCTGGTGCAGAGGGTCCGGAGGAGGAGGTCCTGGTGGAGGGGGTCCAGAGGAGGAGATCCTGGTGGAGGGGGTCCAGAGGAGGAGGTCCTGGTGGAGGGGGTCCGGAGGAGGAGATCCCGGTGGAGGGGGTCCTGATGGAGGGGGTCCGGAGGAGGAGGTCCTGGTGGAGGGGGTCCTGCTGGAGGAGGTCCTGGTGGAGGGGGTCCGGAGGAGGAGGTCATGGTGGAGGGGGTCCTGGTGGAGGAGGTCCAGAGGAGGAGGTCCTGGTGGAGGGGGTCCGGAGGAGGAGGTCCCGGTGGAGGGGGTCCTGGTGGAGGGGGTCCTGGTGGAGGGGGTCCGGAGGAGGAGGTTCTGGTGGAGGAGGTCCTGGTGGAGCGGGTCCTGGTGGAGGGGGTCCTGGTGAAGGGGGTCCGGAGGAGGAGGTCCTGGTGGAGTGGGTCTGGAGGAGGAGGTTCTGGTGGAGAAGGTCCTGGTGGAGGGGGTCCGGAGGAGGAGGTCCTGGTGGAGAGGGTCCTGGTGGAGGAGGTCCTGGTGGAGGGGGTCCGGAGGAGGAGGTCCTGGTGGAGGAGGTCCTGGTGGAGGGGGTCTGGAGGAGGAGGTTCTGTTGGAGGAGGTCCTGGTGGAGGGGGTCCGGAGGAGTAGGTCCTGGTGGAGAGGGTCCTGGTGGAGGAGGTCCTGGTGGAGGGGGTCCGGAGGAGGAGGTCCTGGTGGAGGAGGTCCTGGTGGAGGGGGTCCAGAGGAGGAGGTTCTGGTGGAGGAGGTCCTGGTGGAGGGGGTCCCGGTGGAGGGGGTCCTGGTCGAGGAGGTCCTGGTGGAGGGGGTCCGGAGGAGGAGGTCCTGGTGGAGGAGGCCCTGGTGGAGGAGGTCCTGGTGGAGGGGGTCCCGGTGGAGGAGGTTCTGGTGGAGGGGGTCCGGAGGAGGAGGTTCTGGTGGAGGGGGTCCCGGTGGAGGAGGTTCTGGTGAAGGGGGTCTGGAGGAGGAGGTTCTGGTGGAGGGGGTCCCGGTGGAGGAGGTTCTGGTGGAGGGGGTCTGGAGGAGGAGGTCCTGGTGGAGGGGGTCCTGGTGGAGGAGGTCCTGGTGGAGGGGGTCCGGAGGAGGAGGCCCTGGTGGAGGGGGTCCGGAGGAGGAGGTCCTGGTGGAGGGGGTCCCAGTGGAGGGGGTCCGGAGGAGGAGGCCCTGGTGGAGGGGGTCCCGGTGGAGGAGGTTTGGAGGAGGAGGCCCTGGTGGAGGAGGTCCGGTGGAGGAGGTCCTGGTGGAGGGGGTCCCGGTGGAGGGGTTCCGGAGGAGGAGGTCCTGGTGGAGGCGGTCCCGGTGGAGGGGTTCCGGAGGAGGAGGTCCTGGTGGAGGCGGTCCCGGTGGAGGGGGTCCGGAGGAGGAGGCCCTGGTGGAGGAGGGATGTCCTGTACCCGCAGGGAGGAGGAGACCACCTTGCCCCCTTTGCCCTCCTGTCCCTCTCTCCTCCAGCAGCGGGTGCTGCACTGCCCGGCTGCATGTCCTCCTCCCGTTCCTTGCCCAGACCAAGGGGGACCCTGAGCCAGATGCCCGTGACCAAGCACTTTCTCCCGGTGACTCCGATTGGCTGACCAATCGCTGGAGCAGCACATCACTCACTCGATTTAGGTGGAGTCCCCAGAGAATTTGCGTAATAAATGTTGCTGGAGAGTTGGTGAAGCAGGGGCCAAGTGTCCCAGAAAGTCTCCCGAAGTGTTTCTAAAGTCGGCTTCAAACCTCCAGCAGCAAGTGAACAGCAAAAGGTGATTTACCTTGAAGCAGCACTCGAAATCCTCAGCAACGACTTGTTTGCTCCCAATCAGTGGGTCACTGTTAGGAGAGGCCGTTGGGTCAAACGCTAGCCAACAAAACGCCATACAGCCCCAATAATGAACACTGGCTGGCAATTTAAGTGGCAATTACCTCCATAACGATCCTCTGGGCACTCGTTCACAGCACAACCTTCAACTCCTTTACCAAGATGGCGTTAAACGTGGGCTAAACCGACATTTCAGATTAAAACCCCAGCTTAGACACCTCAGAGGATTGTCAGTGCCTGAAGGCATAAGAACATAAGGAATAGGAGCAGGAGTCGGCCACCTGGCCCCTCAAGCCTGCTCCGCCATTCAATACGATCATGGCTGATCTGATCCTGAACTCAGCTCCACTTCCCCGCCCGCTCCCCATAACCCTTTACTCCCTTATCGTTCAATAATCTGTCTACCTCCGCCTTAAATATATTCAATGACCCAGTCTCCGCAGTCTCTGGGGCAGAGAATTCCACAGATTTACGACCCTCTGAGAGAAGAAATTCCTCCTCATCTCAGTTTTAAAGGGGCGGCCCCTTATTCTGAGACTATGTCCCCTAGGCCGACACACCCGACCTGTGTGGGAACATGGGAGCAACAGGCGGGACATAAAAGTGTATTGAGTTGCCCAGCCCCTGCAGGGAGCAGCGCGAGCAGGTCAGAGAGGGAACAGGGTGACTACATTCGACATCACAGGAAGGCAGGGAAGTTGGTAAGTTTTTCTCTCTCATTTCTTGCCTTAAATTAAGAGCCTTACATTAGGGGCTGGGATTAAAAACTAAAAACTAAATCTAATTAATTAAATATATTAGAGATGGCAGGGCAGACGATGTGTTTCTGCTGCAACATGTGGGAGCCGGTGACCACCATTGAGGTCCATCGCGACCAGATCCGCAGTAAGTGTCTGCAGCTCGAGGAACTTTGGCTCCGTGTTGATGAGCTGGAATCCGAGATGCAGACACTGCGATACATCAGGGAGGGGGAGAGTTACCCAGATGCCACAATCCAGGAGCTACTCACACCAATTGGAGTAATTCATTCAAATTCGATCCGTGGTCAGGGACAGGAGGGTGTGACTACGAGTGAGGCAGATATGGGGATCCAGGAGGTAGTGATGGAGGAGCCTCAGCCCTTGCTCTTGTCCAACAGGTTCGAGGCTCTTGCTCCCTGTGTGGACGAGGGCAGGGACTGCAGGGAGGATGGTCAAACTGACCACAGCACCGTGGTCCAGGGGGCCATTCACGTGGGGGGAGTAAATAGAAACTTTGTAGTGGTAGGGGTCACTATCATTAGAGGGATAGATATTGTTCTCTACAGCCGAGAGCATGAGTCCTGAAGACTGTTTGCCTGCCCGGTGCCAGGGTTAAGCACATATCCTCAGGGCTGGAGAGGAACTTGGAGTGGGAGGGGGAAAGATCCTGTTGTCGTGGTCCACGTGGGCACCAATGACATAGGTAGGACAAAGAAAGAGGTTCTGCTGAGGGATTATGAGCAGCTAGGGGCCAAATTAAAAAGCAGAACCACAAGGTAATAATCTCTGGATTACTACCTGAACCACGAGCTAATTTGCAAAAGGGTAAATAAGATCAGAGAGTTAAACACGTGGCTCAAAGTCTGGTGTGGGAGAAATGGGTTTCGGTTCCTGGGGCACTGGCACCAGTACTGGGGTAAGGGGGAGCTGTTCCATCGGGACGGGCTCCACTTGAACCATGCTGGGACTAGGGTTCTGGCGAATTAAATAACTAAGGCTGTAGAGAGGGTTTAAACTAAATATTGGGGGCGCGGGTACAGGTGAGCGGAAATTTAAGAAGTCACAGAACAAGGAGAAGGAAACAGAGCAGGGTGGCACTGGGGGAAATGAAAACCAGAGCATGACAGGAAGGGACAGAATGTATAAACATAAAGGTGAATCAGAAAGTGGGGTCAAAGCAGGAGAAAATGGTCAAAAAACAAATTTAAAGGTTCTTTATCTGAATGCACGCAGCATTCGTAACAAAATCGATGAGTTGACGGCACAAAGAGATACAAATGGGTCTGATCTGATCGCCATTACAGAGACGTGGTTGCAAGGTGACCAAGGCTGGGAACTGAATATTCAGGGTATTTGACAATTCGGAAGGTCAGACAGAAAGGAAAAGGAGGTGGGGTAGCTCTGTTAATAAAGGATGAGGTCAGTGCATAAGTGAGAAATGATACTGGCTCAGAAGGTCAAGATGTTGAATCAGTTTGGGTGGAGATAAGGAATAATAAGGGGAAAAAGTCGCTGGTGGGTGTAGTCTATAGGCCCCCTAACAGTAGCTACACTGTTGGACAGAGTATAAATCAAGAAATAATGGAGGCTTGTAAAAAAGGAACAGCAATAATCATGGGCGATCTTAACCTTCATATTGATTGGACAAAGCAAATTGGCCAGGGTAGCCTTGAGGAAGAGTTCATCGAGTGTATCCGGGATAGTTTCCTTGAACAGTATGTTGCAGAACCAACCAGGGAGCAGACTATCTTAGATCTGGTACTGTGTAATGAGACAGGATTAATAAACAATCTCCTCGTAAAGGATCCTCTAGGAAAGAGTGATCATAACATGGTTGAATTTCAAATTCAGTTGGAGGGTGAGAAAGTTGGATCTCAAACCAGGGCCCGAAGCTTAAATAAAGGAGACTACAAAGTTATGAAGGCAGAGTTGGCTAAAGTGGACTGGGAAAATAGATTAAAGTGTGAGACGGTTGATGAGCAGTGGCAGACATTTAAGGAGATATTTCATAACTCGCAACAAAAATATATCCCAATGAGAAGGAAAGACTGTAAGAGAAGGGATAACCATCCGTGACTAACTAAGGAAATAAGGGAGGGTATCAAATTGAAAACAAGGGCATACAATGTGGCCAAGACCAGTGGGAGGCCGGAGGATTGGGAAACTTTAAAAAACCAGCAAAGAACGACTAAAAAATAATAAAGAGGGGGAAGAGAGATTCTGAAAGTAAACTAGCACGAAATATAAAAACAGATGGTATATAAAAAGGAAAAGAGTGGCTGAAGTAAATGTTGGTCCCCTAGAGGATGAGACTGGGGAATTAATAATGGGGAACAGGGAAATGGCAGAGACTTTGAACAAATAGTTTGCATCGGTCTTCACGATTGAAGACACAAAAAACATCCCAATAGCGGATAATCAGGGGGCTGTAGGGAGGGAGGTACTTAATACAATCACTATCTCGAATGAAGTAGTACTCGGTAAAATAATGGGATTAAAGGTGGACAAGTCCCCTGGACCTAATGGCATAAATGTTAAAAGAAGTGGCTGCAGGGATAGTGGATGTATTGGTTGTAATCTACCAAAATTCCCTGGATTCTGGGGAGCTCCCAGCGGATTGGAAAACTGTAAATGTAACACCCCTATTTAAAAAAGGAGGCAGACAGAAAGCAGGAAACTATAGACCAGTTAGCCTAACATCTGTTGTTGGGAAAATGCTGGAGTCCATTATTAAGGAAGCAGTAGCAGGACATTTGGAAAAGCATAATTCAATCAAGCAGAGTCAGCATGGTTTTATGAAAGGGAAGTCATGTTTGACAAATTTGCTGGAGTTCTTTGAGGATGTAACGAACAGGGTGGAGAAAGGGGAACCAGTGGATGTGGTGTATTTGGATTTCCAGAAGGCATTCGATAAGGTGCCACAAAAGAGGTTACTGCACAAGATAAAAGTTCACGGGGTTGGGGGTAATATATCAGCATGGATAGAGGATTGGCTAACTAACAGAAAACAGACAGTTGGATAAATGGGTCATTTTCCGATTGGCAAACAGTAACTAGTGGGGTGCCACAGGGATCGATGCTGGGTCCTCAAGTATTTCCAGTCTATATTAAGACTTGGATGAAGGGTCAGAGTGTAATGTAGCCAAGTTTGCTGATGATACAAAGATGGGTGGGAAAGCAAATTGTGAGGAGGACACAAAAAATCTGCAAAGGGATATAGACAGGCTAAGTGAGTGGGCAAACATTTTGCAGATGGAGTATAATGTGGGAAATGTGAGGTTATCCACTTTGGCAGAAAACATAGAAAAGCAAAATATAATTTAAATGGAGAAAAATTGCAGCAAAGTTCTGCAGTACAGAGGGACCTGGGGGTCCTTGTGCATGAAACACAAAAAGTTAGTCTGCAGGTACAGCAAGTAATCAGGAAGGCAAATGGAATATTGGCCTTTATTGCAAGGGGGATAGAGTATAAAAGCAGAGAAGTCCTGCTACAACTGTACAGGGTATTGGTGAGGCCACACCTGGAGTACTGCGTGCAGTTTTGGTCACCGTATTTAAGGAAGGATATACTTGCATTGGAGGCTGTTCAGAGAAGGTTCACTCGGTTGATTCTGGGGATGAGGGGGTTGACTTATGAAGATAGGTTGAGTAGGTTGGGCCTACACTCATTGGAGTTTAGAAGAATGAGAGGTGATCTTATCGAATCATATCAGATTATAAGGGGGCTTGACAAGATGGATGCAGAGAGGATGTTTCCACTGATAGGGGAAACTAAAACTAGGGGGCATGGTCTCAGAATAAGGGGCTGCCCATTTAAAACTGAGATGAGGAGGAATTTCTTCTCTCAGGGGTTGTAAATCTGTGGAATTCTCTGCCCCAGAGAGCTGTGGAGGCTGGGTCATTAAATATATTTAAGGTGGAGATGGACAGATTTTTGAGCGACAAGGGAGTGAAGGGTTATGGGGAGTGGGCGGGGAAGTGGAGCTGGGTCCATGATTGGATCAGCCATGATCTTATTAAATGGCGGAGCAGGCTCGAGGGGCCCAATGTTCTTAGTTCTAGATTCCCTCACGAGGGGAAACATCCTCTCTGCATCTACCCTGTCAAGGCCCCTCAGTATCTTACACGTTTCAATAAGATCACCTCTCACTCTTTAAACTCCCGATGAGTATAGGCCCAACCTGCTCAACCTTTCTTCATAAGACAAGGTACTGATGAAAATTGCCCCCTGTGTCCCCAGTTTCGAGCCTGGGTTGTCTAAGCGTCATTAACTGCTTTGTTAGCCTCTCCTGCCAGCTTCAAAGATTTGTACACAAGCATCCCAGGTCTCTTAAGTTCCTGCACCCTCTTTAAAATCAGATCATTATACTTATAGTGCATCTCCTCATTCTTTCTCGCAAAGTGTAGCATCTTCAATAAAATAAATGGCAGCTGTGTGCGATTTGCTGCGGGTCACATTCAGTGATGTGTGGGACAGGGGATTGAGTGTGTGGGTGTGTGGGTGAGAGGCAGCGCTCTGTTGTAGAGTTCTGCGAGTGCCCATACCCCCTGTGCAGCAGGGTGCAGACAAGCAGCTCACAACCTGCTGGAGAAATGCCACTGATGCTATTTCAGATTACTTCTGGGGTTTTTTACTTCTGTATCTGGCTGAATTTGCGGCGTCATTTTATTGGCAATATTTTCTTCTGTCTTTCTTTCTGCCTTCAATTTATTTTTGCATGTCGGGGGGGCCGGCAGGAGCGAGCCTCGCTGGTGGTGTAACAGAGCTGACCGAGAGGTGGGGGGGGGTCGCTCCAGGTGTTCGTGATGCTGTTTACAATCGCGGCTACAGATTTAAACAATCAATAAGCGACGTCAACGTTTTAAAAAGCATGCTGTGGCTTTGAATATCGCATCCAACCTCACATCAGCATGAATTGACAGAAGCAATGGTTAATAATATTTCCTGAATGAGATGTTGCTCTTTGCATTGACACCGAGACAGGATGGGATCAGTTGGGGTCCTATTCCATCCGTCACACTCCCTGCTCGCTGCATACCATTCAATCTGGCTCCCACTCATCATTTGCCTTCAGTGAAACCGCCCGTCAGTGAGACGGATTGATCACTCGGGTGGGAAGAGTCTGATTTAATGGGATTGAATGGATGTATTGTTTGGGATTTTGATAATGAGCAGACAACAGTCTATCAAGCGAGCTCACTCAATCACTGCATTAACACTGACACGGCTCAGATAATCAAACCCGTGAAAGTCTATATAAATACAAGTCTTTCTTCAGTGTCAGCTGTGACTCACTGGGTTGCACTCTGAGTCCAAAGGTTGTGGGTTTAATGCCCACACCACAGACTTAAGCACAAAAAGTAGAGGGAGCGCCACACTATCAGAGGGGCAGTACTGAGGGAGTGCCGTACTGTCAGAGGGGCAGTACTGAGGGAGTGCTGCACTGTCAGAGGGGCAGTACTGAGGGAGTGCCGCACTGTCAGAGGGGCAGTGCTGAGGGAGCGCCACACTGTCAGAGGGACAGTACTGAGGGAGTGCCGCACTGTTGGAGGGACAGTGCTGAGGGAGCGCCGCACTGTTGGAGGGACAGTACTGAGGGAGCGCCACACTGTCAGAGGGGCAGTACTGAGGGAGCGCCGCACTGTTGGAGGGACAGTACTGAGGGAGCGCCGCACTGTTGGAGGGACAGTACTGAGAGAGCGCGGCATTTAAGAAATAGGAGCAGGAGAAGGCCATACGGCTCCTTGAACCTGCTCCGCCATTTAATAAGATCATGGCTGATCTGATCATGGACTCAGCTCCACTTCCCTTAGCCCTTCACTCCCTTATCGCTCAAATATTTGTCTGTCTCGACCTTAAATATATTTAATGACCCAGCCTCCACAGCTCTCTGGGGCAGCGAATTCCACAGTTTTACAACCCTCTGAGAGAAGAAATTCTCCTCAGTTCAGTTTTAAATGGGCCGCCCCTTATTCTGAAACTTTTCCCCCGAGTTCGAGATTCAAAGATGGGAGGAAAAGCAATGTGTGAGGAGAGCACAACAAATCTGAAAAAGGACATAGACAGGCTAAGTGAATGGGCAAAAATTTGTCAGATGGAGTATAATGTTGGAAAGTGTGAGGTCATGCACTTTGGCAGAAAAAAATCAAAGAGCGTGTTATTATTTAAATGGAGAAAGATTACAAAGTGCTGCAGTACAGCGGGACCTGGGGGTACTTGTGCATGAAACACAAAAGGTTAGTATGCAGGTACAGCAAGTGATCAGGAAGGCAAATGGAATGATGGCCTTTATTGCAAGGGAGAGGGATGAAGTATAAAAGCAGAAAAGTTCCGCTATAACTGTACAGGGTATTGGTGAGGCCACACCTGGAGTACTGCATGCAGTTATGGTCTCCGTATTTAGGAAGGATATACTTGCATTGGAGGCAGTTCAAAGAAGGTTCACTAGGTTGATTCCAGAGATGAGGGGGTTAACTTATGAAGAAAGGTTGAGTAGGTTGGACCTCTACTCATTGGAGTTCATAAGAATGAGAGGTAATCTTATCAAAACATATGAGATTATGAGGGAGCTTGACAAGGTGGATGCAGAGAGGATGTTTCCACTGATGGGAGAGACTAGAACGAGAGGGCATGATCTTAGAATAAGCGGCCGCCCATTTAAAACTGAGATGAGGAGAAATTTCTTCTCTCAGAGGGTTGTAAATCTGTGGAATTCGCTGCCTCAGAGAGCTGTGGAGGCTGGGTCATTGAATAAATTTAAGACAGAAATAGACAGTTTCTTAAATAATAAGGGAATCAGGGGTTATGGGGAGCGGGCGGGGAAGTGTACCTGAGTCCATGATCAGAACATAAGAACATAAGAACATAAGAATTAGGAACAGGAGTAGGCCATCTAGCCCCTCGAGCCTGCTCCGCCATTCAACAAGATCATGGCTGATCTGGCCGTGGACTCAGCTCCACTTACCCGCCCACTCCCCGTAACCCTTAATTCCCTTATTGGTTAAAAATCTATCTATCTATGATTTGAATACATTCAATGAGCTAGCCTCAACTGCTTCCTTGGCCAGAGAATTCCACAGATTCACAACCCTCTGGGAGAAGAAATTCCTTCTCAACTTGGTTTTAAATTGGCTGCCCCGTATTTTGAGGCTGTGCCCCCTAGTTCTAGTCTCCCCGACCAATGGAAACAACCTCTCTGCCTCTATCTTGTCTATCCCTTTCATTATTTTGAATGTTTCTATAAGATTACCCCTCATCCTTCTGAACTCCAACGAGTAAAGACCCAGTCTACTCAATCTATCATCATAAGGTAACCCCCTCATCTCCGGAATCAGTCTAGTGAATCGTCTCTGTACCCGCTCCAAAGCTAGTATATCCTTCCTTAAGTAAGGTGACCAAAACTGCACGCAGTACTCCAGGTGCGGCCTCACCAATACCCTATACAGTTGCAGCAGGACCTCCCTGCTTTTGTACTCCATCCCTCTCGCAATGAAGGCCAACATTCCATTCGCCTTCCTGATTACCTGCTACACCTGCAAACTAACTTTTTGGGTTTAATTGCCGGTGCTTTTAGTGTCCCCCTCCCCTTTTATAGGGGGCACTTGGAGAAAAATTCAATTCTGTGCCCCAAAAAAAAAAAAGGGCATTGTAAATGTTTTTGTTTCCCCCAGATCGGGGGGCACGGTTTAATGTTTTTTGTTTGTTCCTAAACGAGTTTCATGCACAAGGACCCCCAGGTCCCTCTGCACCGTAGCATGTTGTAATTTCTCCCCATTCAAATAATATTCCCTTTTACTGTCAGCCATAATCGCACTAAATGGCAGAGCAGGCTCGAGGGGTCATATGGCCTACTCCTGCTCCTATTTCTTATGTTCTTATGTTCTTATTCCTCCACGGAGGGAAACATCCTCTCTGCATCCACCTTATTGAGCCCCCTCAGTATCTTATATGTTTCAATAAGATCACCTCCCATTCTTCTAAACTCCAATGAGTATAGGCCCAACCTGCTCAACCTTTCATCTAATCAAGCCCTTCTTCGGAGGAATCAACCTCGTAAACCTTCTCTGAACTGCCTCCAATGCAAGTATATCCCTCCTTAAATAAGGAGACCAAAACAGTACGCAGTTCTCCAGGTGTGACCTCACTAATACCCTGTACAGTTGTAGCAGGACTTCTCTGCTTTTATACTCTATCCCCCTTGCAATAAAGGCCAACATTCCATTTGCCTTCCTGATCACTTGCTGTACCTGCATACCAACTTTTAGTGTTTCATGCACAAGGACCCCCAGGTCCCTCTGTACTGCAGCACTGTGTAATTTCTCTCTATTTAAATAATAATTTGTTTTTCTATTTTTTCTGCCAAAGTGGCTAACCTCACATTTTCCCACATTATTCTCCATCTGCCAAATTTTTGCCCACTCACTTATCCTGTCTGTATCCCTTTGCAGATTATTTGTGTCCTCCTCACAATTTGCTTTCCCATCCATCTTTGTATCATCAGCAAACTTGGCTACATTACACTCGGTCCCTTCATCCAAGTCATTAATATAGATTGTAAATAGTTGGGGTCCCAGCACCGATCCCTTGGAAAATGACCCATTTATCCCGATTCTCTGTTTTCTGTTTTCTGTTCGTTAGCCAATCCACTATCCAAAGTAATATATTACCCCCAACCCCGTGAACTTTTATCTTGTACAGTAACCTTTTATGTGGCACATTATCGAATGCCTTCTGGAAATTCAAATACACCACATCCACTGGTTCCCCCTTATCCACCCTGCCCGTTACATCCTCAAAGAACTCCAGCAAATTTGTCAAACATGATTACCCTTTCATAAAACCATGCTGACTCTGCCTGACTGAATTATGCTTTTCCAAATGTCCTGCTACTTCTTCCTTAATAATGTACTCCTGCATTTTCCCAACAACAGATGTTAGGCTAACTGGTCTATAGTTTCCTGCTTTCTGTCTGCCTCCTTTTTTAAATAGGGGCGTTACATTAGCAGTTTTCCAATCTGCTGGGACCGCCCCAGAATCCAGGGAATTTGGGTACTGTCAGAGGGGCAGGACTGAGGGAGTGCTGCACTGTCGGAGGGGCAGTACTGAGGGAGTGCTGCACTGTCAGAGGGGCAGTACTGAGGGAGTGCTGCACTGTCGGAGGGGCAGTACTGAGGGAGTGCTGCACTGTCAGAGGGGCAGTACTGAGGGAGTGCCGCACTGTCAGAGGGGCAGGACTGAGGGAGTGCTGCACTGTCAGAGGGGCAGTACTGAGGGAGTGCTGCACTGTCGGAGGGGCAGTACTGAGGGAGTGCTGCACTGTCAGAGGGGCAGTACTGAGTGAGCGCCGCACTGTCGGAGGGGCAGTACTGAGGGAGTGCCGCACTGTCGGAGGGGCAGTACTGAGGGAGCGCCGCACTGTTGGAGGGGCAGGACTGAGGGAGTGCTGCACTGTTGGAGGGGCAGTACTGAGGGAGCGCTGCACTGTTGGAGGGGTAGTACTGAGGGAGTGCTGCACTGTTGGAGGGACAGTACTGAGGGAGCGCTGCACTGTCAGAGGGGCAGTACTGAGGGAGTGCCACACTGTCAGAGGGGCAGTACTGAGGGAGTGCCGCACTGTCAGAGGGGCAGTACTGAGGGAGTGCCGCACTGTCAGAGGGGCAGTACTGAGGGAGTGCTGCACTGTCGGAGGGGCAGTACTGAGGGAGTGCCGCACTGTCAGAGGGGCAGTACTGAGGGAGTGCTGCACTGTCTGAGGGGCAGTACTGAGGGAGTGCCGCACTGTCAGAGGGACAGTACTGAGGGAGTGCTGCAGTGTCAGAGGGGCAATACTGAGGGAGTGCTGCACTGTCAGAGGGACAGTACTGAGGGAGTGCTGCACTGTTGGAGGGGCAGTACTGAGGGAGTGCCGCACTGTCAGAGGGGCAGTACTGAGGGAGTGCTGCACTGTTGGAGGGGCAGTACTGAGGGAGTGCCGCACTGTTGGAGGGGCAGTACTGAGGGAGTGCCGCACTGTCAGAGGGGCAGTACTGAGGGAGTGCCGTACTGTCAGAGGGACAGTACTGAGGGAGTGCTGCACTGTTGGAGGGGCAGTACTGAGGGAGTGCTGCACTGTTGGAGGGGCAGTACTGAGGGAGTGCCGCACTGTCGGAGGGGCAGTACTGAGGGAGTGCTGCACTGTTGGAGGGGCAGTACTGAGGGAGTGCCGCACTGTCAGAGGGGCAATAGTGAGGGAGTGCTGCACTGTCAGAGGGACAGTACTGAGGGAGTGCTGCACTGTTGGAGGGGCAGTACTGAGGGAGTGCCGCACTGTCGGAGGGGCAGTATGAGGGAGTGCTGCACTGTTGGAGGGGCAGTACTGAGGGAGTGCCGCACTGTCAGAGGGGCAGTACTGAGGGAGTGCTGCACTGTTGGAGGGGCAGTACTGAGGGAGTGCCGCACTGTCAGAGGGGCAGTACTGAGGGAGTGCTGCACTGTTGGAGGGGCAGTACTGAGGGAGTGCCGCACTGTCAGAGGGGCAGTACTGAGGGAGTGCTGCACTGTTGGATGTGCCGTCTTTCAGATGAGACGTTAAACCGAGGCCCTGTCTGCTCTCTCAGGTGGATGTAAAAGATCCCATGACACTATTTCAAAGAAAAGCAGTGGGAGTTCTCCCCAGTGTCCTGGGGACAATATTTATCCCTCAACCAATATCACCAACTCAGATTATCTGGTCACTATCACATTGCTGTGTGTGGGAGCTTGCTGTGCGCAAATTGCCTGCCACGTTTCCCATGTTGCAACAGTCACTACACTTCAGAAGTACTTCATTGGCTGCAAAGCACTTTGGGATGTTCCAGGGGCTATAGAAATGCAAGTCTTTCTTTTTTTAAAACTGCTACTCACTAAAGCTCGGGTTATTTTGGAACTGACTGACACGATTACAATCTGGAGTTGCAGGGCAGGTTGGAAAGGATTTGGGAGACTGAAGGATTTCAGTCCGATTTCTGTGCAAAGTGATACCAGAAAAATACGGGACTGAAATGAACCTTTTAATGGAAGAGGCCTTTCTCCAGTGCCCTGTGGGAGGGCACAGCACTTAGAGCTGATTTCAGCAATGGGTGCTGAGTGGAGGGGGTTGGTGCGGCATGATACAGCTCACGGAGGGTCTGGACAGGAGGTCGGCCAGGACAGCATTGGAATAGTCAGACCTGGAAAGGAAAAGGAAAGATTTGTATTTTTATAGCGCCTTTCACAGCCACCAGACTCGCGAAGTGCTTTACAGCCAATGAAGTACTTTTTGGAGTGTAGTCTCTGTTGTAATGTGGGAAATGTGGCAACCAATTTGCGCACAGCAAGCTCCCACACACAGCAATGTGAAAATGACCAGATCATCTGATTTGGTGATGTTGGTTGAGGGATAAATATTGGCCCCAGGACCTGCCCCCTGCTCTTCTTCAAAATATTCCCATGGGATCATTTACATCCAGCTGAGAGAGCAGACGGGGCCTCGGTTTAACGTCTCATTTGAAAGACGGCATGTCTGACAGTGCGGTGCTCCCTCAGTACTGCCCCTCCTAATGCAGCACTCCCTCAGTACTGCCCCTCCGACAGTGCGGCGCTCCTTCAGTACTGCTCCTCTGACAGTGCGGCACTCCCTCAGTACTGCCCCTCCGACAGTGCAGTGCTCTCTGACGACTGCACTGGAGTGTCAGCCTAGATTTTATGCTCAAGTTCCTGGAGTGGGATTTGAACCCACGACCTTCTACCCACTCACTGAGCCACGGCTGGGTCCGATTTGCATAAAATCTATTTATTGCTGCTCTCTGTTTTATTAACTGCTGCCATTGGTGAATCCTGTGAGGCTGGCAGGCCTTGAATAACGTGTCGATGATGTAAGGCATGCAGATTGCAGTTAATCGGAGGGAGGAGAGCTGCAGCAGGGTTCGAGTGAATTCTGCTTGCTCTCACAAGCCTCTGGTGTGGGGAGCAGGGGTTAAACCACAGAAAACGTATTCTTGTTTCCCCATGTAGAAATTTCAGTGTAACTGATGTAAGAAAATCTTCAGATCGAATCCAAAAACTCACAAGTAAACTCACCATGGGATATCGAGATGTAGTTTATCAGAACTTTCTCTCTTCTACTTTCGCGAGAATGTGAATGCATTTATTTTAACCAGTTTTACCCTAACACGTGGGGCGTGATATTTCAGGCCAAACATTAATATCCCGTGGCCCAGCAAGTGAACAGTTATGAATTGTTGGAGATTTTAAAATGTCAAGTTTTACATATTTACATATTTTTATTTTCCTTTCTGTCTCTTTCTTCTTTCAGTTTTACTTCAATCTTTCTTTCTGTCTATTTCTGATTTGACTCTTAATTCACCCGATTTCTTCCTCAGTCCTCCCTCTGTTCATTTCTCCATCCTGTCCCACACTCCTCCTGCATTTTCTCCTCCCTCCAGCAGCTCACCCTATTCCACCCCTCTCACCTCTCATTTCAAATTCTCCTTCTCTCCCGCCCACTCACGTACCATAAGCATTTTATTACTGAGATATCCTCGCTGCATTCCTCCTTCTGCCTCTGCATCGAACGACTTCTCATCCTCGGTGATTCCCTATTAACATAAGAACATCAGAAATAGGAGCAGGAGTCGGCCATTCGGCCCCTCGAGCCTGCTCCGCCATTCAATAAGATCATGGCTGGTCCGATCTTGGACTCAGCTCCACTTCCCCGCCCGCTCCCCATAACCCTTCACTCCCCTATCGCTCAAAAATCTGTCTATCTCCGCCTTAAATATACTCAATGACCCAGCCTCCACAGCTCTCTGGGGCAGTGAATTCCACAGATTTACAACCCTCTGAGAGAAGAAATTCCTCCTCATCTCAGTTTTAAATGGGAGGCCCCTTATTCTGAGACTATGTCCTCTAGTTTTAGTTTCCCCTATGAGTGGAAATATCCTCTCTGCATCCACCTTGTCGAGCCCCCTCATTATCTTATAAGTTTCAATAAGATCACCTCTCATTCTTCTGAACTCCAATGTGTATAGGCCCAACCTGCTCAACCTATCTTTATAAGTCAACCCCCTCATTTCCAGCATCAACCTAGTCAACCCCCATCTCAATTCACCATGCTCTCTGTCCTAGGAGGTCACTTGCTTCCTGTCCTCCCTTAATCTCTCCCTCCATGTAAACTCCCTAACCAATATTCACGGCCAGCCCCTCAACCTTGCCATCTCTCGTGTTCTCGCTACTCCCATCGGGTCAATCGCAGATAAGGCCATCTCTGACCACTTCCTCGTATCGCTCTCCACCCACATCCCCCTTCCAGACCACTCCCCCACAACCAACCCTCCCTCTTCCTGAGTCCGCCCTCTGGAAAAACTCTCTCCCAACTCTCTGACAACTGCACTTATCAACTCCCAACTGTCCAGTCTTTGGTCCTCCATTCACCGTGACATTCCTGCAGCCACTGATCTGCTCAACCACACCCTCATCACCACCTTTGATACCCGAGTCCCTGTTAAAACAATTCCTCTCTCTCACCCTGGCCGTTCCCCGGTACAGCCCTGATCTTCGCTCCCTCAAGTCCAAGGGACACAGACCTGAACGAATATGGCGCACAACTGGTTTAGCCATTCACCGTCGGATCTGGCTCTATCAGATAAAGCATTATCGGGTCCTGCTCTCGTCTGCCACAATCGCTCACTGTTCCAGGATCATTCTGGAATGCAAAGATAAACGCCGGCTGCTAACCCTCTTCATAAACCCCTCTCCCCAGTCTCCTCACCCCCGACAATATGTCTGAGGACCTCATGGACTTCGTTGTCTCTAAGATTGAGACTATCCGTTCGGCCGCCTCTGCCCCTCCCCTTCCTTCCCCTAGCCCACCGGCCAATCTTTCTCTGAGGCTCCCCCCTGCCCCAGCCCTGACCTCACATCTTTCTCCAGTTTCTCTCCGATCTCCCCTCATGACCTTACCGAGCTCATCCTGTCCATGAGACACACTTCCTGCTCCCCTCGACCCTATTCCCACCAAACTGCTGACTACCCAACTTCTTTTTCCGGCTCCCATGTTAGCCGACATTGTTAACGGTTCTCTCTCCTCAGGCACTGTCCCTCTTCCTCAAATAACCAACCCTCGACCCCTCCGCCCTTGCAAACTACCGGCCCATCTCCAACCTCCCGTTCCTCTCCCAAGTCCTTGAACACACCTCCCAAATCCGAGCCCATCTTTCCCACAATTCCATGTTTGAATCCTCCAATCCGATTTCTGCACCTGCCGAAACGGCTCTCATCAAAGTCACAAATGAATCCTTTGTGAGTGTGACAAAGGTAAACTATCCCTCCTCGTCCTCCTCGACCTGTCTGCAGCCTTTGACACGGCTGACCACTCCATCCTCCTCCAGCACCTCTCCACCATGGTCCAGCTGGGAGGGACTGCACTCGCCTGGTTCCATTCTTATCCATCTAATCGTAGTCAGAGAATCACCTTCAACGGCTTCTCTTCCCACCCCCCATCGTTACCTCTGGTGTCCCCCCAGGATCTATCCTTGGCCCCTCCTATTTCTCATCTACATGTTGCCCCTCAGTGACATCATCCGGAAACACAGCGTCAGTTTCCACATGTACGCTGATTACACCCAGCTCTACCTCACCCCCACTTCTCTCAACCCCTCCTCGCTCTCTAAATTGTCAGACTGTTGTCCCACATCAAGTTCTGGATGAGCAGAAATGTTCTCCAATTGAATATTGGGAAGACCGAAGCCATTGTTTTCGGTCCCCGACACAAACTCCATTCCCGAGCCACTGACTCCATCCCTCTCCCCAACTCCTGTCTGAGGCTGAACCAGACTGTTCACCACCTGGGTGTCATATTTGATCCTGAAATGAGCTTTCGATCACATATCCACAGCATAACTAAGACCGCCTATTCCCACCTCAGTAACATCGTCCATCTCCGCCCCTCAGCTCATCCGCTGCTGAAACCCTCATCTGTGCCTTTGTTACCTCGAGACTTGACTATTCCAACGCACTCCTGGCTGGCCTTCCACATTCTACCCGACGTAAACTAGAGGTGATCCAAAACTCGGCTGCCAACTTGGTCCCCTAACTCGCACCAAGTCCCACTCACCCATCACCCCCTGTGTTCACTGACCCGTGTCCTAACTCGCACCGAGTCCCACTCACCCATCACCCCCTGTGTTCACTGACCCGTGTCCTAACTCGCACCAAGTCCCACTCACCCATCACCCCCTGTGTTCACTGCCCCGTGTCCTAACTCGCACCGAGTCCCACTCACCCATCACCCCCTGTGCTTACTGACCCGTGTCCTAACTCGCACCGAGTCCCGCTCACCCATCACCCCCTGTGTTCACTGACCGTGTCCTAACTCGCACCGAGTCCCGCTCACCCATCACCCCCTGTGTTCACTGCCCCGTGTCCTAACTCGCACCAACTCCCACTCACCCATCACCCCCTGTGTTCACTGCCCCGTGTCCTAACTCGCACCAACTCCCACTCACCCATCACCCACTGTGTTCACTGACCTACATTGGCTTCCGGTTAAGCAACGTCTCAACTTCAAATTTCTTATCCTTATTTTTAAATCCCTTCATGACCTCGCCCCTCCCTATCTCTGTAATCTCCTCCAGCCCCACAGCCCCCCGAGATGTCTGCACTCCTCTAATTCTGCCCTCTTGAGCATCCCTGATTATAATCGCTCCACCATCGGTGGCCGTGCCTTCCGTCGCCTGGGCCTCAAGCTCTGGAACTCCCTCCCTAAACCTCTCCGCCTCTCTGCCTCCCTCTCTTCCTTCAAGATGCTCCTTAAAACCTACCTCTTTGATCAAGTTTTTGGTCACCTGCCCTAATTTCTCCTAATGTGGCTCAGTGTCAAATTTTAAAATCTCACAACACTCCCGTGACGCGCCTTGGGACGTTTCACTATGTTAAAGGCGCCATATAAATGCCAGTTGTTGTTGTTGTTGGTGTTCACTCTCACTGGTTAAGGAGATGGACTGTGGGGCCTTCGCTCACTAAGGTCCCAGACAATTGTTGACTCCGTTATCGAATCACACTTCCAGCAACTTTGCAAGCTAAACATTTTAATACCTAAATAATTGCACAAACAAATTTAACTAATGCGGCATATCGCAAGGTACTCCACTTCAGAAAAAATCTGTCACAAAAACACCCATCGACCATTACCCTTTGCTTCCTGCCTCCGAGCCAATTTTGGATCCAACTTGCCCCTTTACCCTGGATCCCATGGGCTTTCACTTTTGTGACTAGTCTGCCATGTGGGACCTTATCAAAAGCTTTGCTAAAGTCCCTCTTTCTTTCTTACACAGTCCCTCGAGTCGAGGATGACTTGCTTCCACGCCAAAAAAGGATGAGTTCACAGGTGTTTCAATGAAGAACCTAATATTCCAGATCCTGAACTACATCCTGAAGGGTGGAAGATGCCTGTGTGTGGATTGTTTTAACGTGGGGTGACCGTTGCACATCAGCCACCACACGGGGCTTGACAGAGCGAGGTCTTGGTCCAGTGGCAAGGGTTAACCAAGACAACTGGAGACCAGCTCTGCTGCACGGACCTAGTGCTCACATATCGTAGTGTGGGCTGGGCCCGTGCTGCCCCTGGGCCCTCGCCTCTCCTGGGCCCCGAACACGTCCCTCTACAATCTCTCGCCGCTCCTTTGCCCCGACCTCGCTGCTCCTGCTATACCTGCCCACGCTCCAATCATTGACCTGGGTTAAGGTGACATTCAATCCAGTCGCGTCCATATATACTACATCAAACACACTACCCTCATCATAATCCTACATGTCTATCTGTGCCCTCAGCTCATCTGTCTTATTCTCCAGACTCCTTACATTGAATTGTATAAACTCCTTATGTGTCTATTATCTAGCCTTTGTTTCCTCTGCCTTCCAAACTCGCTTACTAATTTCCTGCCTTCCCATTCTAGCTTTGCTACTCTCCCTTCTGAATCTACTCTCAGGTTCCCATCCCCCTGCCAAGCTAGTTTAAACCCTCCCCAACAGCACAAACAAAACCCACCCCCCGCGAGGATATTGGTCCCGGCCCTGTTGGGGTACAACCCGTCCGGCTTGTACAGGTCCCACCTCCCCCAGAAATGGTCCCAATGCCTCAGGGATCTAAAGCCCTCCCACCTGCACCATTTCTCCAGCCACACAGTCATCTGCTCTATCCTCCTGTTTCTGTACTCACCAGTTCATGGGAGTAATCTGAAGATTACTACCTTTCAGGTCCTGCTTTTTAATCTCTCTCCAAGCTCCCTAAACTCTGCCTGCAGGACCTCATCCCTCTTCCTACCGATGTCATTGGTCGCGATGTGGACCACAACCTCTGACTGTTCACCCTCCCCCCCCCAGAATGCCCTGCAGCCGCTCAGTGACATCATTGACCCTGGAACCAGGGAGACAACATACCATCCTGGAGTCACGTCAGCGGCTGCAGAAACACCTGTCTGCTCCCCTGACTATCGAATCCCCTACCGCTATAGCTCGTCCATTCTTCTTCCTCCCCGCTGTGCAGCTGAGCCACCCGTGGTGCCGTGGACTTGGCTCTGGCTGCACTCCCCAGAGGCACTAGCATCCAGAACTGGAAACTCCAGAGTGAGCGAGGTGCACTCAGGGACGCCTGCCCGACCTGCCTGGTCCTCATTGCCTGACTGACGGTCAACCAGTCCCGCTAGACCATCTCCAGACACGTGCTCTCCACGAAGTTCTCAGCCTCGCGATGCACCGCAGTGACTCCAGCCACCGCTCAAGCTCCGAAACACAGAGCTCGAGCCGCTCCAGCTGGTGAACCTCCTGCTCACGTGGTCGTCCAGGCGATGAGAAGCATCCAGGTCTTCCCACACGGCACAGGACTAAGCTGCCCTGCCATGCCTCGATTTAATCGGCTATTTACCAGCTTCACAGAAACTTTGGACTAAAATGTATCCGATTCAAATTATTAACATAATTAACACCCCATCCTGACTGGGAAATATATCGGCCGTTCCTTCATCGTCGCTGGGTCACAATCCTGGAACTCCCTCCCTAACAGCACTGTGGGAGCACCTTCACCACACGGACTGCAGCGGTTCAAGAAGGCGGCATCTTCCCAAGGGGCAATTAGGGATGGGCAATAAATGCCGGCCTTGCCAGCGACGCCCACATCCCAGGGACGAATAATTAAAACAAAGAACGATGAAGGAAGGTAAAAGAGACTTTGTGACAGGACAGGGTTTATTTAGCCCAAGGACTGAGGCCACGATTGTTTCATTACCGCAGCATCAACACACAGAGCTGTGGTGAGTAAAGAGGAGAGAGAAATACCGGAAGTGGAACAGATCCGGAGATGGAGAATGAAAGATTGGAGTTAAATTGTGGAAAGGTAGAAGCTGAAGTTTAACTGCATGACAACAAAACTGAATTATTAATTGGACGCGACCTGGGATTTGAAGTGAAATCATAAATTATTAATAACAAGAAAAATACAAATAGGTGCAGATGAAGCGAGCTTGCACGGATGGAGCTGTGGGAAATGCAGAGTCTTGTTGGGACTACGGTTCCAGCTCAGTAACATTAAACAGAATTGAGAAATAGCATTAAAGCTGACAGCATCTGAAGCTTCATGCAGCCCACAGCACATCACTTATTCTTTCACATTTACAGGCAGTGAAATATTCCTTCCTCCTTGTAGATCCACACTTTACAAAGAATACCTGACTAACTCTGATGGCACAGATCTGGGGGCAGTGTTGGATCAGTACACATCTCACTGCTGCTTACTGATTCAAATTAGCATCCAGGATGTGTGGAACTTGCTGGCTTTAGACTGGGATCTCAGACACGAACACGAATGGGCTGCTCACACTGGAGGGAGAGCTGGGGGCCAACACGGCAAGTGCAAGCTGATGTGAGTGTGGAGAACCAAGAGGAATGCTTGCACACAGTCTGATTTAGTTCCCCAAGCCGCCCAGTGTGTCTCTGCTGCTGAGTTTCGCCACATCAGCCACCTAGTCTAATTCCATTCTCCTGCTTGGGCTTCCTCAGCTATACTAGCCTGAACTCCCCACTCCCACATCCCCCTCCCCTCCTCCACTCACACACCTCCTCCCACAATACCCCCCACACTGCCCTCCCACAATCCCCTCCCCTCCACACTCCTCTCCACCCCACACTCCCCTCCCCTCCACGTTCCCCCACACTCCCCTCCCACACACCTCCTCCCAAACTCTCCTCACCCCCTCCCACACTTCCCTCCCCTGCCCCCGCACTCTCCCCCCTCCCCCCCACACTCCCCTCCCACACTCCCCTCCCACAACGGTTTTCTGTTTCAAAGAGGATACCTTCGCTCTTGAACAGAACGTTCCAAACTTGATGTCGAACTTAGACTCATTCTCGGCTGAGCCAGAGGAAAGTTTTCCTCCAAGGCATGCCCTTGATTTACACCCGAACTCTCTACCATTTCAGACTGTTGTCTGCCTGACTCGGACTTAAATTCTGACTTTCTCTTGGACTGGTTTCTAGTACATCTGATGTAGGATTTGCTACTGGTACTCTACTTGTAACAAGACTATCTGACTCATCAGAAATAATTGAATCATCCCAACTTTCAACTCCTTCCACATCTGTAGGTAAACTATGATCAATGTGAACAAACCTAACCTGTCCATAATCAAACACCTTGACCAAATATGTGCGAGGACCACATATCTTCACCACTCTTCCTGGTAACCACTTTAGCCATTTATGGTGATGGTTCTTCACTCTCACCTTCTGGTTTAATTTCACACTTCTCTCCTTAACTCTACCTCTATCATGAATCTCTTTCTGTCTTAATTGTTTCTCTTCGACTGCTTGATGATGTCGTCTTTTGAAGCAAATCTCGTTTCCACGCAAAAATTCTAATTCCAATCCAGCTTCAGTGGTCCCAACCAATTTCTACCTATCAAGGCAGGCTTGTCTCCTGACACTACGATGAGAGGCAATCTCTGAAACTGATCCTTGTATTTCACTGGTATGGTGATGCATCCTACAACAGGGATTTGCTCTCCTGAGTAGCCTGGCAACTCTATCTTCGATTTCTCCAGTCGGAAAGCAAACAACGTGTTGAGATATAGCGATTCTACTAAAGCCCATGGATGCACCAGTGCCGGTTTCCAGGGATATCCTGGTTTCTGCAATGAATACTTGAATGATGTTACAGCATGAATCGTTGTTAGATACCCTCGTGCTCCTGACGATGTGTATCTCCAGAGCCTTCTCATCCTGTTGCTTCTCTTCCATGCTATGTGGACTCTGGCGATTTCTATTTCTAGCATTGAACATCGGTTTACCCTTCAGTCAGCATGCCTTTGCAAGATGCCCAGTTTTCCTGCAGAAGAAACACTCTGCCTTCACATATGGAGAGCTTTGAGCAATGTGTTGTCCCAGACACCGATAGCGTGACTTCAGTGCTCTGTTACCTTGGCCAGTTTCCGAGGCCTTGGGTCCCAACTGCCTTTTACTTTTAACCTGCAGGCGAACCACCTCAGTTGTCTGATGACTGGAAATGGCAAGACATTCTCAGGAATAATAGTCGGCCATGTCCATTGACATAGCTGTCTGACAAGCTAAATCAAAAGTCAAGTTAGGGATTGTCAACAATTTTCTTCTGATCGCTTCATTTTTCATCCCACAAACAAAGCGGTCACGCAATGCTTGGTCCTGAAAGTTCCCGAAATGACAGAGAATGGATAGCTTTTTTAAAGCTACAATGTACTCACTGATACTCTCATCATTTAATTGATTTTGTGTTCCAAAACGATAAAATTCAGCAATTTCCAGGGGCTCAGGACTGCAGTGCTGAATCTCCATCTGTGGTGTGCCCTTTGGCTTGCTGGAAACAAACACATTTTTCAGGGTTTCATACACTTCGGGGCCTGCGTCAGTCAGGAAAATAGCCCATTTTCTTTCTAAAACTGCCCGGTTACAGTTTACATCATTGGAGACTTCAATTGTACTAATTGCAGTGAAAAGCATTTCTAGCCACCCCACATACACTCTGAAAGTCTCTCGGTTTCGATGGAACTCATCCAAGCGCCCTATTATATCCACAGGTGTGGCCATCTGGATTCAGCAAAGTCAACAGTTCAGCCAAGTGTGCTTGTAATTTATCTTGGATTATTAGCTGGTTAGCAAAGTCTCTCTGTCGGTTGGCTGAATCATCCACCATCAAGAATTTCAGCTAGGGAATCCGATTATCCTATCCTCATCGCCAATGTGATAGATTTTTACAAAGCACTGACACACAGACATGACAAGATGGCTCTAACTCTCATCACGTGACTTTTCCACAATAATCTTTAACTATATTTACATCAGTAGTCACATTACATCGTTAGTCCAATAGGTGGAGCAGCAGTCCACTAGGCGGAGCTATATTACACACTCCCACTCTCCCTCCCCCACATTCTCCCCACCCACACTCCCCCCCACACTCCCCCCACGCACTCCCCCCCACACTCCCCCCACGCACTCCACCCCACACTCCCCCCACTCTCCCCCCACACTCTCCCCCACACTCTCCCTCCCCCACACTCTCCCCACCCACACTCCCCCCCACACTCCCCCCACGCACTCCCCCCACTCTCCCCCCACACTCTCCCCCCACACTCTCCCCCACACTCCCCCCACTATCCCCCCACACTCTCCCCCACACTCTCCTCACCCACACTCCCCCCCACACTCCCCCCACGCACTCCCCCCCACACTCCCCCCACTCTCCCCCCTAAACTATCCCCACTCCCCCCCCACATTCTCCCCCCACGCACTTCCCCCCACACTCCCCCCATTACTCTCCCCCCCACACTCCCCCTACTCTCTCCCCTCCCACTACACTCCCCCCCACACTCCCCCCCACACTCTCCCCCCCACACTCCCACCCACACTCCCACCCACACTCTCCCCACCCACATTCCACCCCCCACACTCCCCCCATTACTCTCCCACCCACACTCCCCCCCACACTCCCACCCACACTCCCCCCCACACTCTCCCCACCCACATTCCACCCCCCACACTCCCCCCATTACTCTCCCCACCCACACTCCCCCCACGCACTCCCCCCACACTCCCCCCACTCTCCCCCAAACTCTCCCCCACGCACTCCCCCCACACTCCCCCCACACTCCACCCCACACACTCCCCCCATTACTCTCCCCCCCACACTCCCCCTACTTTCCCCCCCTCCCACTACACTCCCCCCCACACTCCCCCTCCCCACACTCCCCCCACACTAGCCCCCCTCCCCCCTCCCCACACACTCTCGGATAAGGAAGGTTGCCCTCCTGATGGGAATTATTAATGCTGAGGTCAGAATATTGTGAGTAAATTTAAATTAGTTTTCCGAGAATCCAGTGTTGGTGATATGGAATAAAACAGTTTTCATCTTTCGACTCAGGAGGCCTGTTAAACAGTGAGCAGAACCATTATACAAATTCCTGCACACTGCCTTCATGGCAACGAGCTCCGCAAGTGATTGAGTAAATGAGTTTACAAATAAGACCCAGATGCTTTACTCGTGTGTCTTTACACAGGCGAAAAAAAATCATATTCTTTCGATCTTGACAAGAGCACAAAGGAACAGACGGCAGTGATCAAAACCTGTGTGGGAAGCATAGAACCATTTGTTGTGAAAGGAATTGAATGAATCGGTTTAATTGGAAATGTGGGATCTGTGCTGTAGAGATAGGACCTCCACTGAGCCATTGGCTACCTTGTCCTTATTAATAAATGTCAGAAACACTCGCCGCAGTCCAAAAAATGTATTTATAACGATCGCTATTCCGTGAAAGTCCTGAATTTGTTGATACATCGAAAGCGGAGGAGCATAAATTATTGTAAATACAATCAGACTACTCAGGCTGTCAGTGAACGAGAGATAGCATCAGAGCACATTAAGTGCACAAAGGCACTTGGCATTTCGGTCTCAGTCACATCACAGAGGGAGCTCCATATATCGGCACAACCCACTGTTGTATTTCAAAAAGGAAGAAAGCCTTGCACTTATATAACGCCTTTCACAACCACCGGACGTCTCAAAGCGCTTTACAGCCAATTACGTATTTTTGAAGTGTAGTCACTGTTGTAGTATAAGACACACGGCTGTCAATTTGCACACAGCAAGCTCCCACAAATAGCAATGGACAACAGTACTGCCCCTCCAACAGTGCAGCACTCCCTCATTACTGCCCCTCCGCCAGTGCAGCACTCCCTCAGTACTGCCCCTCCGACAGTGCAGCGCTCCCTCCTTACTGCCCCTCCGCCAGTGCAGCACTCCCTCAGTACTGCCCCTCTGCCAGTGCGGCGCTCCCTCAGTACTGCCCCTCCGACACTGCAGCAATCCCTCAGTACTGACCCTCCGACAGTGTGGCACTCCCTCAGTACTGCCCCTCCGACAGTGCAGCGCTCCCTCAGTACTGCCCCTGCAACAGTGCAGTGCTCCCTCAGTACTGCCGCTCCAACAGTGCAGTGTGGCACTCCCTCAGTACTGCCCCTCCAACAGTGCAGCACTCCCTCAGTACTGCCCCTCCGACAGTGCAGCACTCCCTCAGTACTTCCCCTCCGACAGTGCGGCGCTCCCTCAGTGCTGCCCCTCTGACAGTGTGGCACTCCCTCAGTACTGCCCCTCCGACAGTGTGGCACTCCCTCAGTACTTCCCCTCCGACAGTGCAGCACTCCCTCAGTACTGCCCCTCCGACAGTGTGGCACTCCCTCTGTACTGCCCCTCCGACAGTGCAGCACTGCCTCAGTACTGCCCCTCCGACAGTGTGGCACTCCCTCAGTACTTCCCCTCCGACAGTGTGGCACTCCCTCAGTACTGCCCCTCCGACAGTGAGGCACTCCCTCAGTACTGCCGCTCCGACAGTGTGGCACTCCCTCAGTACTTCCCCTCCGACAGTGTGGCACTCCCTCAGTACTGCCCCTCCAACAGTGAGGCACTCCCTCAGTACTGCCCCTCTGACAGTGCGGCACTCCCTCAGTACTGCCCCTCCAACAGTGAGGCACTCCCTCAGTACTGCCCCTCCGACAGTGAGGCACTCCCTCAGTACTTCCCCTCCGACAGTGTGGCACTCCCTCAGTACTGCCCCTCCGACAGTGAGGCACTCCCTCAGTACTGCCCCTCCGACAGTGTGGCACTCCCTCAGTACTTCCCCTCCGACATTGTGGCACTCCCTCAGTACTGCCCCTCCGACAGTGAGGCACTCCCTCAGTACTGCCCCTCCGACAGTGAGGCACTCCCTCAGTACTGCCCCTCCGACAGTGCGGCACTCCCTCAGTACTGCCCCTCTGACAGTGCGGCACTCCCTCAGTACTGCCCCTCGACAGTGAGGCACTCCCTCAGTACTGCCCCTCCGACAGTGAGGCACTCCCTCAGTACTGCCCCTCCGACAGTGCGGCACTCCCTCAGTACTACCCCTCCGACAGTGCGGCACTCCCTCAGTACTTCCCCTCCGACAGTGCAGCACTCCCTCAGTACTGCCCCTCTGACAGTGCGGCACTCCCTCAGTGCTGACCCTCTGACAGTGCGGCACTCCCTCTGTACTGCCCCTCCGACAGTGCAGCACTGCCTCAGTACTGCCCCTCCGACAGTGTTGCACTCCCTCAGTACTTCCCCTCCGACAGTGTGGCACTCCCTCAGTACTGCCCCTCCGACAGTGAGGCACTCCCTCAGTACTGCCGCTCCGACAGTGTGGCACTCCCTCAGTACTTCCCCTCCGACAGTGTGGCACTCCCTCAGTACTGCCCCTCCAACATTGAGGCACTCCCTCAGTACTGCCCCTCTGACAGTGCGGCACTCCCTCAGTACTGCCCCTCCAACAGTGAGGCACTCCCTCAGTACTGCCCCTCTGACAGTGAGGCACTCCCTCAGTACTTCCCCTCCGACAGTGTGGCACTCCCTCAGTACTGCCCCTCCGACAGTGAGGCACTCCCTCAGTACTGCCCCTCCGACAGTGTGGCACTCCCTCAGTACTTCCCCTCCAACATTGTGGCACTCCCTCAGTACTGCCCATCCAACAGTGAGGCACTCCCTCAGTACTGCCGCTCTGACAGTGCGGCACTCCCTCAGTACTGCCCATCCAACAGTGAGGCACTCCCTCAGTACTGCCCCTCCGACAGTGAGGCACTCCCTCAGTTGTGGTGGGTCAGCGCGATGCGGGCATCCAAGTGGTGCTGGCCTCCAATGGCCAGTAAAGAAGGTCAGGATAGCAGCAGAGTGAAAGAAGAAGCTTATAATGTTGTGAAGAATAATAGTGAGCCTGAGGATTGGGAGAGTGCCAGAAACCAGCAAAGGGTGAGCAGAAAAGTGATTAAAAGGGAAAAAAAATAGACTGTGAGAGGAAACTAGCAGTAAATATAAAAACAGATTGTAAGAGCTTCTACAAGTATGTACAAAGGAAGAGAGCAGCCTTAGAGGAGGCTCTGGCAGGAGAAATTATTACGGGGGATTAAGGAAATGGCAGAAGCGTTAAACAAATATTTTGTATCTGTCTTCACAGTGGAAGACATGAAAAGCAAACCTAAAATAGTGGGGAACCAAGGGTCTAATGAGAGTGAGGAACTTAACGTAATTAATATAAGTAGAGAAATAGTACTAGAGAAACTAATGGGAGTAAAACCCACAAATACCCTGGACCTGATGCCTACTTCCTGGGGTTCTAAAAGAGGAGGCTGCAGAGATAGTCGATGCTTGCTTGTCATCTTCCAAAATTCCCCAGATTCTAGAACAGTCCCATCGGATTGTAAGGTAGCAAATGGAGCATTGCTAATCAAAAAAGGAGGGCGAGAGCAAACAGGGAACTACAGGCCAGTTAGCTGTAATATCTTCTTACGACAACACTAAAGCACACACATTCAAGATGTGGAGAGGCTTTGTGGTGGCCCAACAGTTCGAGGAGAGCAACAGCCGTCGGGAAGCGAGAGTTCGGGGATGTCGGAGAGGCCGACAAAAGGCCCAGCCGGTGCAGAGCAGTGGGGAGAGAAGGCAAAAAAGAAGTAGAAAGAAATCGAAAGATGACGTCACAGCCAAGGGGGGAAGTGATTGGCTGGTGATTGCTGAGTATCTTTTCTTTTTTCTTTTCTTTATCAGTAAATAACATTTAGCATTGCGGTTGCCAAATTACGTTTATCTAGGGGTTAAGTCATGGCAGGACAGCTCGGACATGTGATATGCTCCTCCTGTACTATGTGGGAAGTCAGGGACGCTTCCGGTGTCCCTGACAACTACGTGTGCGGGAAGTGTATCCACCTGCAGCTCCTGACGGACCGCGTTGCGGATTTGGAGCTGTGGGTGGATTCACTCTGGAGCATCCACGATGCTGAGAATGACGTGAGTAGCACGTGTAGTGAGTTGGTCTTACCGCAGGTAAAGGGTCCACAGCCAGATAGTAAATGGGTGACCAACAGGAAGAGCAGTGCAAGGAAGGTCGTGCAGGGGTCCCCTGCGGTCATCCCCCTGCAAAACAGATACACCGTTTTGAGTACTGTTGGGGGGGATGGCTCATCAGCGAAGGGCAGCAGCAGCCAAGTTCATGGCACCGTGGCTGGCTCTGCTGCACAGGAGGGCAGGAAAAAGAATGGGAGAGCAATAGTGATCGTGGATTCGATTGTAAGGGGAATAGATAGGCGTTTCTGCGGCCGCAACCGAGACACCAGGATAGTATGTTGCCTCCCTGGTGCAAGGGTCAAGGATGTCTCGGAGCGGGTGCAGGACATTCTGAAAAGGGAGGGTGAACAGCCAGTTGTCGTGGTGCATATAGGTACCAACGATATAGGTAAAAAATGGGATGAGGTCTTACGAGACGAATGTAGGGAGCTAGGAGCTAAATTAAAAAGTAGGACTTCAAAAGTAGTAATCTCAGGATTGCTACCAGTGCCATGTGCTAGTCAGAGTAGGAATCGCAGGATAGCTCAGATGAATACGTGGCTTGAGGAGTGGTGCAAAAGGGAGGGATTCAAATTCCTGGGACATTGGAACCGGTTCTGGGGGAGGTGGGACAAGTACAAACCAGATGGTCTGCACCTGGGCAGGACTGGAACCAATGTCCTAGGGGTAGTGTTTGCTAGTGCTGTTGGGGAGGAGTTAAACTAACAGGACAGAGGGATGGGAACCTATGCAGGGAGACAGAGGGAAATAAAATGGAGGCAGAAGCAAAAGATAGATAGGAGAATAGTAAAAGTGGAGGGGAGAGAAACCCAAGGCAAGAAACAAAAAGGGCCACATTACAGCAAAATTCTAAAAAGATAAGCCTGAAGGCTCTGTGCCTCAACGCGAGGAGTATTCAGAATATTGTGGACGAATTAACTGCGCAGACAGCAGTTAATGGATATGATGTAATTGGCATCACGAAGACATGGCTCCAGGGTGACCAAGGCTGGGAACTCAACATCCAGGGGTATTCAACATTTAGGAAGGATAGACAGAAAGGAAAAGGAGGCGGGGTGGCGTTGCTGGTTAAAGAGGAAATTAATGCAATAGTAAGGAAGGACATTAGCCTGGATGATGTGGAATCAGTATAGGTGGAGCTGTGGAATACCAAAGGGCAGAAAACGCTAGTGGGAGTTGTTTACAGACCACCAAACAGTAGTAGTGAGGTTGGGACAGCATCAAACAAGAAATAAGGGATGTGTGCAATAAAGGTACAGCAGTTACCATGGGCGACTTTAATCTACATATAGATTGGGCTAACCAAACTGGTAGCAATGCGGTAGAGGAGGATTTCCTGGAGTGTATTAAGGATGGTTTTCGAGACCAATATGTCGAGGAACCAACTAGAGAGCTGGCCATCCTAGACTGGGTGATGTGTAATGAGAAGGGACAATTAACAATCTTGTTGTGCGAGGTCCCTTGGGGAAGAGTGACCATAATATGGTAGAATTCTTTATTAAGATGGAGAGTGACACAGTTAATTCGGAAACTTGGGTCCTGAAATTAAGGAAAGGTAACTTCGACGGTATGAGATGTGAATTGGCTAGAATAGACTGGCAAAGGATAGTTAAGGGTTGACGGTGGATAGCAATTTAAAGATCACATGGATGAACTTCAGCAATTGTACATCCCTGTCTGGAGTAAAAATAAAATGGGGAAGGTGGCTCAACCGTGGCTAACAAGGGAAATTAAGGATAGTGTTAAAACCAAGGAAGAGGCATATAAATTGGCCAGAAAAAGCAGCAAACCTGAGAACTGGGAGAAATTTAGAAATCAACAGAGGAAGACTAAGGGTTTAATTAAGAGGAGTAAATAGAGTACGAGAGGAAGCTTGCAGAGAACATAAAAACTGACTGTAAAAGCTTCTATAAATATGTGAAGAGAAAAAGATTAGTGAAGACAAACATAGGTCCCTTGCAGTTGGATTCAGGTGAATTTATAATGGGGAACAAAGAAATGGCAGACCAATTGAACAAATACTTCCGTTCTGTCTTCACGAAGGAAGACATAAATAACCTTCCCGAAGTACTAGGGGACCGAGGGTCTAGTGAGAAGGAGGAACTGAAGGATATCCTTATTAGGCGGTAAATTGCGTTAGGGAAATTGATGGGATTGAAGGCCAATAAATCCCCAGGGCCTGATAGTCTGCATCCCAGAATACTTAAGGAAGTAGCCTTAGAAATAGTGGATGAATTGGTGATCATTTTCCAACAGTCTATCGACTCTGGATCAGTTCCTATGGACTGGAGGGTAGCTAATGTAACACCACTTTTTAAAAAGGGAGGGAGAGAGAAAACGGGTAATTATAGACCGGTTAGCCTGACATCAGTAGTGGGGAAAATGTTGGAATCAATCATTAAGGATGAAATAGCAGCACATTTGGAAAGCAGTGACAGGATCGGTCCAAGTCAGCATGGATTTATGAAAGGGAAATCATGCTTGACAAATCTTCTCGAATTTTTTGAGGATGTAACTAGTAGAGTGGACAGGGGAGAATCAGTGGATGTGGTGTATTTGGACTTTCAAAAGGCTTTTGACAAGGTCCTACACAAGAGATTGGTGTGCAAAATTAAAGAACATGGTATTGGAGGTAATATACTGACGTGGGTAGAGAACTGGTTGGCAGACAGGAAGCAGAGAGTCGGGATAAATGTGTCCTTTTCAGAATGGCAGGCAGTGACTAGTGGAGTGCCGCAGGGCTCAGTACTGGAACCCCAGCTATTTACAATATACATTAATGATTTAGATGAAGGAATTGAGTATAATATCTCCAAGTTTGCAGATGACACTAAACTGGGTGGCGGTGTGAGCTGTGAGGAGGACCCGAAGAGGCTGCAGAGTGACTTGGACAGGTTAGGTGAGTGGGCAAATGCATGGCAGGTGCAGTATAATGTGGATAAATGTGAGGTTATCCATTTTGGGAGCAAAAACACGAAGGCAGAATATTATCTGAATGGCGGCAGATTAGGAAAAGGGGAGATGCAACGAGATCTGGGTGTCATGGTTCATCAGTCATTGAAAGTTGGCATGCAGGTACAGCAGGCGGTGAAGAAGGCAAATGGTATGTTGGCCTTCATAGCGAGGGGATTTGAGTATCGGAGCAGGGAGGTCTTATTGCAGTTGTACAGGGCCTTAGTGAGGCCTCACCTGGAATATTGTGTTCAGTTTTGATCTCCTAATCTGAGGAAGGATGTTCTTGCTATTGAGGGAGTGCAGCGACGGTTCACCAGACTAATTCCCGGGATGGCTGGACTGACATATGAGGAGGGACTGGATCAACTGGGCCTTTATTCACTGGAGTTTAGAAAGATGAGAGGTGATCTCATAGAAACGTATAAGATTCTGATGGGACTGGACAGGTTAGATGCGGGAAGAATGTTCCCGATGTTGGGGATGTCCAGAACCAGGGGACATAGTCTTAGGATAAGAGGTAGGCCATTTAGGACTGAGATGAGGAGAAACTTCTTCACTCAGAGAGTTGTTAACCTGTGGAATTCCCTACCGCAGAGAGTTGTTGATGCCAGTTCATTGGATATATTCAAGAGGGAGTTAGATATGGCCCTTACGGTTAAGGGGATCAAGGGGTATGGAGAGAAAGCAGGAAAGGGGTACTGAGGGAATGGTCAGCCATGATCGTATTGAATGGCAGTGCAGGCTCGAAGGGCCCAATGGCCTACTCCTGCACCTATTTTCTATATTTCTATGTTTCTAAGATGGCCTCAATCTGGAACTTGCTTTTATTGAATCAACAGCAGCAGTTGCATTATCGCAGCAGTACACTAGGTGGAGCAGTAGTCCACTTGGCGGGGTGGGTGGGGGTGGGTATATTACACTTCTCCCTCCTTGATGAAGAAGTAATCATAGCATGCAATCATCATACATAACTTGCATAGTTATACACAACAAAAGACATGGACTTATTTTTCCATATTTACAAATCATACTTAACCACTGATTTTCTGTTTCGAAGAGCATACCTTCGCTCTTAAACTTTCCAAACTTGGTGTTGAACTTAGACTCATTCTCGGCTGAGCCTGAGGAGAGTTTTCCTCCAAGAGTAGCCGTTCATCTACATTTGGACTCTCTACCATTTCAGACTGTTGTCTGCCTGACTCGGACTTAAATTCTGACTTTCTCTTGGACTGGTTTCTGGTACATCTGATGTAGGATTTACTACTGGTGCTCTACTTGCAACAAGACTCTCTGATGAGTCAGACATAATCGAATCTTTCCAACTTTCAACTCCTTCCACCTCTGTAGGTAAACTATGATCAATGTGAACAAACCTAACCTGTCCATGAGCAAACCTCTTGACCAAATATGTGTGAAGGCCACATATCTTCACCACTCTTCCTGGTAACTACTTTACACATTTATGGTGATGGTTCTTCACTCTCACCTTCTGGTTTAATTTCACACTTCTCTCCCTAACTCTACCTCTATCATGAATCTCTTTCTATCTTAATTGCTTCACTTCTACTGATTGTGCCAGGTTTGGCTTTAACAACGAGAACCTGGTTCATGGCTGTTGTTTGAGAAACAGCTCTGCTGGTGTTCTATCAGTAGTTGTATGAAAAGTATTATGATAAGTAATTAGAAAATGTACCAATTTGTGATCCAACGACAACTGCTTTTTCTTTGGATTTGGATCCAACATTTGCTTGCTGAGAGCATGTTTTAATTTGTACTGCACGCTCTGCTGCACCATTTGAAGCAGGGTGGTACGATGGAACTTTGGTATGTTTCACACCATTTCTGCTCATGAACTGTGCAAATTCTTCTGAACAAAATTGTGGCCCATTATCAGACACAATTTCTTCTGGGAGGCCATATGAAGAAAACATCTTCGCAAAATGTCTAATGTTTTACTTGTTGTCATTTTCCGCATTGTAAACACCTCTACCCACTTCGAATGACTATCAATCACAATGAACAATTGTTGCCCTTCTAGCTCAGCAAAATCGATATGTAACCTTTGCTACACCCTGGGAGGCCATTTCTATGGCTGTAATGGTACTGATGATGGTTTCTTGCTTACGAATGACATGTTGTACATTGACTCACGATGTACTCTATATCTTTATCTAGACCTGGCCACCATAAGTTATCGTGTGCAAAACTCTTGGTCAAGCACATTCCCCGGTGCTGGTCATGAAGATCTCCACAATTTGGACCTGAATTTATTTGCGATAACTACTCTTGCACCCTACATGGTACAATCTTTATCCATTGACAATTCATTCCTACAAATGAATATCTTCCTCTGATACTTGGTTTGGCCAACCATTTGCTATGTAGTCATACACCTTTGACATAACTGGGTCACAATTGGTTGCTCTACCAATCTCTTCAGCTGTGACTGGCAGTTCATCAGTGTATGAAAATTAGAATAATGTTCTCAGTTTCTAGTCTTTTGAGTTTTTGCTCAACTTTCTCCTTGAGTGTGTATGGTATGGGACGTGGTTTGAATAAACTGGCCCAGCTTCCTTCTGTACTCTGACATTCGCCTTGAAGTCTTGGATAGAAACATAGAAAATAGGTGCAGGAGCAGGCCATTCGGCCCCTCGAGCCTGCACCACCATTCAATAAGATCATGGCTGATCATTCCCTCAGTACCCCTTTCCTGCTTTCTCTCCATACCCCTTGATCCCCTTAGCCGCAAGGGCCATATCTAACTTCCTCTTGAATATATCCAATGAACTGGCATCAATGACAAAACTGCCTGTTTTGTAGAACATCTTTGGATACTTCTTGATGTTATCATATTTCAATGCAAATCTCATTTCAACATGAAAAATCTCATTCCAATCCAGATTCAGTGATCCCAACCAATTTCTACCTGTCAAGGCCCGCTTGTCTCCTGACACTACTAAGAGAGGCAAGCTCTGAAACTGATCCCTGTATTTCACCAGTACGGTGATACATCCTACCACAGGGATTTGCTCTCCTGAGTAGCCTAGCAGTTCTACCTTCGACTTTACCAGTGGAAAATCACTCAACTTGTCGAGATATAGTGATTTTGGTACTAGGCTCATGGATGCACCAGTGTTGATTTCCATAGGTTTCCTAGTTCCTGCAACATTTACTTGGATACAAATACTTTGCAAATCATGGTTATGTACCCTTGTGCTCCTGATGACGTGTACCTCCAAAACCTCCTCATCCTGTGGCTTTTCTTCCATGCTATGTAGTCTCTGGGGATTTCTACTTATAGCTTTGAGAGTTGGCTTACTCTTCAGTCGGCATGCTTTCACAAGATGCCCTGTTTTCGTGCAGAAGAAACACTCTGCCTTCACTTATGGAGAGCTTTGAACAATGTGTTGTCCCAGACACCGATAGCATGATTTCAATGCTCTGTTGCCTTGGCCAGTTGCTGAGGCCTTGGGGCCCAACTGCCTTTTACTGTCAACCTGCCGGCGACTCGCCTCTGTTGTCTGACGACTGGAAATGGCGTGAAATTCTCAGGAGTATTGGTTAGCCATATCCATCGACATAGTTGTCTGACAAGGTAAACCAAGTTAGGGATTCTCAACAACTTTCTTCTGATTGCTTCATTTTCCATCCCACAAACAAAGCGGTCACACAATGCTCGGTTATGAAAGTTTCTGAAATCACACTGAATGGATAGCTTTTTTAAAGCTACAATGTACTCACTGATACTTTTGTCATTTAACTGATCTCATGTTCCAAAACTATAAAATTCAGCAGTTTTCAGGGGCTCAGGGCTGTAGTGCTGTTCTAACTTGGTTAGAATCTCCGTCAGTGGTGTGTCCTTTGACTTGATGGGAACATGCACATTTTTCAAGGTTTCATGCACCTCGGGGATCTGCTTCAGTCAGGAAAATAGCCCGTTTTCTTTCCAACACCACCCAGTTAGGGTTTACATCATTGGGGACTTCGATGATGCTAATCTCGGTGAGCAAATTTCTAGCTGCCCACATACGCTCCAAAAGTCTCTCGGTCTCGATGGAACACACACAAATGCCCGATTATACCCATAGGTGTGGCCATCTGGACAATGGCAATGTTGACAGTTCAGCCACGCGTGCCTGTAATTTACTTGGATTATTAGCTGTTCTGCAAAACGAGGAACCTCTCAAAGTCTCTCTGTTAATTGGCTGAAGCATCCACCATCACAAGTTTCAGCTGGGCAATCCAGTTATCCTATCCTGATTCACCACTGTCATTTATTCTAGACATCACAACACACAGACTCTGCAAGATGGCTCCAATCCTTTTATTGTATTTACAGCAGCAGTTGCATTATCTCAGTAATCTACTAGGTGGAGCAGTATATTGCACAATGTAACAGGCTCGAGGGGCTGAATGGCCTCTTCCTGTTCCTGTGTAAGAGGCTCAAGGGCTGATTGGCCTGTTCCTTAGTAACAGGCTCAAGGGGCTGAATGGCCTCCTCCTGTTCTTATTTAATAGGCTTGAAGGGCTGAATGGCCTCCTCCTGTTCCTGTGTAACAGGCTCGAGGGGCTGAATGGGCCTCCTCCTGTTCCTGTGTAACAGCCTCGAGGGGCTGAATGGCCTCCTCCTGTTCCTGTGTAACTGGCTCGAGGGGCTGAATGGCCTCCTCCTGTTCCTGTGCAACAGGCTCGAGGGGCTGAATGGCCTCCTGTTCCTGTCTAACAGGCTCAAGGGGCTGAATGGCCTCCTGTTCCTGTGTAACAGGCTCGAGGGGCTGAATGGCCTCCTCCTGTTCCTGTGTAACAGGCTCGAGGGGCTGAATGGCCTCCTCCTGTTCCTGTGTAACAGGCTCGAGGGGCTGAATGGCCTCCTCCTGTTCCTGTGTAACAGGCTCGAGGGGTTGAATGGCCTCCTCCTGTTCCTGTGTAACAGGCTCGAGGGGCTGAATGGCCTCCTCCTGTTCCTGTGTAACAGGCTCGAGGGGGTGAATGGCCTCCTCCTGTTCATAGAAACATAGAAACATAGAAAATAGGTGCAGGAGCAGGCCATTCAGCCCTTCTAGCCTGCACCGCCATTCAATGAGTTCATGGCTGAACATGAAACTTCAGTACCCACTTCCTGCTTTCACGCCATACCCCTTGATCCCCCGAGTAGTAAGGACTTCATCTAACTCCCTTTTGAATATATTTCGTGAATTGGCCTCAACTACTTTCTGTGGTAGAGAATTCCACAGGTTCACCACTCTCTGGGTGAAGAAGTTTCTCCTTATCTCGGTCCTAAATGGCTTACCCCTTATCCTTAGACTGTGACCCCTGGTTCTGGACTTCCCCAACATTGGGAACATTCTTCCTGCATCCAACCTGTCCAAACCCGTCAGAATTTTAAACGTTTCTATGAGGTCTCCTCTCACTCTTCTGAACTCCAGTGAATACAAGCCCAGTTGATCCAGTCTTTCTTGATATGTCAGTCCCGCCATCCCGGGAATCAGTCTGGTGAACCTTCGCTGCACTCCCTCAATAGCAAGAATGTCCTTCCTCAGGTTAGGAGACCAAAACTGTACACAATACTCCAGGTGTGGCCTCACCAAGGCCCTGTACAACTGTAGTAACACCTCCCTCCCCCTGTACTCAAATCCCCTCGCTATGAAGGCCAACATGCCATTTGCTTTCTTAACCGCCTGCTGTACCTGCATGCCAACCTTCAATGACTGATGTACCATGACACCCAGGTCTCGTTGCACCTTCCCTTTTCCTAATCTGTCACCATTCAGATAATAGTCTGTCTCTCTGTTTTTACCACCAAAGTGGATAACCTCACATTTATCCACATTATACTTCATCTGCCACGCATTTGCCCACTCACCTAACCTATCCAAGTCACTCTGCAGCCTCATAGCATCCTCCTCGCAGCTCACACTGCCACCCAACTTAGTGTCATCCGTAAATTTGGAGATACTACATTTAATCCCCTCGTCTAAATCATTAATGTACAATGTAAACAGCTGGGGCCCCAGCACAGAACCCTGCGGTACCCCACTAGTCACTGCCTGCCATTCCGAAAAGTACCCATTTACTCCTACTCTTTGCTTCCTGTCTGACAACCAGTTCTCAATCCACGTCAGCACACTACCCCCAATCCCATGTGCTTTAATTTTGCACATTAATCTCCTGTGTGGGACCTTGTCGAAAGCCTTCTGAAAGTCCAAATATACCACATCAACTGGTACTCCTTTGTCCACTTTATTGGAAACATCCTCAAAAAATTCCAGAAGATTTGTCAAGCATGATCTCCCTTTCACAAATCCATGCTGACTTGGACCTATCATGTCACCATTTTCTAAATGCGCTGCTATGACATCCTTAATAATTGATTCCATCATTTTACCCACTACTGAGGTCCTATGTAACAGGCTCGAGGGGCTGAATGGCCTCCTCCTGTTCCTGTGTAACAGGCTCGAGGGGCTGAATGGCCTCCTCCTGTTCCCGTGTAACAGGCTCGAGGGGCTGAATGGCCTCCTCCTGTCCCTGTGTAACAGGCTCGAGGGGCTGAATGGCCTCCTCCTGTTCCTGTGTAACAGGCTCGAGAGGCTGAATGGCCTCCTCCTGTTCCCGTGTAACAGGCTCGAGGGGCTGAATGGCCTCCTCCTGTTCCTGTGTAACAGGCTCGAGGGGCTGAATGGCCTCCTCCTGTCTCTGTGTAACAGGCTCGAGGGGCTGAATGGCCTCCTCCTGTTCCTGTGTAACAGGCTCGAGAGGCTGAATGGCCTCCTCCTGTTCCCGTGTAACAGGCTCGAGGGGCTGAATGGCCTCCTCCTGTTCCTGTGTAACAGGCTCGAGGGGCTGAATGGGCCTCCTCCTGTTCCTGTGTAACAGGCTCGAGGGGCTGAATGGCCTCCTCCTGTTCCCGTGTAACAGGCTCGAGGGGCTGAATGGCCTCCTCCTGTTCCTGTGTAACAGGCTCGAGGGACTGAATGGCCTCCTCCTGTTCCTATGTAACAGGCTCGAGGGACTGAATGGCCTCCTCCTGTTCCTGTGTAACAGGCTCGAGGGGCTGAATGGCCTCCTCCTGTTCCTGTGTAACAGGCTCAAGGGGCTGAATGGCCTCCTCCTGTTCCTGTGTAACAGGCTCGAGGGGCTGAATGGCCTCCTCCTGTTCCTGTGTAACAGGCTCGAGGGGCTGAATGGCCTCCTCCTGTTCCTGTGTAACAGGCTCGAGGGGCTGAATGGCCTCCTCCTGTTCCTGTGTAACAGGCTCGAGGGGCTGAATGGCCTCCTCCTGTTCCTGTGTAACAGGCTCGAGGGGCTGAATGGCCTCCTCCTGTTCCTGTGTAACAGGCTCAAGGGGCTGAATGGCCTCCTCCTGTTCCTGTGTAACAGGCTCGAGGGACTGAATGGCCTCCTCCTGTTCCTGTGTAACAGGCTCGAGGGGCTGAATGGCCTCCTCCTGTTCCTGTGTAACAGGCTCGAGGGGTTGAATGGCCTCCTCCTGTTCCTGTGTAACAGGCTCAAGGGGCTGAATGGCCTCCTCCTGTTCCTGTGTAACAGGCTCGAGGGACTGAATGGCCTCCTCCTGTTCCTGTGTAACAGACTCAAGGGGCTGAATGGCCTCCTCCTGTTCCCGTGTAACAGGCTCGAGGGTCCGAATGGGCCTCCTCCTGTTGCTCCCATGTTCCTAACAGGCAGGTGATTTGCTACGAGTCCATATCACAACTGTGTGTCAGGAGCTACCTTTAAAATAAAAATGTAACTTCCAGCGTCTGACCTTTGGGGTCTGGTGTCTCGGCGTCGGTCCTGGTCGAGGCCTCCGGTTGGTGGCCACACCTGCCGGCTGGTGTAGTCGGGCCTGGTGTGCCGCCACCGATGGTGCACACCCAGGGCGGGCCAATGTTGGCAGGCACTCGAACAAACCTCCGCTAATGCCATGACAGGAGTCGGCACGAGGGGCCGAGGTATTTGTGTCCCATTGCGGGGTCGGTTATATTACGGGACCAATCATCCAGAAAACACGAGGTCATAATCCCATCGTGGAAGTTCAAGAATGTGAATTCGGTTTCAAAAGAAAGTCTGGAAATGAAATACCGGAATGGTCCCGGGGATGAGGGACCTCAGTGATGTGGATAGACCGGAGAAGCTGGGATTGTTCTCCGTAGAGCAGAGAAGGTTAAGGGGAGATTTAATAGAGGTGTTCAAAATGATGAGGGGTTTGAGAGAGTGAATAAGGAGACACTGTTCCCGGGGGCAGGAGGCTCGGTAACCAGAGGGACACAGATTGAAGGCGATTGGCAAAGGAACCCGAGGGGGAGATGGGGAGAATGTGTTTACGCAGCGAGTTGTTGTGATCGGGAACGCGCTGCCTGAAAGGGCGGTGGGAGCAGATTCAATAGTAACTTTCAAACCGGGAACTGGATAAATAATTAAACAGGAAAAATGTGCCGGGCTGTGGGGAAAGAGCGGGGGGAATGGGACTGATTGGATCGCTCTGTCACAGAGCCAGCACAGGCTCGATGGGCCCAATGGCCTCCTTCTGTGCTGTAAGATTCTATCAGTAAAACTGACCAGGGAGCTGTTGGATTGCGGTAAAAACCCAACCGGGTCGCTGATGTCCCTTTAGGGAGGGAAACCTGCCGTCCTTACCCGGGCTGGGCCTATAGGTGACTCCCGTCCCCGCACTTAAGTGCCCTCCGACCTGGCCCAGCGAGACACTGAACTGTCCCAATCCCTGACAAGGAATAACACGCGGACTGCAGCGGTTCAAGAAGGCTCACCACCTTCTCAATGGCAACCAGGGGCCGACAATAGATGCCGGCCTTGCTGGTATTGAATACTTCGCTGTTATTTTTGAGCTCCATGATCCGGATCATCTGAATGTTAGAAAGTCTAACATTTATATTTAGAAATAACAACAAAGGAACGTCTCCATGGAAACACTTTTGATGTAATTACCCATAATCACCAGAGCCATTCATTGCCCATAGCAACTCGCCACCCATAGCAACCACAGCTATTAATTACCCATAATATCCAGAGCCGTTCACTGCCCATGGCAACCAGATCTACTCTCCCCATTGGTGGCTATAGTTAACTATACCAGGCAGAAACATAGAAACCCTAGGAATTTACAGCGCAGAAGGAGACCATTCTGCCCCATCGTGTCCGCGCCGGCCGACAAAGAGCCGCACGGCCCTCGGTCAGCGGCCCTGAAGGTTACATATAAACCTATGAACAGTGAACAATGGCGGAACGGGAAAGAGTATCCGGCCCAACCAGTCCGCCCCATATACCCCTTACACTGAAACATTCTACACTCCACCCCAACCTAGAAATCAAAAGGATCTCTTCCATTTATTTGAAAGTATTACGAAGGATTTGACGTGTTAACTCACTTTTTTCTATTAATTCCCGGGGTGTGGGGGTCGCTCCAAGGCCAACATTTATTGCCCCCGAGTTACCCCACCTGGGGGTGGGGTGATCTGGAACCGCTGGGAGAGGGTTTGACACAAACTGAGTGTCTCGCTCGGACACTTCAGAGGGAGGTTAAGGGTCAACCATGTTGGTGTGGGACGGGAGTCACCTATAGGCCCAGCCCGGGTAAGGACGGCAGGTTTCCTTCCCTAAAGGGACCTGGTTGGGTTTTTACTGCAATCCGACAGCTTCATGGTCACTTTTACTGACCTCAGATATTTTAATTAACATGAATTCTAATTCTCAAACTGCCATGTTGGGACTGGAACTCACGTTCTCTGTCACTTCATCACCGTGCCCGTATTCCTGCTTAAAGAGACACTAGCCAGCCATAAAACCAGTTAGCGATGCAGGTTCCTGTAGCTTTAAGACAATGGGGATGGTTGGGTGGAATTATAATGGACTGGTTTGATTCCAGAGAGGGTTTTCGTTCAATGTACTCAGCCCAGCACTGAGCTAAACAGTTGCTGCAGGCTCCCGTACCAAAGTAGAGGCCAAGTGGTAAGCTTTATTGACAGCTTGGCCTATCTCCTGCACAGAGAGTTACGGGAGGGGTCAGAGGGGGTCAGCAAACTGCTTATTCGTTCTGTTTCCCTTTGTCTCACCCAGACTGGGTGAATCATAGAATCATCGAACGGTTCCAGCACAGGAGGAGGCCATTCGGCCCGTCGAGTCCGTGCCGGCTCTCTGCAAGAGCCCCTCAGCCAGTCCCCCTCCCCCGCCCTTTCCCCGCAGCCCGGCAAATTGTTTTCCTTCAGGTACTTTTGAAAAGCCGCGATTGAGTCTGCCTCCACCACCCTCTCAGGCAGCGCATTCCAGATCCTAACCACTCGCTGCGGGAAAAGGTTTTCCCTCGTGTCGCCTTTGGTTCTTCTGCCAATCGCCTTCAATCTGTGTCCCTCTAGTTCCCGACCCTTCCACCAATGGGAACAGTTTCTCTCTGTCCACTCTGTCCAGCCCCCTCATGATTTTGAACCCCTCGATCACATCTCCTCTCAATCTTATACAAAAGCAATTTCGTTTTTGTTACTTAACGTGTCCCATTACCGTCTTCTTTTGCCCCGCACAATCATCCCTTTCGTCTCATAATCTCTCCTGCCTCCCACCCTATCACTGACCGTCGCTTCTGTCATTAACTCCCCGACCCCACCCTCTCCCTGCCCCTGCACGTGCTTAAAAGCCGCTCACATCTCTCACTTTTTCCAGTTCTGGCAATGGGTCATTGACCTGAAATGTTAACTCTGTTTCTCTCTCCGTAGATGCTGCTCGACTCGCTGAGTATTTCCAGCACTTTCTGTTTTTACTCCTCTCGACCTTCCCTGCTCCAAGGAGAACAATCCCGGCCTCTCCAGTCCGTCAAAGTAACGGAAGTCCCTTGTCCCCGGAACCATTCTGGTAAATCTCTCTTGCATCCTCTCTCAAGCCTTCACATCCTTCCTAAGGTACTCCAATTGTGGCCGAACCGGTGTTTTATATAGGTTCATCATAGCTTCCTTGCTTTTGTATTCTAATTCGGGAACGCCCCATTTGAGGTGTTAACTTTTTAAATGTTGAAAATTTAGCGCCGGGCGCAAAGGATTCTGAACAACTTCTAAATTGGGCTTTTTTGCCCCAGGAAGGAAGGGGAGGCGGTAAAACGAGCGCTAATTACCTCAGCAGGGTGTTACCGCCAGAGCACTGCCCAATTTCAGGTGACTTGTATTCAGCAATTATCCTTCAATCCTGCACACTGGCTCATTCCAGCTCTTAAAGGGGAGGTTGCATCAATCTGCAGCTGCTCATTTTCACCATTCCTGGATTGGAAGTCAACCCTCTCTGGACTGAAATCATTCCATCGGGATTCTACCCAATACCCCCATTGTCTTAAAGCTACAGGAATCTGCATCGTCAACTGGTTTTATGGCTGGCGAGTCTCTCTTTAAGCAGGAAGACGGGCAAGGTGGTGTAGTGCTTTTGCATCCTGGCTGTGGCTGCTCTCAATCCCAATCCCGATCCCGATCCCGATCCCAATCTCAATCCCGATCCCGATCCCAATCCCGGGGTAGAGCTCCTTGGTTCAATGACGGTGCATTGCTGGGGACAGTGGAGCATCAGAGGGAAGCGCTGTTTCCGGTCAGTGTAAGGAGGACATTGCCCCAGGTGTTCAGGGCAATGTGGAGGGAAGTGGTCCAGGTCTCGGCCAATAGTGTCGTGGAACGCAGCCCGACACCGTGTTGTAAAAAGTTCAATGACTGCAGTGGGATGGTCAAGGTGAGTATATGTTTCAACTGCCCTACTGCCAGCCTCTGAACCTCTGTATGTGCGCTCACCCCTCCCCCACCCCTCCCCCACCCCTCCCTCACCCCTCCCCGACCCCTCCCCCACCCCTCCCCCTACCCCTCCCTCACCCCTCCCCACCCCTCCCCGACCCCTCCACCACCCCTCCCCCACCCCATCCCTCCCCTCCCCCTCCCCCACACCCCCACCCCTCCCCCACCCCTCCCCATCCCTCCCCACCCCTCCCCCTCCCCCAGCGCTCCCCACACCTCCCCTACCCCTCCCCAACCCCTCCCCCACCCCTCCCCACCCCTCCCCCTACCCCTCCCCCACCCCTCCCCTACCCCTCCTCCACCCCTCCCCCACCCCTACCCTTCCCCTCCCCCACCCCCCACTCCACCCCCACCCCTCCACCGCCCCTCTCCCACCCCATCCCTCCCCCACACCCCAACCCCTCCCCCACCCCTCCCCCACCCCTCCCCATCCCTCCCCCACCCCTCCCCCTACCCCTCCCCCTCCCCTACCCCTCCTCCACCCCTCCCCCACCCCTACCCTACCCCTCCCCCACCCCACACTCCACCCCCACCCCTCCACCACCCCTCCACCACCCCTCCACTACCCCTCCCCCACCATTCCGCCCTACCCCTCTCCCACCATACCCACCCCTCCCCCACCACTCCCCCCCCACTCCACCCCCACCCCTCCCCCACCCCTCCCCCACCACTCCACCCCCCACTCCACCCCACCACTGCCTCATCCTACCCCCCACCCCTCCCCCACCACTTCGCCCCACCCCTCTCCCACCATACCCACCCCTCCCCCACCCCCCACTCGACCCCACCCCTCCCCCACTCCACCCCCACCCCTCCCCTATCCCCTACCCCAAAGGGTAGCTTGGGGCTAGTTCCCCAGAGGGAGAGTTTGTGTGTGTGTGTGTTCTGCTGCACAGGACTCCAATGAGGACCTCGGTGGAGAGACGGTCACAACAAGGATGATGGCCATGCACTCGGAGATGATGGGTGCAATGGCCAGGGTGCCCGAGAGCCTCTGGGCAATGGGAAGGAGTGTGGAGGAGTCCACCTCCAACATTGCAGAGCTCTGTGCACACCATGGAGCCCATCATTGCCAGTGTGCAGACGGTGGTGGACTCCCAGCGTGCGGATCCAGACCTCTCAAGACGCCTGTCATGGGCGATGTGGCAGCTTCCATTGCAGCACAGGCAGAAGCAATGCAAGGTTTTAGTGCCGAAATGCAGACAATGGTTGCTGGCATCGAAGCTCAGACTGCTCTCGTGCAGTCCCAGCTGGATGGCCCGTGAGCTCCGACTGCCGCCATCATCGCTGGGTCCAGCAGTCCACCGGGCATCTCACGGGGTTGCACCGGCCACCAATCTGTGCTCCATCAGCTGGGTGGGGATGCTGAAGTGCTGCCCAGGGGAGCACCGTGAAGCTCGGACCAGCTGTGCTAATGCACCTCTGGGCAATACTTCAACCCAGCTAGTACGTTGCTGGTCTTCGTGAGGGAGCGCAGAGGAGGAGTCCATTGTGGTCATCGGCAGCCCAGTCTCCCACCCCTCAAACCGTTAACAGTGCAAGGTTCAGGGTAACCTATCGGGCGGAATCACCATGGTAACGTTGAAACGTGTTACGGTTTTAATTGTGCTGTTAACGGCGCCAGTTATATAGCTAAAGGAAACCTGCACCCTCTCCCAGGCCTTGACACTTCCTACAGTGCGGTGCCCAGAATTGGACACAATACTCCCGCTGGGACCTAACCCGTGTGTTATGAAGATTTACCATAACCTCCTTGCTTCTATTAATAAAGCCCGGGAACCCGAATGCATTTTCACACAGCCTTCTCAACCTGTCCTGGCACCTTCAATGATTTAGAACATACAGAAAAACATAAGAAATAGGAGCAGGAGTAGGCCATACGGCCCCTCGAGCCTGCTCCACCATTCAATAAGATCATGGCTGATCTGATCATGGACTCAGCTCCACTTCCCCGCCCGCTCCCCATAACCCCTTTACTCCCTTATCGGTTAAGAAACTGTCTATTTCTGTCTTAAATTATTCAATGACCCAGCTTCCACAGCTCTCTCAGTCAGTGAATTTATGTACATACACCCCAGGTCTCTGCACCCACTTTAGAATTGTACCCTTTAGTTAGTTTATATAGGCTCTCCTCATGCTTCCTAACAGAACATATCACTGCACTCTTCTCAGCGTTAAATTTAATTTGCCGAGCATCTGCCCATTTCACCAGTTTGTCTCTGTCCTCCTGAGTTTCGTGTCATCTGCAAACGTTGAAATGGTGCCCTGTGTACCCGAGTCCAGGTCACTAATATACATCAGAAAGGGCAGTGGTCCCAGTACCCGCCCCCTGGGGAACATCACTGTAACCGTTCACCACTGCTCTCTGCTCTCTGTCCCTCAGCCAATTAGTTATTCACTTCAAAAGCCTCTTTCCATTTCTGTTCTTTTCTTTAGTTTGATGTTTGTAAGCGTGGCAGCATTGCTAGCTGCTGGTGGGTTTGTGTGGAGGCAAAATCGGCAGAAAACGAGTGTAACATTTGTTCACCCCCAGCCACAGTCCTGCAATAATCGACGGTTCCTTCCACAGTTGCTTTCTGTCCGTTAGCCAATCCTCTATCCTTGCTCATATATTACCCCAACCCCGTGAACTTTTATCTTGTGCAGTAACCTTTTAACCTCTCAAACTTTACAGAAAGGGAAAAGCATTAATTTGGGAGAAGATTGACAGAACTAGAAGACTGCTTGCATTAATTATCGCATCCAAGTGACTGGGAAGTTATTTATCCAAAATATGGCCTAATATTGATCATTTCAAACTGGCCACAGATCAGAGAAATAGTCACAAAGTAATGTGCCAATAGGTAGCTGCCCTACTGCTATATATAGTGTGATATTCTGCCTCAAGAGGTTGCCCTAGGTTAAGAACCCCGAATGAACAACTTGCAGAGAAAGCACTTTAGGGATGTAACATATTTTTCCTACTTGGTGATTGGGAGTGTAATGATTTCAGCGAATGTTTTCGGTCCCAGCCACAAACTGCGTTCCCCAGCCACTGACTCCATCCCTCTCCCCAACTCCTGTCTGAGGCTGAACCAGACTGTTCGCAACCTGGGTGCCATATTTGACCCTGAACTGAGGTTCCGACCACATAGCCGCGGTGTAACTATAACCGCCTGTTTCCACCTCCGTAACATCACCCGTCTCCGCCCCTGCCTCAGCTCATCCGCTGCTGATGCCCTCATCCATGCCTCTGTTACCTCTAGACTCAACTATTCCAACGCACTCCTGGCTGGCCTCCCACAATCTACCCAACGTAAACTAGAGTTGATCCAAAACTCAGCTGCCTGTGTCCTAACTTGCACCAAGTCCCGCTCACCCATCACCCTTGTGCTCGCTGACCTACATTGGCTCCCGGTTAAGCAACGCGTTGTTTTCAAATCCCTCCGTGGCCCTCGCCCCTCCCTATCTCTGTAATCTCCTCCAGCCCCACAATCCCCCCGAGATATCTGCGCCCCTCTAATTCTGCCCATTGACCATCCCTGATTATAATTGCTCCACCATCGGTGGCCGTGCCTTCTGTTGCCTGGGCCCTGAGCTCTGGAACACCCTCCCTAAACCTCTCCGCCTCTCTACTTCTTTCTCCTCCTTCAAGACGCTCCTTAAAACCTCCCTCCTTGATCAAGCTTTTGGTCACCTGCGCTAATTTTTCCTTATGCGTCTCAGTGTCATATTACTCCCGTGAACCGCCTTGGGACGTTTCACTACGTTAAAGGCACTATATAAATACAAGTTGTTGTTGGTGTAATGAGTAGTTTCATTAGTCATTTTAATTTTCACAGCGCATATTACGTCTGGAAGTTAAGATCTCAATTAAAAGAAATGGTACATGCTTTGCATATGAGATTTTGTAAATTTGGATTTTAAGAAATCACCATATCGTTTTCATGAAGAAATATTAGCCCTCAGCCTCCAAGCACTGAACCCTGTTGAATCATTGACTTGATGTTTTGCTCTGCTTTGACAAAATTGTGAATTGTTCATAGTGGTTTGAAGTATACCCATAAGCCTGAATGCCTCAATTATGGAATTTAACAGTTTGCACTTATATTTTTATCGTGATTGGAGAAATATGCCCTTTGCACTCGGAGCTTTGTTCTGAGTGTCACAAAACAGGTTTGCTTTACATCTTTCATAAATCGCTTAGTGTCAATAATTTACTTATTTGTCTTTATACTTTACAACTTGTTTAGAAATTAGTCAGATGAGCAGAGTAGTTGAACAGTTATTTACCAGAAAGGAGTATAGCTGCTGCGATGGAAGTTGTGTTTGCAAAAGCGATTGAAGAGAGGCATCGGAGAATGAGTGGTGAATATTTATCTTCCATTTTTCTTCTTAATTTGACATTAGCTGTAAACTATAAGTAATGTTTACTTGGACAGTGCTTTATGCAGTGTTAAACAGTGGTTAGAACATGATGCAATTTACTAGTTCAGTAATTGGCAGATTCAGAAGAGGTCATGCAAGGTCCACACCTAAACTGACTCAATCGACTATTAACAACCTGTGATGGCTGGTCACCTGGCAGCCCAAAAACTGAGCTAAACGAGTACCAGGGTCCGAGGGCCTCCTTGTGGGTCTGCTCCTGGGCCTGGCCAAGGGGGCCATCAGCCGGTCTGGACAGAGAGCGGTCGAGGGGGTCGTTCAGCCCGACTGCCTGCCTCTCTTCCGAGGTTACAACTGAGCCAGGGTGTCCCTGGAGATGGAGCACGCGGTGTCCACCGGTACGCTCGCGGCCTTCCGCGAGAGGTGGGCGCCGGAGGGACTGGAGTGCATCATCACCCATGGCAACCACATTTTAATTTGATCATTTAAGTTTAGAGTTTAATTTGTTTAATTTGCCGGTTTTAGTGCCCCCCCTTTTAGCCAGGGAACACTTGTATAATTTGTGTGTTGGTGCCCTCAAAAAAAACAAAAAAGGGGCACTGGAAAAAAATTATTTTGGAATGTGACCCCCTCCTTGCCGGGGGCATTTGTTTAAAATAGTTAAACAAGTACCAGGAGTTCTGCCTAGTTTTTAGTTGAGCCACATTATAAACCATATACATGTTGTATTAGAACTGCATGGATTAGCACAGCTATCCTAGTTTGCAGAATCACATCTTTCCTTCTATTGGATACAGTAAATCCCAGGATTCAACAATTAAGATGTATTGTGTGACAGTGCTAACCATGGGTTACGTTATGATCAAGGATTAATGTTCAGATGTAGCCAGAATCTGTGAAATACTGCATTGTCCAGCCTAAAGCTGTTGACTCAATAATGAAAGAACACGGGTCTTATTTACATCGGGGAGCCCAGATTGGTCTTGCATATTCTAAGTGTTCAGATGAAAGAACTGGCAATAGTAATTAAGGTCTACATTTCACTACTTGCACGTTAATTTGTTTAGTAGGAGTGCGCCAGTAAAGATCAAATAAAATCACAATTTGTCGTTGGTAGTTGGATTTAAAACTCCCCACTTGCATTTACTGCAATATAGTGTTGTCATTTGGATATAGTTGACATAATGGGGTCAAGTTTCAGCCTGAGTTGCTCCTATTTTTTTGGAGCAACTGGTTTAAAATGGAATATCTTAGAAATTGCAATTCTCGACATTTAGTTTGCTCCAGTTCTAGTCAGTTAGAACAGTTTCATTTTGGAACAGATTTTTTTTTTCAAAAGGAGGCGTGTCCGGCCACTTACGCCTGTTTTGAAAGTTTAGGCAGTGAAACCTTACTCCAAACTAACTTAGAATGGAGTAAGTCTAGATTTTTGTACGCTCGGAAAAACCTTGCCTACACTTTACAAATCAGGAGTGGGTTACAAATCAGGTGTAGGGAACGAGGGTGGGGGGGAGAAGGGAAGTAATTAAATTCTATAATCATTCAACAGTCTTACTTATACAAATAAAGAGCCATCCTGAATAAAAAATTATAAACAAAGCAAAGACAAAATATTGAATATTGCTACCTGTGTGAAGCAGCAGCCTTCGAGCTGCGGTGCTTCAGGCAGGCCTTCCTTCCATGTAGGAGACAGGGGCGGCGTCAGTGGCTGACGGTGGCCGAAGACACAGCAAGCAAGCAGCCTTCGAGCTGCAAGGGTAACAGAGGCCATTTGGCCACGGGATAGGGGTCCACGAGACAAATCAACACTTTTCTTTAAGTCCCTTTAAAAATGGCTGTGTGCCAATGTTTCTGGGCTACTGCGCGTGCGTGCTCCAATGCGCATGCGCAGGGCTGCCGGCACAACGTTGCCTCATTTAACTTAGCCCCGCCCCCCCTCCACTTGCAGAATCGGCGCGACTCTCTGGCTCCGCCCCCCCCCCCCCCCCCCCCGCTGCTGTGTGCGCGCCGCACCGAGCTCCCAGGGACCAGCAAGGAGCCGGAGAATTAAGAGGTATTTTTCTGTCGCACTTTTAGGTGCGAAAAACGGGCGTCCAGGTCGGGGCTGTGCCGTTCTAGGCGCGGCCCGAAACTTAACCCCAATGTGTGTAACAAATAACCTGATAATTGGTGCAATAGTTTTAATGCAACATCATAAACATTGTTTGAAAGGCTTAGAAATTGGGAGTATTATTTGTGTTGCCATCCTTTCGACAGAAAATGTAATTCCTTAGCCAGAGCATCTTTGCGTAGTCTACAATAAAAATAGTCTTGCAATAGCAGAGCCCTAAAAATATTTGTATAAGTTAAAATTTAACATAACTGAGTAACTTTTTAATGACCTGCAGTTTCAGAAAGGGCTAAGTGAAAGATAATACTGCTTTTTATGATTTCACTCCAATTAAAAAATGAATCCTTTTAAAGGTCAATAGCATCTGTCTATAACTTTCCTTGTTTGGAATGAATGCATCACTTATTAATCCATTTTTCTTCTTCGTAAACATGACAGTTTACTGCCATTATAATTTTTTCCTGGATTGAGGTAAATTGTTCTCTAATTCTATTTAGCATTGTATTCAGCAGCTGCCTGCAGTTGTTCTTCCATTTCATTAAATGTTGTTACCAATTTGCGGAAAGGATCTGTTACCGTGTGCTGTTCAATCACGTATTGTAACTCCGAAACCTATATCACTGCAACCTAATCTCACTTAGGAATACAGATTGTTCCACATAGGGATAAGGATCCATTTGCACCTGGCTGATCGAACTGTTTACTTCCTGTTCAGGTCGTCTTGAGAAGTGCTTGTTTTGATAATGGATAGTTATCCTATGGACCTTCGTATCTTTTCTTCCTAGTAGTACCTCCTGTGTGAAAAGAATGATCAATTGGGAAGCTATGTGTACCAGTATGTACAGAGCTAAATTATCACTCCACTGGGAATTTTCAGCGGCCCTAAGATACGGCAATTCTAACGTGCTAACAAGCTCATGTTTATACCCTTACTTCAAACATCATTTTTTAAGAGATGGCTCTCAGTGGAGTGCATCACACTGAATGAAAAGCACAGTAGGTGGGAGTTTCAATGATCCCATTCTTTTCTCTGGAAAAACAGAAAATTTGTTTATGGTAATGCAGGAGCTCCACATTCTCTATGCAAGAGACATTGCTGTGCAAAGGACACTATTAGCCACAGTGTGCAGCAGAGCAGATCTCCAGTCGCCCTGATTAACCCTTGCCACTGGACCAAGACCTCGCTCTGTCAGGCCCGTGTGGTGGCTGGTGTGCAACGGTCACCCCACGTTAAAACAATCCACCCACAGGCATCTTCCTCCCCTGGAGATCAGGACTGGAACATCGGGTCCTTCATTGAAACATCTGTCAACTCATCCCTTTTGGTGTGGAAGCAAGTCATCCTTGTTCGAGAGAGCACCTGTGATGATGGTGATGCCTGGTTGCTGTTTCCTTTTATCCCAGCCACATTCTTTATCCTCTCCTTTCTGCTGACGGTGTGACCCTGTGGCAGCAATGCCGCTTGTTGCCATGCCGATACCAACGTAGCAACAGTTCATTATCTTCACTGCGATTGAGAGTGGCAGCCTCAAACACTCGCTCCCTCACGGTGCGGAGGCTTGTGTGCACGGGTGTGTTTTCAGATTGACTGCTGGGTTACAATCCTGGAACCTTACCGCACAGGAGGAGGCCATTGGGCCCATCGAGCCTGTGCCGGCTCTGTGACAGAGCGATCCAATCAGTCCCACTCCCCCCCGCTCTCTCCCCACAGCCCGGCAATTTATTCCCTTTTGAAAGTTTCTGTGGGTTCTGATTGACTGCCCTCCCAGGCAATATTTTCCAGACGCTCTGTGTGAAAGAATTGCTGCTCGATTCCCCTCAAGTCCCTTTGCCAATTATTGAAACCTATGACCTCTGGTTACCAACCCTCGGCCAGTGGAAACATTTTATCTCCACTTGCTCTATCAAACCCCCTCGTAATTTTTACCACCTCTGATAGGTCTCCCCTTAACCTTCACTGCTCTGAGAAAAAAGAAAGACTTGCATTTATATAGCGCCTTTCATGACTACCAGACCTCCCAAAGCGCGTACAGCCAATTAAATACTTTTTGGAGTGTAATCGCTGCTGTAATGTGGGAAACACGGCAGGCAATTTGTGCAAAGCAAGCTCCCACACACAGCAATGTGATAACAACTGGATAATCTGTTTTTTGTTATGTTGATTGAGGGATAAATATTGGCCCCAGGACACCGGGGATAACTCCCCCGCTCTTCTGGGATCTTTTATGTCCACCTGTGAGGACAGACGGGGCCTCGGTTTAACACCTCAGCCAAAAGACGGCACCTCTCCCTCAGTACTGCCCCTCCGATGGTGCACCTCTCCCTCAGTACTGCACCTCCAACAGTGCAGCTCTCCCTCAGTACTGCCCCTCCGATGGTGCAGCTCTCCCTCAGTACTGCACCTCCAACCGTGCAGCGCTCCCTCAGTACTGCCCCTCCGATGGTGCAGCACTCCCTCAGTACTGCCCCTCCGACGGTGCAGCACTCCCTCAGTACTGCCCCTCCGACGGTGCAGCTCTCCCTCAGTACTGCCCCCCCGACAGTGCGGCACTCCCTCAGTACTGCCCCTCCGACGGTGCAGCACTCCCTCAGTACTGCCCCTCAGACAGTGCAGCACTCCATCAGTACTGCCCCTCCGACGGTGCAGCACTCCATCAGTACTGCCCCTCCAACGGTGCAGCACTCCCTCAGTACTGCCCCTCCGACAATGCGGCACTCCCTCAGTACTGCCCCTCCGACAGTGCAGCACTCCCTCAGTACTGCCCTTCCGACAGCGCAGCACTCCCTCAGTAATGCCCCTCCAACAGTGCAGCCCTCCCTCAGTACTGTTCCTCTGACTGCAGCGCTTCCTCAGTACCGTACTGGAATGTCAGCCTAAATTTTTGCACCAAGTCCCTGGAGTGGGACTTGAACCCACAACCTTCTGATTCAAGAGGTGAGGGTGCTAGCCACTGAGCCACACTACCAGCATCTCCAATCTCTCTGCATAACTGATGTCCCTCAACCCTGGTATCATTCTGGTACACCTCCTCTGCAAGGCCTTGCCATCCTTATTAAAGTGTGGTGCCCAGAATTGGACACAATACTCCAGCTGGGGCCTATCCAGAGATCTGCAAAGGGTTAGCATGACTTCCGTGTTTTTGTATTCAATGCCCCTATTTAGAAAGCCACTGCCCTCTGCCCTATCCCCTAATCAATTTGCTATAGACCCCCAAACAGTCAGAGGGAGATAGAAGAACAAGTATGGGGGCAAATTGTTGCCAAGTGGAAAAACTATAGAGCTGTAATAGTGGGGGATTTCAACCACCCTAATATTAACTGGGAAAACAGTAGTGTGAATGGTACAGAGGCTGCGGAATTCCTAAAATACATTCAGGAAAACTTCTTTAGCCAGTCTGAAACATGCCCAACAAGGGAGGGGGTGGTTCTGGACTTGGTTTTGGGGAATGGAGAGAGGCAGGTGGAAGGGGTATCAGTGAGGGAGCATTTTGGTGCTAGTGATCATAATTCAGTCAGATTTAGGGTAGTTATGGAAAAGGACAAAGGTGGACCAGGAAACAAGTTCTCAATTGGGGTAAAGCCAATTTTGCTGAGCTGAGATGGGATTTGGACAAAGTGGACTGGAAACAGCTACTCGATGGTAAATCAGTGTCAGAGCAGTGGGAGGCATTCAAGGAGGAGATCCTGAGGGTACAGAGCAAGTATGTTCCCTTAAAATAAAAGGGTGGGTCTAACAAATCTAGAGCCCCTTAAATATTAAGGGACATACAGGGTAGGATAAAGTAAAAAAGGGAGGCTTATGACAGATACTGAGGGCTCAATACTGCCGAAACTCTCGAGGAGTATAAGAATTGCAGGGGTGCAATTAAAAAATATATCAGGAAAGCAAATAGAGAGCATGAAAGAATGTTGGTAAGTAAAATCAGGGGAAACCCAAAGATGTTTTATAAACACATTAAGAACCAGAGGATAACTAGAGAAAGAGTGGGGGCTATTAGAGACTCTAAAGGAAATCTGTGTGTGGAGGCGGAAGATGTGGCTATGGTTCTTAATGAATATTTTGCATCTGTTTTCACAAAAGAGAGGGGCGATGCAGACAGTGCAATCAGGGAGGAGGAGTGTGAAATATGAGACAAGATAAACATAGTGAGAGAGGAAGTATTAGCAGCTTTGAAAGTGGATAAATCCCCAGGCCTGGATGAAATGTAGCCCAGGCTGTTAAGAGAAGCAAAAGAGGAAATAGCAGAAGCTCTGACCATCATTTCCCAATTCTCTCTGGCTACAGGTGTGGTGCCAGAGGACTGGAGGACTGCTAATGTTGTACCTTTTTTTAAAAAGGGAGAAAGGGATAGACCGAGTAATTACAGGCCAGTCAGCCTAACCTCGGTGGTGGGAAAATTATTGGAAAAAGTCCTGACGGACAGGATAAATCTTCATTTGGAAACAAATGGATTAATCAAGGACAGTCAGCATGGATTTGTTAAGGGAAGGTTGTGTCTGACTAACTTGATTGAATTTTTCGAGGAGGTAACCAGGAGGGTCAATGAGGGCATATGGATGTAGTGTATATGGATTGTAGCAAAGCTTTTGATAAGGTCCCACATGGCAGGCTGGTCACAAATGTAAAAGCCCATGGGATCCAGGGTAAAGTGGCAAGTTGGATCCAAAATTGACTCAGACAGGAAGCAAAGGGTAATGGTTGATGGGTGTTTTTGTGACTGGAAGGATGTATCCAGTGGGGTTCCGTAGGGCTCAGTGCTGGGTCCCTTGCTTTTTGTGGTATATATCAATGACTTCGACTTAAATGTTGAGGGTATGATTAAGAAGTTTACAGATGACACTAAAATTGGCCGTGTGGTTGATAATGAAGAAGAAAGCTGTAGACTGCAAAAAGATATCAATCAACTGGTCAGATGGGCAGAACAGGGGCAAATGGAATTTAATCCAGAGAAGTGTGAGGTAATGCATTTGGGGAGGGCTAACAAGGCAAGGGAACATACATTAAATGATAGGACCCTGAGAAGTGTAGAGGAACAAAGGGATCTTGGAGTGCAGGTCCACAGATCCCTGAAGGTAGCAGGCCAGGTAGATAAGGTGGTTAAGAAGGCATATGGAATACTTGCCTTTATTAGTTGAACTTTATAAAACACTAATTAGGCCGCAGCTAGAGTACTGCATGCAGTTCTGGTCACCACATTACAGGAAAGATGTGATTGCACTAGAGAGGGTGCAGAGGAGATTTACGAGGCTGTTGCCTGTACTGGAGAATTTTAGCTATGAGGAAAGATTGGATAGGCTGGGTCTGTTTTCTTTGGAACAGAGGAGGCTGAGGGGAGACCTGATTGAGGTGAATAAAATTATGAGGGGCCTGAATAGATTGGATAGGAAGGACCTGTTTCCCTTGACAGAGGGGTCAATATCTCGGGCATAGATTGAAAGAAAGGATACATTTATTTGTACTAACTGAATTGCAGCTGTTTCTCTGGTTGGCTCTCCATTATCACATGACCTATTGTTGATTGGTCCCCTTGGAGGATAAGCCACATGCCGAAGTTTCTCTGGAAAGTGTAAATGGAAGCTCCCAGCCTAACTTTGCCCATTGTAACATGATCCATGTGGACTTCATAACTCAGAGAGGACACAGCCCTCCCCCCACTGAAGTCCCTTACCCCAACGTAAGTCAATGACCTTACCCCACCACCCCGCCATAGATGGGGCATTGTGTGCGGATTGTTAACGGGTTTATTGGGTGTGAAGTGACAGTGTCGTGACCTCTGGATTTCATCCACTCCAACAATGTCAGGTGTGGGTGTAAAGGGGGCTGGAATAACGTGATTTGTCTTCCCTGAGTTCCCTCTCTCGCCACCCCCCCTACCGTCCCAAACTTGTTCTCTCTCTCCTCACCCCCCCCCCAACCCATCACATCAGTTTCCCCCCCCCACCAACCAGGCTCTCTCCCCCCCAAACAGGCTTCCTCTCTTCCCCCACCCTCCATGGCCCAAACCAGACACTCTCACCCCCCTCAAACCAGACACTCTCACCCCCCTCAAACCAGGATCTCTCTTCCCCCCCCCCAAAACCTGGCTCTCTCTCCCCCCACCCACCAATACAGGATCTCTCGCTCCCCCCGCACCAAACCACGCTCTCTCACCACGCCCCCCAAAACCAGGCTCTCTCTCCCCCCACCCTCCAATACAGGATCTCTCGCTCCCCCCCCACCAAACCAGACACTCTCACCCCCCTCAAACCAGGCTCTCTCTCCCCCCTCAAACCAGGATCTCTCTTCCCCCACCCCCCCGAAACCTGTCTCTCTCTCCCCCCACCCTCCAATACAGGATCTCTCGCTCCCCCCCCACCAAACCAGGCTCTCTCCCCCCCCTCAAATCAGACTCTCTCCTCCCCCCTGCCAAACCAGGCTCCCAACCCCACCGCCCCCCTCCCCAGCTCAAAGACAGGATCTCTCTCTTCCCACCCCCAAACCAGGCTCTCTCACCACCCCCCCTCAAACCAGGCTCTCTCCCCTCCGCCCCCCCCCGCCCCACTCCCCCCTTCCAGTCGCCTGCTGGTTCTCTCTGTCCACCCCTCTCCCCCCAGCTCAGGGCTCAGTGCAGCCCAGCGGGGAGGTCGGGGTTCGGTTCAGCAGGCAACGTGGTGTTCAGACCGCTCCCGACGCATGCGCAAAAAAGTGTTAGTGAAACTTGCGCTGGGGAGGAGGGGGAGGGGAATGTCAGAGACAATTTGTCCTAGCTCGGGAGACACATGCACAGAAGCACGAGTTGAGACAAGTAGTCATAGTGTTAAAGTAATTGGGGGGAGATTTAGAGGGGATATGAGGGTAAATTTCTTCACCCAGAGGGTGGTGAGGGGTCTGGAACTCACTGCCTGAAAGGGTGGTAGAGGCAGAAACCCTCACCACATTTAAAAAGTACTTGGATGTGCACCTGAAGTGCTGTAACCTACAGGGCTACGGACCCAGAGCTGGAAAGTGGGATTAGGCTGGGTAGCTCTTGGTCGGCCGGCACAGACACAATGGGCCGAATGGCCTCCTTCCGCACAGTAAATTTCTGTGATTCTGTGCCCAAGTTACCACCGGCCCTTTACACCATGTGCTTCTACTTTCCAAATGTCTGTCTGTGGTACTTTATCAAATGCCTTTTGAAAGTCCATATATACAACATCTACCACACTCCCCTCATCTACCCTCACTGTTACTTCATCAATTAACTCAATCAGGTCCTTCAGTCATGATTTGCCTTTGACAATCCGTGCTGGCTGTCCCTTATTAACCTGTGCTTCTCTAAGTGAGGATTAATGTTGTCCTTGCCAATGGTGATGAGTAGTTTTCCCACCACAACAGCACTACCCACTGAGCCACGGCCGATACCCATAACTCGACAACAACACCAACTTCTGTTTAAGCAGCGCATTTAAGTTAGTAATATGCCCCCACACCACCGATAGGAGGAAAGGCTTGATAGAGTAAATGGCCTATTCTCATTCCGTGATATTCTATGTTGTTAAACGAAGTGCTGATGGCCGGGTGATGGGGGAGATTGAGAGCGTGCAAAATGTTTGCACCAACATCCATTGAAATATGTGAGCCCGGGGCAGCTGCAATGGAAGCTCTCCCTCAGTGACTCGAACATTCAATCGTCAGTAAACTGGTTGGACTCTGAACACTTCATTCCCACAGTGTAATTCTTAATCATCTGGAGAAATGCTACAACGGCTGGAGAATTTATCCACACTCACTCCTCTCTAAACGGCGAATCCACAAACATCAATCATCTGTCTCCTGCACTTTCAGCAGCCTTGTGTAATGGTTTGAAATGGTGCCTTTGTTCCAGACCAGCCTATTTGTCACGGGGACTGTGCATCAAACAAGAATTGATGTTCCCGTTCAACAAAATCTCCTCAACAATAATGGCAAAATATTACTGTTGATCCGCAGGAGATTTCTCACATCCCAGATAGCTTTTAGATTCTGCGGCTTCACCTGACTTCTAACCACTCCACTGAGGAGCCTATACTTTCTGCATGGACATGAATATGCCCAGCACGAGCCTGTGACATTTCTCAGGCAGCTGTTTTAGTGCAGGGATGAACAGATTAATTCTTCTATCAAACAGAGGGCCGTCACAGCGAGATGTTGCTGTTTAGCTCCAGCAAAGCTCCAATTCCCCGCACCAATATCATCATCATCATAGGCGGTCCCTCGAAGCGAGGATGACTTGCTTCCACGCCAAAAAGGGATGAGTTCACAGGTGTTTCAATGAAGGACCTAATATTCCAGATCCCAAACTATATCCTGAAGGGTGGAAGATGCCTGTGCGTGGATTGTTTTAACGTGGGGTGACCGTTGCACACCAGCCACCACACGGGCTTGACAGAGCTAGGTCTTGGTCCAGTGGCAAGGATTAACCAGGACAACTGGAGACCAGCTCTGCTGCACAGACCAAGCGCACACATATCACAGTGTGGGCTGGGCTCGTGCTGCCCCGGGGCCCACGCCTCTTCTGAGCCTCAGACTCACACCTCTCCTGGGCCCCGGTCACGTCCCTCCATGGACTCTTGCTGCTCCTTCGCCCCTCCTGCTGTGCCTGCCCGCACTGCAATCAGCGACCTGGCTTCCCGGCCCTCGCCCTCCTGCAGCAACACGCGCTGCTCCCTGCAGTGGTATACCACCCCACGCTGCTCCCTCCAATGGTCCCGGCCTGCTGATGGTCTTGCAGGCCGGGACAGCGCTGATTTCCGGGCCGGGCGATAGGAACAGGCCCGTCACCCAACCTGAGCGCACATTATCGTTTAATGATTATGATCCAGAAATCAGAGCCGTTTAATATTAATGGACATTCCTCGTTGTGTTATTTTAGCTGTGATATTAACCGGTTTAGTATGTAGGTTGGCGCCGGTGTTCACGCAGCGTGAACAAAGACTAATATACCCAGTGCTGATTAAAATAAAAGATTTAAATCAATCTGATTGACGAAATCCGCTGGGACCCGTTCTAGAATCTGGGATATTTTGCAAGATCAAAATCCATGCATCCACTATCTCTGCAGCCAGCTCTTTTAGAACACGAGGATGTAGGCCGTCTGGTCCAGGGGCTTTGTCGGCTTTTAGTCCCATTAGTTTCTCTAGTACTATTTCTCTACTTATATTAATGACACTAAGTCCCTCACCCTCATTAGACCATTGGCTCCCCACCATTTTTGATAAGCTTTTTGCATCTTCTACTGTGCAGACAGACAAAAAATATTTGTTTAAGGTTTCTGCCATTTCGTTATTCCCCATAATAATTTCTCCTGCCTCAGCCTCTAAGGGACCCATGTTGATTTTTGCTGCTCTCTCCCTTTCTACATACTTGTAGAAGCTCTTACAATCTGTTTTTAGATTTCCTGTTAGTTTTCTCTCATAGTCTATTTTTTTCCCTTTTTTTTAATCAATTTTCTGCTCACCCTTTGCTGGTTTCTGACATTCTCCCAATCCTCAGGCTCACTACTATTCCTTGCAACATCGTAAGCTTCTTCTTTCACTCTACTGCTATCCTGAACTTCTTTAGTTGGCCGTACATGGGTCACTTTTCCTGTGGCATTTTTGTTTCTCATTGGAATGTATTTTTGTTGAGAATTCTGAAATAGTCCTTTAAATGTGAGCCACTGCTTATCTAACGCCATACCTTGTTATCTATTTTTCCAATCTACCTGAGCCAACGCGCCCTTCATAATTGGCTTTATTTAAGTTTAAGACTCTAGTTTTGGACTTAGGCAAGTCAAACGTAATATGAAATTCTATCATATTATGATCACTCTGCCCCAGAGGATCCTTTACTATGAGGTTGCTAATTAACCCTGTCTCATTACACAACACAAGATCTAAAAAAGCCTGTTCCCTGGTTGCTTCTGTTGTATATGGAGAAAGAGTCAGACTGAACACTGTGAGCTCAAAGCAAAGTGTGACCTTAATCCTTTATTGCAGGTCTCCAGAGTGCCTCTCCAACTTGTGAGGTCTCCTTAAATACCTGTGCTCCCAAGGGATTATGGGATCCCTTGGGACTCCAGGGGATGAGCCCTCTGGTGGCTGTACAGAGTAAATACAAGTCCACATAAATAACAACATTCCCCCCCGCAAAGTCAATAGTGTAACTATTTACAATGTGAGTCGATCTGGGGCCCTTCTTGTCCCGGTTGATTGTCTCGGTGTGAAAGCTGGTGTTGTTGAATCATTTGCTGGGCCCTCGCTGGGCTGCTGTGCAGCTGACCTTGCTGGGCTGCCTGGTGTGTTGGGCCCTGCTGGGCTGCTGTGGATGATGGGTTCTGCTTCGTGGTCAACCGTGGTGCCGGTTGCCACTGGTGTGTGTGTTGGGGGATCAAAAAAGGTAGGGTCCAAGGTGGGTTGCTCAGGGTAGTCCGTGAATCTGAGTTTGATTTGGTCCAAGTGTTTCCGGTGAATGAGTCCATTTGAAAGTTTGACCCGAAAACGACAGTGCCGGGAAGTCATTTAGGACCTTGTCCATAATTTAATACAAATACAGGATCATTGATTTCAAATCTCGCATGACATATTTGCGCTCTCATGGTATTCACTTTGTTGAAGCCGCCTGCTCTCTACCTGTTCATGTAGATCAGGGTGAACTAACGAGAATCTTGTGTTAAGTGCGCTTTTTATGAGCAGTTCAGCAGGTGGGATCCCAGTGAGTGAGTGGGGTCTTGTGCGGTAGCTAAGCAGGACTCGGGATAGGCGAGTCTGCAGTGAGCCTTCAGTTACCCTCTTCAAGCCTTGCTTGATAGTTTGCACTGCTCTCTCTGCCTGACCATTGGACATTGGTTTAAACAGGGCAGATGTGACATGTTTGATCCCGTTACGAGTCATGAATTCTTTGAACTCAGCACGGGTGAAACATGGCCCGTTGTCGCTCACCAGGACATCGGGTAAGCCGTGTGTGGCAAACATGGCCCACAGGTTTCAGTAGTGGCAGTGGACGTGCTAGCCGACATTATCTCACATTCAATCCACTTGGAGTATGAGTCTACAACCACAAGGAACATTTTACCCAAGAACGGGCCTGCATAGTCGACGTGTACCCTAGACCACGGTTTGGAGGGCCAAGACCATAAACTTAGTGGCGCCTCCCTGGGTGCATTGCTTAACTGAGCATGTATTACATCTGTGAACGCAGGACTCTCAGTCCGCATCGATACCGGCCCACCACACATGGGATCTGGCTATCGCTTTCATCATTACGATGCCTGGGTGGGTACTGTGGAGGTCATTGATGAAAGTGTCTCTGCCCTTCTTGGGGACCACTACTCAATTGCCCCACAGAAGGCAGTCTGCCTGTATAGACATTTCAGCTTTGCGCCGCTGGAACGGCTTTATCTCTTCCTGTATTTCCACTGGGATACTGGACCAGCTCCCATGAAGCACACAGCTTTTGACTAGGGATAATAAGGGGTCCTGACTTGTCCAGGTTTTGATCTGCCGGGCAGTGACGGGTGATTGCTCACTCTCAAATGCTTCCATAACCATGGCTAGATCTGCGGGCTGCGCCATTTCCACCCCCGTGGTGGGCAATGGCAGCCTACTGAGAGCATCGGAGCAGTTTTCTGTGTCTGGCCTGTGGCGGATGGCGTAGTTGTATGCGGACAACGTGAGCGCCCATCTCTGGATGCGGGCCAATGTGTTGGTATTTATCCCTTTACTCTCGGAAAACAGGGATATAAGTGGTTTATGGTCAGTTTCCAATTCGAATTTTATCCCAAACAGGTATTGATGCATTTTCTTTACCCCATAGACACACGCTAACGCTTCTTTTTCAATCATGCTGTAGGCTCTCTCAGCCTTAGACAGACTCCTGGATGCATAAGCAACCGGTTGCAGTTTCCCAAAATCATCAGCTTGTTGCAATACACACCTGACGCCATATGACAACGCATCACATGCTAGTACCAAACGCTTACATGGATCGTACAACACAAGCAATTTGTTTGAACATAACAAGTTTCTCGCTTTTACAAACGCATTTTCTTGGCTTTTGCCCCAAACCCATTCGTCTCCTTTCCGTAGTAAGACATGTCGTGGTTCTAACAGGGTGCTGAGACCCGGTAAGAAGTTACCAAAGTAGTTCAAGAGTCCCAGAAACGACCGCAGCTCCATCACATTCTGTGGCCTCGGTGCATTCTCGATTGCCTCCGTCTTTGCGTTGGTGGGCCTGATGCCGTCCGCCGCAATCCTCCTTCCCAGGAACTCCACTTCAGGTGCCAGGAAAACGCACTTCGAGGATTTTAACCTGAGCCCCATGCGGTTGAGTCGACTAAGAACTTCCTCCAGGTTCTGCAGGTGCTCGACTGTGTTCCGACCTGTGACCAAGATATCGTCCTGGAAGACCACTGTGTGCGGGACTGACTTCAGTAAACTTTCCATGTTTCTCTGGAATATTGCCGCCGCTGATCAGATTCCAAACGGGCATCTGTTATAAACAAAAAAACCTTTGCGCGTGTTGATGCAGGTGAGGGCCTTCGATGATTCCTCCAGTTCCTGCGTCATGTAGGCTGAAGTCAAATCCAGCTTCGTGAATGTCTTTCCTCCCGCCAGCGTTGCAAAGAGGTCGTCGGCTTTTGGTAGTGGGTATTGGTCCTGCAGGGAGAAACAATTGATAGTTACTTTGTAACCACCACAGATTCTGACGGTGCCGTCTCCCTTGAGGTTTGGGACAATAGGACTGGCCCACTCACTGAACTCGATCGGGGAAATGATGCCCTCTCATTGCAGCCGGTCTAGCTCGATCTCTACCCTTTCTCTCATGTACGGTACTGCTCTCGCCTTGTGATGGATGGGTCACGCCCCCGTAATTAGGTGGATCTGCACTTTTGTTCCTTGGAATTTTCCGATGCCTAGTTCGAATAGAGAAGGAAATTTGTTTAAGACCTGGGCACACGAAGTGTCGTCAGCGGGCGATAGCGCTCGGACGTCGTCCCAGTTCCAGCGCATCTTTCCCAGCCAGCTCTTGCCGAGCAGCGTGGGACCATCGCCCGGTACCACCCAGAGTGGTAGCTTGTGCACCGCTCCATCGTAGGAGACCTTTACAGTAGCACTGCCGATTACAGGAATCAGTTCTTTAGTGTAAGTTCTTAGTTTCGTGCGAATTGGAGTTAAGACTGGCCTTGAGGCCTTGTTGCACCACAACCTTTCGAAAGTCTTTTTGTCAATGATGGACTGGCTCGCCTCCCACACCGGGAGTCCATTTAGTTCAACATTCAGCATTATCGGGGGACAATTCGTGGTAAATGTGTAAACCCCATGTACCTCTGCCTCCTCTATCTGAGGCTCTGTTTTTTCGTGATCCTCCGTGGATCTGTCCTCCTCTGCAACGTGGTGGTTTGCAGGTTTAACAGGCTTAGCAGCTCGCCTGCACACTCGTTGGAGGTGTCCCATTGTTCCACAGCCCTTGCAAATATATCCTTTGAATCGGTATGAATGGAAACGATGATCACCCCCGCAGCGCCAACAAAGTGTTAATGGCCTTGCATTCATCACCCTTGATGGTGGACTCTGAGACATCTGCGGACGTGTAGCTGCAGGTATGTGTGACCTGCCCTGTACGTTACGATTCGAAAACAACATCACTTTGTTCACAGTACTTGTAGCAGCACTTGTGTGCTGAGAGATTTGATTTGTATTGTCACTGGTAGCAATGAACGCCTGGGCTATTGCTATGGCCTTACTCAAGTTTGGGGTCTCTACAGTCAAAAGCTTGCGAAATATGGTTTCGTGGCCAATGCCAAGTACGAAATAGTCTCTGAGCATGTGCTCCAAATGTCCTTCAAATTTGCAATGTCCTGCAAGGTGTCTTAGCTCAGCGACATAACTCACCACTTCCTGGCCTTCAGACCTTTTGTAGGTGTAGAACCGGTACCTGGCCATCAGAACGCTTTCCTTCGGGTTCAAATGCTCTCGGACCAGTGTGCATAAATCGCCGTACGATTTCTCCGTGGGTTTCGCTGGAGTGAGCAGATTCTTCATGAGGCCATACGTTGGTGCCCCACAGACGGTGAGGAGGATCGCCCTTCGTTTGGCAGCGTTCTCTTCCCCATCCAGCTCGTTGGCCACAAAGTATTAGTCCTGTCGCTCCACCAAATTTTCCCAATCATCTCTCTCCGAAAGTTTCTCCAGGATGCCCACTGTTCTCTGCATCTTTGGGTTCGCTATCTGTATCTCGTCGCCAGTTGTTGTGTATGGAGAAAGAGTCAGACTGAACACTGTGAGCTCAAAGTAAAGTGTGACCGTAGTCTTTTATTGCAGGTCTCCAGAGTGTCTCTCCAACCTGTGAAGCCTCTTTAAATACCTGTGCTCCCAAGGGATTATAGGATCCCTTGGGACTCCAGGGAATGAGTCCACATATATAACAGGTTCCATGATGGATTGTTCTCGGAATCTATCCCAAATGCATTCCATGAACTCAGCCACCAGGCTACATTTGCCAATTTGATTTGTCTAATCTATATGAAGATTAAAGTCCCCCATGATACAAGCTCCTACTATTACTTGATTAATATTCTGTCCAACGGTATAGATACCATTAGGGGGCCTATATACTACTCCCACCAGTACTTCCTGCCCCTTCTTATTATTTGTCTCCACCCAAACTGATTCTCTTTCCTGATCCTCCAAGCCACAATCTTCAAAAAGGGAGAGAAAAATACTTGAATAAATACTTTTGGATAAATACTTGAAGGGGAAACATTTGCTGGGCTGTGGGGAGAGAGCGGGGGGGAGTGGGACCGATTGGATTGCTCTGTCACAGAGCCGGCACAGGCTCGATGGGCCCAATGGCCTCCTGTGCGGTGAGATTCTGTGATCACTGGTCACTCAGTTTCTCTGAATTCAGCATTAATCCCTCGTGAGGTTTTGCACAGTGAAGAGAATCATAGAATTATACAATAACATTATAGAATACAATAACACCACCATTATTGGACTGAACAGTGTGGGTTTCTCAGAGTCATTCTCACAGATTCTGTTCCCAGACAAATCAGGCAGAATTTCAGGAGATGGATTTCGAGTCTGCAAGGCATCTGACTGTGACTCTGATTGGCCTCTGTTTGATCAAACACTTGGAGAACAGCCAAATCAGGCTGACAAAACCTTCATTTAAATGGCTAGCGGTAAATTGGTCACATAAAAATATTATGTAAATGAGATGATATCTTTAATCCAAGTTAATTAAGAGGGGGTGAGTTAACATCGAAAATATGATTCTTTGCACTTTATTCCGACAATGGTTTTACGTAATTAAGATGATGATTAATATCCAATTACAGCTAAAATATACTGTTTGCTTAAATCAGCAGCACTTTAAGAAATGATTACATCCTTCAAAGTCACCCTTAAATTCCAGTTCTATTCTTAAAGGTATTCAGCGGGTAACGTTCGATGTTCGGCTGTGAACTCAGTGGTGCCGATCAGAACGGCTGCAGCTCAGCAGTCACTAGCTGGCCCAACGCAATTGTACTCAGCATTTGATGGGCCAAGGAATTGCATGTTTTATCGTTTAGTGAAGTCCCTCACACGAGCACAATGAGGTGCGAGCATCCGCCAGAGTAATCGGCAAGCTCACCGATGGCGTGTGGACAATAGTGGGGCCCGAAGTGGGGAAATCGCCCCGTTTGGGGGCGGTAAGCTTGGCGCTGAACATAACATAAGAAATAGGAGCAGGAGTCGGCCATACGGCCCCTCGAGCCTGCTCCGCCATTTAATACGATCATGGCTGATCCGGTCATGGACTCAGCTCCACTTCCCCGCCCGCTCCCCATAACCCCTTATCCCCTTATCGGTTAAGAAACTGTCTATCTCTGTCTTAAATATATTCAATGACCCAGCCTCCACAGCTCTCTGAGGCAGCGAATTCCACAGATTTACAACCCTCTGAGAGAAGAAATTTCTCCTCATCTCAGTTTTAAATGGACGGCCACTTATTCTAAGATCATGCCCCCTAGTTCTAGTCTCCCCCATCAGTGGAAACATCCTCTCTGCATCCACCTTGTCAAGCCCCCTCAGTATTTTATACATTTCGATAAGATCACCTCTCATTCTTCTGAATTCCAATGAGTAGAGGCCCAACCTCCTCAACCTTTCCTCATAAGTCAACCCCCTCATCTCCGGAATCAACCGAGTGAACCGTCTCTGAACTGCCTCCAAAGCAAGTATATCCTTTGGTAAATATGGAAACCAAAACTGCACGCAGTACTCCAGGTGTGGCCTCACCAATACCCTGTATAACTGAAGTCCCGCCCCGGCAGCGAAATTAGGGTTACGGTCCCCGAGCGGGAGTGGAGCGCAATGTTGGGGGGCAGTACCGAGGCGGTGAGCGCGCGGATGTTGCAGCGCTGGGCGGCCTCTCCGCGAGCACGGGACGCTCCCCCTTTTCCGTTAACGGGGAGGGCACGCTGAGAGCTCTGCCGTGGGGGCGAGCAGCCGTCACTCGGACACCGGGAGCACGGGGTGCCGTGGCCGCTGCCCGGGGGCGCGAACGGGGATCGCAAACCATGCGCATTTTTCCCCCAGTGTTCCAGCCCTGCCGAGATCTGCAGCACAGCGCAGCTAAAATGGTGCACAAGCTCTCGTCGCCAAAGTGCATCATCATGGAGCTAAAAGCATTGGGATCATCAGCAGCAAGAAGATCCTGAAGAGGATTAATATCTTTATCTCCAGCTAATGAACATTATGGTCAGCGGGCACTTGACATGTACAGGAACTGATTCGCAGATAAGAGATAAAACCAGCTAGTCAGAGAACCACACAGATGGTCTTTCTATTTGCCCGATATGGAGAGCATAAGAACATAAGAATTAGGAGCAGGAGTCGGCCATTCGGCCCCTCGAGCCTGCTCCACCATTCAATGAGATCATGGCTGATCTTCGACCTCAACTCCACTTTCCCGCCCGATCCCCATATCCCTCGATTCCCCGAGAGTCCAAAAATCTATCGGTCTCAGCCTTGAATATACTCAATGACTGAGTCTCCACAGCCCTCTGGGGCAGAGAATTCCAAAGATTCACCACCCTCTGAGTGAAGAAATTTCTCCTCATCTCAGTCCTAAATGGCCGACCCCTTATCCTGAGACTGTGACCCCTGGTTCTAGACTCCCCAGCCCGGGGGAAACATCCTCCCTGCATCTACCCTGTCAATCCCCCTCAGAATCTGTATGTTTCAATGAGATCACCTCTCATTCTTCTAAACTCCAGAGAGTACAGGCCCATTCTACACAATCCTCATCGGACAATCCTCTCGAAGGAAGGAAGGAAGGGAGGAAGGGAGGGAGGGAGGGAGAACGAACTTGTGTGTATATAAACATTTCCCACGTCCACAGAATGCCCTAATGCGATTGACGCCATTGAACATAAGAACATAAGTCTAAGATTGAAGTGTGGAGAGGGTTGTAATGTAGGGCACGTACAGACAGGTTATTAAGTCCTGCGGTTTAGGGAGTTCTGCTGTTGTCAGAAGCACTGACCTCAAGGTAATTGCAGGAAAATATACCAATACCTTTACAACATGAGTTTTGGCTGAATTCAAGCATTCGTCTTATAGATACTCTCTCTGGAAATGAAAGATTGGGGCGAGGATATAACATCGAATGAATGCCATCGAATATTTCCTTCATTTCAAAGATAATTCTGTTTGAGAGTTATTTTAAGGTTAAATTATGTATTTTCAATGATGGTTTCAGTAGACTGACAATATTCTCACTGACGGGCAAATCAGTCGCCTCAAGCTTTAAGAAAATAGAGTGCTGGAGAGTCAGAGCACTCAAAGTGCTGACAATGCAGGAACACAACGTGTGAACCTTTCTCCAGCAGCAGTGACCCAGACTGACGAGGCTCCATGTAACACGACACTGTGTCACTCTCCTCCAGCTACACCTCACGGCAACAGAAACCACTTCACAACATGAGCGCTATCGGATCAGCCTCGCGTCACGCACAGCGTCTGATATTCAGTTCCACTGCAGTCACATGGGCTGTGGATGGAGAGTAAATGGCTGGGTAGAGTCACAGGGGCCGAAATTCACGGCCGCCAGAAACCTGCCGCACTTACCGTTTTTTTGCCGCCATTACCGGCGCTACAGTTACGGCAGATAGTGGAACGATTTTCACCCATTGTGTTTTTTAAATGTGGCCAGTGGGAATGATCAGCGGGAGGCGGGACTCTGCAGCAGTGTGGGGTGGGCCGATTGGGTGCTAGTCAGACGGGGAAATTCACCCGCTCATTTCCAGCCAATGAGCTAGCTGCTCACTGGCCTTCTTAAGGCCCAGGGTTTGCAGCTAGGCCCCGAGGAAGGAAAGCCTGGCAGTGAAGGCCATGGTGGGTGCAGCTGTACCAGGGAGGGTTACTCCACTCTCGAATATGGAGCTGGAGACCCCGATACAGGGTGTGGGGGGAGGGGAGAGTCTGTACCCCGGTACAGGGTGTGGGGGGAGGGGAGAGTCTGTACCCCGGTACAGGGTGTGGGGGGAGAGGAGGTCCTGTACGCCGGTACAGGGTGTGGGGGGAGGGGAGAGTCTGTACCCCGGTACAGGGTGTGGGGGGAGGGGAGGTCCTGTACCCCAATATAGGGAGACCCCGTTACATGGTGTAGGGGGAGGGGAGAGTCTGTACCCCGTTACAGGGTGTGGGGGGAGGGGAGGTCCTGTACCCCGATACAGGGTGTGGGTCGAGGGAGAGTCTGTACCCCGGTACAGGGTGTGGGGGGAGGGGAGGTCCTGTACCCCGGTACAGGGTGTGGGGGGAGGGGAGGTCCTGTACCCCAATATAGGGAGACCCCGTTACAGGGTGTGGGGGGAGGGGAGAGTCTGTACCCCGGTACAGGGTGTGGGGGGAGGGGAGGTCCTGTACCCCGATACAGGGTGTGGAGGGAGGGGAGGTCCTGTACCCCGGTACAGGGTGTGGGGGGAGGGGAGGTCCTGTACCCCGGTACAGGGTGTGGGGGGAGGGGAGGTCCTATACCCCGGTACAGGGTGTGGGGGGAGAGGAGGTCCTGTACCCCGATACAGGGTGTGGGGCGAGGGAGAGTCTGTACCCCGATACAGGGTGTGGGGGGAGGGGAGAGTCTGTACCCCGATACAGGGTGTGGGGGGAGGGGAGAGTCTGTACCCCGGTACAGGGTGTGGGGGGAGGGGAGAGTCTGTACCCCGGTACAGGGTGTGGGGGGAGGGGAGGTCCTGTACTCCAATATAGGGAGACCCCGTTACAGGGTGTGGGGGGAGGGGAGAGTCTGTACCCCGGTACAGGGTGTGGGGGGAGAGGAGGTCCTGTACCCCGGTACAGGGTGTGGGGGGAGGGGAGGCCCTGTACCCCGGTACAGGGTGTGGGGGGAGGGGAGAGTCTGTACCCCGGTACAGGGTGTGGGGGGAGGGGAGAGTCTGTACCCCGGTACAGGGTGTGGGGGGAGGGGAGAGTCTGTACCCCGGTACAGGGTGTGGGGGGAGGGGAGAGTCTGTACCCCGGTACAGGGTGTGGGGGGAGGGGAGGTCCTGTACCCCGGTACAGGATGTGGGGGGAGGGGAGGTCCTGTACCCCGATACAGGGTGTGGTGGGAAGGGGAGGTCCTGTACCCCGATACAGGGTGTGGGGGGAAGGGGAGGTCCTGTACCCCGATACAGGGTGTGGGGGGAGGGGAGGTCCTGTACCCCGATACAAGGTGTGGGGGGAAGGGGAGGGTCTGTACCCCGATGCAGTGTGTGGGGGGAGGGGAGAGTCTGTACCCCGGTACAGGGTGTGGGGGGAGGGAAGGTCCTGTACCCCGGTACAGGGTGTGGGGGGAGGGGAGAGTCTGTACCCCGGTACAGGGTGTGGGGGGAGGGGAGGTCCTGTACCCCGGTACAGCGTGTGGGGGGAGGGGAGAGTCTGTACCCCGGTACAGGGTGTGGGGGGAAGGGGAGAGTCTGTACCCCGATACAGGGTGTGGGGGGAGGGGAGGTCCTGTACCCCGATACAGGGTGTGGGGGGAGGGGAGAGTCTGTACCCCGATACAGGGTGTGGGGGGAGGGGAGGTCCTGTACCCCGATACAGGGTGTGGGGGGAGGGGAGGTCCTGTACCCCAATACAGCGTGTGGGGGGAGGGGAGAGTCTGTACCCCGGTACAGGGTGTGGGGGGAAGGGGAGAGTCTGTAACCCGATACAGGGTGTGGGGGGAGGGGGAGAGTCTGTACCCCGGTACAGGGTGTGAGGGGAGGGGAGAGTCTGTACCCCGATACAGGGTGTGGGGGGAGGGGAGAGTCTGTACCCCGGTACAGGGTGTGAGGGGAGGGGAGAGTCTGTACCCCGATACAGGGTGTGGGGGGAGGGGAGGTCCTGTACCCCGATACAGGGTGTGGGGGGGAGGGGAGGTCCTGTACCCCGATACAGGGTGTGGGGGGAGGGGAGGTCCTGTACCCCGGTACAGGGTGTGGGGGGAAGGGGAGAGTCTGTACCCCGATACAGGGTGTGGGGGGGGGGTCTGTACCCCGATACAGGGTGTGAGGGGAGGGGAGAGTCTGTAACCCGATACAGGGTGTGGGGGGAGGGGAGAGTCTGTACCCCGGTACAGGGTGTGGGGGGAGGGGAGGTCCTGTACCCCGATACAGGGTGTGGGGGGAGGGGAGGTCCTGTACCCAGACATTGGGACACCCACTCACCAAGTGTTCGGTAATGCCTGGAGAGAGATCGCGGTTGAGGGTTGCGGACCTTGCTCCTGTTGATCTCACACTGCCAGCTGCACTGGTTCTGATGCGTCATCATCATGGCACTCACCAATCACTCTACGTTTTTCAGGCCAATGTTGCTCCCAATCAAATGGAGCAAAGACGGTGGCGAGGCGGACATTCAAATCCTCACACCCTTGGAGACGAGGATCGTAGCGATGGTGGGCAGACATGGTGCCTTCCCTGTGGCCCCCGGCACTGCCGATGCCGATGTGGATAATTGAGGGCCCTCCTTTAATGCTCTCTCTCCCTGCGCCGACTGTGCCTTTCCCTGGGAAAGTCTGCTAGTTGCAGCCTCCAAGCGTCAATCCCCCACCTCCCCCTCACGTTGACGCTTGCAGATGCGAGGCTGAGTGGCGGGCGAGGCGAGGGAGAGGACCCTCCTGAAGCGCCGTGGCCAGGCCTGGAGGGGCTCCTTGCTGAGACTGAGAGACTGCTCCATCCTGACAGCATTGAGTTTTCCAGCCTTGCTGACACCCTGGAGCGCACTCCATCGTTTGGAGACCTATCCGATGAGGATGAGGAAGGGGAGGAGGACCCTGCTGGCAGCAGTGTGTCACTGTTTGCACACACGCGCGCCAGCTCAGGTACTGGGAGTGCACGGACCGGTCGAGTTCAGATAGTACAGGGGTCTGCACTGGGTGTTGCACCGGGGCCTAGCGGGCCGCAGTGTGGTGATGGAGCCTCGGGAACCTCGGGTGCCAACTCTCCTGAGGGGGGGGGGGGGGGGCGAGTCCGCACTGGGGTTCTGCCGACGAGGACTCAGCCAAGCCCATCGATGTTGGGGCTCATGAGCGAAGGGTGCAGGCCATGCATCCCCAGATGTTGGGGGCAGTGGCAGGGGTACCGGAGAGGCTGCCGGAGGTGGTCAGGAGCGTGGAGGGGTCAGCCTCCCGCATTGTCGACAGCTCGCCGCCCCTCCCTGCAGCCCATCATTGGCGCACTCCCAGAGAGACCGTGCGCATCCATCCAGCTGTCGCAGCTGCCATTGTAGCTCAGGGCCGAGGGAGCGAGCGTATCGGTGCTGCTTTGGAGAGCATGGCCATGGCTCTGCAGGAGACGACGGAGCGTCTAAGTGCTGTCATATCTGGTGGTTTTCCCCTCCTGACAGCCAGGTTGTGCAGCAAGCAGCAGACGACCACGAAACTGTTTGAGGATCCCATGCAGTGCTCGATGATACACCTGGTCCCAGAATGAGCCTCGCTGTAGGTGTGCTCGGTCGCAGTCCTGGGGTTGCGAAGGGGAGCGGGCAGCCAAGTGCACAGGGGATATCCCTCGGCGAGGCGCACGGTTTACCTTTGTGGGTCATTGCAGGCGATGGGCCGACGCTGCCCGGCAGGAGGTGGATGGGGAAGGTCCGTGGGAGCTGGGAAGACTTCATTCCTCCACAGACCACTGTCCCCCGTGTTCACAGGCAGAGGTGGCCGTTCGCGGGGCTTGCAGCGGGAGGCGCGGTGAATCGGCAGTTCCGGGAGCGGGACTCGCCCGGTGATGTGATGAGGGCCGGTGCTCCGAGGTGCGGGGCTCATCCAGGGTCGGCTGCGGCAGTGAGCTGGTCGGCTCCGGAGGACGTGTGTGTGTGTGTGTGTGTGTGTGTGTGTGTGTGTGTGTGTGTGTGTGGCAGCTCCCGGGCAAAAAGCTCAGCTGCATGGGGCGCTCCGGAGGACGCGGCGGTGCGGGGGCTGGTGCGTTTGGCTCCCGGGTGCGTTCAGAGTGTGGCGGCTCTCGACAGAGAGAGAGAGAGAGAGAGAGAGAGAGCAGGCAGCAGCACAGCGAGCTCAAGATGGCGGCAAGCCTCGTGGCAGCAAAGTTCTGCAGAGAGAGGCAGGCACCAGCAGAGCACCTCAAATGGCGGCGCCCAGTAGAACCCTCGTGGGAAAAACAAAATGATGTCTTAAAAGGGAAATGTATCCGGGAGTCTTAAAGGGGCCTTACACCATTGGCGGTCCCCACACAAAGAGACTTTCGTAAGGGCAAGGGTGAGTTAAAATGATTACTGTGATTTGTATAATGATGTGATTTATGACAAAAGTTAATATTTTGATGCTAAAATGATTAATGTGATTAAAATGATTGCTATGATTGGTGAAAAGAGTTAATATCACAATGCACAGTTAAAAGGGTTAATGGATCAGTGACTAACATGACTAATGGATTAATGCGATTTCTGATTTTATGTGATTTATGTAATTGTTCAGCGGCTGCAGACAAGCCGCAAAGGCGACCGTTTTCTGAGAACAGAGGCAACGCACTAGTTGCGATACCCTGTCTCAGCGCAGCCCATTACCTGGGGCAAAAAGGGGCTGTATACCCCCACCACACCTCACCCAGTGGAGCTGGGATTTAATAACTGTTCAGTGTACCTGCAACCTTTTGATATAACTCTTCAACGCATCTATATGTACCATACAAATGTACTGTCTATGTGTACCTGCTTTCTACTGGAGATTATGTTTGTGTACGTGTATCACCCATGTAAGGACCGCTAATACCACATGCTTGCATTGGATCGCAAGCATCATCTCGACATGGGGGGGGGAAGAGGGAAGTGGATGTTCATGGGCTCACACTCACAAATCAACCAGGACAAACAAGGCCGAGGTTACCGCCAATTTGCTTTTGCAACTGCGGGGGGAGGGGGGAATGAGATGTTATATATTGTCCATGTACATTAAATGTATAGTTACAATGGTGCACCACAAGGGGCACTGTGGTGGGAGACCCGAAAGTACCTGCGAGACAGAGTATAAAAGGCTGCCCACCACACCTGAGAGGCACTCTGGAGTTACACAATAAAGGAGCAAGGTCATAGCAGTTACCACAACGTGAGAAGTCAGTGATTTGAGTGCTACATACATCACAGGAGGGGATTCAATGGGTGCGTACTTTCTCATGTTTGATGACAATTCCAAAATCCCATTATAATTTATAAGGGAGCTGTTGGAAACCATTCACACATAATAATCATATAACAACACAAGTAAAATAAGAGAATTAAATCATTCATTGAGTAAATCCCTCGCTCAGTGATGGAGAGAGGCTGTGCTTCAATTGCTGTGAGCTTTAGTTCATTGGTGTTTGCATGTATTGGGAAAAATAAGAGTTATTTTAGTTAATAAATCTTTAGGTGTCAGCCATGAGTTCAAATCCCCAGTCCACAGATCTCCCTACATAATCCAGGCTCATACTGCTGTCCAGTACTGAGGGAGTGCAGCACTGTCGGAGGGGCAGTACTGAGGGAGTGCTGCACTGTCGGCGGGGCAGTACTGAGGGAGTGCCGCACTGTCGGAGGGGCAGTACTGAGGGAGTGCTGCACTGTCGGAGGGGCAGTACTGAGGGAGTGCTGCACTGTCGGAGGGGCAGTACTGAGGGAGTGCTGCACTGTCGGAGGGGCAGTACTGAGGGAGCGCTGCACTGTCAGAGGGGCAGTACTGAGGGAGTGCTGCACTGTCGGAGGGGCAGTACTGAGGGAGTGCTGCACTGTCGGAGGGGCAGTACTGAGGGAGTGCTGCACTGTCGGAGGGGCAGTACTGAGGGAGCGCCGCACTGTCGGAGGGACAGTACTGAGGGAGTGCTGCACTGTCTGAAGGGCAGTACTGAGGGAGTGCTGCACTGTCAGAGGGGCAGTACTGAGGGAGCGCTGCACTGACGGAGGTGCCATCCTTCAGATGAGACATTAAACCGAGGCCCCGTCTGCTCTCTCAGGTGATCGGAAAAGATTCCACGGCCAGTATTTCTAAGAGCAGGAGAGTTCTCCCTGGTGTCCTGGGCAATATTTACCCATCACTAAAACAGATGATCATAGAATCATAGCATCATAGAATGATAGAAGTTTACAGCACGGAAGGAGGTCATTCGGCCCATCGTGTCCGTGCCGGCCGACCAAGAGCTACCCAGCCTAATCCCACTTTCCAGCTCTCGGTCCGTAGCCCTGTAGATTGCGGCACTTCAGGTGCACATCCAAGGACTGTTTAAATGTGGTGAGGGTTTCTGCCTCTACCATCCTTTCAGGCCGTGAGTTCCAGACCCCCACCACCCTCTGGGTGAAGACATTTCCCCTCAAATCCCCTCTAAACCTCCCCCCAATTACTTTAAATCCATGCCCCCTGGTTATTGACCCCTCTGCCAAGGGAAACAGGTCCTTCCTATCCACTCTATCCAGGTACCTCAGCCTCCTCTGTTCCAAATAAAACAAACCCAGCCTATCCAATCTTTCCTTACCTGGTCATTTATTTTGTTGCAGTTTGTGGGATCTTGCTGTTCACCAATTGGCAGTGTGTTTACGACATTGCGACAGTGAACACCCAGCAATATTTGGCTGTAATGTGCTGTGGGATGTCGTGAGATCGTGGATGGAGCAATTTATTTATTTACTTTCCCTTTCGATTTAAAGCGGTGGAACATTTTCTCCTGGTGAGTGAAGGTACTGAAGGGACAAGCAACGGGGGGCAGAAATGTGGTCGTGCAGTGCCCCCGGAAAGGGTGGGAATGGGGGCATTAAAGGGGTTCCGAGCCGCGAGCGCCGGGATTCGTGCCGCTCGGTACATTCAGTGTGCGGTTACCGGTGGCGATGACCAGTACCGTGCGGGGTGTTGAGCCGGTGAGCCACACCCCCGGTGTCGACAGCGCGATGGTTGCGGTTTGGCGCTGACCCTGTGGCGCCCCGCAGCGCCCCCTAGTGGGACCGCCCGGGAAAGCAGGCCGTCCCAGCGGCAGTGGGGGAAGGACGGAAGACGTCAGGTCCCTGTGATTGGTTTTATTTTTGCGGTGTATGTTTCTGTGGGCTGGGCAAGGTATTGCGAATGTTTCTGGTGGTTATTTTGTGTGATTTTTCCCCCCGCCAGGGAGGCCTCTCTCAGGGCACTCCGAGGCCGGCTGTTGAGCCCGGGATTCTCAGTCGCTCACCCGGCCTAGTCCCCCGAGAGAGGTGTGTAACCCCTCCCCCCCGAGAGAGGTGTGTAACCCCTCGCCCCCCCCGAGAGAGGTGTGTAACCCCTGCCCCCCCGGAGAGAGGTGTGTAACTCCTCCCCCCCCGGAGAGAGGTGTGTAACTCCTCCCCACCCCTGAGAGAGGTGTGTAACCCCTCCCCTCCCCCCCGAGAGAGGTGTGTAACCCCCCCCCGAGAGAGGTGTGTAACTCCTCCCCCCCCCCGAGAGAGGTGTGTAACTCCTCCCCTCCCCCCCGAGAGAGTGTGTAACCCCTCCCCCCCCCGAGAGAGGTGTGTAACCCCTCGCCCCCTGAGAGAGGTGTGTAACCCCTCCCCCCCGAGAGAGGTGTGTAACTCCTCCCCTCCCCCCCGAGAGAGTGTGTAACCCCTCCCCCCCCGAGAGAGGTGTATAACCTCTCCCCTCGCCCCCTGAGAGAGGTGTGTAACCCCTCCCCCCCCCATGAGAGAGGTGTGTAACCCCTCCCCCCCCATGAGAGAGGTGTGTAACCCCTCCCCCCTGAGAGAGGTGTGTAACCCCTCCCCTCCCGGAGAGAGGTGTGTAACCCCTCCCCCCCCGAGAGAGGTGTGTAACCCCTCCCCCCCCGGAGAGAGGTGTGTAACCCCTCCCCCCCCGAGAGAGGTGTGTAACCCCTCCCCCCCCGGAGAGAGGTGTGTAACCCCTCCCCCCCTGAGAGAGGTGTGTAACCCCTCCCCTCCCGGAGAGAGGTGTGTAACCCCTCCCCCCCCCATGAGAGAGGTGTGTAACCCCTCCCCCCCCGGAGAGAGGTGTGTAACCCCTCCCCCCCCGAGAGAGGTGTGTAACCCCTCCCCCCCGAGAGAGGTGTGTAACCCCTCGCCCCGCCCTGAGAGAGGTGTGTAACCCCTTCCCCCGAGAGAGGTGTGTAACCCCTCGCCCCCCCCGAGAGAGGTGTGTAACCCCCCCCCCCCTGAGAGAGGTGTGTAACCCCTCGCCCCCCCCGAGAGAGGTGTGTAACCCCCCCCCCCTGAGAGAGGTGTGTAACCCCTCCCCCCCGGAGAGAGGTGTGTAACCCCTCGCCCCCCCGAGAGAGGTGTGTAACCCCTCCCCCCCCGGAGAGAGGTGTGTAACCCCTCGCCCCCCCCTGAGAGAGGTGTGTAAACCCTCCCCCCCCGAGAGAGGTGTGTAACCCCTCCCCCCCGAGAGAGGTGTGCAAGCCCTCCCCTCCCCCCCTGAGAGAGGTGTGTAACCCCTCCCCTCCCCCCCCGAGAGAGGTGTGTAACCCCTCCCCCCCGGAGAGAGGTGTGTAACCCCTCCCCCCTGAGAGAGGTGTGTAACCCCTCCCCCCCCGAGAGAGGTGTGCAAGCCCTCCCCTCCCCCCCCGAGAGAGGTGTGCAAGCCCTCCCCTCCCCCCCTGAGAGAGGTGTGTAACCCCTCCCCCCCCGGAGAGAGGTGTGTAACCCCTCCCCCCTGAGAGAGGTGTGTAACCCCTCCCCCCCCGAGAGAGGTGTGCAAGCCCTCCCCTCCCCCCCCGAGAGAGGTGTGTAACCCCTCCCCCCCGGAGAGAGGTGTGTAACCCCTCCCCCCCGAGAGAGGTGTGTAACCCCTCCCCCCCCGAGAGAGGTGTGTAACCCCTCCCCCCCCGAGAGAGGTGCGTAACCCCTCCCCTCGCCCCCTGAGAGAGGTGTGTAACCCCTCCCCCCCCCCGAGAGAGGTGTGTAACCCCTCCCCCCTGAGAGAGGTGTGTAACCCCTCCCCCCCCGAGAGAGGTGCGTAACCCCTCCCCTCGCCCCCCGAGAGAGGTGTGTAACCCCTCCCCCCCCCCGAGAGAGGTGTGTAACCCCTCCCCCCCCTGAGAGAGGTGTGTAACCACTCCCCCCCGAGAGAGGTGTGTAACCCCTCACCACCCCCCGAGAGAGGTGTGTAACCCCTCCCCCCCCGAGAGAGGTGTGTAACCCCTCACCCCCCCCCGAGAGAGGTGTGTAACCCCTCCCCCCCCGAGAGAGGTGTGTAACCCCTCCGCCCCCCTGAGAGAGGTGTGTAACCCCTGCCCCCCCGGAGAGAGGTGTGTAACCCCTCCCCCCCTGAGAGAGGTGTGTAACCCCTCCCCTCCCCCTGAGAGAGGTGTGTAACTCCTCCCCACCCCGAGAGAGGTGTGTAACCCCTCCCCCCCCCAGAGAGAGGTGTGTAACCCCTCCCCCCCTGAGAGAGGTGTGTAACCCCTCCCCTCCCCCTGAGAGAGGTGTGTAACCCCTCCCCACCTGAGAGAGGTGTGTAACCCCTCCCCTCCCCCCTGAGAGAGGTGTGTAACCCCTCCCCCCCGAGAGAGGTGTGTAACCCCTCCCCTCCCCCCCGAGAGAGGTGTGTAACCCCTCCCCCCCGAGAGAGGTGTGTAACCCCTCCCCCCCCGAGAGAGGTGTGTAACCCCTCCCCCCGCCCCCTGAGAGAGGTGTGTAACCCCTCCCCCCCGAGAGAGGTGTGTAACCCCTCCCCCCCCGAGAGAGGTGTGTAACCCCTCCCCCCGCCCCCTGAGAGAGGTGTGTAACCCCTCGCCCCCCCTGAGAGAGGTGTGTAACCCCTCCCCCCCCGAGAGAGGTGTGTAACACCTCCCCCCGCCCCCTGAGAGAGGTGTGTAACCCCTCCCCCCCGCTGAGAAAGGTGTGTAACCCCTCGCCCCCCCCCGAGAGAGGTGTGTAACCCCTCCCCCACCGAGAGAGGTGTGTAACCCCTCCCCCCCGAGAGAGGTGTGTAACCCCTCCCCTCGCCCCCTGAGAGAGGTGTGTAACCCCTCCCCCCCCCCATGAGAGAGGTGTGTAACCCCTCCCCCCCGAGAGAGGTGTGTAACCCCTCCCCCCCGAGAGAGGTGTGTAACCCCTCGCCCCCCCGAGAGAGGTGTGTAACCCCTCCCCCCCCGAGAGAGATGTGTAACCCCTACCCCCCCCCTGAGAGAGGTGTGTAACCCCTCCCCCCCCGGAGAGAGGTGTGTAACCCCTCCCCCCCCGAGAGAGGTGTGTAACCCCTCCCCCCCCGAGAGAGGTGTGTAACCCCTCCCCCCCCGAGAGAGGTGTGTAACCCCTCCCCTCGCCCCCTGAGAGAGGTGTGTAACCCCTCCCCCCCTGAGAGAGGTGTGTAACCCCTCCCCCCCCGAGAGAGGTGTGTAACCCCTCCCCCCCCGAGAGAGGTGTGTAACCCCTCCCCCCCCGAGAGAGGTGTGTAACCCCTCCCCCCCCCTGAGAGAGGTGTGTAACCCCTGCCCCCCCGGAGAGAGTTGTGTAACCCCTCCCCCCCCGGAGAGAGGTGTGTAACCCCTCGCCCCCCCGAGAGAGGTGTGTAACCCCTCCCCCCCCCTGAGAGAGGTGTGTAACCCCTTCCCCCGAGAGAGGTGTGTAACCCCTCGCCCCCCCCTGAGAGAGGTGTGTAAACCCTCCCCCCCCGAGAGAGGTGTGTAACCCCTCCCCCCCGAGAGAGGTGTGTAACCCCTCCCCCCCGAGAGAGGTGTGTAACCCCTCCCCCCCCCTGAGAAAGGTGTGTAACCCCTCCCCCCCGAGAGAGGTGTGTAACCCCTCCCCCCCCGAGAGAGGTGCGTAACCCCTCCCCTCGCCCCCTGAGAGAGGTGTGTAACCCCTCCCCCCCCCGAGAGAGGTGTGTAACCCCTCCCCCCCCTGAGAGAGGTGTGTAACCACTCCCCCCCGAGAGAGGTGTGTAACCCCTCACCCCCCCCCGAGAGAGGTGTGTAACCCCTCCCCCCCCGAGAGAGATGTGTAACCCCTCCGCCCCCCTGAGAGAGGTGTGTAACCCCTGCCCCCCCGGAGAGAGGTGTGTAACCCCTCCCCCCCTGAGAGAGGTGTGTAACCCCTCCCCTCCCCCTGAGAGAGGTGTGTAACTCCTCCCCACCCCGAGAGAGGTGTGTAACCCCTCCCCCCCCCCAGAGAGAGGTGTGTAACCCCTCCCCACCCCTGAGAGAGGTGTGTAACCCCTCCCCTCCCCCCCGAGAGAGGTGTGTAACCCCTCCCCACCTGAGAGAGGTGTGTAACCCCTCCCCTCCCCCCTGAGAGAGGTGTGTAACCCCTCCCCCCCGAGAGAGGTGTGTAACCCCTCCCCTCCCCCCCGAGAGAGGTGTGTAACCCCTCCCCCCGCCCCCTGAGAGAGGTGTGTAACCCCTCCCCCCGCCCCCTGAGAGAGGTGTGTAACCCCTCCCCCCCGAGAGAGGTGTGTAACCCCTCGCCCCCCCTGAGAGAGGTGTGTAACCCCTCCCCCCCCGAGAGAGGTGTGTAACCCCTCCCCCCGCCCCCTGAGAGAGGTGTGTAACCCCTCCCCCCCGAGAGAGGTGTGTAACCCCTCGCCCCCCTGAGAGAGGTGTGTAACCCCTCCCCCCCCGAGAGAGGTGTGTAACCCCTCCCCCCCGCTGAGAAAGGTGTGTAACCCCTCGCCCCCCCGAGAGAGGTGTGTAACCCCTCCCCCACCGAGAGAGGTGTGTAACCCCTCCCCCCCGAGAGAGGTGTGTAACCCCTCCCCCCCCCCCGAGAGAGGTGTGTAACCCCTCCCGCCCCCTGAGAGAGGTGTGTAACCCCTCCCCCCCCCGAGAGAGGTGTGTAACCCCTCCCCCCCCTGAGAGAGGTGTGTAACCCCTCCCCTCGCCCTGAGAGAGGTGTGTAACCCCTCCCCCCCCGAGAGAGGTGTGTAACCCCTCCCCCCGCCCTGAGAGAGGTGTGTAACCCCTCCCCTCCCCCTGAGAGAGGTGTGTAACCCCTCCCCCCCCCGAGAGAGGTGTGTAACCCCTCCCCCCCCTGAGAGAGGTGTGTAACACCTCCCCCCCTGAGAGATGTGTGTAACCCCTCGCCCCCACCCTGAGAGAGGTGTGTAACCCCTCCCCCCCCGAGAGAGGTGTGCAACCCATCCCCCCCGAGAGAGGTGTGTAACCCCTCGCCCCCCCCCCGAGAGAGGTGTGTAACCCCTAGCTCCCCCCGAGAGAGGTGTGTAAACCCTCCCCCCCCTGAGAGAGGTGTGTAACCCCTAGCCCCCCCCGAGAGAGGTGTGTAACCCCTCCCCCCCTGAGAGAGGTGTGTAACTCCTCCCCCCCCGAGAGAGATGTGTAACCCCTCGCCCCCACCCTGAGAGAGGTGTGTAACCCCTCCCCCCCGAGAGTGGTGTGTAACCCCTTCCCTCGCCTTAGAGAGGTGTGTAACCCCTCCCCTCGCCCTGAGAGAGGTGTGTAACCCCTCCCCTCCCCCCCGAGAGAGGTGTGTAACCCCTCCCCACCTGAGAGAGGTGTGTAACCCCTCCCCTCCCCCCTGAGAGAGGTGTGTAACCCCTCCCCCCCGAGAGAGGTGTGTAACCCCTCCCCTCCCCCCCGAGAGAGGTGTGTAACCCCTCCCCCCCGAGAGAGGTGTGTAACCCCTCCCCCCCCGAGAGAGGTGTGTAACCCCTCCCCCCGCCCCCTGAGAGAGGTGTGTAACCCCTCCCCCCCGAGAGAGGTGTGTAACCCCTCGCCCCCCCTGAGAGAGGTGTGTAACCCCTCCCCCCCCGAGAGAGGTGTGTAACCCCTCCCCCCGCCCCCTGAGAGAGGTGTGTAACCCCTCCCCCCCGAGAGAGGTGTGTAACCCCTCGCCCCCCCTGAGAGAGGTGTGTAACCCCTCCCCCCCCGAGAGAGGTGTGTAACCCCTCCCCCCCGCTGAGAAAGGTGTGTAACCCCTCGCCCCCCCGAGAGAGGTGTGTAACCCCTCCCCCACCGAGAGAGGTGTGTAACCCCTCCCCCCCGAGAGAGGTGTGTAACCCCTCCCCCCCCCCCGAGAGAGGTGTGTAACCCCTCCCGCCCCCTGAGAGAGGTGTGTAACCCCTCCCCCCCCCGAGAGAGGTGTGTAACCCCTCCCCCCCCTGAGAGAGGTGTGTAACCCCTCCCCTCGCCCTGAGAGAGGTGTGTAACCCCTCCCCCCCCGAGAGAGGTGTGTAACCCCTCCCCCCGCCCTGAGAGAGGTGTGTAACCCCTCCCCTCCCCCTGAGAGAGGTGTGTAACCCCTCCCCCCCCCGAGAGAGGTGTGTAACCCCTCCCCCCCCTGAGAGAGGTGTGTAACACCTCCCCCCCCTGAGAGATGTGTGTAACCCCTCGCCCCCACCCTGAGAGAGGTGTGTAACCCCTCCCCCCCCGAGAGAGGTGTGCAACCCATCCCCCCCGAGAGAGGTGTGTAACCCCTCGCCCCCCCCCCGAGAGAGGTGTGTAACCCCTAGCTCCCCCCGAGAGAGGTGTGTAAACCCTCCCCCCCCTGAGAGAGGTGTGTAACCCCTAGCCCCCCCCGAGAGAGGTGTGTAACCCCTCCCCCCCTGAGAGAGGTGTGTAACTCCTCCCCCCCCTGAGAGAGATGTGTAACCCCTCGCCCCCACCCTGAGAGAGGTGTGTAACCCCTCCCCCCCGAGAGTGGTGTGTAACCCCTTCCCTCGCCTTAGAGAGGTGTGTAACCCCTCCCCTCGCCCTGAGAGAGGTGTGTAACCCCTTCCCCCCCCGAGAGAGGTGTGTAACCCCTCCTCCCCCCCGAGAGAGTTGTGTAACCCCTCCCCTCCCCCCATGAGAGAGGTGTGTAACCCCTCCCCTCCCCCCCGAGAGAGGTGTGTAACCCCTCCCCACCCCCTGAGAGAGGTGGGTAACCCCTCCCCCCGAGAGAGGTGTGTAACCCCTTCCCCCCGAGAGAGGTGTGTAACCCCTCCCCTCGCCCTGAGAGAGGTGTGTAACCCCTTCCCCCCCCGAGAGAGGTGTGTAACCCCTCCTCCCCCCCGAGAGAGTTGTGTAACCCCTCCCCCGCCGAGAGAGGTGTGTAACCCCTCCTCCCCCCGAGAGAGTTGTGTAACCCCTCCGCCCCCTGAGAGAGGTGTGTAACCCCTCCCCCACCGAGAGAGGTGTGTAACCCCTCCCCCCCGAGAGAGGTGTGTAACCCCTCCCCCCCCCCCGAGAGAGGTGTGTAACCCCTCCCGCCCCCTGAGAGAGGTGTGTAACCCCTCCCCCCCCCGAGAGAGGTGTGTAACCCCTCCCCCCCCTGAGAGAGGTGTGTAACCCCTCCCCTCGCCCTGAGAGAGGTGTGTAACCCCTCCCCCCCCGAGAGAGGTGTGTAACCCCTCCCCCCGCCCTGAGAGAGGTGTGTAACCCCTCCCCTCCCCCTGAGAGAGGTGTGTAACCCCTCCCCCCCCGAGAGAGGTGTGTAACCCCTCCCCCCCCTGAGAGAGGTGTGTAACACCTCCCCCCCTGAGAGATGTGTGTAACCCCTCGCCCCCACCCTGAGAGAGGTGTGTAACCCCTCCCCCCCCGAGAGAGGTGTGCAACCCATCCCCCCCGAGAGAGGTGTGTAACCCCTCGCCCCCCCCCCGAGAGAGGTGTGTAACCCCTAGCTCCCCCCGAGAGAGGTGTGTAAACCCTCCCCCCCCTGAGAGAGGTGTGTAACCCCTAGCCCCCCCCGAGAGAGGTGTGTAACCCCTCCCCCCCTGAGAGAGGTGTGTAACTCCTCCCCCCCCTGAGAGAGATGTGTAACCCCTCGCCCCCACCCTGAGAGAGGTGTGTAACCCCTCCCCCCCGAGAGTGGTGTGTAACCCCTTCCCTCGCCTTAGAGAGGTGTGTAACCCCTCCCCTCGCCCTGAGAGAGGTGTGTAACCCCTCCCCTCCCCCCCGAGAGAGGTGTGTAACCCCTCCCCACCTGAGAGAGGTGTGTAACCCCTCCCCTCCCCCCTGAGAGAGGTGTGTAACCCCTCCCCCCCGAGAGAGGTGTGTAACCCCTCCCCTCCCCCCCGAGAGAGGTGTGTAACCCCTCCCCCCCGAGAGAGGTGTGTAACCCCTCCCCCCCCGAGAGAGGTGTGTAACCCCTCCCCCCGCCCCCTGAGAGAGGTGTGTAACCCCTCCCCCCCGAGAGAGGTGTGTAACCCCTCGCCCCCCCTGAGAGAGGTGTGTAACCCCTCCCCCCCCGAGAGAGGTGTGTAACCCCTCCCCCCGCCCCCTGAGAGAGGTGTGTAACCCCTCCCCCCCGAGAGAGGTGTGTAACCCCTCGCCCCCCCTGAGAGAGGTGTGTAACCCCTCCCCCCCCGAGAGAGGTGTGTAACCCCTCCCCCCCGCTGAGAAAGGTGTGTAACCCCTCGCCCCCCCGAGAGAGGTGTGTAACCCCTCCCCCACCGAGAGAGGTGTGTAACCCCTCCCCCCCGAGAGAGGTGTGTAACCCCTCCCCCCCCCCCGAGAGAGGTGTGTAACCCCTCCCGCCCCCTGAGAGAGGTGTGTAACCCCTCCCCCCCCCGAGAGAGGTGTGTAACCCCTCCCCCCCCTGAGAGAGGTGTGTAACCCCTCCCCTCGCCCTGAGAGAGGTGTGTAACCCCTCCCCCCCCCGAGAGAGGTGTGTAACCCCTCCCCCCGCCCTGAGAGAGGTGTGTAACCCTCCCCTCCCCCTGAGAGAGGTGTGTAACCCCTCCCCCCCCCGAGAGAGGTAACCCCTCCCCCCCCCTGAGAGAGGTGTGTAACACCTCCCCCCCCCTGAGAGATGTGTGTAACCCCTAGCCCCCCCCTGAGAGAGGTGTGTAACCCCCTCCCCCCCCGAGAGAGGTGTGCAACCCATCCCCCCCGAGAGAGAGGTGTGTAACCCCTCGCCCCCCCCCCGAGAGAGGTGTGTAACCCCTAGCTCCCCCCGAGAGAGGTGTGTAAACCCTCCCCCCCCTGAGAGAGGTGTGTAACCCCTAGCCCCCCCCGAGAGAGGTGTGTAACCCCTCCCCCCCTGAGAGAGGTGTGTAACTCCTCCCCCCCCTGAGAGAGATGTGTAACCCCTCGCCCCCACCCTGAGAGAGGTGTGTAACCCCTCCCCCCCGAGAGTGGTGTGTAACCCCTTCCCTCGCCTTAGAGAGGTGTGTAACCCCTCCCCTCGCCCCTGAGAGAGGTGTGTACCCCTCCCCTCCCCCCCGAGAGAGGTGTGTAACCCCTCCCCACCTGAGAGAGGTGTGTAACCCCTCCCTCCCCCCTGAGAGAGGTGTGTAACCCCTCCCCCCCGAGAGAGGTGTGTAACCCCTCCCCTCCCCCCGAGAGAGGTGTGTAACCCCTCCCCCCCCGAGAGAGGTGTGTAACCCCTCCCCCCCCGAGAGAGGTGTGTAACCCCTCCCCCCGCCCCCTGAGAGAGGTGTGTAACCCCTCCCCCCCGAGAGAGGTGTGTAACCCCTCGCCCCCCCTGAGAGAGGTGTGTAACCCTCCCCCCCCGAGAGAGGTGTGTAACCCCTCCCCCCCGCCCCCTGAGAGAGGTGTGTAACCCCTCCCCCCCGAGAGAGGTGTGTAACCCCTCGCCCCCCTGAGAGAGGTGTGTAACCCCTCCCCCCCGAGAGAGGTGTGTAACCCCTCCCCCCCGCTGAGAAAGGTGTGTAACCCCCTCGCCCCCCAGAGAGGTGTGTAACCCCTCCCCCACCGAGAGAGGTGTGTAACCCCTCCCCCCCGAGAGAGGTGTGTAACCCCTCCCCCCCCCCGAGAGAGGTGTGTAACCCCTCCCGCCCCCTGAGAGAGGTGTGTAACCCCTCCCCCCCCCGAGAGAGGTGTGTAACCCCTCCCCCCCCTGAGAGAGGTGTGTAACCCCTCCCCTCGCCCTGAGAGAGGTGTGTAACCCCTCCCCCCCCGAGAGAGGTGTGTAACCCCTCCCCCCGCCCTGAGAGAGGTGTGTAACCCCTCCCCTCCCCCTGAGAGAGGTGTGTAACCCCTCCCCCCCCCGAGAGAGGTGTGTAACCCCTCCCCCCCCTGAGAGAGGTGTGTAACACCTCCCCCCCCTGAGAGATGTGTGTAACCCCTCGCCCCCACCCTGAGAGAGGTGTGTAACCCCTCCCCCCCCGAGAGAGGTGTGCAACCCATCCCCCCCGAGAGAGGTGTGTAACCCCTCGCCCCCCCCCCGAGAGAGGTGTGTAACCCCTAGCTCCCCCCGAGAGAGGTGTGTAAACCCTCCCCCCCCTGAGAGAGGTGTGTAACCCCTAGCCCCCCCCGAGAGAGGTGTGTAACCCCTCCCCCCCTGAGAGAGGTGTGTAACTCCTCCCCCCCCTGAGAGAGATGTGTAACCCCTCGCCCCCACCCTGAGAGAGGTGTGTAACCCCTCCCCCCCGAGAGTGGTGTGTAACCCCTTCCCTCGCCTTAGAGAGGTGTGTAACCCCTCCCCTCGCCCTGAGAGAGGTGTGTAACCCCTTCCCCCCCCGAGAGAGGTGTGTAACCCCTCCTCCCCCCCGAGAGAGTTGTGTAACCCCTCCCCTCCCCCCATGAGAGAGGTGTGTAACCCCTCCCCTCCCCCCCGAGAGAGGTGTGTAACCCCTCCCCACCCCCTGAGAGAGGTGGGTAACCCCTCCCCCCGAGAGAGGTGTGTAACCCCTTCCCCCCGAGAGAGGTGTGTAACCCCTCCCCTCGCCCTGAGAGAGGTGTGTAACCCCTTCCCCCCCCGAGAGAGGTGTGTAACCCCTCCTCCCCCCCGAGAGAGTTGTGTAACCCCTCCCCCGCCGAGAGAGGTGTGTAACCCCTCCTCCCCCCGAGAGAGTTGTGTAACCCCTCCGCCCCCTGAGAGAGGTGTGTAACCCCTCCCCTCCCCCCCGAGAGAGGTGTGTAACCCCTCCCCTCCCCCCCGAGAGAGTGTGTAACCCCCCCCCCCCCGAGAGCGGTGTGTAACCCCTCCCCCCCTGAGAGAGGTGTGTAACCCCTCCCTTCCCCCTGAGAGAGGTTTGTAACCCCTCCCCTCCCCCCCTGAGAGAGGTGTGTAACCCCTCACCCCCCCGAGAGAGGTGTGTAACCCCTCGCCCCCCCCTGAGAGAGGTGTGTAACCCCTCACCCCCCCCCGAGAGAGGTGTGTAACCCCTCCCCCCCCGAGAGAGGTGTGTAACCCCTCGCCCCCCCTGAGAGAGGTGTGTAACCCCTCCCCTAGCCCCCTGAGAGAGGTGTGTAACCCCTCCCCTAGCCCCCTGAGAGAGGTGTGTAACCCCTCCTCCCTCCGTGAGAGAGGTGTGTAACCCCTCCCCTCGCCCCCTGAGAGAAGTGTGTAACCCCTCCCCCCATGAGAGAGGTGTGTAACCCCTCCCCTCCCCTAGTCCCCCTGAGAGAGGTGTGTAACCCCTCCCCTCGCCCCCTGAGAGAAGTGTGTAACCCCTCCCCCCATGAGAGAGGTGTGTAACCCCTCCCCTCCCCCCCGAGAGAGGTGTGTAACCCCTCCCCTAGCCCTGAGAGAGGTGTGTAACCCCTCCCCAACCCCTGAGAGAGGTGTGTAACCCATCCCCCCCTGAGAGACGTGTGTAACCCCTCCCCTCGCCCTGAGAGAGGTGTGTAACCCCTCCCCCCCCTGAGAGAGGTGTGTAACCCCTCCTCCCCCCCGAGAGAGTTGTGTAACCCCTTCCCCCCCCCTGAGAGAGGTGTGTAACCCCTCCGCCCCGTGAGAGAGGTGTGTAACCCCTCCCCTCCCCCCCTGAGAGAGGTGTGTAACCCCTCCCCCCCCTTGAGAGAGGTGGGTAACCCTTCCCCTAGCCCCCTGAGAGAGGTGTGTAACCCCTCCCCTCCCCCCCTGAGAGAGGTGTGTAACCCCTCCCTCCCCCTTGAGAGAGGTGGGTAACCCTTCCCCTAGCCCCCTGAGAGAGGTGTGTGTGATATATTCACAGAGCACAGCACACACAGTTCCTAACATGGCAGGCAGCTCTGTCGGAAGCCTCTGGAACAGCCTGGTTCTGTTTATTATTAACTCTGCAGATGCAGTACACAATATGTCCACATCCACAGTGTGGAGCTACAAGCATTACAAGCTTACAGACAATACACTTCTCCCTCCTTAATGAAGAAGTTATTATACTAAACATCATACATAACTTTCATTTTTATACATAACACAGGATATAGACTTATTTTTTTACATTTTTACAAATTTAACTTTACCACTTGTTTTCTGTTTCGAAGAGGATACCTGCGCTCTCGAACAGAACCTTCCAAACATGGTGTTGAATCTAAACTCATTCGAGGCTCATCCTGAGGATCGTTTTCCTCCACGGAATTTCCTTGATTTTCATTTGAATTCACTCTAAATTCAGGCTCTTTGTTTTCCTGACTCGGACTCAGACTTTCATTCTGATTCTCTCCTGGATTTGTTTCCGGTACATGGATTTAGGATTTGCTACTGGTGTATCAAAACTATCTGATGAGACAAAAAAAGTTGAATCATTCCCACCTTCAACTCCTTCCATGTCTGTAGGTAAAATATGATCAATATGAACAAACCTAACCTGTCCATGAGGAAACATCTTGACCAAATATGTGCGAGGACCACATATCTTCACCACTCTTCCTGGTGACCACTTTAACCATTTATGGTGATGGTTCTTCACTCTCACATTCTGATTTAATTTCTCACTTCTCTCTTTTACTCTACCTCTATCATGATTCTCTTTCTGTCTTAATTGTGTCTCTTCTACGGACTGTGCCAAATTTGGTTTTAACAATGAGAATCTGGTTTGTGGCTTTTGTTTGAGAAACAACTCTGCTGGTGTTCTACCAGTAGTTGTATGAGGAGTATTACGATATGTAATTAAAAAATTAGCCGATTTGTGATCCAATGACAACTGTTGTTTCCTTGGATTTGGATCTAACATTTGTTTTATGAGGGCGTGTTTTACAATTTGTACAGTGCGCTCTGCTGCAACATTCGAACATAAGAACCGAAGAACATAAGAATTAGGAACAGGAGTAGGCCATCTAGCCCCTCGAGCCTGCTCCGTCATTCAACAAGATCATGGCTGATCTGGCCGTGGACTCAGCTCCACTTACCCGCCCGCTCCCCATAACCCTTAATTCCCTTATTGGTTAAAAATCTATCTATCTGTGACTTGAATACATTTAATGAGCTAGCCTCAACTGCTTCCTTGGGCAGAGAATTCCACAGATTCACAACACTCTGGGAGAAGAAATTCCTTCTCAACTCGGTTTTAAATTGGCTCCCCCGTATTTTGAGGCTGTGCCCCCTAGTTCTAGTCTCCCCGACCAGTGGAAACAACCTCTCTGCCTCTATCTTGTCTATCCCTTTCAATATCTTAAATGTTTCTATAAGATCACCCCTCATCCTTCTGAACTCCAACGAGTAAAGACCCAGTCTACTCAATCTATCATCATAAGGTAACCCCCTCATCTCTGGAATCAGCCTCGTGAATCGTCTCTGTACCCCTTCCAAAGCAAGTATATCCTTCCTTAAGTAAGGTGACCAAAACTGCACGCAGTACTCCAGGTGCGGCCTCACCAATACCCTATACAGTTGCAGCAGGACCTCCCTGCTTTTGTACTCCATCCCTCTCGCAATGAAGGCCAACATTCCATTCGCCTTCCTGATTACCTGCTGCACCTGCAAACTAACTTTTTGGGATTCATGCACAAGGACCCCCAGGTCCCTCTGCACCTCAGCGTGTTGTAATTTCTCCCCATTCAAATAATATTCCCTTTTACTGTTTTTTTCCCAAGGTGGATGACCTCACACTTTCCGACATTGTATTCCATCTGCCAAACCTTCGCCCATTCGCTTAACCTATCCAAATCTCTTTGCAACCTCTCTGTGTCCTCTACACAACCCACTTTCCCACTAATCTTAGTGTCATCTGCAAATTTTGTTACACTACACTCTGTCCCCTCTTCCAGGTCATCTATATATATTGTAAACAGTTGTGGTCCCAGCACCGATCCCTGTGGCACACCACTAACCACCGATTTCCAACCCGAAAAGGACCCATTTATCCCGACTCTCTTCTTTCTGTACGCCAGCCAATTCTCTATCCATGCTAATACATTTCCTCTGACTCCGCGTACCTTTATCTTCTGCAGTAACCTTTTGTGTGGCACCTTATCGAATGCCTTTTGGAAATCTAAATACACCACATCCATCGGTACACCTCTATCCACCATGCTCATTATATCCTCAAAGAATTCCAGTAAATTAGTTAAACATGATTTCCCCTTCATGAATCCATGCTGCGTCTGCTTGATTGCACTATTCCTATCTAGATGTCCCGCTATTTCTTCCTTAATGATAGTTTCAAGCATTTTCCCCACTAGAGAGGCGTTACATTAGCTGCTTTCCAATCCGCTGGTACCTCCCCAGAGTCCAGAGAATTTTGGTAGATTATAACGAATGCATCTGCTATAACTTCCGCCATCTCTTTTTTTAATACCCTGGGATGCATTTCATCAGGACCAGGGGACTTGTCTACCTTGAGTCCCATTAGCCTGTCCAGCACTACCCCTCTAGTGATAGTGATTGTCTCAAGGTCCTCCCTTCCCACATTCCTGTGACCAGCAATTTTTGGCATTGTTTTTGTGTCTTCCACTGTGAAGACTGAAGCAAAATAATTGTTTAACGTCTCAGCCATTTCCACATTTCCCATTGTTAAATCCCCCTTCTCATCTTCTAAGGGACCAACATTTACTTTAGTCACTCTTTTCCGTTTTATATATCTGTAAAAGCTTTTACTATCTGTTTTTATGTTTTGCGCAAGTTTACCTTCGAAATCTATCTTTCCTTTCTTTATTGCTTTTTTAGTCATGCTTTGCTGTTGTTTAAAATTTTCCCAATCCTCTAGCTTCCCACGAACCTTGGCCAACTTATACGCATTGGTCTTTGATTTGATACTCTCCTTTATTTCCTTGGTTATCCACGGCTGGTTATCCCTTCTCTTACCGCCTTTCTTTTTCACTGGAATATATTTTTGTTGTACACTATGAAAGAGCTCCTTAAAAGTCATCCACTGTTCCTCAATTGTGCCACCGTTTAGTCTGTGTTTCCAGTCTACTTTAGCCAACTCTGCCCTCATCCCACTGTAGTCCCCTTTGTTTAAGCATAGTACGCTCGTTTGAGACACTACTTCCTCATCCTCAATCTGTATTACAAATTCAACCATACTGTGATCACTCATTCCGAGAGGATCTTTTACTCGGAGATCGTTTATTATTCCTGTCTCATTACACATGACCAGATCTAAGATAGCTTGCTCCCTTGTAGGTTCTGTAACATACTGTTCTAAGAAACAATCCCGTATGCATTCTATGAATTCCTCCTCCAGGCTACCCCATTGCGATTTGAGTTGACCAATCGATATGCAGGTTAAAATCCCCCATGACTACTGCCGTTCCTTTTTCACATGCCTCCATTATTCCCTTGATTATTGCCCGCCCCACCGTGAAGTTATTATTTCGGAGCCTATAAACTACGTCCACCAGTGACTTTTTCCCCGTACTATCGCTAATCTCCACCCACAATGATTCAACATTTTGTTCATTCGAGCCAATATCGTCTCTCACAACTGCCCTGATATCATCCTTTAATAACAGAGCTACCCCACCTCCTTTCCCTTCTAGTCTATCTTTCCGAATTGTCAGATACCCCTGTATGTTTAATTTCCAGTCTTGGCCACCCTGCAACCATGTTTCTGTAATGGCCACCAAATCATACCCATTTGTAATGATTTGTGCCATCAACTCATTTACTTTATTTCGAATGCTGCGTGCATTTAGGTGAGTGTTTTTATCCTAGTTTTTAAAACATGATTTTTTGTTTTGACCCCTCCTGCAGCCCCTTTATATTCAGTGGCCACTTTTGTTTTTTGCCTTGGGTTTCTCTGCCCTCCACTTTTACTCATCTCCTTTCTTTCTTTTACTTTTGTCTCCTTTTTGTTTCCCTCTGTCTCCCTGCATTGGTTCCCATCCCCCTGCCATATTAGTTTAACTCCTCCCCAACAGCACTAGCAAACACTCTCCCTAGGACATTGGTTCCGGTCCTGCCCAGGTGCAGACCGTCCGGTTTGGACTGGTCCCACCTCCCCCAGAACCTGTTCCAATGCCCCAGGAATTTGAATCCCTCCCTGCTGCACCACTGCTCAAGCCACGTATTCATCTGCGCTATCCTGCGATTCCTACTCTGACTGGCACGTGGCACTTGTAGCAATCCCGAGATTACTACTTTTGAGGTCCTACTTTTTAATTTAGCTCCTAGCTCCTTAAATTCGTCTCGTCGGACCTCATCCCTTTTTTTTACCTTTGTCGTTGGTACCAATGTGCACCACGACAACTGGCTGTTCTCCCTCCCTTTTTAGAATGTCCTGCACCCGCTCTGAGACATCCTTGACCCTTGCATCAGGGAGGCAACATACCATCCTGGAGTCTCGGTTGCGGCCGCAGAAACGCCAATCTATTCCCCTTAAAATTGAATTCCCTATCACTATCGCTCTCCCACTCTTTTTCCTGCCCTCCTGTGCAACAGAGCCAGCCACTCTGTGCAACAGAAGCAGGATAGTATGGTGGAACCTTGCTATATTTCACACCATTTTTGCTCGCGAATTGTGTAAATTCTTCTGAATGAAATTGTGGTCCATTATCCGAAACAATCTCTTCAGGGAGGCCAAATGAAGAAAATAATCTTCGTAAAATGTCCAATGTTTTACTTGTTATTTTCCACATTGGGAACACCTCAACCCACTTCGAATGGCTATCAATCACAACTCAGCAAAATCAATATGTAGCCTTTGCCACACCCTGGGAGGCCATTTTCATGGCTGTAATGGTACTTATGGTGGTTGCTTGCTTACTGATTGATATGTCGTACCGATGTACTCTATATCTTTATCAAGACCTGGGCACCATAAGTAATTGAATGCAAAACTCTTGGTCAAGCACATTCCCAGGTGCTGGTCATGGAGGTCTCCTAATAATTTGGACCTGAATTTATTTGGTATAACCACTCTTGCAGCCCACATGATACAATCTTTATCGACTTATAATTCATTCCTATGAATGAAGAATGGATGTGTATCTTTGTCTGTTACCTGGTTTGGCCATCCATTTGCAATATATTAAACACCTTTGAAATCACTGGGTCACATTTGGTTGCTCTACCAATCTCTTCAGCTCTGACTGGCAGTTCATCAATGTATGAAAAATAAAACACTTCTTCCATACCGGGAGTAACTTGTGATGGCGAAGGAAATCTAGACATTGCATCAGCATTACTGTGATCAGCTGATTGTCTGTATTCAATATCATATGTATATGCTGACAAAATCAAAGCCCATCTCTGCATTCGGGCTGCAGCTAATGTTGGAACTGGGGATTTTGGATTGCTGTTCGGGGCCTATGGTCCGTAACAATGGTAAACTTACGACCCTACAAGTATTTGTGAAACTTCTTGACCCCAAAAATTAATGTCAGAACTTCCCTTTCAATTTGTGCATAATTACTCTCACTGGCACTGAGAGTGCGTGAAGCAAAAGCAATTGGTCTCTCCTCCCCACTACTTAATACATGAGAGATCACTGCCCCAACTCCATACGGAGAGGCATCACATGCTAGCTTAATCTCCTTCGATATGTCATGGTGAACTAAAATGGTGCTCTCTACCAATTGGCTTTTACACTCCTTGAATGCTGTATCGCATTCTTTTGACCACTTCAAATGGACCTGTATTTTCAAAAGTTCATTCAATGGATGTAATACTATAGCCAAATTTGGTAGGAACTTCCCATAATAGTTGAAAAGACCCTTGAATGAACGAAGTTCAGTCACATTCCTGGGAGTGGGTGTATTTCTAATTGCATCCAGTTTTTCCTTGGTTGGATGTAAACCATCTTTGTCTACTCTGTACCCTAAGTACTCCACTGAGTTTTTAAATAACTCACACTTACGAGCAGACACTCGTACTCTGTGCTTCTCTAGCCATTTGAGGACTTCATTTAATATGTTATTATGAATTTGCCTATTTGGTGCTGAAATTAGTATGTCATCCAAATAACATAGTACCCCTTCAATACCTTGCAAAATCTGGTTCACCACCCCTTGGAATATGGCAGGGGTGGAAGACACTCCAAACGGTCGCCTATTAAATTGATATAGGCCTAGATGAGTATTTATAGTCAAACATGACTTGGACTCCTCATCTAGTTCAAGCTGTAAGTAGACATTCGTAAGATCCAGTTTTGAGAAGATCTGACCACCTGTCAGTGCTGTGAACAAATCTTCTATATTCAGCAATGTATTGGGACATTACCCTCTAGAACCTGGTTTATGGTTACTTTATAATCACCACACAATCTTACCTTACCATCAGACTTAGGTACAACAACAATGGGTGTAGCCCAATTACATCGATCTATCTTACAAATAATGTTCTCAGTCTCTAGTCTTTTGAGTTCTTGCTCAACTTTCTCATTGGGGACAGGGGAGGACGAAAACCCCCTCATTTTACCCAGAAGGAAAGGGGCTGTGGGATCAGTCTGTGCTGTGAATTGAAACCGATGGAAGGAAAACTTTGGGACACAAATGGAGACCCCCCCCGTGTTTGGACTCATAGGAAAGGGAATTTAATTTGGAACTATCTACCAGAAAGTTTGAAATCCTAAAGTGCACGTGGAAGAAACTACGAACTTTAATCGAATTTGGGATTTTTTTAAAGGTCTGCAAGAAAAGGGGTGGAGTCAATATCAAAAGGGCCAGTTTGGACATTGGAACTAATCAAATTGTCTGGGAACTGTATACCCTCGAAACTTGCCCCTTGAAAACATTAAGCATTTAAACAATGCCACATACATATTCCAACACCTTTTTCATCAGGCATAGAAATATCTGGCTCAGGCCAGACTAGCACAATGGCTACAGGAGGCCAATGCAATCAACACCCACTCAAACCTTGAGTAGGTTAAGATCAGTGGGGAAAAAAACCTAAAAACCTCAAACTGTTGCATTTTTCAAAATCAAAAGTCCACCAATGAGAAGAATCGACTTCAGCAGGAGAGGCGGACTGGATAATCTGGCTATAAAAAAGGGGTTTCTGACGTAGTGAAGAAGAGAGGAGTGATGATTTTCCCTGCCCTGGTGATTCAACAACCACAACCACAGGCCTCTCGACACGGAAGGAAAACCAGTGTCCGAAGACACTGAAGATAGAAGAAACAAACCACCAGACTGCAGAAGGCACAGTAGTGAGTATAACCTCTGGTCCCCAGAACTCCCAACTCAGTTAGGCCAGGAAAGGTGGGAGGTTGGGCATTGTACTGCTAAACTGGTGTAAAGATTTTCGTTGTGTCCGTTTAGTGGGATTTAGGGGGATTGTTTTGTTGGTGTATTGCTGTTTGTTGAGTTACACCTTGCCAAATAAATTGGAAGCCTAAAGTTCCTCTTGGAATCACCTTGTCTCAGTTCTATTGTATTACATCTCCTGTTCGTGAGTCTTATGTCAGAACCGTGTAAGGGAAGCTAGGAGCGCCTCGAAAACGCTCAACTGTGTGTCACAGGCTAGGGAAGAAGGGGTTAGGAGTGTTTGACACTCACAGGTGCCTCACAGGCTAGGCATAAGCTGTGGGGACGCACGAGTCTCAAAACCCCCTTCATAAGCTGTGGACACAGTCTCTCCAGGGGTGCTCTTGCAGCACTCAGGGTACCTCACAGGCCAGGCATAAGCTGTGAGGGCAGAAGCCCAGAGAGAGACACCCAAGGCACAACAACAACCCTGTGAAAACCCCTTACACATTACCCTCTAGAACCTGGTTTATGGTTACTTTATAATCACCACACAATCTTACCTTACCATCAGACTTAGATACAACAACAATGGGTGTAGCCCAATTACATCGATCTATCTTACAAATAATGTTCTCAGTCTCTAGTCTTTTGAGTTCTTGCTCAACTTTCTCCTTGAGTGCATATGGTACGGAACGTGGCTTGTAGTAAACCGATCTAGCGTCCTTCTGTACCCTGACACTCACCTTGAAGCCTTGGATCGGACTGCTTGTTTCGCAGAACACCTTCGGATACTTCTTGATAACCTCATCCGTTGATGAAAATCTCGCTTCCACACAGAAAATCTTACTCCAATCCAGCTTCAGCGAGCTCAACCAATTCTTCCTAGTAAGGCAGGCTTGTCTCCTTTCACTACTATTAGAGGCAAGTTCTGAAATTGATCTTTATATTTCACCGGTACGGTGATACGACCTACCACAGGAATTTTCTCTCCCGAGTAGCCTCGCAGCTCTATCTTGGATTTCTCCAGTTGGAAATCACGCAATTTGTCGCGGTACAGTGACTCCGGTACTACACTCACGGATGCACCCGTGTCAATTTCCATGGGTATCTTGAATCCCACAACAGGTATTTGGATTTAGATGCTTTCCGAATTGCTGTCTGTTAACTTTGTGCTCCTGATGACGTGTAACTCTAACATCTCCTCGTCCTGTTGTTGTTCTTCAATGCTATGTCATCTCTTGGGATTTCTACTCATAGCTTTGAACGCTGGACTCATAGCTTTAAAAGCTGGTTTACCCTTCAGTCAGCATGCCTTCGCAAGATGCCCAGTCTTCCTGCAGAAGAAACACTCTGCCTTCACGTATGGACAACTTTGAGCAATGTGTTGTCACAAGCACCTATGGCATGACTTCGACGCTCTGTTAGAATTTCCAGTTTCTGAGACTTTGGGCCCACACTGTCTTTTACTTTGAACCTGCAGGTGATTTACCTCGGTTGACTGACGACCGTAATCATTATTTAATTCTCGGGAATATTGTTCGGCCATGCCCATCGACCTCGCTGTCTGACAAGCAATTCATCTGTCGTCAATAACTTCCTTATGATCGCATCATTTTTCACCCCACAAACAAAACAATCCCGTAATGCTCGGTTTTGAAAGTTTCCAAAATTACAGTGCATCGGTAGCTTTTTCATGCTATGAAGTAATCACTGATACTTTATCAGCCTTTTGATTCCGAATCCCAAAATGATAGCTTTCAGCAATTTCTAATGGTTTAGGTTATAGTGCTGCTCCAGCTGTGTTAAAATCTCTTTAAGCATTGTGTCCTTTGGCTTGTGAGGTACAAGCAGATTTCCAAGGGTTTGCTATAATGCCGGACCTGCCTCCGATAAGAAGATCGCTTTCTGATGTTCCAACACAGCCCGGTTCTGGACTGCATTGTCTGGAACTTCGATTATGTTATTTGCAGTGAAATACATTTCTAGCCGATTCACATATGCTTTAAAAAGTTCCCGGTCATGTCTATATTTCCCCCAAATATCCGATTACACCTGCCATTTTAATCACTAGATGTTCACACCGTGTGCTGTATTTTACCTCGGATTTTGTAGCTTTTTCCAAAGACAGAAACTTCCAAAATCTCTCTGTCGGCTGGCTGAATCCTTCACCAACAAAATTTAAGCTTTAAATCATCCAAAAATCCCATCCTCATCGCCAAATGTGTTATATTCACAGAGCACAGCACACACAGCTTCCTAACATGGCAGGCAGCTCTCTCGGAAGCCTCCGGAATCTGCTTTGTTCCGTTTATTATTAACTCTGCAGTTGCAGTACACAATGCATCCACATCCACAGTGTAGTTACAATCATTACAAGCTTACAGACATTACCTTTCCTCTAGCCCCTTGAGAGAGGTGTGTAACCCCTCCTCTAGCCCCCTGAGAGAGGTGTGTAACCCCTCCCCTAGCCCCTTGAGAGAGGTGTGTAACCCCTCCTCTAGCCCCCTGAGAGAGGTGTGTAACCCCTCCCCTCGCCCCCTGAGAGAGGTGTGTAACCCCTCCCCTCGCGCCCTGAGAGAGGTGTGTAACCCCTCCCCTCGCGCCCTGAGAGAGGTGTGTAACCCCTCCCCTAGCCCCCTGAGAGAGGTGTGTAACCCCTCCCCTAGCCCCCTGAGAGAGGTGTGGAACCCCTCCCCTCGCGCCCTGAGAGAGGTGTGTAACCCCTCCCCTAGCCCCCTGAGAGAGGTGTGTAACCCCTCCCCTAGCGCCCTGAGAGAGGTGTGTAACCCCTCCCCTAGCCCCCTGAGAGAGGTGTGTAACCCCTCCCCTAGCCCCCTGAGAGAGGTGTGTAACCCCTCCCCTAGCCCCCTGAGAGAGGTGTGGAACCCCTCCACTCACGCCCCACCCCATACTCAGGGCCCAGCTGATGAATTTTGTGACTGCCATCGCAAACCATTGCCCGGCACTAAATTTACCGCCCTGTTGCCGTTAACGCCCGAATTAGCCCCCAAACGAATTTCCACCCATATGAGCTTTTCTAGTTTTTGAATTTTTCTTCTGCTCTGCTGAATATTTGAGCCCGTGATGGAGGTTGTAGGGAGGGCTGCAGTTTGCTCAGATAGTCCTCTCATCCCCAGCGTGTCTCGGTCACATTTCAGATGCTGCAGTGCAAGGTCTCACGGTCAGTCACAGGTGCAAAATTGTCTTATTATTTTAAAGACCCAAGAAGGGATTGAAAGAGAGTTATTATCTTCTGGTTTCTCTGACCGGGAGGTGCTGTCTTGCATTGAAAGGGTCTGGAACCAGGGACCTGAAGCCCCATGAGTTTTCTCCCAAACTATTGCCACGACTTCAGTAACTCAGGCCGTTTTTCTGACCATTACTCAGTGCAGCAGCAATCATTGGAGCAACCTGTCACTTTGTGCATTGTGAAGGCTTCTGCCTCTCACAAAACACAATCTCCCCAGGGCCAATTCGAGGGTGACGCCCCAGAGAGCGATGGTGCCAAGGCAGCTAATGAGTCAACATTTGGGGCTGACCCCAACCCTAACCCCAACCCTAATCCTAAACCCAACCATAACCCTAACCCTAACCGTAATCCAAACCCCAAACCTAACCCTTACCCGAATCCTAATCCCAACCCCAACAGGAACCCTATTATTAACCCCAACCCTAACACTAACCCTAATCCTAACCCAAACCAAACCCTAACCCGAACCCTAATCCAAACCCCAAACCTAACCCTAACCCTAAATCTAATCCTAACACCAACGCTAATCCGAAACCCAACCATAACCCTAACCCTAATCCTAACCCCAAACCAAACCCTAACCCTAACCCTAATCCTAACCCCAAACCAAACCCTAACCCTAATCCTCACCCAAACCAAACCCTAACCCTAACCCTAATCCTTACCCCAAATCTAACCCTAACCCTAACCCTAACCTAACACTAACCCTAACCCAAACCCTAATCCAAAACCCAAACCTAATCCTAACCCCAACCCTCACCCGAACCCTAAGCCTAACCCCAAACCTAACTCAAGGCCTAACCCTAACCCTAACCCGAACCCTAACCCTAACCGTAATCCGAACCCAACCCTAACCCTAACCCTAATCCTAACCCCAAACCTAACTCTAACCCTAACCCTAACCCTAACGCTAATCCTAACCCCAACCCTTAACCCTAACCCTAAACCTAATCCTAACCCCAACGACAACCCTAACCCCAACCCTAACCCTAACCCTAACCCTAACCCTAACCCCAACCCTAACCCTAACCCTAACCCCAACCCTAACCCTAACCCTAACCCTAACCCTAATCCTAACCCAACCCTAACCCTAATCCTAACCCAACCCTAACCCTAATCCTAACCCCAAACCTAACCCTAACCCCAAACCTAACCCTAACACTAACCCTAACCTAATCCGAATCAAAACCCGAACCCTAATCCTAACGCCAACCCTAAACCTAACCCTAACCCTAATCTTAACCCCAACCCGAACCCTAACCATAACCCTAACCCTAACCCTAATCCTCACCCCAACCCCAACCCTAACCCTAACCCTAATCCTAACCCCAACCCTAACCCTAACACTAACCCTAATCCTAACCCTAACCCTAATCCTAACCCTAACCCTAATCCTAACCCCAACCCTAACCCTAACCCTAATCCTAACCCTAACCCTAACCCTAATCCTAACCCTAACCCTAACCCTAACCCTAATCCTAACCCTAACCCTAACCCTAACCCTAATCCTAACCCCAACCATAACCCTAACCCTAACCCTAACCCTAATCCTAACCCTAACCCTAACCCTAACCCTAATCCTAACCCCAACCATAACCCTAACCCTAAATGCTGATTTCCATTTTGCTGCCATTTAGTCAGAGGCTGTCCCAAGCCTCAATGACAAATGTGCATTTCAGGGAGAGTGGGACTGATGGAGGAGGTGCAGAGGCAGAATCAGGCGCTTCCAGTGGACACATTGGGAATGGACACCGTTCTGTCGGAGGCCACCACTGATGGGTGGTATGAAAGTGATAAAGAGGAGTTCAAGGATGGAACCTTGTACTATGTAAGGACACCATGCAGGACCGGAATGAGAAGCCATTGGAGGCAATTTGCCTGGATGAGGCAGTTCCAACACTTGGCACCATCCAGGACAAAGCAGTCGCTTGATTGGCTCCCCATCCACCACCTTCAACACTCACTCCCTCCACCACCGGCGCCCCCTGGCTGCAGTGTGCACCATCTACAAGATGCACTGCAGCAACTCGCCAAGGCTTCTTCGGCAGCACCTCCCAAACCCACGACCTCTACCACCTAGAAGGACAAGGGCAGCAGGTCCATGGGAACACCACCACCTCCACGTTCCCCTCCCAGTCACACACCATCCTGACTGGGAAATATATCGGCCGTTCCTCCATCGTCGCTGGGTCACAATCCTGGAACTCCCTCCCTAACAGCACTGTGGGAGCACCTTCACCACACGGACTGCAGCGGTTCAAGAAGGCGGCTCACCACCACCTTCTCAAGGGGCAATAAGGGATGGGCAATAAATGCCGGCCTTGCCAGCGACACACACATCCCAGGAATGCGTAAAAACAGGTGGAACCATGACAGAACAGGGCCACATTGTGCAGGATGGGTGAAAAATGTTGGTATCAATAAAAAAGAGACCTGCATTTCTATAGCCCCTTTCACCACCTTGGGACGTCCCAAAGTGCTTTACAGCCAATGGAATGTGTTTGAGGGGCCATCGCTGTTGTAATGCAGGAAACAGTCCCCAGCACTCACAGGTCACACACACTCTGGTCACACACACCCGGGTCACACACACTCTGGTCACACACACCCGGGTCACACACACCCTGGTCACACACCCCCTGGTCACACACCCACTGGTCACACACACCTGGGTCACACACCCACTGGTCACACACACCCGGGTCACACACCCCCTAGTCACACACCCCCGGGTCACACACACCTGGGTCACACACCCACTGGTCACACACCCACTGGTCACACACACTCTGGTCACACACACCCTGGTCACACACTCCCTGGTCACACACCCGGGTCACACACCCCCTGGTCACACACCCCCTGGTCACACAGCCGGGTCACACACCCCCTGGTCACACAATCCCTGGTCACACACCCGGGTCACACACCCCCTGGTCACACACCCGGGTCACACACCCCCTGGTCACACATCCCCTGGTCACACACCCCCTGGTCACACACCCGGGTCACACACCTCCTGGTCACACACCCACTGGTCACACACACTCTGGTCACACACACCCGGGTCACACACACGCTGGTCACACACACTCTGGTCACACACCCACTGGTCACACACGCCCTGGTCACACATTCCCTGGTCACACACCCCCAGGTCACACCCCCTGGTCACACACCCCCTAGTCACACACCCCCTTGTCACACACCCCCAGGTCACACCCCCTGGTCACACACCCCCTGGTCACACACCCCCCTGGTCACACACCCCCTGGTCACACACCCTGGTCACACACTCAATAGTCACACCCCATGGTCACACCCCCTGGTCACACACTCGCTGGTCACACACCCCCAGGTCACACCCCTTGGTCACACACCCCCTGGTCACACACCCCCTGGTCACACACCCTGGTCACACACTCACTAGTCACACCCCCTGGTCACACACCCCCTGGTCACACACCCCCTGGTCACACACCCTGGTCACACACTCACTAGTCACACCCCCTGGTCACACCCCCTGGTCACACACTCGCTGGTCACACACCCCCAGGTCACACCCCCTGGTCACACACCCCCTGGTCACACACCCTGGTCACACACTCACTAGTCACACCCCCTGGTCACATCCCCTGGTCACACACTCACTAGTCACACCCCCTGGTCACACCCCCTGGTCACTCACCCCCTGGTCACACACCCCCAGGCCACACCCCCTGGTCACACATCCCCTGGTCACACACCCCCTGGTCACACACCCTGGTCACACACTCACAAGTCACACACCATGTTCACACACCCCCTGGTCACACACCCCCTGGTCACACAGCCGGGTCACACACCCCCTGGTCACACAATCCCTGGTCACACACCCGGGTCACACACCCCCTGGTCACACACCCGGGTCACACACCCCCTGGTCACACATCCCCTGGTCACACACCCCCTGGTCACACACCCGGGTCACACACCTCCTGGTCACACACCCACTGGTCACACACACTCTGGTCACACACACCCGGGTCACACACACGCTGGTCACACACACTCTGGTCACACACCCACTGGTCACACACGCCATGGTCACACATCCCCTGGTCACACACCCCCAGGTCACACCCCCTGGTCACACACCCCCTGGTCACACACCCCCTTGTCACACACCCCCAGGTCACACCCCCTGGTCACACACCCCCTGGTCACACACCTCCCTGGTCACACACCCCCTGGTCACACACCCTGGTCACACACTCACTAGTCACACCCCATGGTCACACTCCCTGGTCACACACTCGCTGGTCACACACCCCCAGGTCACACCCCTTGGTCACACACCCCCTGGTCACACACCCCCTGGTCACACACCCTGGTCACACACTCACTAGTCACACCCCCTGGTCACACACCCCCTGGTCACACACCCCCTGGTCACACACCCTGGTCACACACTCACTAGTCACACCCCCTGGTCACACCCCCTGGTCACACACTCGCTGGTCACACACCCCCAGGTCACACCCCCTGGTCACACACCCCCTGGTCACACACCCCCTGGTCACGCACCCTGGTCACACACTCACTAGTCACACCCCCTGGTCACACCCCCTGGTCACACACCCTGGTCACACACTCACTAGTCACACACCCTGTTCACACACCCCCTGGTCACACACCCCCTGGTCACACAGCCGGGTCACACACCCCCTGGTCACACAATCCCTGGTCACACACCCGGGTCACACACCCCCTGGTCACACACCCGGGTCACACACCCCCTGGTCACACATCCCCTGGTCACACACCCCCTGGTCACACACCCGGGTCACACACCTCCTGGTCACACACCCACTGGTCACACACACTCTGGTCACACACACCCGGGTCACACACACGCTGGTCACACACACTCTGGTCACACACCCACTGGTCACACACGCCATGGTCACACATCCCCTGGTCACACACCCCCAGGTCACACCCCCTGGTCACACACCCCCTGGTCACACACCCCCTTGTCACACACCCCCAGGTCACTCCCCCTGGTCACACACCCCCTGGTCACACACCTCCCTGGTCACACACCCCCTGGTCACACACCCTGGTCACACACTCACTAGTCACACCCCATGGTCACACTCCCTGGTCACACACTCGCTGGTCACACACCCCCAGGTCACACCCCTTGGTCACACACCCCCTGGTCACACACCCCCTGGTCACACACCCTGGTCACACACTCACTAGTCACACCCCCTGGTCACACACCCCCTGGTCACACACCCCCTGGTCACACACCCTGGTCACACACTCACTAGTCACACCCCCTGGTCACACCCCCTGGTCACACACTCGCTGGTCACACACCCCCAGGTCACACCCCCTGGTCACACACCCCCTGGTCACACACCCCCTGGTCACACACCCTGGTCACACACTCACTAGTCACACCCCCTGGTCACACCCCCTGGTCACACACTCACTAGTCACACCCCCTGGTTACACACCCTGGTCACACACCCACTAGTCACACACACCCTGGTCACTCACCCCCTGGTCACTCACCCCCTGGTCACACACCCCCAGGCCACACCCCCTGGTCACACACCCCCTGGTCACACACCCCCTGGTCACACACCCTGGTCACACACTCACTAGTCACACACCCTGTTCACACCCCCTGGTCACACACTCCCTGGTTACACACCCTGGTCACATACTCACTAGTCACACACCCCTTGGTCACACCCGCTGGTCACACACCCTGGTCACACACTCACTAGTCACACCCCCTGGTTATACACCCTGGTCACACACCCACGAGTCACACACCCCTGGGTCACACACACCCTGGTCACACACACCCGGGTCACACACCCCCTGGTCACACACCCACTGGTCACACACCCTGGGTCACACACACCCTGGTCACACACACCCGGGTCACACACCCCCTAGTCACACACCCCCGGGTCACACACCCCCTGGTCACACACCCACTGGTCACACACCCCTGGGTCACACACACCCAGGTCACACACACCCGGGTCACACACCCCCTAGTCACACACCCCCGGGTCACACACACCTGGGTCACACACCCACTGGTCACACACCCACTGGTCACACACACTCTGGTCACACACACCCTGGTCACACACTCCCTGGTCACACACCCGGGTCACACACCCCCTGGTCACACACTCCCTGGTCACACAGCCGGGTCACACACCCCCTGGTCACACAATCCCTGGTCACACACCCGGGTCACACACCCCCTGGTCACACACCCGGGTCACACACACCCGGGTCACACACCCCCTGGTCACACACCCGGGTCACACACCCCCTGGTCACACATCGCCTGGTCACACACCCCCTGGTCACACATCCCCTGGTCACACACACCCTGGTCACACACTCCCTGGTCACACACCCGGGTCACACACCCCCTGGTCACACACTCCCTGGTCACACAGCCGGGTCACACACCCCCTGGTCACACAATCCCTGGTCACACACCCGGGTCACACAACCCCTGGTCACACACCCGGGTCACACACCCCCTGGTCACACATCCCCTGGTCACACACCCCCTGGTCACACAATCCCTGGTCACACACCCGGGTCACACACCCCCTGGTCACACACCCGGGTCACACACCCCCTGGTCACACACCCGGGTCACACACCCCCTGGTCACACATCGCCTGGTCACACACCCCCTGGTCACACATCCCCTGGTCACACACCCCCTGGTCACACACCCGGGTCACACACCTCCTGGTCACACACCCACTGGTCACACACACTCTGGTCACACACACCCGGGTCACACACACGCTGGTCACACACACTCTGGTCACACACCCACTGGTCACACACGCCCTGGTCACACATCCCCTGGTCACACACCCCCAGGTCACACCCCCTGGTCACACACCCCCTGGTCACACACCCCCAGGTCACACCCCCTGGTCACACACCCCCTGGTCACACACCCCCTTGTCACACACCCTCAGGTCACACCCCCTGGTCACACACCCCCTGGTCACACACCTCCCTGGTCACACACCCCCTGGTCACACACCCTGGTCACACAATCACTAGTCACACCCCATGGTCACACCCCCTGGTCACACACTCGCTGGTCACACACCCCCAGGTCACACCCCTTGGTCACACACCCCCTGGTCACACACCCCCTGGTCACACACCCTGGTCACACACTCACTAGTCACACCCCCTGGTCACACACCCCCTGGTCACACACCCCCTGGTCACACACCCTGGTCACACACTCACTAGTCACACCCCATGGTCACAACCCCTGGTCACACACTCGCTGGTCACACACCCCCAGGTCACACCCCCTGGTCACACACCCCCTGGTCACACACCCCCTGGTCACACACCCTGGTCACACACTCACTAGTCACACCCCCTGGTCACACCCCCTGGTCACACACTCACTAGTCACACCCCCTGGTTACACACCCTGGTCACACACCCACTAGTCACACACACCCTGGCCACTCACCCCCTGGTCACTCACCCCCTGGTCACACACCCCCAGGCCACACCCCCTGGTCACACACCCCCTGGTCACACACCCCCTGGTCACACACCCTGGTCACACACTCACTAGTCACACACCCTGTTCACACCCCCTGGTCACACACTCACTAGTCACACCCCCTGGTTACACACCCTGGTCACACACCCACTAGTCACACACACCCTGGATTCACACTCGCTGGTCACACACTCCCTGGTCACACACCCTGGTCACATACTCACGAGTCACACACCCCCTGGTCACACCCGCTGGTCACACACCCTGGTCACACACTCACTAGTCACACCCCCTGGTTATACACCCTGGTCACACACCCACTAGTCACACACCCCTGGGTCACACACACCCTGGTCACACACACCCGGGTCACACACCCCCTAGTCACACACCCCCGGGTCACACACACCTGGGTCACACACCCCCTGGTCACACACCCCCTGGTCACACACCCTGGTCACACACTCACTAGTCACACACCCTGTTCACACTCCCTGGTCACACACTCACTAGTCACACCCCCTGGTTACACACCCTGGTCACACACCCACTAGTCACACACACCCTGGTCACACACTCGCTGGTCACACACTCCCTGGTCACACACCCTGGTCACATACTCACGAGTCACACACTCCCTGGTCACACCCGCTGGTCACACCACCCCTGGTCACACACCCCCTGGTCACACACTCGCTGGTCACACACCCCCTGGTCACGCACACCCTGGTCACACACCCTGGTCACACACTCACTAGTCACACCCCCTGGTTATACACCCTGGTCACACACCCACTAGTCACACACACCCTGGTCACACACTCGCTGGTCATACACTCCCTGGTCACACCCCCTGGTCACACACTCACTAGTCACACACTCCCTGGTCACACACCCTGGTCACACACTCACTAGTCACACCCCCTGGTTACACACCCTGGTCACACACCCACTAGTCACACACACCCTGGTCACACACTCGCTGGTCACACACACCCTGGTCACACACCCCCTGGACACACACCCCCTGGTCACACACCCTGGTCACACACTCGCTGGTCACACACTCCCTGGTCACACACACCCTGGTCACACACCCCCTGGTCACACACGCCCTGGTCACACACGCTGGTCACACCACCCCTGGTCACACACCTGGTCACACAGCGAGACCAGTTTGGTGAGAGGCAGGAGTTCCGGGGGTTCGGAGAGGCCTACAAAAGGCCAGTGAGACCCGGAGCAGCGCGAGTTCAGCGAGAGGCGTGGTTTGTGCAGCTACAGGGAGAAGGCAAAAAAGAAGTAGAAAGAAACATAAAGGTGACATCACAGCCAAGGGGGTAACTGATTGGCTGGTGATTGGTGAGTAGTTTTTCTTTTTTTTCTTCTATAACAGTGAGTAAACTTTAACATTGTTGTTGCCAATTTAAGTGCATCTAAGGGTTAAGTCATGAAGCTCGGTCACGTGATATGCTCCTCCTGTACCATGTGGGAACTCAGGGACACTTTCGGTGTCCCTGACAACTACATGTGCGGGAAGTGTGTCCGTCTCCAGCTCCTGACAGACCGCGTTGCGGAATTGGAGCTGAGGGTGGATTTACTCTGGAGCATCCACGATGCTGAGACTGATGTGAGTAGCACGTGTAGCGAGTTGGTCTTACCACAGGTGAAGGGTCCACAGCCAGCTAGGGAATGGAAGACCAGCAGGAAGAGCAGTGCAAGGAAGGTAGTGCAGGGGTCCCCTGCGGTCATCCCCCTGCAAAACAGATACACCGTTTTGAGAACTGTTGAGGGGGATGACTCATCAGGGGAGGGCAGCAGCAGCCAAGTTCATGGCACCGTGGCTGGCTCTGCTGCACAGGAGGGCAGGAAAAAGAGTGGGAGAGCGATAGTGATAGTGGATTCGATTGTAAGGGGAATAGATAGGTGTTTCTGCGGCCGCAACCGAGACTCCAGGATGATATGTTGCCTCCCTGGTGCAAGGGTCAAGGATGTCTCGGAGCGGGTGCAGGACCTTCTGAAAAGGGAGGCTGAACAGCCAGCTGTCGTGGCGCACATTGGTACCAACGATATAGGTAAAAAAAGGGATGAGATCCTACGAGACGAATTTAAGAAGCTAGGAGCTAAATTAAAACGTAGGACCTCAAAAGTAGTCATCTCGGGATTGCTACCAGTGCCACGTGATAGTCAGAGTAGGAATCGCAGGATAGCGCAGATGAATACGTGGCTTGAGGAGTGGTGCAAAAGGGAGGGATTCAAATTCCTGGGACATTGGAACCGGTTCTGGGGGAGGTGGGACAAGTACAAACCGGACGGTCTGCACCTGGGCAGGATCGGAACCAATGTTTGCTAGTGCTGTTGGGGAGGAGTTAAACTAATATGGCAGGGGGATGGGAACCAATGCAGGGAGACAGAGGGAAACAAAAAGGAGACAAAAGCAAAAGACAGAAAGGAGATGAGTAAAAGTGGAGGGCAGAGAAACCCAAGGCAAAAAACAAAAGTGGCCACTGTACAGCAAAATTCTAAAGGGTCAAAGTGTAATAAAAAGGCAAGCATGAAAGCTCGGTGCTTCAATGCAAGGAGTATTCAGAACCCAGGAGAGGGCTCTGAGCTAGTTAGAGTGGGTGAGAGCTCAGATGAACAGGAACCCAAGAAAGAATGCAAAAGGCAGGAGGCAACAGAACAGAGTAGCACTGGGGTAAGTGTAAACCACAAGGTGATAGGAAGGGACAATATGTATGAATATAAAGACGCTGCAGGAGGGGTCATAACTAAAAATCATGGTTTAAAAACTAGTATTAAAACAATCTACCTCAACGCTCACATCATTCAAAATAAAGTAAATGAGTTGACGGCACAAATTATTACAAATGGATATAATTTGGTGGCCATTACAGAAACATGGTTGCAGGGTGGCCAAGACTGGGAATTAAACATACAGGGGTATCTGACAATTTAAAAAGATAGACAAGAAGGGAAAGGAGGTGGGGTAGCTCTGTTAATAAAGGAAGATATCAGGGCAGTTGTGAGAGACGATATTGGCTCTAATGAACAAAATGTTGAATCATTGTGGGTGGAGATTAGAGATAGTAAGGGGAAAAAGTCACTGGTGGGTATAGTTTATAGGCCCCCAAATAATAACTTCACGGTGGGGCGGACAATAATCAAGGGAATAATGGAGGCATGTGAAAAAGGAATGGCAGTAATCATGGGGGATTTTAACCTACACATCGATTGGTCAAATCAAATCGCACGGGGTAGCCTGGAGGAGGAATTCATAGAATGCATAAGGGATTGTTTCTTAGACCAGTATGTTACAGAACCGACAAGGGAGCAAGCTATCTTCGATCTGGTCCTGTGTAATGAGACAGGAATAATAAACGATCTCCGAGTAAAAGATCCTCTCGGAATGAGTGATCACAGTATGGTTGAATTTGTAATACAGATTGAGGGTGAGGAAGTAGTGTCTCAAACGAGCGTACTATGCTTAAACAAAGGGGACTACAGTGGGATGAGGGCAAAGTTGGCTAAAATAGACTGGAAACACAGACTAAACGGTGGCACAATTGAGGAACAGTGGAGGACTTTTAAGGAGCTCTTTCATCGTGCTCAACAAAAATATATTCCAGTGAAAAAGAAGGGCGGTAAGAGAAGTGATAACCAGCCATGGATAACAAAGGAAATAAAGGAGAGTGTCAAATTAAAAACCAATGCGTATAAGGTGGCCAAGGTTAGTGGGAAACTAGAAGATTGGGAACATTTTAAATGACAGCAAAGAATGACTAAGAAAGCAATAAAGAAAGGAAAGATAGATTACGAAAGTAAACTTGCGCAAAACATAAAAACAGATATTAAAAGCTTTGACAGATATATAAAACGGAAAAGAGTGACTAAAGTAAATGTTGGACCCTTAGAAGATGAGAAGGGGGATTTAATAATGGGAAATGTGGAAATGGCTGAGACCTTAAACAATTATTTTGCTTTGGTCTTCACAGTGGAAGACACAAAAACCATGCCAAAAATTGCTGATCACAGCAATGTGGGAAGGGAGGACCTCGAGACAATCACTATCACGAGGGGGGTAGTGCTGGGCAGGCTAATGGGACTCAAGGTAGACAAGTCCCCTGGTCCTGATGAAATGCATCCCAGGGTATTAAAAGAGATGGCGGAAGTTATAGCAGATGCATTCGTTATAATCTACCAAAATTCTCTGGACTCTGGGGAGGTACCAGCAGATTGGAAAGCAGCTAATGTAACGCCTCTGTTTAAAAAAGGGGCTAGACAAAAGGCAGGTAACTATAGGCCAGTTAGTTTAACATCTGTAGTGGAGAAAATGATTGAAGCTATCATTAAGGAAGAAATAGCGGGACATCTAGATAGGAATAGTGCAATCAAGCAGACGCAACATGGATTCATGAAGGGGAAATCATGTTTAACTAATTTACTGGAATTCTTTGAGGATATAACGAGCATGGTGGATAGAGGTGTACCGATGGATGTGGTGTATTTAGATTTCCAAAAGGCATTCGATAAGGTGCCACACAAAAGGTTACTGCAGAAGATAAAGTTACGTGGAGTCAGAGGAAATGTATTAGCATGGATCGAGAATTGGCTGGCTAACAGAAAGCAGAGAGTCGGGATAAATGGGTCCTTTTCAGGTTGGAAATCGGTGGTTAGTGGTGTGCCACAGGGATCGGTGCTGGGACCACAACTATTTACAATATACATAGATGACCTGGAAGAGGGGACAGAGTGTAGTGTAACAAAATTTGCAGATGACACAAAGATTAGTGCGAAAGCGGGTTGTGTAGAGGACACAGAGAGGCTGCAAAGAGATTTAGATAGGTTAAGCGAATGGGCTAAGGTTTGGCAGATGGAATACAATGTCGGAAAGTGTGAGGTCATCCACCTTGGAAAAAAAAACAGTAAAAGGGAATATTATTTGAATGGGGAGAAATTACAACATGCTGCGGTGCAGAGGGACCTGGGGGTCCTTGTTCATGAATCCCAAAAAGTTAGTTTGCAGGTGCAGCAGGTAATCAGGAAGGCGAATGGAATGTTGGCCTTCATTGCGAGAGGGATGGAGTACAAAATCAGGGAGGTCCTCCTGCAACTGTACAGGGTATTGGTGAGGCCGCACCTGGAGTACTGTGTGTAGTTTTGGTCACCTTACTTAAGGAAGGATATACTGGCTTTGGAGGGGGTACAGAGACGATTCACTCGGCTGATTCCGGAGATGAGGGGGTTACCTTATGATGATAGATTGAGTAGACTGGGTCTTTACTCGTTGGAGTTCAGAAGGATGAGAGGTGATCTTATAGAAACATTTAAGATAATGAAAGGGATAGACAAGATAGAGGCAGAGAGGTTGTTTCCACTGGTCGGGGAGACTAGAACTAGGGGGCACAGCCTCAAAATACGGGGGAGCCAATTTAAAACCGAGTTGAGAGGGAATTTCTGCTCCCAGAGGGTTGTGAATCTGTGGAATTCTCTGCCCAAGGAAGCAGTTGAGGTTAGCTCATTGAATGTATTCAAGTCACAGATAGATAGATTTTTAACCATTAAGGGAATTAAGGGTTATGGGGAACGGGCGGGTAAGTGGAGCTGAGTCCACGGCCAGATCAGCCATGATCTTGTTGAATGGCGGAGCAGGCTCAAAGGGCTAGATGGCCTACTCCTGTTCCTAATTCTTATGTTCTTATGTTCTTATGTTCACACCCCCTGGTCACACACCCCCTGGTCACACAAACCCTGACCACACACATCCTGGTCACATACCCGCAGGTCACACACCCGCAGGTCACACACACCATGTCACACACCCCCGGCTCACACACCACCAGTGACACCCCCTGGTCACACGCCCTGGTCACACACACCTGTTCACACACCCCCTGGTCACACATCCCCAGGTCACACCCACTGGTCACACACACCAGTTCACAAACCCCCTGGTCACACATCCCCATGTCACACCCCCTGGTCACACACACCCTGGTCACATGCCCCCTGGTCACACACCTGGTCACACCACCCACTGGTCACACCCCCTGGTCACACACACCAGTTCACACACCCCCTGGTCACACACACCCTGGTCACACACCCCCTGGTCACACACCCACTGGTCACACACCCTGGTCACACACACCCTGGTCACACACCCCCTGGTCACACACACCTGGTCACACACCCCCTGGTCACACACACCCTGGTCACACACCCCCTGGTCACACACCCCCTGGTCACACACCTGGTCACACACACCCTGATCACACACACCCTGGTCACGTCCCCTGGTCACACACCCCCTGGTCACACACACCCTGGTCACATCCCCTGGTCACACACACCCTGGTCACACACCCTGGTCACACACCCCCTGGTCACACACCCCCTGGTCACACACCCCCTGGTCACATCCCCTGGTCACACCCCCTGGTTACACCCCCTGGTCACACATACCCTGGTCACACACCCTGGTCACACACCCCCTGGTCACACACCCCCTGGTCACATCCCCTGGTCACACACCTGGTCACACACACCCTGGTCACACCCCCTGGTCACACACACCCTGGTCACATCCCCTGGTCACACACCTGGTCACACACCCCCTGGTCACACACTTGGTCACACCCCCTGGTCACACACCCCCTGGTCACACACACCCTGGTCACACACCTGGTCACACACCCCCTGGTCACAACTCCTGGTCACACACCTGGTCACACACACCTGGTCACACCCCCTGGTCACACACACCCTGGTCACACCCCCTGGTCACACACCTGGTCACACACACCTGGTCACACCCCCTGGTCACACACACCCTGGTCACACACACCCTGGTCACACACCCCCTGGTCACAACTCCTGGTCACACACCTGGTCACACACACCAAGTCACACCTCCTGGTCACACACACCCTGGTCACACCCCCTGGTCACACACCTGGTCACACACACCTGGTCACACCCCCTGGTCACACACACCCTGGTCACACACCCTGGTCACACACCTGGTCACACACACCCTGGTCACACACCCTGGTCACACACCCCCTGGTCACACACCTGGTCACACACCCCCTGGTCACACACCTGGTCACACACACCCTGGTCACACCCCCTGGTCACACACCAGGTCACACACACCCTGGTCACACACCAGGTCACACACACCTGGTCACACACCTGGTCACACACCTGGTCACACACATCCTGGTCACACACCAGGTCACACACACCTGGTCACACACCTGGTCACACACCTGGTCACACACCTGGTCACAACACCTGGTCACACACTCCCTGGTCACACACCTCCTGGTCACACACACCCTGGTCACACACCTGGTCACACACCCCCTGGTCACACACCTGGTCACACACCAGGTCACACACCAGGTCACACATACCTGGTCACACACCTGGTCACACATCCCCTGGTCACACACCTGGTCACACCCCCTGGTCACACACCCCCTGGTCACACCCCCTGGTCACACCTCCTGGTCACACACTCTAACCACGGACCACACAGCCAATCTGACCCTGGCCGTGGGTAGCAGCAAACAGCCGGAGCAGAATCTGTTATTCAGAAACAAACCATCTCCTCCTGATCCAGAGATGGGGAAAAGATACAAATCTTAACTGCTTCCCCGAACAACCATTTAATTTAAACAACTCCCAGCATCTAACTGGGGCACTAAATCTCTGCTGCCGCCATTTCTCTGCTGAAGTGAGATTTTTCTTCAATATAAATACACTTTAAAAAACCTACATCAGTTATTTTACTCAAACAACATCCCAGCTGAGTAAAGCATGCTCTTTCTACTCGGAATAAGCGTAGCGTTTAAGATGCTGTAACCGGAAACTTTGAAATTGACGTCAATGCAAATGGGCTTCACCTTTTGTCCGATACAAGCGGCTGGTCATTTTAAAGGACATTGTTTTCAGTGACAGGGACTGCGGAATGCAGATGAGGAATTGAGGAACAGGAGCAGGAACAGTGAGCTATGGTCATGGTCAAACATGCTGTTCTGTGTGAGTTTCACCGGGGATGTGTCAGGGCAATGGGTGGGGAGGGAAACTGACGGGAGTGTCCTGAACAGGGAATGGTGGGAGCCTCATTGTGAGCCTTCATAGGTCTGCGATATATTCTGCTAAATCCTAGCCCTCGGTGCGGCAGTGTGTGTTGAAGCGATACCTGGCCAGCAAAACTCGAGTAAAGGCTTCACCCTCTGTAAACTTTTCGAAACTACCAACGGCAGCCATCTCTGCGTGTAAGTCCTTGATCTGTTCTCGTCGCCAGTTAATATGTCTCTACTTATCTGTAGAATAACTCCACGAGGCGTAGTGCTATACTTGAACTGCTGTGACCTTAGTCTCTTTATTGTAAGCCAGAGTGAGGCAGCAACGTGGTGCCCAGCCTTTTATAAAATGCTGCCTGGACCTCCCACAGTTGCACCCTCTAGTGGTACCAGCATAGTATATACAGAGTTTACATATATGTCACATGACATGTGCCAGGACTTCAGAGAGAATGGAAAGATCCGTGGCAACAGGGAGCTATTTGGAATGTTTCCGTTGCGGCCAGTACATCACTGGATCCGTTACATGTTGCCCCCTCGAATAGTGAAGCACTTCGTGACATTCTGGTTGAGAAGTGGGAATTAAGAATGATTATCGAATCTTGGCCATTTTCGCTCTCGTTACGGTTATTGAATTTGTGCTGGACCAAATCAGCCAAAACAGAATTGATCAGCAGAGTCATCTGTGACTGAAAATGGGGCAATAACTCTCTCAAAGTGTGACCTTGGCTTGGCTGTCACAACTATCACTTCTCATAGAGGAAACTAAAACTAGGGGCATAGTCTCAGAATAATTTAAAACTGAGATGAGGAGGAATTTCTTCTCTCAGAGGGTTGTAAATCTGTGGAATTCTCTGCCCCAGAGAGCTGTGGAGGCTGGGTCATTGGATATATTTAAGGCGGAGATAGACAGATTTTTGAGCGATAAGGGAGTCATCATCATCATACGCAGCCCTTCGAAGCGAGGATGACTTGCTTCCACGCCAAAAAAGGGATGAGTTCACAGGTGTTTCAATGAAGGACCTAATATTCCGGACCCGAACTACATCCTGAAGGGTGGGAGATGCCTGTGGGTGGATTGTTTTAACGTGGGGTGACCGTTGCACACCAGCCACCACACGGGGCTTGACAGAGCGAGGTCTTGGTCCAGTGGCAAGGGTTAACCAGGACGACTGGAGACCAGCTCTGCTGCACGGACCCAGTGCGCTCACATATCGCAGTGTGGGCTGGGCCCGTGCTGCCCCTGGGCCCTCGCCTCTTCTAAGCCCCAGATTCACGCCTCTCCTGGGCCCCAGTCACTTCCCTCTACGGACTCTTGCCACTCCTTCGCCCCTCCTGCTGTGCCTGCCCGCACTGCAATCACCTGGCTTCACAGCCCTCACCCTCCTGCAGCAGTATGCACTGCTCCCTGGAATGGTAAGGGAGTAAAGGGTTATGGGGAGCGGGCGGGGAAGTGGAGCTGTGTCCATGATCGGATCAGCCTTGATCGTATTAAATGGCGGAGCAGGCTCGAGGGGCCAAATGGCTGACTCCTGCTCCTATTTCTTATGTTCTTATGTTCTGTGTCTGAAAGTTGTGGGATCAAGCCCCACCCTAGAACTCGGGCACATTATCCAGGTTGAACCTCCAGTGCAGCTGTGAGGGAGCGCTGTGCAGTGCGAGATGTTGCACCCCTCAGGCACAATTTACCTGGTCCTGTGGTTAGCTGGATATTAAAGATACCATGGCACTATCTGAAGAGGAAAAGGAGCTCTCTATGTGCAGGTCAACATTCCTCCTGTAACCAACACCACCATTAAGAGATGAAAAGGTCATTCATCTTATAGAATCATAGAATGATACAGCACAAGAAGCCATTCGGCCCATCGTGGTGATTTTAACCTTCATATTGATTGGACAAAGCAAATTGGCCAGGGTAGCCTTGAGGAGGAGTTCACTGAGTGTATCCGGGATAGTTTCCTTGAACAGTACGTTGGGGAACCAACCAGGGAGCAGTCTATCTTAGATCTGGTCCCGTGTAATGAGACACGGTAGAAGACACTAAAAACATCCCAATAGTGGATAATTCAGGGGCTATAGGGAGGGATACAATCACTATCACTAATGAAGTAGTACTCGGCAAAATAATGGGACTAAAGGCAGACCTGGACCTGATGGTTTGCATCCCAGGGTCTTAAAAGAAGTGACTGCAGAGATAGTGGATACATTGGTTGTAATCTACCAAAATTCCCTGGATTCTGGGGAGGTCCCAGTAGATTGGAAAATCGCAAATATAAAGCCCCTATTTAAAAAAGGAGGCAGACAAAAAGCAGGAAACTATAGACTGGTTAGCCATCTGTCGTTGGGAAAATGCTGGAATCCATTATTAAGGAAGCAGTAGCAGGACATTTGGAAAAGCATAATTCAATCAAGCAGAGTCATCATGGTTTTAATGAAGGGGAAATCATGTTTGACAAATTTGCTGGAGTTCTTTTGAGGATATAACGCACAGGGTGAATAAAGGGGAACCAGTGGATGTGGTGTATTTGAATTTCCAGAAGGCATTTGATCAGGTGCCACATAAAAGATTACTGCACAAGATAAAAGCTCACGGGGTTGGGGATAATATATTAGCATGGATAGAGGATTGGCTAACTAACAGAAAGCAGAGAGTCAGGATAAATGAGTCATTTTCCAGTGGGCAAACAGTAACTAGTGGGGTGCCACAGGGATCGGTGTCTAAATTAATGACTTGGATGAAGGGTCAGAGTGCAATGTAGCCAAGTTTGCTGATGATACAAAGATGGGTGGGAAAGCAAATTGTGAGGAGGACACAAAAAATCTGTATAGGGATATAGATAGGCTAAGTGAGTGGGCAAAAATTTGGCAGATGGAGTAATGGGAGAAAATGTGAGGTTATCCACTTTGTCAAAAAAAATAGAAAAGCAAATTATAATTTAAATGGAGAAAAATTGCAAAGTGCTGCAGTACAGAGGGACCTGGGGATCCTTGTACATGAAACACAAAATGTTAGTCTGCAGGTACAGCAAGTGATCAGGAAGGCAAATGGAATGTTGGCCTTTATTGCAAGGGGGATAGAGTATAAAAGCAGAGAAGTCCTGCTACAACTGTACAGGGTATTGGTGAGGTCACACCTGGAGTACTGTATACAGGTTTTGTTATATATGCATGCTTGTTTGTTGTGTGATGTCTGTAACACTGAATGTACCTTACACTGTACACACCTTACCTGTACACCAGTGGGTGCTGCTGCTGGAGACCTAAGGGTTACCTGCACACTGCAGGTAACCCAGTATAAAAGGGAGCTCATAGCTTGGGGTCCTCACTCAAGGAGCTGCAAATAAAGGACTGCAGTCTACACAGTTCAAGTATCATACCCTGCCTTGTGGACTCATTGTCAAAAGTGCTTACATACACTACAACTGGCGATGAGGATACGAGGTCACGAACTGCACGCTCAACATGTCGAATCTCAGCAACTTTCAGCAATTTACAGAGGGGGAAGATTGGGATGTTTTTGTGGAAAGATTGGAACATTTCTTCATAGCCAACGACCTGGACAGGGACACACCGGCCACACGACCGAACAAACGCAGGGCCATCCTGCTTAGCAGTTGTGGGCCCACCATCCATTGTTTCGTCAGGGACTTGCTAGTCCCGGAGAAGACAACCAGCAAAAGCTATGAGGAACTTGTAACACTTATTCAGGTGCAACTAAAACCAAAAGAAAGCATCCTCACAGCCAGGCACCGGTTCTACACTCACCGGCGACCCGAAGGCCAAGAAATTGCTAAGTATGCTGCACATTTAAGAAGACTAGCTGCACCGTGTGATTTTGGAGACCATCTTAATGAAGCACTAAGGGACATATTTGTCATTGGAATCAGCCTCCTCCACAAGTTGCTCTCTGCCGACATCACGGTCACCCTGCAGAAAGTAATTCAAGTGAGCCAGGCCTACATGGTTTCGGCCGGCGACTCCAGGCGAATACTGACCCAGGACTAACCGGCGAGAGCAGTGCACCGCATGGATACTTCCAAAGGCAGAAATGCTGCCCCGAGTCCAGCAACTCTGAGTCCGCCACGTAGGGCAAACCGGATGGCTCCGTGCTGGTGCTGTGGAGGAAACCACAGGGCCCACCAGTGCCGCTACAAAGACTATGCATGCAAAGGCTGCAAAGAGAAAGGGCACCTTCAAAGGATGTGCAGAAAAAGCTTTACTCACCACGTCTCTGATGAGTTGGCTGATCCCCGGGGCTCCGACACAGATAAAGATGAAGCTGCTCAAACCCTGGAAGAAGAGTATGGAGTTTATACCTGCTCCTCCGGAAGTTCTCCGTGGACGATGGAAGTAGACATCGACGGGGTCAGTTTCTATAGAGATTGTCACAGGGGCGAGCCAGTCTGTGATGAGCCAAATGACCTTTGAAAAACTTTGGATAAATCCCACCAATCGACCAAAACTGCGTCCTGTCCAAGCAAAGCTGCTTACCTCTCCCAAAGGTAAAATTCCGGTCGTTGGCAGCACGGATGTCCAGGTCTCCCAGGGCGGCATGTTGAACAAAGGTGCCTGTTTACACGACAGTTTGAGTCTCCATGTTTAAGGAAGGATACACTTGCATTGGAGACCATTCAGAGAAGCTTCACTAGGCTGATTACGGAGATAAGAACATAAGAACATAAGAATTAGGAACAGGAGTAGGCCATCTAGCCCCTCGAGCCTGCTCCGCCATTCAACAAGATCATGGCTGATCTGGCCGTGGACTCAGCTCCACTTACCCGCCCACTCCCCGTAACCCTTAATTCCCTTATTGGTTAAAAATCTATCGATCTGTGACATGAATACATTCAATGAGCTAGCCTCAACTGCTTCCTTGGGCAGAGAATTCCACAGATTCACAACCCTCTGGGAGAAGAAATTACTTCTCAACTGGGTTTTAAATTGGTTCCCAGTATTTTGAGGTTGTGCCCCTTGGTTCTATTCTCCCCGACCAGTGGAAACAACCTCTCTGCCTCTATCTTGTCTATCCCTTTCATTATTTTAAATGTTTCTATAAGATCACCCCTCATCCTTCTGAACTCCAACGAGTAAAGACCCAGTCTACTCAATCTATCATCATAAGGTAACCCCCGCATCTCCGGAATCAGCCTAGTGAATCGTCTCTGTACCCCCTCCAAAGCTAATATATCCTTCCTTAAGTTAGGTGAACAAAACTGCACGCAGTACTCCAGGTGCGGCCTCACCAATACCCCATACAGTTGCAGAAGGACCTCCCTGCTTTTGTACTCCATCCCTCTCGCAATGAAGGCCAATATTCCATTCGCCTTCCTGATTACCTGCTGCACCTGCAAACTAACTTTTTGGGATTCATGCACAAGGACCCCCAGGTCCCTCTGCACCACAGCATGTTGTAATTTCTCCCCATTCGAATAATATTCCCTTTTACTGTGTTTTTTCCAAGGTGGATGACCTCACACTTTCCGACATTGTATTCCATCTGCCAAACCTTAGCCCATTCATTTAACCTATCTAAATCTCTTTGCAGCCTTTCTGTGTCCTCTACACAACCCGCTTACCCACTAATCTTTGTGTCATCTGCAAATTTTGTTACACTGCACTCTGTCCCCTCTTCCAGGTCATCGATGTATATTGTAAACAGTTGTGGTCCCAGCACCGATCCCTGTGGCACAGCACTAACCATCAATTTCCAACCTGAAAAGGCCCCATTTATCCCGACTCTCTGCTTTCTGTTAGCCAGCCAATTCACTATCTATGCTAATACATTTCCCCTGACTCCGCATACCCTTATCTTCTGCAGAAACCTTTTGTGTGGCACCTTATCGAATGTCTTTTGAAAATCTAAATACACCACATCCATCAGTACACCTCTATCCACCATGCTCGTTATATCCTCAAAGAATTCCAGTAAGTTAGTTAAACATGATTACCCCTTCATGAATCCATGCTGCGTCTGCTTGATTGCACTATTCCTATCTCGATGTCCCGCTATTTCTTCCTTAATGATAGTTTCAAGCAATTTCCCCACTTCAGATGTTAAACTAACCGGCCTATAGTTACCTGCCTTTTGTCTGCCCCCTTTTTTAAACAGCGGTGTTACATTAGCTGCTTTCCAATCCGATGGTACCTCCCCAGAGTCCAGAGAATTTTGGTAGATTATAACGAATGCATCTGCTATAATTGCCACCATCTCTTTTAATACCCTAGGATGCATTTCATCAGGACCAGAGGATTTGTCTACTTTGAGTCCCATTAGCCTGTCCAGCACTACCCCCCTAGTGATAGTGATTATCTCAAGGTCCTCCCTTCCCACATTCCCGTGACCAGCAATTTTTGGCATGGTATTTGTGTCTTCCACTGTGAAGACCGAAGCAAAATAATTGTTTAAGGTCTCAGCCATTTCCACATTTCCCATTATTAAATCCCCTTTCTCATCTTCTAAGGGACCAACATTTACTTCAGTCATTCGTTTCCATTTTATATATCTGTAAAAGCTTTTACTATCTGTTTTTATGTTTTGCGCAAGTTTACCTTCGTAATCTATCTTTCCTTTCTTTATTGTTTTCTTAGTCATTCTTTACTGTCGTTTAAAATGTTTCCAATATTCTATTTTGCCACTAACCTTGGCCACCTTATATGCATTGGTCTTTAATTTGATTCTCTCCTTTATTTCCTTGGTTATCCACGGCTGGTTATCCCTTCTCTTACCGCCCTTCTTTTTCACTGCAATATATTTTTGTTGAGCACTATGAAAGAGCTCCTTAAAAGTCCTCCACTGTTCCTCAATTGTGCCATCGTTTAGTCTGTGTTTCCAGTCTACTTTAGCCAACTCTGTCCTCATCCCACTATAGTCCCCTTTTGTTTAAGCATAGTACGCTCGTTTGAGACACTACTTCCTCACCCTCAATCTGTATTACAAATTCAACCATACTGTGATCACTCATTCCGAGAGGATCTTTTACTCGGAGATTGTTTATTATTCCTGTCTCATTACACAGGACCAGATCTAAGATAGCTTGCTCCCTTGTAGGTTCTGTAACATACTGTTTTAAGAAACAATCCCGTATGCATTCTATGAATTCCTCCTCCAGGCTACCCCATGCGATTTGATTTGACCAATCGATATGTAGGTTAAAGTCCCCCATGATTATTGCCGTTCCTTTTTCACATGCCTCCATTATTCCCTTGATTATTGCCCGCCCCACCATGAAGTTATTATTTGGGGGCCTATAAACTATACCCACCAGTGACTTTTTCCCCTTACTATCTCTAATCTCCACCCACAATAATTCAACACTTTGTTCATTCGAGCCAATATCATCTCTCACAACTGCCCTGATATCATCCTTTATTAACAGAGCTACCCCACCTCCTTTCCCTTCTTGTCTATCTTTCCGAATCGTCAGATACCCCTGTATGTTTAATTCCCAGTCTTGGCCACCCTGCAACCATGTTTCTGTAATGGCCACCAAATCATACCCATTTGTAATGATTTGTGCCGTCAACTCATTTACTTTATTTTGAATGCTGCATGCGTTTAGGTAGAGTGTTTTAATACTAGTTTTTAAACCATGATTTTTAGTTTTGACCCCTCTTGCAGCTCCTTTATATTCAGTGGCCCTTTTTGTTCTTTGCCTTGGGTTTCTCTGCCCTCCACTTTTACTCATCTCCTTTCTGTCTTTTGCTTTTGTCTCCTTTTTGTTTCCCTCTGTCTCCCTGCATTGGTTCCCATCCCCCTGCCATATTAGTTTAACTCCTCCCCAACAGCACTAGCAAACACTCCCCCTAGGACATTGGTTCTGGTCCTGCCCAGGTGCAGACCGTCCGGTTTGTACTGGTCCCACCTCCCCCAGAACCGGTTCCAATGCCCCAGGAATTTGAATCCCTCCCTGCTGCACCACTGCTCAAGCCACGTATTCATCTGAGCTATCCTGCGATTCCTACTCTGACTAGCATGTGGCACTGGTAGCAATCCTGAGATTACTAGTTTTGGGGTCCTACGATTTAAATTAGCTCCTAGCTCCTTAAATTCGTCTCATAGGACCTCATCCCTTTTTTTACCGATATCGTTGATGAGGGGGTTGACTTCTGAAAATAGATTGAGTAGGTTGGGCCTATACACATTGGAGTTCAGAAGGATGCAGAGAGGATATTTCCACTCATAATGGCAACTAAAACTACGGGGCATAATCTCAGAATAAGGGGCCACTCATTTAGAACTGAGATGAGGAGGAATTTCTTCTCTCAGAGTGTTGTAAATCTGTGGAATTCTCTGTCCCAGAGAGCTATGGTGGCTGGGTCATTGAATATATTTAAGGTGGAGATCGAGAGATTTTTGAGCGATAAGGGTTCTGGGAAGCGGGCAGGGAAGTGGAGCTGAGCCCATGATCAGATCACCCATGATCTTATTGAATGGTGGCGTAGGCTCGAGGGGCCGTATGGCCTACTCCTGTTCCTATTTCTTATGTTATTATGTTAGCTCTTTGAAAGAGCTATCAAATTAGTCCCACGCCCCTTATCTTTCCCCACAGCCCTTCAAATTTTTCCCCCTCAAGTATTTATCCAATACCCCATTGAAAGTTATTGTTCCATATTTATGAAAGGATATACCTGCTTTGGAGGCAGTTCAGAGAAGGTTCACTCGGTTGCTTCCGGGATGAGGGGGTTGACTTATGAGGAAAGGTTGAGCCGGTTGAGCCTCTACTCATTGGAATTCAGAAGAATGAGAGGTGATCTTATCGAAACGTATAAGATTATGAGGGGGCTCGACAAGGTGGATGCAGAGAGGTTGTTTCCACTGATGGGGGAGACTAGAACTAGAGGGCATAATCTTAGAATAAGGGGCCGCCCATTTAAAATTGAGATGGGGAGAAATTTCTTCTCTCAGTGGGTTGTAAAGCTGTAGAATTTGCTGCCCCAGAGAGCTGTGGAAGCTGGGACAGTGAATAAATTTAAGACAGAAATAGACAGTTTCTTAAATGATAAGGGGTTATGGGGTTATGGGGAGCGGGCAGGGAAGTGGAGCTGAGTCCATGATCAGATCAGCCATGATCGTATTAAATGGAGGAGCAGGCTCGAGGGTCCGTATGGCCGACTCCTGCTCCTATTTCTTATGTTCTTATGAATCTGCCTCCACCATTCTTTCAGGCAGCGCATTCGAAATCACAGTAACTCGCCAATTATCTTAACTCCTCTGGTTCCCAGCCTCCGACCACTGGAAACACTTTCTTCTTAGTTACTCTATCAAAGCCCTTCATGATAACGTCTGCATTAAAAATTAAAGGCAAATATATTTTCAAATATATTCAGAAACAATCTAAATATTCTGCAAAATGAACCACTCTTTTGGCAACAGTTGATATTAAAATGATTTTCTTGCTGTGAATACAGAGAGATAGCGCTGTGTAAATTGCTCATTGCAATAATTCCCTCTGTCTGTTCCAGTGAGTAAAGATTTCATTGTACTGTTTGAAGCAGAGCTGAAAATATTTCCCCAAGGACTTTGTTGCCTGTTCCATTCCTGATTTTGGGATATTATTGTACACGGCAGCAGTCAGAGACAGAGCAAATGGAACTCACGCTGGCTGTGAAATATTGCAGATGTGGTAAGGTCTTACATAAGTGCAAGTTGTTCTCTTGATGAGCAAATGTGTTTGTCTATCGAGGATAAGTTTGCTTCAGGGCTTCGAGGTAGCATTCACGTTAATTGTGGTTTGGGGAAATAGCTTCATGATTTGATAATAAGTTTTGCATAATTCTAAAACACTCCAGAGTGTTACTGTTCCTAATACATGTTTATGTAGATATTTGTCACTGACACTGATCTATTTGTTAAGTACTTGTTTGTTGCTTGTTAATCAGCGAAGCAAGCAAATGTACTCAGGATTGACTCATGTTAACCCACTTGTGTTAAATGACAGGGCGGGTGGCAGATGTACGGTGAGTTCCGTGGAGTGTACGGCACAGAAATAGGCCATTCGGCTAACAGGTCCGTGCCGGGGTTTATGCTCCACAGCACAGAGAGCCTGGCCGGATAAAGCTGTGGAGGTCAGCAGCAGGGATGTGGTGAGGAGAACCTAGATGCAGTGCAGGAAGGGCTTCAATGATTTCACGAGATGAGGAAAGGTGCGTGCAATGCCAGGCTGACCCTCATCCTTAGGTGGCTGTCACCCATCCCCATCACTCGGCCTTCCCCGCCCTACTCCTGCACATCATTCCTCACGGTTGGCAAACAGTAACTAGTGGGGTGTCGCAGGGATCGGTGCTAGGGCCTCAACTATTTACACTCTATATTAATGACTTGGATGAAGAGACCGAGTGTAATGTAGCCAAGTTTGCTGATGATACAAAGATGGGTGGGAAAGCAAATTGTGAGGAGGACACAAAAAATCTGCAAAGGGATATAGACAGGCTAAGTGAGTGGGCAAAAATTTGGCAGATGAATTATAATGTAGGAAACTGTGAGGTTATCCACTTTGGCAGAAATAATAGAAAAGCAAATTATAATTTAAATGGAGAATAATTGCAAAGTGCTACAGTACAGTGGGACCTGGGGGTCCTTGTACATGAAACACAAAAAGTTAGTCTGCAGGCACAGCAAGTGATCAGGAAGGTAAATGGAATGTTGGCCTTTATTGCAAGGGGGATAGAGTATAAAAGCAGAGAAGTCCTGCTACAACTGTACAGGGTATTGGTGAGGCCACACCTGGAGTACTGCGTGCAGTTTTGGTCTCCATATTTAAGGAGGGATACACTTGCATTGGAGGCTGTTCACAGAAGGTTTACGAGATTGATTCCGGAAATGAGGGGCTTGACTTATGAGGATAGGTTGAGTAGGTTGGGCCTATACACATTGGAGTTCAGAAGAATGAGAGGTGATCTTATTGAAACTTATAAGATAATGAGGGGGGTTGATAAGGTGGATACAGAGAGGATATTTCCACTCATAGGGGAGACTAAAACTAGGGGACATAGTCTTAGAATAAGGGGCTGCCCATTTAAAACTGAGATAAGGAGGAATTTCATCTCTCAGAGGGTTGTAAATTTGTGGAATTCTCTACCCAGAGAGCTGTGGAGGCTGGGTCACTGAATATATTTAAGGCGGAGATGACAGATTTTTGAGCGATCAGGGAGTGAGGGGTTATGGGGAGCGAGCGGGGAAGTGGAGCTGAGCCCATGATCAGATCAGCCATGATCTTATTAAATGGCGGAGCAGGCTCGAGGGGCCAATTGGTCTACTCCTGCTCCTATTTCTTATGTTCCTATGTTATTATGTTCTCACACCATCATACCTTGCAAGTCCGCCCATCCCTCTCTCTCTATGTACATATACATATCCCCATCTGACTAGCCAGCCCTGACACTCACCCTCAGCCTAATGCAATCATCGCAAGTATAACCACAGGATTCCATCTGTCTTTGGCTCCCCGCTCCCTCCTCCACACCCTCTACAGATGAAACCACTCCTCCCGTCACTCCCACTCAATCTTTTCTTCTTTCCATCCTTGCAGGAGAAGAGAATCCACAACAACAGGGAGAGGGAGGGAGCTGGAGGTAGCCCTACAGCGATTGCGCACCTCACAGCAGGAGAGGAGGCAGCTCTGGAAATTTCAGGAGCTGACGAGCGAGACGCTGGACGAGGAGCACATCCCAGTAACCTGGTGACAGAATCACATCTCATACAGCCACATGGCCCACGGCATTCACCCGTATGGTGACTGATGTCAGCAGCCAGTGAAATGTCATCATGTGCATAATGGTAACGTTATAACGTTACCCATGCTTACTATAACACTTCTAATTCATCTCTTTACTTTCCGAAAGGTCCATCAACTTGCAAAATTAACTGCTACAAGTATTAGAGGCAAAAACCGCACCTCCTTCTCTCTCCACACCAAATTCCCACTCTCGACAAACTCCCAACTTTTACACTCTGTTTATAATGCACTCCTGTATAGCCAGCTTGGTATCCATTCTGCTACTTGTTCCCTGACTCCACGTGTTCTGACCGTAGTCATGTGTCTACGATGCGGTACCTTATCAGAAGCCTTTTGAAAATCCAAATATATTACATCTACTGTGTTACCCTTGTCTACTCTGTCCATTACTTCTTCAAAGAATTAAATAAGTTTGGTCAAGCATTACCTTGCATTTTAAAATCCATGCTGACAGTTCTTTATTATATTTTCAGTTTCTAGATATTAATCTGTTACATCTTTGAATAAAGATTCCATTATCTTTCCTCCCACTGATGTTGAGCTAATTGGTCTATAGTTCCCTGGGCTTGTTCTAGCTCCCTTTTTAAATATAGCAATCACATTCGCTGACCGCCAGTCCTCTGGTATAATTCCCTTTTCTAATACATTTTTATCTGTATGTAATAGTCGTTCTACTACCCCTTCCCTAACTCGTTTAGAATTATAGAACGGTTACAGCGCAGAAGCAGGATTTCAGCCTGTCGAGCCCATGCCGGCTCTCAGCTTGTCCCACTTCCCCGTCCTTTCCCCACAGCCCTGCAATTGTTTTTACTTCAGGTAATTATCCAACTCCCTTTTGAAAGCCGCGATTGAGTCTGCCTCCATCACCCTCTCAGGCCGTGCATTCCAGACCCTAACTCATGTCGCCGGTTTTCAGGATATATGCATTGCTGTCAAGGCCGGCATTTATTGCCCTTTCCTAGTTTCCCCGAGAAGGTGGTGGTGAGCCGCCTTCTTGAACCGCTGCAGTCCGTGTGGTGAAGGTGCTCCCACAGTGCTGTTAGGGAGGGAGTTCCAGGATTGTGACCCAACAATCTGGGTATCTTCCGTTCATAAAAAACAGAAAATGCTGGAAATCTCAGCGGGTCAGGCAGCATCTGTGGAGAGAGACAGAGTTAGCGTTTCAGGTCTGTGACCGTTCAGGGTATCTCCCTGTTGGGCTGCTCCCAGTCCCACTCCCAGTATATCTCCGTGTTGGATTCCTGCTCTGGTTTATTCCCACTGTGCTCTGGGAAATGATGCTGTCGTTTGGTGCTTGAGAACCAACGCCATTGCCGGGACAACGTCATCTCTGGCTGTGTCTCCATCTTGCTGCGCAAATAGGTCTGCACCGATTCCCATGACTTAATATTGTTCTGCCACGTTAACTTTGTGTTTCAGTTTCTGTACCTGGGGCTAGACTTCCCACTTTTGTGTAGATAGGCCAAAAATGGGCGTTATTTCCAGCGTGGGCGGCAAGAATGGGTTTTGAGATCGTTGGATTATCGCCCATTTTCCAAAACCCCACTTTTCCGTTTTATAAAATGGATGTTAAATGGGCGGCATCGATGCAACAAAAGTGGAACGTCTAGTCCCTGGACTCTGTAATTAGGTACATGGAGTAACACAGGCAGAAAAAAACAGTGCCACTGAAAGTCTCCCTTGAAGTTTGGTTGATATATTTTGTGCAAAATTGTACAGGGGCCAAAATACAGCACATATATAGTCCTTGCTCAGAGGCACGATGCACTACACCAACCACAAATGGAGTAGGAGGGATATTATCTCTGGAGACTGTTACACTGAGGCTCTGCTTGGAGCACAAAATTTATTGGAGTGTTAAATTGCCTGAGATAATATATAATATGGGAATGCATTCAAAAGCACGTCAGTAATTGATCCAGATTATTGGCTTCAGGCCATTGAGTCATAGGCCTGTGTGCGGATGGTGGCAAACCCTCGTTTAGGATTCTTCTCTTGCTGCTTTCTAAGGGGGAATGGTTATGTTTCCAACATTACATAAACAGCTTTGGGCTGAATCTTTGGCGCATTGGCTGTGATTAAATAGGTTACGGGGGGGAGAAAGAAGCTGAATTTCCCAGCGAGTGAGTGAAAGGGTCACTGCTCGGTTTTCCCGAGGGTGTAACTAATGAGCAGGAACTTATTACCATGACTTGTGGGAGTTTCTAGCCACAACAACCCATGCACGTCTGATGAACCAATCAGAGCATAGCTGCAGTGATGGCGCTGGGCCATTGGTTAAGAGGCATGTAGCACGCTGCATCCTACATCATAGAAACACAGAAACATAGAAAATAGGTGCAGGAGTAGGCCATTCGGCCCTTCGAGCCTGCACTGCCATTCAATAAGATCATGGCTGATCATTCCCTCAGTACCCCTTTCCTGCTTTCTCTCCATACCCCTTGATCCCTTTAGCCGTAAGGGCCATATCTAACTCCCTCTTGAATATATCCAATAAACTGGCATCAACAACTCTCTGCGGCAGGGAATTCCACAGGTTAACAACTCTCTGAGTGAAGAAGTTTCTCCTCATCTCAGTCCTAAATGGCCTACCCCTTATCCTAAGACTGTGTCCCCTGGTTCTGGACTTCCCCAACATCGGGAACATTCTTCCTGCATCTAACCTATCCAATCCCGTCAGAATTTTATATGTTTCTATGAGATCCCATCTCATTCTTCTAAACTCCAATGAATAAAGGCCCAGTCGATCCAGTCTCTCCTCATATGTCAGTCCCACCATCCCTGAAATCAGTCTGGTGAACCTTCGCTGCACTCCCTCAATAGCAAGAACATCCTTCCTCATCATAGGCAGTCCCTCACAATCGAGGAAGACTTGCTTCCACTCTAAAAGTGAGTTCTCAGGTGACTGAACAGTCCAATACGGGAATTACAGTCTCTGTCACAGGTGGGACAGACAGTGGTTGAGGGAAGGGGAGGGTGGGACAGGTTTGCCGCACGCTCCTTCTGCTGCCTGCGCTTGGTTTCTGCATGCTCTCGGCGACGAGACTCGAGGTGCTCAGCGCCCTCCCGGATTATGTAAGGGAGGACGAAAACCCCCTCATTTTACCAAGAAGGAAAAGGGCTGTGGGATCAGTCTGTGCTGTGAATTGAAACCGATGGAAGGAAAACTTTGGGACACAAATGAATTTTAAAAGGGCAGACAAGGCCTGCAGGGGATAAAAGGGGGTGTATTCATGGAGACCCCCCCCTCCCCAGTGTTTGGACTCATAGGAAAGGGAATTTAATTTGGAACTATCTACCAGAAAGTTTGAAATCCTAAAGTGCACATGGAAGAAACTACGAACTTTAATCGAATTTGGGATTTTTAAAAGGTGTATGTTGGGTCTGCAAGAAAAGGGGTGGGGTCAATATCAAAAGGGCCAGTTTGGACATTGGAACTAATCAAATTGTCTGGGAACTGTATACCCTCGAAACTTGCCCCTTGAAAACATTAGCATTTAAACAATGCCACATACATATTCCAACACCTTTTTCATCAGGTATAGAAATATCTGGCTCAGGCCAGACTAGCACAATGGCTACAGGAGGCCAATGCAATCAACACCCACTCAAACCTTGAGTAGGTTAACATCAGTGGAAAAAATTAAAAACAATCTAAAACTGCTGCATTTTTCAAAATCAAAAGTCCACCAATGAGAAGAATCGACTTCAGCAGGAGAGGCGGACTGGATAAACTGGCTATAAAAAAGGGGTTTCTGATGTAGTGAAAAAGGAGTGATGATTTTCCCTGCCCTCGTCATCCAACAACCACAACCAGCAAGCCTCTCGACACTGAAGGAAAACCAGTGTCCGAAGACACCGAAGATAGAAGAAACAAACCACCAGACTGCGGAAGGCACAGTAGTGAGTATAACCTCTGGTCCCCAGAACTCCCAACTTAGTTAGGCCAGGAAAGGTGGGAGGTTGGGTATTGTACTGCTAAACGGTGTAAAGATTTTTGTTGGGTCTGTTTTAGTGGGATTTAGGGGGATTGTTTTGTTGGTGTATTGCTGTTTGTTGAGTTACACCTTGTCAAATAAATTGGAAGCCCAAAGTTCCTCTTGGAATCACCTTGTCTCAGTTCTATTGTATTACATCTCCTGATCATGAGTCTTGTGTCAGAACCGTGTAAGGGAAGCTAGGAGCGCCTCGAAAACGCTCAACTGTGTGTCACAGGCGAGGGAAAAAGGGGTTAGGAGTGTTTGACACTCACAGGTGCCTCACAGGCTAGGCATAAGCTGTGGGGACGTACGAGTCTCAAAACCCCCTTCATAAGCTGTGGACACAGTCTCTCCAGGGGTGCTCTTGCAGCACTCAGGGTACCTCACAGGCCAGGCATAAGCTGTGGACACATCTCTCCAGGGGTGCTCTTGCAGCACTCAGGGTACCTCACAGGCCAGGCATAAGCTGTGAGTGCAGAAGCCCAGAGAGAGACACCCAAGGCACAACAACCCTCTGAAAACCCCTTACAGAACATGGCGACCACGAAGTGACTTAAGCAAACAGGAGATGTTAATATAACAGATGAGGTGATAAGAGAGGAAACTAAAATGGAGGAGAGAATTTCCTCATACATTTGTGGCAAGGTGAACCTCACCAAACCTTGGGTGCAAGCCCTCACTCGGGCAGAGTGCCCAGTGGATGTTGCTGCTTAGTGGACAGCAGGGAAGGACCACAACCACAGGGTGGAAAAGGCCATCTGGCTTATCTGCCTCACCCGCCAAGTCCGAAAGCTCGACCAGCGGGTGAAGGACTTGGAACAGAGTCTTCAGAAATCAGAGGAGCTCTCTGCTATCCGGGCTGTGGTTGGGGACAACCTGCTGTCCGAATTAGCTGGGGAGCAGCAAAGGAACCGGCAGTTGGAGGAGACCTTCCGAAATAGCCGGGACTATCTTCAGTGTCAGGTCACAGGCCAAGGGTAGTGAGGGGTCCCTCCGGGAACAGAACTCTCGGTACACCCAGAAAATGTGGGAACTGGAGAATAAATTAAAAGACGTACAGGCAGCCTATAAAGTGGCCAGTAGCAGTGAGTTTGCAGATCACGGTCCTGCCAGGAGAGGATTAAAACTCTCACCCACGCTCTATCCCAGGCAAAGGGGATGGTCGCCCTGATAGGACCCGGAGGGTCCACAGGGGACAAGGAGAGTATTGGGGGGTAGAGGAGAATCCAAAGGCAAGAGACGCCCGACCACCTCCTGAGGCACCGGTGGTTTGTCCGGTGGGGTACCAGGAGGGGCGGGGCACGCAGGTAGTAGCATACCCAGGGCTGGGGGCAGGACCAATGTGTCCCGCTCGGCAGCAGGGATGTGAGGCTCCAGCCGAGGGTCAGTTAAAGGCTGGATCAGGAGACCAGGCACTGTCTGCTGCACCGAGTATGGTGGGACAGCCGGAGGTAGAGGGACCAGCGCAGAAAGATCCTGAACCAGGGCGGATGTGCCCGGTCAGGCAGCACAAGTACGGTCCTCCACAGGGAGGTGGCCAAGGTCAGGGAGCGCTGGAGAGAGACTTTATTATTCCCCATGGAGTTCAATCACTCAGGGCCATGGTGGCCCATTTGGCCAAACTCACTCGCAGTGGGGACCCGTCTATCCACTTCATGGAGGTGATGCAGGCAGGGGAAATTAATGGGTGCGACGAGGAAGAGACAGCGAAACTGCTGCTCTTCTCTCTGGACAGCAAATTGTACCAGGCCCTACCGGCAGAATGCCGGAGGGGACAGCGGACATTTACTGAGGTCCAGAGGGCCGTCCTTGAGGCTATGGGCTTCGATGACGGCAGTACTTTCGAACGGGTCGAAAGGACAAGGCAGCTCGCAGGGGAAACCCCGCAGGCGTTTGCGGACAGGCTGTGGGTGGTATACCACGCAGCCTGTGGGGAGCTCCTCGACCGGGCGAATCTTTCCGCGGTACAGACTGGCCGCTGGCTGAGGATGCTGGTGGCAAACTGCTTGCCCTGGCTCAAGGCCAGGGCAGAACTGTGGTTCGATTCCCGGGACCCCAACCTCACCGAGGAAGCAGTGGTCAGGCAACTGGCACTGGTCCAACGGAATGGAGGAGGGGTGGAGGAGAAAACCTCCAAAGGTCGGGTAAATGAGGTAAAACCCAACTCGATTCCCAAAAGGGAATGGCACCAGGAGGGTGGCTGCTCGTCTGATAAGGAGGGAGTGTGCTACGGGTGCGGGAAAGCGGGGCATTTTAAAAGGGATTGCAGGAGCCCAGTAAAGAGATATGGGGGGAGAAGCCCTTCAGGAGCCGCCCAGAGTGGGGGAAGTGGAGCGAGCTCCTTACCATCCCTTGACCAGATAGTAGCTGCAGTGAGGACAGTGCTGGAGGGGACTGGGAAGGTAGCCACGGCAACAGGCAGGGAAGCACCAGCAACCCTGCCAGTACAGAGGCTGTGACTAGCCCAGACCCAGCCTGCATACCTGTGCCCACTAGAATATGACCCCTGGGGACGACCCTGGGTCAAGATGGAGGTTGAGGGTGTATTGGGTACTCACCTTTTGGACACTGGTGCTCCCAGCACGATAGTCCATTCGGAGGACCCCGCAACCTCACCTCTATCAAACGGGGTGCCGTATCAACTAGTTGGGTTCACAGGTAATGAGAAGGCTGGGTTTTCCTCAGTCCCGCTCGCAGTTTGTTTCGGAGCACTCCAAACACAATGGAAGTGCGTCCTGATGAACTGGGAGCAGGTGGGAAAAGGGATCTTGGGGGCTGATTTCATCATCGCTCGCCAGATCCTAGTAGACTTGAGGAATCACTGTCTATGGGGCACAGTGGGCTTGGGAGCAGAGGGAGAAGTCATGGTTATTGATAAGAAACAGGGAAAAGGGACTCTGTGTACAATGAAGCCAAAAGGGGGTTACGACCTGGAGGTTCTGGTCAGTAACACCCCGGCCGAGTACCGGGACTATGTGCAAGCAAATCTTGCAGCATTTGCCACCCATAGACACGACTGTGGGAGAGTCACAGAAGTGGAGGTTAGAATAGATGGGGATCCCATGTCCCGCCCGCAAAAGCAGTATGGCTTTCCCCGAGAGGCAGAAGCAGACTTGGAGACAGCTTTAAGCTCGCTTGTCGAGCAGGGTATTTTGAGACCCATAGCCACCCATGTCAACTCCCAGCTTTGGCCGGTTAGGAAACCGGACAATTCTTGGAGGGCTACGGTGGATTATAGGGTGCTCAATAAAAACATCCCAGCTTGTGCCCCCACAGTAGCGGCGGTTGCGGATCTGATCGGGGAAATCCCTGCATCCACAACCACGTTCACAGTGTTGGACATATCCAACAGGTTCTGGTCTATCCCTGTACGGAGGGAAGACCAGTACAAGTTTGCCTTCACCTTCCGGGAACAGCAGTATACATGGAGCTGCCTCCCACAGGGCTTTCATAATAGTCCCAGCACCTTTCACCAATGCATGGCGAACTGCTTAAAAGGCTTCAGCCAACCACACCAGCTGGTCCAGTATGTGGACGACCTGTTGTTGTTCACAGACAGCAGTGAGGAACACGGTCCACTGCTGGCCGAACTGCTGGTCTTACTGAAGGAAGGGGGTTTTAAAGTTAACCCCAAGAAAGCCCAGATAGGTCTAGGAGAGGTAAAATTCCTGGGCCTGACGATAAGGGCAGGAGAAAGGGCCATTGATGAGGCTAGAAGAAAGGCAGTGCAGGAACTCCCTGTCCCTAGGGATGTGTCGGGGGTAAGGTCTTTCCTGGGAATCACCGGCTACTGTAGAGACTTCATCGAGGACTATGCAGCCACTGCCGCCCCTCTGCTCAGACTCCTACATAAGGGGGTCGAGTGGGAATGGGACAAGGGCTGTGAGGCAGCATTTGTCCGTCTTAAGAGAGACCTGCAGGTAGCACCAGCCCTCGGGGCAATTGATGGAGGGGAGGAATTCTTCCTGGAGGTGGCAGCCAGTGGTGACAGCTTAAGTGCAGTGTTGCTCCAGGAGCGAAACGGTCAGCTGAGACCAGTGGTGTACTCCTCCAGGGTCCTCACGGAGGCAGAAAAGGGATACTCCAATTGTGAGAGGCACTTGCTTGCCACCCACTGGGCAGTAAAGAGAGCTCAGATCTTTACCGGAATATCCCCCATTACACTCCTCACCCATCATACCCCGACACAGATGCTGTTGGACGGGAGGATTAAGGACGGGACCGTGAGCAGTGCTAGAATCACTCGCTGGACCCTCCTCCTCTCCCAAATTACTTTAAAGGTCAAGGGCCTCTGCGAGCCCAGGCTCGCAGCAAATTTAATCTATCCAGGGCAGCCGCATCGATGCTCTGTGGAGGGAGTGTGGGACATTAACTTTGGATTTCGGGCAGGGATACACCCCACAGGCCGCGAGATCTACGTTGATGGCTCCAGTTCAGTGTCCGCGGGTACAAGACTCACGGGCTGCGGAGTTTGGGATCCCAAGGCAGGAATTGCCTTGGCTCTTAAACTCCCATGCTCCCTGAGCGCCCAGCAGGCGGAACTCTCGGCGGTGATGTATGTGGTCACACACCCCGAGGAATTCCCTACCCCATACACGGTTTGCTCGGACAGCATGTTCACTTGCAATTGGTGTACAGAGTATCTGGCGATTTGGTCACGCCGGGGGTACACCTCTGTGGATGGGAAGCCCCTTGTGACCAAACCCCTGCTAGAAAAGATCGTGGCTGCAGTGGGAGAAACCGGGGATGTATATATCCATAAGGTAAAGGCCCACTCCAAAACTGAGCCACGGGGGGAAGGTAACCAGCAGGCAGGCCTGCTGGCAAGGGAAGGTGCTTGCACAGGTCGCCCATGGGACACATACGAGGCAGGCAGGAGAGCAGCAGCAAGAAGCAAGCCAGGGACACAAGGGAGCGTAGGGGCAGCTGTGGCCCCGGACCTTAAAGTAGTCCAGATGCAGGATCCGATCCTGAAGGCTGCCTTGGCTGCTATTAAAAGGGGGAAAAGGCGGAGGGCCCATACAGTGCTGTAGATATTGCTGTGCGGGAAGGCATGTTGTTTAAAGGGGACAAATGGGTAGTGCCGCCACAACACCGGAGGGAATTCCTTCAGCTGGCCCATGAGGGTCCAGGTGCGGGACACCCTGGGCCGGAATCTACCTGGCAATGGGTAGAAAAGGCAGGGTGGTGGTCAGACCTCCGGGAAGACGTTCGCGACTTCTGTGCAGGCTGTCTGGTTTGTGCTGCAAACAACCCAGACCCTCAGAAAAGGAAGGTGTCTATGGGACACGTCAGGCGGGTAGAGGGACCATGGCAGTCGATCCAGATCGACTACATCGGACCCCTACCGGCCGCCTAGGGAGGTTATAAACACTGCCTCGTCCTGGTGGATGTGTTTTCCAAGTGGGTGGAAGCCTTCCCTTGCCGAACAGCTACCGAGGTGGGGACTGCAAAAATCCTGGTGAGGGAGGTGTTCTCTCGGTGGGGTCTACCTCAAATCGTGGAGGCCGACCGGGGAAGCCACTTCACCGGCCAGGTGATGCAGGCCACCCTAAAGGTGCTGGGGATAAGAGCCAAATGGCATGTGGCCTACAACCCTCAGTCCTCAGGCCCCGTAGAACGCCTGAACCGGACCCTAAAGGAAAGGCTGCGCAAGGAGACGGGAGACTCACCGAACAAGTGGGTGGAGGTCTTACCGTTGGTCCTCATGGGAATCCGGGACAGTCAGTCAAAGAGCACAGGGTACTCACCCCATGAGCTGATGACGGGCCGGATCATGAGAACCCCAGTGCATGTGTTGGTGCCGGTTCTCACCGAAGGGCAGCTCCGAGAGGTGAACCGGGACCGGTTTGTCAGGAACCTGTTTGAACACCTCAAACAGATTCACTGGCAGGCTGCTAGTAACATGGGCAGACAGCATCAGAGTAACCGATTGCTGCTAGAACCCAGCAAACACCACGAATGGGAGATAGGGGACCAGGCCATGGTGAGGAACTATGCTCGGGTAGGGGTATATGGGACCATACAGCATAGTCGACAAGGCCAGCCCTATGGTCTATGCGGTTCGATTGCCTCGCCGGGTGAAGTGGTATCACATTAATCAGTGTAAATTGTTTGACCCCAAAAGAGGTAAAAAACAGAGGGGACGAGCAAGGGAAGGGAATCAGGCACTGGGGGAGGAACAGGCCCCGGTGGATTTGGAGGCTCCGAAGGAGGCAGCGGTCCCCGAAGCTCTACAGCCGGGGCTGGTTCACTGCTCCTGTAAGGCTATCCCACCACTGGGTAGAGGTTCCCAGCCCACTAACAGAAGTAGGGAGAAAGGCTCTACCATTAGCAAGGTTCAAGGGGAAGCTGAACCTCCCATGGTGGATCAGCTGGGGCTAGCCCAAGAGGTGGAGGAGATGGCATTGCAGCCCATAACGTGGGACTCTGCACCGACAGTAAGGAGGAGTGACAGAGTGCCACAGCCCAGGGCACCGTGGTCCCCTGTTTACTTAGATCCACGAGGGGAGATGGCCTGGGTGGTTGGGATCGAACTCCACCAAGTACTCCAACCATAAGGACTTTACCTACGGAGAGACCTCCATCCCCTGCCCGGAGATCACTGTGGCCACTTCCAGAGTGAGAGTGACAGAAGGCAGGAAGGTATTCCTAACTTGCCAAGGGGACATACCTCTGGGACGGTGGTGGTGGCTCAGAAAGCTCAAGAGGGACATGGGAGACCGACACTCGGACTGGGAACGTCTGGATAATGATAACTACCGAACCATCATGGGGTCATCTGGCAGGGTCACGGTGTGCTGGGAGAAATGGTGGGCGTACGACCAAGGAATTTATTTGTGTATGTGGGGATCCACTCGCGTGTGTTCAGAGGGGGTCTCCATTGCTTTCTATAGGTGGGGGCAGGATGTCGGGGATGGGGTGGTATGGGATCGCAGCGGGGAGGCGTGTGTGATCCCCAATCCCCGGGTACCAGTAAATGCCACCGAACTTGTAGTTCGGGAAAGGAAGCCCCCACCCACGGCCAAGCCCACCGTCCCACACGAGTGCCCGACAACAACCAGGGGGCCGGGGAATGGTTTAGTGTTGGTCCCTACCGAGAAACTACTTTATCAGGGGGTACACTGCACGGTGACATCAGTGGTGCTAAATCTGACAGAAGTCCGCCTACCTACGTGGTGTCCCCGGGAAACCGAGCTGTTAGAACCGGCTCTGCTGCGGGAGATGTTCCGGAAGTTCTATGAACTGGACTTCGGGGATGTCAGTGTGACAGACTTGTATAAACAGTGGGATAGGGCCGAACCGGGCAGGCAGAGGCGAGGGACTTTAAATGACATTCTTACGGGGTTTAACACCGGGGCGTCCGCCATAAACAGTTTGGATAACATGCAGCTGGCCCTCCAGATAAATGGGTTAAAGAATCAGCTGCACAAAGTCCTGGGGGACGAGAATACCGTCGTGGGATCCGCGCTCCACCAAGAGGTGGCAATGACAGTTCACTTAAAGGAGATTATCTCTCAATTGGAGGCACAGGCCAGGGCTGTAAACGCCTTGATTCGGGAGGATAGAAACGCCTCCGATCAAGCCGCCCAAAATGAGGTGTGCGTGCTCTATGGGGCCTGGTTGCTGGGAGAGGGACGGAGTAACCTCGAGGATCTGAGACAGGGACAGGTCCCCTCCTGGATCAGCAACCAGCACTTAGCAGCACTGCACCTTTATGATAATGTTTTGAGTCCTTGCCAACTTCGTGTAGCATCGGAAGCCGACCCGGTACCGGTGGACTGTGGAAAGTCAAACCATACCACCATGGGTGTGGTGGTCAGGATGCCCGTGATGGGGGCGTCCCTATGACCAGCACCCCTGTACCGAGTGGAGAATGTGGGAGTCATTCGTGGAGGGGTGCATGTTCGATTCCAAGAGGTCCCACCTTATGTCACAATGTGGGAGCACACTGTGACAGGTACAGACCTCTCGGGTTGTCGGAGCAGGGGAGCACAGGTAATCCTGTGCCCCCAGCACTTGAACGCTTTTGCAAGGCCACAATGCGGGTTCAGCACTGCTGGGGCAGAGCCTATCAATTGCACAATGGAGGTAATGGCCCCTAACCACATGCCTCCACAGGTAGCATATGTAGGCGGTGGGACATATTGTGTCACCACAAGTGCCCAACGGTATGAACACGGACCGGGAAGGTGGTGTCCAATACCGTACAGCAGCTTTTGCTTTAAACCCGGGGCAGAGGTTCAAGTGGCACACACCAGAATCACACCCATCCCTGAACCTTCCACGATTCACCTCACGGTACAAAACAACCTCAGCCATCTACAACAATATGTCGCCCAGTTTGGCTATCCCATTGCCCCACTACCTGAGAAACTTACAGCCCTCCTCCAGGCAGTGGATTTGTCTCAAAAACATTTTTACACCATGGAGCAGAAAACTGAAATCCCACCAGCATGGTGGGATTTGGGAATACGGGCAGACATACCTGCGTGGATCCGGGTGGGATCGCATGCCTTAGTAATCGGCCAACTCCTGATTGTAGCTTATCTGCTAGTTACAAGCTGTAAGCTCAGGAGAAAAGGAAAAAGAACGCAGTTCCTCAGGCTACTACACAGCCAGGAGAGCCGTCGCTAAACACTCAAGGTGTGTAAACAAAGCTTGACCGCGACACTTAGGCGGTTTTGTTATTCCCAGGGATGACTGCGTTTTTCATACATGGCCCCTGGGGAGGTTGCAGGGCAGGTTTCTTTGTTTTACGGTTAAGACTGAAATGAGACTCAATGTACAATTACTGCTGTAACCTTAAGTACATATATGCATGTTGCTGTCGTGTATTGTAACCTGTTGGATTTCTGTGTTTAGTACCGCGTTAAAAGGAATTACGATATATATCGACGGGATCAGTTTAGAGTTAAACTGGGGAAAGTTGGGCAATTTGGGAGACCGAGGATTTTCTCACCACCCTGAACTTTGACACACTCGAGTGGTGTCTGACTGTGTCAGATGGGGGATTATGTAGGGGAGGACAAAAACCCCCTCATTTTACCCAGAAGGAAAAGGGCTGTGGGATTAGTCTGGGCTGTGAATTGAAACCGATGGAAGGAAAACTTTGGGACACAAATGAATTTTAAAAGGGCAGACGAGGCCTGCAGGGGATAAAAGGGGGTGCATTCATGGAGACCCCCCTCCCCAGTGTTTGGACTCATAGGAAAGGGAATTTAATTGGAACTATCTACCAGAAAGTTTGAAATTCTAAAGTGCACATGGAAGATACTACGAACTTTAATCAAATTTGGGATTTTTAAAAGGTGTATGTTGGGTCTGCAAGAAAAGGGGTGGGGTCAATATCTAAAGGGCCAGTTTGGACATTGGAACTAATCAAATTGTCTGGGAACTGTATACCATCGAAACTTGCCCCTTGAAAACATTAGCATTTAAACAATGCCACATACATATACCAACACCTTTTTCATCAGGCATAGAAATATCTGGCTCAGGCCAGACTAGCACAATGGCTACAGGAGGCCAATGCAATCAACACCCACTCAAACCTTGAGTAGGTTAAGATCAGTGGAAAAAAAAACCCCAATCTAAAACTGCTGCATTTTTCAAAATCAAAAAGCCCACCAATGAGAAGAATCGACTTCAGCAGGAGAGGCGGACTGGATAATCTGGCTATAAAAAAGGGGTTTCTGATGTAGTGGTATAGAGGAGTGATGATTTTCCCTGCCCTCGTCATCCAACAACCACAACCACAAGCCTCTCGACACTGAAGGAAAACCAGTGTCCGAAGACACCGAAGATAGAAGAAACAAGCCACCAGACTGCGGAAGGCACAGTAGTGAGTATAACCTCTGGTCCCCAGAACTCCCAACTCAGTTAGGCCAGGAAAGGTGGGAGGTTGGGCATTGTACTGCTAAACTGGTGTAAAGATTTTCGTTGTGTCTGTTTTAGTGGGATTTAGGGGGATTGTTTTGTTGGTGTATTACTGTTTGTTGAGTTACACCTTGTCAAATAAATTGGAAGCCTAAAGTTCTTCTTGGAATCACCTTGTCTCAGTTCTATTGTATTACATCTCTTGATCGTGAGTCTTATGTCAGAACCGTGTAAGGGAAGCTAGGAGCGCCTTGAAAATGCTCAACTGTGTGTCACAGGCTAGGGAAGAAGGGGTTAGAGTGTTTGACACTCACAGGTGCCTCACAGGCTGGGCATAAGCTGTGGGGACGCACGAGTCTCAAAACCCCCTTCATAAGCTGTGGACACAGTCTCTCCAGGGGTGCTCTTGCAGCACTCAGGGTACCTCACAGGCCAGGCATAAGCTGTGGACACAGTCTCTCCAGGGGTGCTCTTGCAGCACTCAGGGTACCTCACAGGCCAGGCATAAGCTGTGAGGGCAGAAGGCCAGAGAGAGACACCCAAGGCACAACAACCCTGTGAAAACCCCTTACAATACTCTTCCTCCACTCAGGGCGGTCTTTGGCCAGGGACTCCCAGGGGCTGGTGGGGATGTTGCACTTTATCAAGGAACAGTCGCTGATGTCAACACACAGCACTAGGGGCACAAGTGACTTCAGCAAATGAGCTCAGCTGGTAGCACAGGAAACTCTACGTACCCAGCGGCCCTGCATTCACTCACCATCTCCCCTCCTCCTCTCCTTCTTCTTCACAATCAGTGCTGCCATCTCCTCAGGCCTCCTCCCACTCTGCCCCTGTAACTTGGCTGGACTTTTGGCAGGACCCTGTCGACAAGGCACGGGGAAATTCATCCCCTTATATTTCATCATCATATCGTAGGCAGTCCCTCGAGTCGAGGATGACTTGCTTCCACATCAAAAAAAGGATGAGTTCACAGGTGTTTCAATGAAGGACCTAATATTCCGGATCCCGAACTACATCCTGAAGGATGGAAGATGCCTGTGCGTGGATTGTTTTTAACGTGGGGTGACCGTTGCACACCAGCCACCACACGGGCTTGACACAGCGAGGTCTTGGTCCAGTGGCAAGGGTTAACCAGGACGACTGGAGACCTGCTCTGCTGCACGGACCCAGTGCGCTCACATATCGCAGTGTGGGCTGGGCCCGTGCTGCCCCTGGGCCCCTGGCCCTGAACTCAGGCCTCCCCTGGACCCCGATCACATCCCTCCACAGTCTCTCGCCGCTCCATCGCCCCGACCTCGCCGCTCCTTGTACCTGCCCACGCTCCAATCAGCGACCTGGACCTTGATGCAGACACCATGATGTTGTTTGAATGTTTACTACTAGGGGCCGAGGGATGAGGTTCGTTACCTGAGCACCAGCCAATCCTTGCTGGGCTGTGGGGAGAGAGAGGGCGGGTGGGTGGGACTAATTGGATAGTCAGCATGCACTTGGCGGATCGAATCGCCTTCTTTTGAGCCGTGAGTCCACGGGGGTGAAATTGCCGTGCTTATTACAGCTAATGCATCTATTTCTTTAAAAATCAGGACTGCCTTATAACTGCACTTGGAACTGACGATGTTTGTGGCATGATGTGTACTTTTGTGAGTAATATGCTCAAAGATGTGTTGAGCCTATTCCGTGTTTTCCTTTTGAAGTTGCAGACATGTATTAATGGGAAAGGAACAACTTGGTTTATTACTGCAGTGGTGACAGAAACCGACGGGGCGGGGGGGGGGGAGGGGGGCGGGGGGCCGGACTTCCTGCGTCCGGCGGCTTACCGCCCCCCTCAAAGGAGGTGCAGCGGAATCGCACGCGCTCCACCTCCTTAGGGGGTGGTTCCCGCGGGCCGGGGAGTCAGTGCTCCGCGGAGCACCCACGCGCTTCAATGCCCCTCCCCCTTCGATCAAAGGGGCGGGGCCACTGCGCACTCTCCACAGCCCCCGCTGGGCCCCCGGGGCAACTCGCCACCCTCGACGGGGAGCACGGGGCTGCACGATGGCGGCCCGGGCCCCGCGAGGGAAGGAGCGTTACTCCGTGTGTACCGGGCCCCGCGAGGGAGGGAGTGTCACTCCGTGTGTACCGGGCCCCGCGAGGGAGGGAGTGTCACGCCGTGTGTACCCGACCCCACGAGAGAGGGAGCGTCACTCCGTGTGTACCCGACCCCGCGACGGAGGGAGCGTCACTCCATGTGTACCCGACACGTGAGGAAGGGAGCATCACTCCGTGTGTACCGGGCCCCGCGAATGAGGGAGCATCACTCTGTGTGTACCTGACCCCACGAGAGAGGGAGCGTCACTCCATGTGTACCCGACCCCGCGAGGGAAGGAGCGTCACTTCGTGTGTACCGGGCCCCGCGAGTGAAACATAGAAACATAGAAACATAGAAAATAGGTGCAGGAGTACGCCATTCGGCCCTTCTAGCCTGCACCGCCATTCAATGAGTTCATGGCTGAACATGAAACTTCAGTACCCCATTCCTGCTTTCTCGCCATACCCCTTGATCCACCGAATAGTAAGGACTTCATCTAACTCCCTTTTGAATATATTTAGTGAATTGGCCTCAACTACTTTCTGTGGTAGAGAATTCCACAGGTTCACCACTCTCTGGGTGAAGAAGTTTCTCCTCATCTCGGTCCTAAATGGCTTACCCCTTATCCTCAGACTGTGACCACTGGTTCTGGACTTCCCCAACATTGGGAACATTCTTCTTGCATCTAACCTGTCTAAACCCGTCAGAATTTTAAACGTTTCTATGAGGTCCCCTCTCATTCTTCTGAACTCCAGTGAATACAAGCCCAGTTGATCCAGTCTTTCTTGATAGGTCAGTCCCGCCATCCCGGGAATCAGTCTGGTGAACCTTCGCTGCACTCCCTCAATAGCAAGAATGTCCTTCCTCAGGTTAGGAGACCAAAACTGTACACAATACTCCAGGTGTGGCCTCACCAAGGCCCTGTACAACTGTAGTAACACCTCTCTGCCCCTGTATTCAAATCACCTCGCTATGAAGGCCAACATGCCATTTGCTTTCTTAACCGCCTGCTGTACCTGCATGCCAACCTTCAATGACTGATGTACCATGACACCCAGGTCTCGTTGCACCTTCCCTTTTCCTAATCTGTCACCATTCAGATAATAGTCTGTCTCTCTGTTTTTACCACCAAAGTGGATAACCTCACATTTATCCACATTATACTTCATCTGCCATGCATTTGCCCACTCACCTAACCTATCCAAGTCGCTCTGCAGCCTCATAGCATCCTCCTCACAGCTCACACTGCCACCCAACTTAGTGTCATCCGCAAATTTGGAGATACTACATTTAATCCCCTCGTCTAAATCATTAATGTACAATGTAAACAGCTGGGGCCCCAGCACAGAACCTTGCGGTACCCCACTAGTCACTGTCTGCCATTCTGAAAAGTACCCATTTACTCCTACTCTTTGCTTCCTGTCTGACAACCAGTTCTCAATCCACGTCAGCACACTACCCCCAATCCCATGTGCTTTAACTTTGCACATTAATCTCTTGTGTGGGACCTTGTCGAAAGCCTTCTGAAAGTCCAAATATACCACATCAACTGGTTCTCCTTTGTCCACTTTACTGGAAACATCCTCAAAAAATTCCAGAAGATTCCGTGTGTACCTGACACACGAGGGAGGGAGCATCACTCCGTGTATACCCGACCCCGCGAGAGAGGGAGCGTCACTCCGTGTGTACCCGACATGCGAGGGAGTGAGTGTCACTCCGTGTGTACCCGACACGCGAGGGCGGGAGCGTCACTCCGTGTGTACCCGACACGCGAGGGAGGGAGTGTCACTCCGTATGTACCCGACACGCGAGGGAGGGAGTGTCACTCCGTGTGTACCCGACACGCGAGGGAGGGAATGTCACTCCGTGTGTACCCGACCCCGCGAGAGAGGGAGTGTCACTTCGTGTGTACCCGACACACGAGGGAAGGAGTGTCACTCCGTGTATACCCGACACGCGAGGGAGGCAGTGTCACTCCGTGTATACCCAACACGCGAGGGAGGGAGTGTCACTCCGTGTATACCCGACACGCGAGGGAGGGAGTGTCACTCCGTGTATACCCGACACGCGAGGGCCGCCATCCTCGAACCGACCCGACAGTCGCTGTTCCAGAAAAGATGGCGGCCCGGGGCGCTGGAGCCCTCGCCGATAACCGCCGCCCCGAGAGTGGATGTCGGCCAGCCCCGTGACTCGCGGAGGGAAATCCATCCCGGGGGGGCGGTCAGGGGGTCACTGTGCACACAATGACATCATCGCCCGTTGCACGGCGGCCCGGGGGCGCGGGGCTGTCACGGTACCACCCCCGCGACCTCCCCGACCCACCCCCGACCCCGCGACCTTCCCGACCCCTGCAACCCCCGACCTCTGCGACCTCCCCGACCCCCCCGACCTCCCCGACTATCCGACCTCCCTGCGACCTCCACGACCTCCGCGACCTCTGCAACCCCTCCAACCCCCCAACCCTCCAATCTCCCCAACCCCCCCCAATTCGGGAGCCAATGTAGGTCAGTGAGCACAGGGGGTGATAGGTGAGTGGGACTTGGTGTGAGTTAGGACACGGGGCACAGGGGGTGATAGGTGAGTGGGACTTGGTGTGAGTTAGGACACGGGGCACAGGGGGTGATAGGTGAGTGGGACTGGATGTGAGTGAGGACACGGGGCACAGGGGGTGATGGGTGAGTGGGACTGGGTGCGAGTTAGGACACGGGGCACAGTGGGTGATGGGTGAGTGGGACTGGGTGCGAGTTAGGACACGGGGCAGTGAGCACAGGGGGTGATGGGTGAGTGGGACTCGGTGCGAGTTAGGACACGGGGCAGTGAGTACAGGGGGTGATGGGTGAGCGGGACTCGGTGCAAGTTAGGACACGGGGCAGTGAGCACAGGGGGTGATGATTGAGCGGGACTGGGTGCGAGTTAGGACACGGGGGCAGCCGAGTTTTGGATCACCTCTAGTTTACATCGGGTAGAATGTGGGAGGACGGCCAGGAGTGTGTTGGAATAGTCAAGTCTGGAGGTAACAAAGGCATGGATGAGGGTTTCAGTAGCGGATGAGCTGAGGCAGGGGTGGAGACGGGCGATGTTACGGAGGTGGAAACAGGCGGTCTTAGTTATGCCACGGATATGTGGTCGAAAGCTCACTTCAGGGTGAAATATAACACCCAGGTTGCGAACAGTCTGCTTCAGCCTCAGACAGGAGTTGGGGAGAGGGATGGAGTCAGTGAACCCGTGACGTTGTAACTCAGGGGCCAGGGTGCCACTCACTGAGCCAGAGTACACACCTACCTGTCCCGGACAGGACCCACCAATACCAGCTTACCCATTGTAAATCACACAAATAACTTGGGTTGGAACAGAGGAATTAATTTTCAAATTTGACGGAGTGGACTTTGGTCAGCTTCAGGCCATGCTGCGATGGTCTAAAGGAGGGGAACTGTGCTCAATAATTTTCTGTGTTGAGCTGACAGGGCCCTTGGGATTGAGCTGGAAGCTGTTCACTTTGCCGCAGTTTGACATTATGTTGTGTCAAAGAAAATTAATGTTCATGTAACGAGCTTCAAATCACATCACAGTGCTTCAATACGGCTTTAGAGGGAATATTCTAAAGGAAATATTAATGGCATCTGCTTAAGTGGAATAACTAGTAAAAGCCAAGATGTCTCCATGGAAACATTCACAACTTATCAAAGAGGCTGCAGATACCTCATTAGTTCCACTCATCCACCAACTCCGATGCTGTATGAAGATGATTTCTGTGTCAGATTTTATACAGATCCATCACGAGAGAGATTTTGAGAAAGACGGATTCCTTCAGTGGTGATAAAACGCATGCTGTTCCAGAAACTCTCATCCAACCACAAACATCCTCCGCTGTTCAACAATATCTCCGGCGACAACAGCTCTCCCAAATCTATGGCGGTTTACGCTCCTCTCCAGAATGGAAAATAAATATCAGGAAGGCTGTCGATTTGCGATCGCCCAAGACAAGGGTCTCCCTCCTGGGCATGTGATCTGTGGCTTTGTAGCTGGTCGGCACCGCAATATGTCCGTGGGCAGGGTCAGACCCTCAGAATTTAGGTCGGCATGTAGGCAGGGAGGGAGACAGGTAAGAAATAATTTATATAGCGCCTTACAGCACCCCAAGACTTTCCCAAACACTTTACAACCAATTACTGGTGGCCCCTCCGACAGTGCAGCGCTCCCTCAGTACTGCCCCTCCGAGAGTGTGGCGCTCCCTCAGTACTGCCCCTCCGAGAGTGTGGCGCTCCCTCAGTACTGCCCCTCCGAGAGTGTGGCGCTCCCTCAGTACTGCCCCTCCAACAGTGCAGCGCTCCCTCAGTACTGCCCCTCCGACAGTGCAGCACCCCCTCAGTACTGCCCCTCCAACAGTGCAGCACTCCCTCAGTACTGACCCTCCGACAGTGTGGTGCTCCCTCAGTACTGCCCCTCCGACAGTGCGGCACTCCCTCAGTACTGACCCTCCGACAGTGCGGCGCTCCCTCAGTACTGCCCCTCCAACAGTGCGGCACTCCCTCAGTACTGCCCCTCCGACAGTGCAGCACTCCCTCAGTACTGCCCCCCGACAGTGCAGCACTCCCTCAGTACTGCCCCTCCGACAGTGCAGCACTCCCTCAGTACTGCCCCTCTGACAGTGCAGCACTCCCTCAGTACTGCCCCTCTGACAGTGCAGCACTCCCTCCGTACTGCCCCTCTAACAGTACAGCATTCCCTCAGTACTGCCCCTCCAACAGTGCAGCGCTCCCTCAGTACTGCCCCTCTGACAGTGCGGCGCTCCCTCAGTACTGCCCCTCCGACAGTGCAGCACTGCCTCAGTACTGGACTGGGAGTGTCAGCCTGGATTAAGGCTAAAACCCAGAGCCTTGTTTTATCTTTCAGACGCGACATTAAACCCAGGTCCCGTCTGCCCTCTTGGGTGGATGAAAAAGAACCCACGGCAATATTTCAAATAACAGCAGGGGAGTTCTTCCCGGTGTCCTGGGGCCAATATTTATCCCCCGAGGAACATCGCGGAAACAGATTATCTGGTCCTTATCACATTGCCGTGTCTGGGATCTTGCTGTGTGCAAATTGGCTGCTGCGTTTCCCACATTACAACAGTGACTGCACTCCAAAATTGGCTGTAAAGCACTTTGGGATGCCCTGGGGCCGAGAAAGGTGATATATAAATGCAAGTCTGCCTTTCTTTCTTTTCTGACTCAAAGGCCAGATTGCTGCCACTAATCCACAGCTGACACCTTTATTAACGGTGGACCTTATTCCGGTATCTCTGGGTTTGTTCAGACACCAATCAATTTTTAACACCGAGGTATGTCTGACTGTCATTTCATTCTTGGTGGTCCACCTCAGCTGTTTCCGCTGCTGGTATTTCTCTGGCTCTTGACATTTTTCCATTAATTTTAGAACATTGATCACATAGACAGTCGGGGAATAAAAATGAATTCCAATTTTTGCAGCAAATAGCTTGTACATTGCAGGAGTTTGCTGAGTAATTGTGTCAATACCAAACGGTGTCTATCCTCACACTGCAATAATATTGCAGGTTCCTGGAGCAGTGAATAGGAAACTTCACTCACTGCACCGAGAGAGGTGTCTAACCATCGGACTCGGCTATGCTTACAGTCAGTATAGCTCATTGTAGACCGAGAGACATATCGGCCAGGCCACTGTGTACAGGGCGTTGCAAATCTGGAACTCTCTTCCCCCAAAAAGCTGTGGATGCTAAATTTTTCCAGACTGAGATCAATAGATTTTGTTGGGGCAAAGATGTGAAATGGTGTTAACATAGAAACATAGAAAACAGGAGCAGGAGTAGGCCATTCGGCCCCTCGAGCCTGCACCGCCATTCAATATGATCATGGCTGATCCTTTATCTCAACACCATATTCCCGCTTTCTCCCCATACCCCTTGATGCCTTTTGTGTCTAGAAATCTATCTGTCTCCCTCTTAAATATATTCAGTGACTTGGCCTCCACAGCCTTCTGTGGTAGAGAATTCCACAGGTTCACCATCCTCTGAGTGAAAACATTTCTCCTCATCTCAGTCCTAAATTTCCTACCCCGTATCCTGAGACTGTGACCCCTTGTTCTAGACTTCCCAGCCAGGGGAACATCCTCCCCACATCCAGTCTGTCCAACCCAGTCAGAATTTTATACATTTCAATGAGATCCCCTCTCATTCTTCTAAACTCTCGTGAATACAGGCCCAGTCGACCCAATCTCTCCTCATACGGCAGTCCTGCCATCCCAGGAATCAGTCTGGTGAACCTTCGTTGCACTCCCTCTATGGCAAGTATATCCTTCCTTGGGTAAGGAGACCAAAACTGCTCACAATACTCCAGGTGTGGTCTCACCAAGACCCTGTATAACTGGAGTAAGACATCCTTGCTCCTGTACTCAAATCCTCTTGCAATGAAGGCCAACATACCATTTGCCTTCCTAACTGCTTGCTGCACCTGCCTGTTTGCTTTCAATGACAAGTGTACAAGGACACCCAGGTCCCTCTGTACATCCACACTTCCCAAGCCATCACCATTTAAATAATACTTTGTCCTTATGTTTTTCCTACCAGAGTGGATAACTTCACATTTATCCACGTTATACTGCATCTGCCATGTGTTTGCCCACTCACCCAACCTATCTAAATCGCCTTGCAGCATCTTTGCATCCTCCTCACAACTCACAATCCCACCGAGTTTTGTGTCATCAGCAAACTTGGAAATATTACATTTGGTTCAATTGAGGTACAGAAGAGCCCTGTTCTGATTGAATGACGGACCATCTACAAGATGCACTGCAGCAACTCGCCAAGGCTTCTTCAGCTCCCAAACCCGCGACCTCTACCACCTAGAAGGACAAGGGCAGCAGGCGCATGGGAACACCACCACCTCCACGTTCCCCTCCCAGTCACACACCATCCTGACTGGGAAATATATCGGCCGTTCCTTCATCGTCGCTGGGTCACAATCCTGGAACTCCCTCCCTAACAGCACTGTGGGAGCACCTTCACCACACGGACTGCAGCGGTTCAAGAAGGCGGCTCACCACCACCTTCTCAAGGGGCAATTAGGGATGGGCAATAAATGCCGGCCTTGCCAATGACGCACACATCCCCAGAATGAATTTTTAAAAACAGGCTTGTGTGGCTGAATGGGCTCCTCTTTTTCCCATATTGCAAGAATCCTGACACTCTAATCTGCATAGTGTCATACATTCTGCCCTCCGAGCCTGACAAGCTACACAACTGTCTGTAGGGCCAGTAATTAGGCACTCAAACAGTTAGTGTACTGGAGGGATGGGCTTCGATGGGAGAGTTAGGGGACTGGAGGGATGGGCTTCGATGGGAGAGTTAGGGGACTGGAGGGATGGGCTTCGATGGGAGAGTTAGGGGACTGGAGGGATGGGCTTCGATGGGAGGGTTAGGGTACTGGAGGGATGGGCTTTGATGGGAGAGTTAGGGGACTGGAGGGATGGGCTTCGATGGGAGAGTTAGGGTACTGGAGGGATGGGCTTCGATGGGAGAGTTAGGGGACTGGAGGGATGGGCTTCGATGGGAGAGTTAGGGGACGGGAGGGATGGGCTTCGATGGGAGAGTTAGTGTACTGGAGGGATGGGCTTCGATGGGAGAGTTAGGGGACTGGAGGGATGGGCTTCGATGGGAGAGTTAGGGGACTGGAGGGATGGGCTTCGATGGGAGAGTTAGTGTACTGGAGGGATGGGCTTTGATGGGAGAGTTAGGGGACTGGAGGGATGGGCTTTGATGGGAGAGTTAGGGGACTGGAGAGATGGGCTTCGATGGGAGAGATCCTGTGAGCTACTCAAGAAAAGGTCTAAAAACGTTCATGAATCATTGGTGAAATCTCTTGGCTCCACAAAAACCCTGGTGATGTCATGATTGTCTGCGACCCTCCCGGGATCTGCCCATCCCCCACCCTCACGGGACCGCTGGATTTTTGGCCGCTGTAATCGGTGGGCCTTTATAAACAGAGAGTGGGGATAACGTGGGATCTGCTGGACATGGAGTAGCGACAGCAGAGAGCATTGCTGTATTGAAGAATGTTCAATCATTGAGAATATTCAAGGCTGAGATCCATAGAATTGTGGGCTCTCGGGGAATCATGGGTCATGGGGAGCGAGCGGGGAAGTGGAGCTGAGCCCAAGATCGGATCAGCCATGGTCGTACTGACAGGAGGAGCAGGCTCGAGGGGCCGAGTGGTCTACTCCTGCTCCTAATTCTTATGTTCTTAAGGGGAGACTTGATACGTACAGGAGGGAGAAGGGAACAGAGCGGTATGGGGGCAGGGTGGGGAGAGGTAGTTAGCGTGGGAGCTGGCTGGTGTAGGTTATAAAAACAGACACTGAGCAGTTGGGCCGAGAGGCATCCCTCTGTGCTGCACGTTCCGTGTCAATCTGTGCAGCTCGCTGACAGAATGGTGGTGAGAATTGGCCGGGTCACATGGCCTACAGACACACTCATCCTTCCCTCCGTTCACTCTCCCCCTCCCTCCCCTTCTCTCCCCCTCACTCCCTCCATCCGCCCTCCCTCTCCCTCCACCTCCCTCCCCTTCCCTCCCTCTCCCTCCCTCCATCCGCCCTCCCCTTCCCTCTCCGTCCCCCTCCCTCTCCTTCCCTCCCTCTCTCTCCCTCCGTCTGTCCTCCCCTTCCCTCCCCCTCCCTCCCCTTCCCTCCCTCTTCCTCCCTCTGTCTGCCCTTCCCTTCCCTCCCCCTCTCTCCACTTCCCTCCCCCTCCCCCTACCTCACCTTCCCTCCCTCTCTCTCCCTCCATCCGCCGTCCCCTTCTCTGCCCCTCACTCCCTCCGCACTGCCTCTCGTCCCCTCCCTCTCCCTTTCCTTCCCTCCCTCACTCCCCCTTCCCTCCCCCTCACCCCTCCCTCCCTCTGTCTGCCCTCCCCCTCCCCACAACCTCCCTCCCGTCCCCTTCCCTTCCCCCTCATCCCTCCATCTTCCCCTCCGTCCCTCTACACTCCCTCCCACTCCCCACCCCTTCTCTCCCTAACCCCCCGCCTGCCCAAAATCCATACAAACTCAAAATGGACACGGAGCTACTATCCGCCTTTATATCAGCATTATCATAGGCAGTCCCTCGGGATCGAGGGAGACTTGCTTCCACTCTAAAAGTGAGTTCTCAGGTGACTGAACAGTCCAATAAGGGAATTATAGTCCCTGTCACAGGTGGGACAGACAGTGGTTGAGGGAAGGGGAGGGTGGGACTGGTTTGCCGCACGCTCCTTCCGCTGCCTGCGCTTGGTTTCTGCACGCTCTCGGTGATGAGACTCGAGGTACTCAGTGCCCTCCCGGATGCACTTCCTCCACTTAGGGCGGTCTTTGGCCAGGGACTCCCAGGTGTCAGTGGGGATGTTGCACTTTATCAGGGAGGCTTTGAGGGTGTCCTTGTAACTTTTCCGCTGCCCACCTGGTGCTCACTTGCCGTGTAGGAGTTCCGAGTAGAGCGCTTGTTTTGGGAGTCTCGTGTCCGTCATGCGAACATTGTGGCCCGCCCAAGGGAGCTGGTCGAGTGTGGTTAGTGCTTCGATGCTGGGGATGTTGGCCTGATCGAGGACGCTAACGTTGGTGCGTCTGTCCTCCCAGGGGATTTGTAGGATCTTGCGGAGACATCGTTGGTGGTATTTCTCCAGCGACTTGAGGTGTCTGCTGTAGATAGTTTACAATGTCGAGAGCGATGGGCTGGTCTGCAATTTGTGCTGTTGCAGTGCATATATCCAGATGCACAGATTTCTCGGATAAATGTCTTATTTGCGAGGTCAAGTGGCTGATGGTCAGTTTATTGGAAGCTGGTTAAGTCGGATGATGCTAAGCAGCTTTTGATGAGATGCCAGGGGATTTACTGAGGCAGCGGGTGTGAAACTCACTGTGTCTGTTCTCTCAGAATAAATCAGCCAATTTGTTGCCTTAAAGCCTCTAAACCGCAGCAGGAGAAAGTGGCACCCTGCCTGGCTGAGCATATTGCAGCGTGTACCCAGAGCAGGACTGAGAGACATCGCGGCAATGGCTCATTTTCACCCACAGGAGGAACACAGCCAGGAACATGGCCCGGATACTCTGCATCCACTTATCCCAGTGACGAGGCGCTGATCTAAGAAACCATCCATCAGCTGTTCCGCACGCGTCACGTGCAAGAACCTCGGTGGCTTTCCGAGTCTATCTGTTTACGAGAGACAAGAGCGGCAACAAAACCCTGTCCAGGAACACGGAGCTGGTGGTAATTCCAGCCCCGCATTCAGCAATAGTGTGAGAGCCCGGGCAGGCCAGAGAGGGCAGGCCAGAGAGGACAGGCTGGAGAGAGAAGGCCAGAGAGAGCAGGCCAGAGAGAGAAGGCCAGAGAGGGCAGGCCAGAGAGAGAAGGCCAGAGAGCTAGGCCGGAGAGGACAGGCTGGAGAGAGAAGGCCAGAGAGGGCAGGCCAAAGAGAGAAGGCCAGAGAGAGAAGGCCAGAGAGAGAAGGCCAGAGAGGACAGGCTGGAGAGAGAAGGCCAGAGAGGGCAGGCCAGAGAGAGAAGGCCAGAGAGCCAGGCCGGAGAGGACAGGCTGGAGAGAGAAGGCCAGAGAGAGAAGGCCAGAGAGAGAAGCCAAGTCAGAGAAGGCCAGAGAGGACAGGCTGGAGAGAGAAGGCCAGAGAGGGCAGGCCAGAGAGAGAAGGCCAGAGAGAGAAGGCCAGAGAGAGAAGGCCAGAGAGGACAGGCTGGAGAGAGAAGGCCAGAGAGCCAGGCCCGAGAGGACAGGCTGGAGAGAGAAGGCCAGAGAGCCAGGCCGGAGAGGACAGAGAGGGCAGGCCAGAGAGAGAAGGCCAGAGAGGACAGGCCGGAGAGAGAAGGCCAGAGAGGACAGGCCGGAGAGAGAAGGCCAGAGAGCCAAGCCGGAGAGGACAGGCCGGAGAGGACAGGCCAGAGAGGACAGGCCGGAGAGAGAAGGCCAGAGAGCCAGGCCGAAGAGGACAGGCTGGAGAGACCATGAAAGGCTCTGAGATCAGATAACACTGAGCGATGTGTATTCATGCTATAGATCATCACAGAATCACAGAATGATAAAACAAAGACTTGCATTTATATCGCGCCTTTCACAAATACAGGACGTCTCAAAGCGCTTTACAGCCAATTTTGTGCTTTTGGAATGTAGTCACTGTTGCATTGTGGGAAACATGGCAGCCAACTTGCGCACAGCAAGCTCCCACAAACAGCAATGTGATAATGACCCAGATAATCTGATTTTTGTTATGTTGATTGAGGGACATATATTGGCCCCAGGACACCGGGGAGAACTCCCCTGCTCTTCTTTAAAATAGTGTCATGGGATCTTTTACGTCCACCTGAGAGAGTAGATGGGGCCTTGGTTTAACACCTCCGAAGGACGGCCCCTCTGATAGTGCAGCACTCCCTCAGTACTGCCCCTCCGACAGTGCGGCACTCCCTCAGTACTGCCCCGTCCAACAGTGCGGCACTCCCTCAGTACTGCCCCTCCGACAGTGCGGCACTCTCTCAGTACTGCCCTGTCCAACAGTGCGGCGCTCCCTCAGTACTGCCCCTCCGACAGTGCGGAGCTCCCTCAGTACTGCCCCTCCGACAGTGCGGCACTCCCTCAGTACTGCCCCGTCCAACAGTGCGGCACTCCCTCAGTACTGCCCCTCCGAGTGTCAGCCTGGATTTATGTGCTCAGGGCCCTGGAATGGGACTTGAACCCATAACCTTCTGACTCAGAGGCGAGAGAGAGTGCTGCCCACTTATCCACAGCTGACACCAGTACTGCACAGGAGGAGGCCATTTGGCCCATCGAGCCTGTGCCGGCTCTGTGACAGAGCGATCCAATCAGTCCCACTCCCCACGCTCTCTCCCCACAGCCCTGGTAATTTCTCCCCTTCCAGTATTTACCCAATTCCCGGTTTGAAAGTCACTATTGAATCTGCTCCCACCGCCCTTTCAGGCAGCGCGTTCCCGATCACAACAACTCGCTGCGTAAACACATTCTCCTCATCTCCCCCTCGGGTTCTTTTGCCAATCGCCTTCAATCTGTGTCCCTCTGGTTACCGAGCCTCCTGCCCCTGGGAACAGTGTCTCTCTGTCCACTCGATCAGAACCCCTTATGGTTGCGGATGAAGGCAGTCCCAATTTTTTCTTTCCAAATGGTGTTTTATTCACTGTCTAGCTAAGCAGTCAGTTTAAGAGAAACAATAAGAATTTAAAGGAGTGGGACTATCTGACTTCATTCCTCACCCCCGCGCCTCCCATAAACCATTCTGTGGGACACACTGGGCAGGGTTGGACAGTGAATAATGGGGACAAATCTAATGAAAATTAACCTGATAGCATTCAATAACTGCTTACTGCCCCACTGTAGGTACTATATCGGGCTGCTTGCACTAGATATAAGGGTGTATAAAGATGGACAGGTCGGTCAGGGTGAAGAGGTTTGAATGATGTGGAGACTGCGGCTCACTCAATGGTCTTCCCAGAATTCAGACCCGACTGTTGGAACATTGCCGCGAATGATGGGCCATTTACTCCAGGCGGGATTTTCGGCCTTGATGTTTCCGTGGCAATAATGGTGGCGGGGCGGGAAAGTTAGCGCCCGGGAACAGTTTGCGCCTCAGTCAGTAACATTGGGCAGCGGGGCCCTGGGTCAGGGGGCGCTGCTCTAAGGAAGGCGTTGTACACCACTCGTGGGGCGTTAGGATGGGAAACTCCCGAGCTAAAGACCGGGCCCTGAGCGCTCCCAGAGACGCCTGGGGAGCAAAAAAATACTAAACCCCGACCCCCCCACCACCTGTTGTGTCTTTAGATGCTCTGATAATGACTCCACGAGGCAATGTGTTGTACTTGAACTGTAGTGACCTTAGTCATTTATTGATAACTTCAGAGTGAGAATCACACCTGGTGGCCTGCCTTTTATACTCGGCCTGGCACACCTGTACAGGTAACCTACAGGTCTCCCACTGCAGTGCCCTCTGGTGGCACACCTTGTGATAGAACAAACAGTAACCATGTAGGATACATGACATCACTCCCCCCCACAAAAACATTCCCCAAACATGGCCCACATCACAAATCGTAAAACAAATTAAAAGCCAGAAGAATCGCCCTCACCTCAGGAGCCCATCCCTCACCTCTCCGCTGTCGGGATGGTGGGACCGCCCTGATTTCCCGGGCGGTCACTGCGGGGTGTGTTTGGGCAGGAGCTCAAACCCGCGCCGGTGTCGCGACCAGGGGGCGTTGTACACCGGGCGCAGCTCCTCCCCGCGGTGCTGCTCCACACTGCCGCTAAACCCGACCCCGGGGATTACCGCGGGGCGCTGGAGGCTGGCCGCCCGCCCAGAACACCTCACCCCCGCCATTGACGCCGCTCCGGGGCGAGAAACGGAGCGCAGAGGAGCTGAAAATCCATCCTTTGCAAATGACACCCGATTGACCACAACGGCCCCTTCACTGAGAATTCGGCTGGTGCTCCGGAAGTGGATGAATCCACATTGGCACAAAGATAATACAGAGCAGGAGAAATGGACCAAAACCACAGCTCACTGAGAGAGGATCGGACTGAATTGTATAATGAAGTTACATTGCAGGATGTGGCAGGACCGAGCTGGGAACTATCATAGAAATCAGAGACATTTACAGCACGGAAGGAGGCCATTCGGCCCATCGTGTCCGCGCCGGCCAACCAAGAGCTACCCAGCCAAATCCCACGTTCCCGCTCTGGGTCCGTAGCCCTGTAGGTTACGGCACTTCAGGTGCATAGCCAAGTACTGTTTAAATGTGGTGAGGGTTTCTGCCTCTACCACCCTTTCAGGCCGTGAGTTCCAGACCCCCACCACCCTCTGGGTGAAGACATTTCCCCTCAAATCCCCTCTAAACCTCCCTCCAATTACTTTAAATCTATGTCCTCTGGTTGTTGACCTCTCTGCCAAGGGAAACGGGTCTTTCCTATCCACTCTATCCAGCCACCTCATAATTTTATGTACATCAATCATGTCTCTCTCAGCCTCCTCTGTTCCAAAGTAATCAACACCAGCCTATCCAATCTTTCCTCATCGCTAAAATTCTCCAGTCCAGGCAACATCCTGGTAAATCTCCTCTGCAACCTCTCCAGTGCGATCACATCCTTCCTGTAATGTGGTGACCAGAACTGCACGCAGTACTCCAGCTGTGGCCTAACCAGTGTTTTATACAGTTCAAGCATAACCTCCCTGCTCTTGTATTCTATGTCTTGGATAATAAAGGCAAGTATTCCGTATGCCTTCTTAACCACCTTATCCACCTGGCCTGCTACCTTCAGGGATCTGTGGACATGCACTCCAATGGTCCTTTGTTCCTCTACATTTCTCAGTATCCTAGAAACATAGAAACAGAGAAACATAGAAATTGTGTGCAGGAGCAGACTATTCGGCCCTTCGAGCCTGCACCACCATTCAATAAGATCATGACTGATCATTCACCTCAGTACCCCTTTCCTGCTTTCTCTCCATACCCCTTGATCCCTTTAGCCGTAAGGGCCATATCTAACTCCTTTTTGAATATATCTAACGAACTGGCTTCAACAACTTTCTGCGGCAGGGAATTCCACAGGTTAACGACTCTCTGAGTGAAAAAGTTTCTCCTCATCTCGGTCCTAAATGGCTTACCCCTTATCCTTAGACTGTGACTCCTGGTTCTGGAACTCCCCAGCAACGGAAACATTCTTCCTGCCTCTAACCTGTCCAATCCCGTCAGAATTTTATATGTATCTATGAGATCCCCTCTCATTCTTCTAAACTCCAATGAATACAGGCCCAGTTGATCCAGTCTCTCCTCATATGACAGTCCTGCCATCCCAGGAATCAGTCTGGTGAACCTTCGCTGCACTCCCTCAATAGCAAGAACGTCCTTCCTCAGATTAGGAGACCAAAACTGAACACAATATTCCAGGTGAGGTCTCACTAAGGCCCTATACAACTGCAGTAAGACCTCCCTGCTCCTATACTCAAATCCCCTAGCTATGAAGGCCAACATACCATTTGCCTTCTTCACCGCCTGCTGTACCTGCATGCCAAACTTCAATGACTGATGTACCGTGACACCCAGGTCTCGTTGCACCTCCCCTTTTCCTAATCTGTCACCATTCAGATAATAGTCTGTCTTCCTGTTTTTGCCACCAAAGTGGATAACCTCACATTTATCCACATTATACTGCATCTGCCATGCATTTGCCCACTCACCTAACCTGTCCAAGTCACCCTGCAGCCTCTTAGTGTCCTCCTCACAGCTCACACCGCCACCCAGCTTAGTGTCATCTGAAAACTTGGAGATATTACACTCAATTCCTTCGTCTAAATCATTGATGTATATTGTAAATAACTGGGGTCCCAGCACTGAGCCCTGCGGCACCCCACTAGTCACTGGCTGCCATTCTGAAAAGGACCCGTTTATTCCGACTCTCTGCTTCCTGTCTGCCAACCAGTTCTCTATCCACGTCAGTACATTACCACCAGTACCATGACCCCAGGCAGTGACCCCGGGCAAAGAACCCGGGCGATAACCCCGAGACGGTGACCCCCCCCAGCCGGTGAACCCGGGCAGTAACCCCGGGTGATGATCCCGAGCTGGTGACCCTGGGCCGTGACCCCAGGTGTTGACCCTGGGCGATGACCTGTCGCTGCCGGTTTGGTGGACAATAGATTGATTATCGGTGAGCTGATTTATTTTGGGCTGTAGAGGTGTTTATACAGATACCGTTCTGTTATATGCCCTTTGCTGAACTAGGCCACTTGAAATGAGATTTATAAATGTGGAGAAATCTGATGCTAAATAAACAAATCGTTATTTAAGCCAATCTATTTATTAGTGCGGTTAAACGTACTGAGCCTGAGGCACAAGGCCCTTCTCCCTGGCGAGTGACCACAATCTGCTTCACCAGAGGCAGCGGGTCACGGGGGAGCTACGTGAGATTGAGCCTCTCGCGTTCCGACTCTGCTCAGGATTGACAAATCCATTCTGTGGCACGTTATCAAATGCCTTTTGAAAGCCCATATCCACTATATCAACCACACTGCTCTCATCACCCTCTCCATTACTTCATCAACAAATTCAATCAAGTTACTCAAATACGATTTGTCTTTTACAAATCTGTGCTGACTTTCATTTATTAACTCGTGCTCTTCTAAGTCACAATTAATTTCCTCCCGGATTAATGTCTCTGGGGCCGAAATTGCCCCTTTCTTTAAGGCCCGATTAACCCCACAACTCGGCGGCCGCACTGCGGGGTGGAGTGACCGCCAATGTTTGGTGGAATGGCCGCTGCTCGCCCGATTAACCCCACAACTCGGCGGCCGCACTGCGGGGTGGAGTGACCGCCAATGTTTGGTGGAATGGCCGCCGATCGCCCGATTGCCATCCCGAGGTTTCCCGGTGGTGCCCCGCTCCGCTGCTGCCGATCTGCGGTAATCGCGTCATCACCGTGCGCACCGCCAATCTACCCCCCGGCGCTGACATTCCCCTCGGAAAACCTTCGGCCCGCCCGGCAGTGCCAAAACAAGCTTTTCCCCGGTGATCCAGTGAGGCTGCGGCCTTCTGCAACAACAGGGCGGCGTCCCTTAAAGGGGCGGGCGCACTGACGCTGCCGCCATGTTTTTTTTTGGCGGACGACTGCCGTGTCAGTCCGACAATTATACCCCCGGGTTCGGCCGGGCCGCCAGCAGGCAGCCTGGCACACACCCCCTCCCTCTTGGGTGCCAGGCCCCCGGCCCGGCCGAAACCCTCCCTGGTGACCCAGTGGGCCGAAGTTTTGAAATCACGGAGGCTCTCCCTGTCATGTAAACGACCTGCCAAGGGTCAACCAGATAGAGCTAAGCCCAGAGTACAGTCAGTGCAGAGGCAATTTGCACTAAAGGCTTGGGGGAGAGTGATGTCATGTACCCTACATGGTTACAGCTTGTACTATCACAAGGTGTGCCACCAGAGGGCACCTCAGTGGGAGACCTGTAGGTTACCTGTACAGGTGTGCCGGGCCTGGTATAAAAGGCAGGCCACCAGGTGTGATCCTCACCCTGGAGTTAACAAATAAAGGACTAAGGTCACTACAGTTCAAGTACAACACATTGCCTCGTGGAGTCATTATCAAAGCATCCTTGAAGTGAAGGAGAGAGCTGTGATGGTGTCATTGCTGTGGACACTCCGTACTGCCCCCAGCTTAAGCCCCTCATGTGTAGTCACCGTCCCATTTACACCGACATCCCAATCAATTCAAAAAACACAAAGCGGAATGGAGTGCGAGTGACAACCTGAACCGCAGCTATGGTGAAAACATCGCTTCAGGCCGGGGTCAATTTCTACCCCGAAAGGTTTCCCCAACAACTCTGCAATTTCCACCCGTACTTCCCTCAGGAACCTGGGATGTATCCCATCCGGACCCGATGTCTTTATCTATTTTTATCCTATCCAGCATCGCTGCCTCCTCCTTTACTGCTACATCGGCAGTGTTGTGTCTTTACACCCGACTGGAAATCAACATGAGGCACATTCTGGAGACAAGATCACTCTGTGACCTGAGCCTTTATTCCCAGGACCAAGAAGTGATGACCCTGCGTGGGACCTCCCTTTATATACCTGGATGACCAGGTGAGGAGTGTCTCCCACAAGTTCACCTCCTGTAGTCAAGGTGTACATTTCTTAGGTGTATACGGTGTACAGTGTTGTTATGAAGGTTACGGTTACATGAAGGTTACATACATGACATCACCTCCCCCCCAAAGTCTTTGGGTCAAAGATTGAGTCTCTCAGGCAGTTGACACTCTCTCGTGGAGCGCCGCAGTTGGGGCTCTGGTTGTTGAGCCTTGGTATGTGTCTCTGTCACCTGTCCCTGTGCATGCTGCTGAATGTTCTTGTTGCTCGTTCACTGGCGGTGGTGTGGGCACCATCTCATGGTCTTCCTCGGGTTCCTCAGTGTCCATGCTGAACCTTTTTTTTACTTGGTCCAGATGCTTGCGGCATATCTGCCCATTGTTGAGTCTGACCACTATGACCCTATTCCCCTCTTTACCAATTACAGTTCCCTTGAGCCACTTGGGCCCCAAAGCGTGATTAAGAACAAATACAGGGTCATCGATTTCTGTCCATCTCCCCTTTGAGTTATGATCATGGCACTCATTTTGGGACTGGCGCTTGCCCTCAACAATGTCTGACAGGACTGGGTGAATGAGGGACAGCCGAGTTTTTAGTGGCGTTTCATGAGTAGCTCTGCGGGCAAGACCCCCGTGAGCGAATGTGGGCGGGACCTGTAGGCCAGCAGGAGGTGCGATAGGCGGCATTGAAGGGAGGGTCCTTGAATCCGGAGCATGCCCTGTTTTATGATTTGGACCGCACGTTCAGCCTGGCCATTGGAAGCCGGCTTGAACGGTGCTGTCCTACATAGAAACATAGAAAACATAGAAAATAGGTGCAGGAGCAGGCCATTCAGCCCTTCTAGCCTGCACCGCCATTCAATGAGTTCATGGCTGAACATGCAACTTCAGTACCCCCTTCCTGCTTTCTCACCATACCCCTTGATCTCCCGAGTAGTAAGGACCTCATCTAACTCCTTTTTGAATATATTTAGTGAATTGGCCTCAACAACTTTCTGTGGTAGAGAATTCCGCAGATTCACCATTCTCTGGGTCCTGACATGTTTGATCCCGGAATTCATAGCTAGTGAAGCATGAGCCATTATCGCTAACCAGGATGTCCGGCAAGCCGTGGGTCGCAAAGACCGCACGCAGACTCTCCACAGTGGTGGATGTCGTGCACGAATTCAATATGATGCACTCGATCCATTTCGAGTACGCATCAACAACAATGAGGAACATTTTCCCCATGAATGGGCCCGTGTAGTCTATGTGAATACGTGACCATGGTCTGGTGGGCCAGGGCCACGGGCTGAGTGGGGCCTCCCTGGGGGCATTACCCAGCTGGGAACACATCGTGCACCTGCGAACCCAGTGTTCCAGGTCTGAGTCAATTCCCGGCCACCACACATGTGACCGGGCAATGGCCTTCATTAGCACGATGCCTGGGTGCTCGCTGTGGAGTTCCCTAATGAATGCTTTCCTTCCCTTCTGGGGCATGACTACCAGGCTGCCCCATAGTAGGCAGTCGGCTTGGATGGAGAGCTCATCCATCTGTCTGTGAAACGGTCTGACCTCTTCAGGGCATGCTCCGTGTGTGGGCGCCCAATCCCCAGTCAGGACACATTTCTTAATCAAGGTTAGGAGGGGATCACTGTTGGTCCAGGTTTTGATCTGGCGGGCTGTGATGGGGGAGCCTGCACTGTCGAAAGCATCGACAGCCATGACCATCTCAGCGCTTTGCTCCGTTGCCCCCTCAGTGGTGGCCAGTGGAAGCCTGCTGAGCGCGTCAGCGCAATTTTCGGTGCCTGGCCGATGCCGTATGGTGTAGTCATAAGCAGCGAGCATGAGAGCCCATCGCTGTATGCGAGCTAATGCATTGGCATTGACAGCCTTGCTGTCTGACAGCAGGAATGTTAACGGCTTGTGGTCTATTCCTAACTCGAACCTTCTGCCAAAAAGGTACTGGTGCATCTTTTTCACCCCGTAGACACATGTGAGTGCTTCCTTTTCAACCATCCCATATCCCCTTTCTGCTTGGGAGAGCGACCTGGAGGCATAAGCCACAGGTTGGAGTTGGCCCTCAGCGTTACTCTGCTGCAACACATTCCCAACCCCATAGGATGATGCATCACATGTTAAAACCAATTTCTTACAGGGGTTGTACAGAGTCAACAGGTTATTAGAACAAAGCAAGTTCTGCGCCCGATTGAAAGCCCGTTCCTGACAGTCCCCCCAAAACCAATCACAGTCCTTACGCAGGAACACGTGTAACGGCTCCAACAATGTGCTTAAGTTCGGCAGAAAGTTCCCGGAATAGTTCAATAGTCCCAGAAATGAACGCAACTCCGATGTGTTGCCGGGCCTGGGCGCGCGACGGATCGCCTCCGTTTTGGATTCGGTGGGCCGGATCCCGTCTGCGGCAACCCTCCTGCCCAAAAACTTGACCTCTGGGGCCAAAAACACACACTTGGACTTCTTTAGTCGCAGGCGTACCCGGTCCAGTCGGCATAGGACCTCCTCCAGGTTGTGGAGGTGTTCCTCGGTGTCTTGACCTGTTATAAGGATGTTGTCCTGAAATACGATTGTTCCAGGGATGGATTTGAGCAGGCTTTCCATGTTCCTTTGAAAGATAGCGGCTGCTGATTGAATGCCAAACGGACACCTGTTGTAGACAAACAGCCCCTTGTGCGTGGTGATGGTGGTCAGTAGCTTGGATACTTCAGCCAGTTCCTGGGTCAGGTAGGCCGAAGTGAGGTCCAACTTGGTGAACAGCTTGCCGCCTGCCAGCGTGGCAAAACAATCCTCCGCTCTCGGAAGCGGGTATTGGTCTTGTAGTGACACTCGGTTGATGGTGGCCTTGTAGTCGCCACAGATCCTGACGGAGCCATCTGTTTTTAGGGCAGGGACGATGAGGCTTGCCCAGTCGCTGAATTCAACGGGCGAAATTCTGCCCTCTCTTAGCAACCTGTCCAACTCACTCTCAATTTTCTCCCGCATCACATATGGCACAGCTCTGGCTTTATGGTGACCTGGTGTGGTGTCAGGGGTGATGCCTATCCTTACTTTGGTACCTTTGAAAGTCCCGACACCAGGTTGAAATAGTGATTCAAATTTCTGTAGGACCTGTGAGCATGAGCTTCGCTCCACAGATGAAATGGCATGCACATTCTCCCATTTCCAGTTCATCTCGGCTAGCCAGCTCCCCCCCAATAGCGTGGGACCATTTCCCGGGACCTGGACTCAGTGTATGAATAGGTTTAATGGCCTCACACGAGTGGTCAAGGTCAATGAATTCATCTTCAAATGCCATATCCCACCATCTGCACCACTCGCCTCACACAATGCTTAATGCACCATACCCCTATCACTCACCTACCAACAATCTCTACCAAACACGACTCACACCTCACATTCATAGCTTCACCTCACCTGCACTCATTACCACCAACATTGCAATGCCTCGCACTGGGATGATCTCTTTGGTGTACGTCCGTAATTGCGATTCAATGCGTTCTAGTTTGGGTCTGCTAGCTCTGAGTGGCCATAGTTTCTCGAATTGTTGGGCACTCATAAGTGACTGGCTGGCTCCTGTGTCCAGCTCCATGTGTAGCGGGATGCCGTTTAATAGGACTTTCATCATCATAGCTGGCGTCTTTGTGTATGAGCTGTGGATGTTTGCCACCTGAACCCGCTGAACTTCAGCGTCCATTGCTGTGTCCCAAGCATAATCCTGCCCTCTTGTGGTTCATCCGCTTCGTAAACCAGCCTCGCTGCAGGCTTCCTGCACATTCTGGCTAAATGTCCACTGAAGTTACAATTTCTGCAGATAAATTGTTGAAACCTGCAGGTTTTCGCAGCATGTCTGCCCCCGCACCTCCAGCATGAGCTGAGATTGTTGTGAACAAAAGGGCTGTTACCAGACATTCCTCTCTGATTGTCTCTTTGATTATTCTTGAGCACTCAGTTAGTGGCTGTCAATGGCCCCATCCTGGGACGTAATGTCCCTTGTGATGGTGTAAATGTCCATTCAACCTGCCATTGTCTGTGTTGCGGGCCCACCCTCGAATCTGTTAGAAACATAGAAAATAGGTGCAGGAGCAGGCCATTCAGCCCTTCTAGCCTGCACCACCATTCAATGAGTTCATGGCTGAACATGCAACTTCAATACCCCCTTCCTGCTTTCTCACCATACCCCTTGATTCCCCTAGTAGTAAGGACTTCATCTAACTCCATTTTGAATATATTTAGTGAATTGGCCTCAACAACTTTCTGTGGTAGAGAATTCCACAGGTTCACCACTCTCTGGATGTAAATTTAAATTCCCCAGCTGCCATGGCAGGATTTGAACTCATGTCTCCGAATCATTAGTCCACGTCTCTGGATTACTAACCCAGTAACATAACCACTATGCTACCGTCACTGCCTGGTTGGTGTTAAATTGCCCTTGCCTGCCTGCGGGGTTCTGAGTCACGTTTACAATGTTAACTCCCTGCTCCATTGCCACGTTGGGAGCAGAGTTGCTCGCGTATATGATCTTGGTTTCCTCCTCCCCCGCCATGAAGGTCTGAGCCATCAACGCAGCTGCTTCCAAGGTCAAATCCTTGGTCTCAATTAGCTTCCTAAAAATCCCAGCATGTCCAATGTCCTCAATGAAGAAATCCCATAACATCTCCCCCCTGCAGGTGTCTGTGAACTTACAGAGGCTGGCCAAGCGCCGAAAATCCGCAACAGTGTCCTCTATGCTCTGTCCTTCCCAACGTCGGTGCATATAGATTCGGTGTCTGGCCATGTGTATACTGCTCGCCAGTTTGAGGTGCTCACTGATCAGTTTGCTGAGCTCTTCAAAGGTTTTGTCCGCCGGCTTCTCGAGTGCGAAATCATCCCAGTCCTCACCAACACAGTCCCATTCCTCTGTGCTACCGGTGGCCATTCTCGTGAGTCGTTGATTCCCGTTTCTCGTCGTCAAATGTTGTGTCCTTACACACTGCTGTAAATCAACACGAGGCACATACTGGAGACAAAGTCACTCTGTGACCTGAACCTTTATTCACAGGACCAAGAAGTGATGACCCTGTGTGGGACCTCCCTTTATATACCTGGGTGACCAGGTAAGGAGTGTCTCCCACAACTTCACCCCCTGTGGACAAGGTGTACATTTCTTAGGTGTGTACATTTCTTAGGTGTATACATCTGCAGTGTCGTTACATGAAGGTTATATACATGACAGGCAGCATCCTCTTCTCCAGTGAAGACAGAAGTAAAATACTCATTCAATACCTCAGTAATCCCCTCTGCCGCCACAAGATAAACGTCTGTGAATAAATACGCCTGAAAGAGATCATGAAATGTGGCATTTCACTGTCAATATCGTGACTGCTCAATATGTAATAATCAGTATAAATCAAGAAATAATGGAGGCTTGTAAAAAAGGAATGGCAATAACCATGGGCGATTTTAACCTTCATATACATTGGACAAAGCAAATTGGCCAGGGTAGCCTTGAGGAAGAGTTCATAGAGTGTATCCGGGATAGTTTCCTTGAACAGTACGTTGCGGAACCAACCAGGGAGCAGGCTATCTTAGATCTGGTACTATGTAATGGGACAGGATTAATAAATAATCTCCTAGTAAAGGATCCTCTAGGAAAGAGTGATCATAACACGGTTGAATTTCAAATTCAGTTGGAGGGTGAGAAAGTTGGATCTCAAACCAGGGCCCGAAGCTTAAATAAAGGAGACTACAAAGGTATGAGGGCAGAGTTGGCTAAAGTGGACTGAGAAAATAGATTAAAGTGTGGGATGGTTGATGAGCAGTGGCAGACATTTAAGGAGATATTTCATAACTCGCAACAAAAATATATCCCAATGAGAAGGAAAAACTGTAAGAGAAGGGATAACCATCCGTGGCTAACTAAGGAAATAAGGGATGGTATCAAATTGAAAACAAGGGCATACAATGTGGCCAAGACTAGTGGGAGGCCGGAGGATTGGGAAACTTTTAAAAGCCAAACTAAAACACGACTAAAAAAATAATAGAGAGTGAAGATAGATTATGAAAGTAAACTAGCACGAAATATAAAAACAGATAGTAAGAGTTTCTACCGGTACATAAAAAGGAAAAGAGTGGCTAAAGTAAATGTTGGTCCCCTGGAGGATGAGACTGGGGAATTAATAATGGGGAACAGGGAAATGTAGAGACTTTGAACAAATATTTTGTATCGGTCTTCACGGTAGAAGACACTAAAAACATCCCAATAGTGGATAATCAGGGGGCTATAGGGAGGGAGGAACTTAATACAATCACTATCACTAATGAAGTAGTACTCGATAAAATAACGGGACTAAAGGCGGACAAGTCCCCTGGACCTGATAGCTTGCATCCTGGGATCTTAAAAAGAGTGCTGCAGAGATAGTGGATGCATTGGTTGTAATCTACCAAAATTTCCTGGATTCTGGGAAGGTCCCAGCGGATTGGAAAACTGCAAATGTAACGCCCCTATTTAAAAAAGGAGGCAGACAAAAAGCAGGAAACTATAGACCAGTTAGCCTAACATCTGTGGTTGGGAAAATGCTGGAGTCCATTATTAAGGAAGCAGTAGCAGGACATTTGGAAAAGCATCATTCAATCAAGCAGAGTCAGCATGGTTTTATGAAAGAGAAATTTGCTGGAGTTGTTTGAGGATGTAATGAGCAGGGTGGATAAAGGGGAACCAGTGGATGTGGTGTATTTGGATTTCCAAAAGATATTTGACAAGTGCCACATAAAAGGTTACTGCACAAGATAAAAGTTCACGGGGTTGGGGGCAATATATCAGCATGGATAAAGGATTGGCTAACGAACAGTCAACAGAGAGTCGGGATAAATGGGTCATTTTCCGGTTGGCAAAATGTAACTAGTGGGGTGCCGCAGGGATCAGTGCTGGGACCTCAAATATTTACAATCTATATTAACGACTTGGATGAAGGGACCGAGTGTAATGTAGCCAAGTTTGCTGATGATACAAAGATGGGAGGAAAAGCAATGTGTGAGGAGGACACAAAGAATCTGCAAAGGGATATAGACAGGCTAAGTGAGTGGGAAAAATCTGGCAGGTGGATTATAATGTGGGAAAATGTGAGGTTATCCAGTTTTACAGAAATAATAGAAAAGCAAATTATAATTTAAATGGAGAAAAATTGCAAAGTGCTGCAGTACAGAGGGACCTGGGGGTCCTTGTGCATGAAACACAAAACGTTAGTATGCAGGTACAGCAAGTGATCAGGAAGGTAAATGGAATGTTAGCCTTTATTGCAAGGGGGATAGAGTATAAAAGCAGAGAAGTCCTGCTACAACTGTACAGGGTATTGGTGAGGCCACACCTGGAGTACTGTGTGCAGTTTTGGTCTTTGTACTTAAAGAAGGAGATACTTGCATTGGAGGCTGTTCAGAGAAGGTTCACTAGGTTGTTCCAGAGATGAGGAGGTTGACTTATGAGGAAAGGTTGAGTAGGTTGGGCTTCTACTCATTGAAGTTCAGAAGAATGAGAGGTGATCTTATCGAAAGATATAAGATAATGAGGGGGCTCGACAAGGTGGATGCAGAGAGGATGTTTCCACTGATGGGGGAGACTAGAACTAGGGGACATAGTCTCAGAATAAGGGGCCACCCATTTAAAACTGAGATGAGGAGGAATTTCTTCTCTCAGAGGGTTGTAAATCTGTGGAATTCTCTGCCCCAGAGAGCTGTGGAATCTGGATCATTGAATATATTTAAGGCGGAGATAGACAGGGAAGTGGAGCTGAGCCCATGATCAGATCAGCCATGATCATATTGAAAGGCGGAGCAGGCTCGAGGGGCCCAATGGCCTACTCCTGCTCCTATTTCTTATGTTCTTATCTTTCCAGCTCCTTTTAATACCCCTGGTGCTAGAGGAAATATATAGCACGTCATTACTGAGCGAGGTTAACTGTTCTTCAATCACAACTGGAACACATAGATGTCGGGGAGTTTGAAAAGCTGGCTTTGAATTTAAAACTCAAAGGTTAGAGCTCTGACTTTGTTTTGCTGGCAGCAGTGAGTATCACTCTGGAGAATTCATCAGCCTGCTGTGAGAATGAGCTGTCAGCTGGACAGAGAATGGGAGCTGCCGTCTCTCTGGTATTCCTCGTCACGTAGCCGCATAATGTTGCTGCTCAGCTTGCGATTGTGAAGAGATTGAGTGATGACAGGATTAGGCTTGCATACGCCTGTCCTTCACACGTCAGATACGGTGCCGAGCTCCCAGGGGCGTGGGCCAATCTGAGCTCAGCACTCTGGTGATTACTTGCTGGTGTGTCAGTGCGAAGTTTTCACTTTCCGTCTTGTAGCCTGGCAGAGAGAGAGAGAGAGAGAGAGAGAGAGAGACTGCAGAGCCGCAGCCAGGAATGTCGCTCCAGATCTTGACCGACATTGAGAGAACAATAACTCTTTGTCCGTAACGTCAGAGACAGATTGTGGTGAATGGAAGCCAGGGCTTATTCTGGCATCCGGGGCAATGCCGGACTGGGACATGAATCAGAACCTCTTCAGCACGCGACGATTAAAGTGCCAGCTTCACTCGAGAGGCGATGGGGTGATCCAGATCTGGGCCCGATTATTGGGGCCTCCGCGGACAGCTCGCCCCGTGAGGGAATCGAGTGCAGGCCACTTACCACTCCAGCAGCCGCGGACCAGCAGTACTGAGGGGTGTGGGGGTGGGGGGCACCTGCCTGTCAGGCCGGAGGGGCCTTTGCCGGATGCTGACTGGGGAGGCCCAAGGCCCAAAGCCCGACATGGGGCCTTCAACAGCCGCTAGGCACCTTCACACAGACGGCCTTGTGCCTGTTTTAAGTGGGCACCTCGGACATGTAACAAATGTGGCTCACACATTTAGCACTGGGCCCAAAGCCTGCACAAATACAAGCATAGAATTAACGCACAGCCCATAATATCAACTCTCAACCCCTAGTTTAACTCACCACCCACAGTAGCAACTCACATCCTGTATTTTATTTCACACACTCAGGCATTGGAATGAAATTAACCTAATTTCCATGGAAACAATTCACATCGCACAACATTAATTCATATCCTTTTTTATTTATTCATTTCTGGGATGTGGGCGTCGCTGGCAAGGCTGGCATTTATTGCCCATCCCTAATTGCCCCTTGAGAAGGTGGTGGTGAGCCGCCTTCTTGAACTGCTGCAGTCCGTGTGGTGAAGGTGCTCCCACAGTGCTGTTAGGGAGGGAGTTCCAGGATTGTGACCCAGCGACGATGAAGGAACGGCCGATATATTTCCCAGTCGGGATGGTGTGTGACTGGGAGGGGAACGTGGAGGTGGTGGTGTTCCCATGCGCCTGCTGCCCTTGTCCTTCTAGGTGGTAGAGGTCGCGGGTTTGGGAGGTGCTGCCGAAGAAGCCTTGGCGAGTTGCTGCAGTGCATCTTGTAGATGGTGCACACTGCAGCCAGGGGGCGCCGGTGGTGGAGGGAGTGAGTGTTGAAGGTGCACACTGCAGCCAGGGGGCGCCGGTGGTGGAGGGAGTGAGTGTTGGAGGTGCACACTGCAGCCAGGGGGCGCCGGTGGTGGAGGGAGTGAGTGTTGGAGGTGCACACTGCAGCCAGGGGGCGCCGGTGGTGGAGGGAGTGAGTGTTGGAGGTGCACACTGCAGCCAGGGGGCGCCGGTGGTGGAGGGAGTGAGTGTTGGAGGTGCACACTGCAGCCAGGGGGCGCCGGTGGTGGAGGGAGTGAGTGTTGGAGGTGCACACTGCAGCCAGGGGACGCCGGTGGTGGAGGGAGTGAGTGTTGGAGGTGCACACTGCAGCCAGGGGGCGCCGGTGGTGGAGGGAGTGAAGATTTAAACTGATAGCACTAAATCACGTCGAACATCACCAATCCCAGACAGAGACAACCTTACACTGTGGCACAGTTTCTGAGGAATTAATGAGAGGAGGAACATGGAGGGATAAATGAATAACCTGAGCGGGAACATCATACTTTTCCAGTCACTGACAAGAAGATAAAAAAGGCTGAGACCCCTTTAATTGTGAGAATTTACATCCCCCCCAAGGAATAATCAATAGGGTTCCTTCAATATGTTTTTATTTCAATTTTACAGGGCATCTGGCAAATCCGTGTGTCCACCATATGCCGCGATAATCAAACGCACAGCAATATGCCCCAGCATTCATAACTGCTGTGTGCTGACAGCCCTCAAACCTCAAAGGGAGGCTTGCTCAACCCGACCGGGCCGTATTGATTTTTACAAATTGATTTACAAGAAAAATGACCATTAAAACGTGAATAATGGAAGTGTTTTAATTTGTGTTTGTGTGCGGGGCTAAGTGGTGAATTTATATCAGTCTGGAGCAGCAGTGTGGGACCAGGTCGCTGTGTGTTTCACGGTTTCGCTGTTTGTCGCTGTGTGCGTTTGGCTGGGTGTGCTCCCTGGGGCCGTGTCCTCCCCTGCCTGCTACCTGCCCCAGGAGCAGAGTTTGCCAATCGAGTCAGCTCGCATGGGTTTTCACCCGGTTCCGTCAGTAATATCGCCGCAATCTGGCCAGGATTGTCCGAACGAGCGCAGACGATCAGGGGAGTGTCAAACGGGAGTGAGTTACGCCCCAAACCATTCCCATTCCTGCTTTTACCCATCTTTGAAGCTGGTTGGAGATGTAACTGCCGCCCCTGCCAGGAGGGAATTGGGAGATCACATCAGGTTATGTGCAAGGTGCAGTGTGGCACATTCAACATCCAGGGGTATGCAACATTCAGGAAAGATAGAATAAAAGGAAAAGGAGGTGGGGTAGCATTGCTGGTTAAGGAGCAAATTAAGGCAATAGTTCGGAAGGACATTAGCTTGGATGATGTGGAATCTATATGGGTAGAGCTGCAGAATACCAAAGGACAAAAAACGTTAGTGGGAGTTGTGTACAGACCTCCAAACAGTAGTAGTGATGTTGGGGAGGGCATCAAACATGAAATTAGGGGTGCGTGCAATAAAGGTGCAGCAGTTATAATGGGTGACTTTAATATGCACATAGATTGGGTTAACCAAACTGGAAGCAATACGGTAGAGGAGGATTTCCTGGAGTGCATAAGGGATGGTTTTTTAGACCAATATGTCGAGGAACCAACTAGGGGGGAGGCCATCTTAGACTGGGTGTTGTGTAATGAGAGAGGATTAATTAGCAATCTCGTTGTGCGAGGCCCCTTGGGGAAGAGTGACCATAATATGGTGGAATTCTGCATTAGGATGGAGAATGAAACAGTTAATTCAGAGACCATGGTCCAGAACTTAAAGAAGGGTAACTTTGAAGGTATGAGGCGTGAATTGGCTAGGATAGATTGGCGAATGATACTGAAGGGGTTGACTGTGGATGGGCAATGGCAGACATTTAGAGACCGCATGGATAAACTACAACAATTGTACATTCCTGTCTGGCGTAAAAATAAAAAAGGGAAGGTGGCTCAACCGTGGCTATCAAGGGAAATCAGGGATAGCATTAAAGCCAAGGAAGTGGCATACAAATTGGCCAGAAATAGCAGAGAACCCGGGGACTGGGAGAAATTTAGAACTCAGCAGAGGAGGACAAAGGGTTTGATTAGGGCAGGGAAAATGGAGTACAAGAAGAAGCTTGCAGGGAACATTAAGACGGATTGCAAAAGTTTCTATAGATATGTAAAGAGAAAAAGGTTAGTAAAGACAAACGTAGGTCCCCTGCAGTCAGAATCAGGGGAAGTCATAACGGGGAACAAAGAAATAGCGGACCAATTGAACAAGTACTTTGGTTCGGTATTCACTGAGGAGGACACAAACAACCTTCCGGATATAAAAGGGGTCGGAGGGTCTAGTAAGGAGGAGGAACTGAGGGAAATCCTTATTAGTCGGGTAATTGTGTTGGGGAAATTGATGGGATTGAAGGCCGATAAATCCCCAGGGCCTGATGGACTGCATCCCAGAGTACTTAAGGAGGTGGCCTTGGAAATAGTGGATGCATTGACAGTCATTTTCCAACATTCCATTGAGTCTGGATTAGTTCCTATGGAGTGGAGGGTAGCCAATGTAACCCCACTTTTTAAAAAAGGAGGGAGAGAGAGAACAGGGAATTACAGACCGGTCAGCCTGACATCGGTAGTGGGTAAAATGATGGAATCAATTATTAAGGATGTCATCGCAGTGCATTTGGAAAGAGGTAATATGATAGGTCCAAGTCAGCATGGATTTGTGAAAGGGAAATCATGCTTGACAAATCTTCTGGAATTTTTTGAGGATGTTTCCAGTAGAGTGGACAAGGGAGAACCAGTTGATGTGGTATATTTGGACTTTCAGAAGGCTTTCGACAAGGTCCCACACAAGAGATTAATGTGCAAAGTTAAAGCACATGGGATTGGGGGTAGTGTGCTGACATGGATTGAGAACTGGTTGTCAGACAGGAAGCAAAGAGTAGGAGTAAATGGGGACTTTTCAGAATGGCAGGCAGTGACTAGTGGGGTACCGCAAGGTTCTGTGCTGGGGCCCCAGCTGTTTACACTGTACATTAATGATTTAGACGAGGGGATTAAATGTAGTATCTCCAAATTTGCGGATGACACTAAGTTGGGTGGCAGTGTGAGCTGCAAGGAGGATTCTATGAGGCTGCAGAGCGACTTGGATAGGTTAGGTGAGTGGGCAAATGCATGGCAGATGAAGTATAATGTGGATAAATGTGAGGTTATCCACTTTGGTGGTAAAAACAGAGAGACAGACTATTATCTGAATGGTGACAGATTAGGAAAAGGGCAGGTGCAAAGAGACCTGGGTGTCATGGTACATCAGTCATTGAAGGTTGGCATGCAGGTACAGCAGGCGGTTAAGAAAGCAAATGGCATGTTGGCCTTCATAGCGAGGGGATTTGAGTACAAGGGCAGGGAGGTGTTGCTACAATTGTACAGGGCCTTGGTGAGGCCACACCTGGAGTATTGTGTACAGTTTTGGTCTCCTAACCTGAGGAAGGACATTCTTGCTATTGAGGGAGTGCAGCGAAGGTTCACCAGACTGATTCCCGGGATGGCGGGACTGACCTGTCAAGAAAGACTGGATCAACTGGGCTTGTATTCACTGGAGTTCAGAAGAATGAGAGGGGACCTCATAGAAACGTTTAAAATTCTGACGGGGTTAGACAGGTTAGATGCAGGAAGAATGTTCCCAATGTTGGGGAAGTCCAGAACCAGGGGTCACAGTCTAAGGATAAGGGGTAAGCCATTTAGGACCGAGATGAGGAGGAATTTCTTCACCCAGAGAGTGGTGAACCTGTGGAATTCTCTACCACAGAAAGTTGTTGAGGCCAATTCACTAAATATATTCAAAAAGGAGTTAGATGAAGTCCTTACTACTCGGGGGATCAAGGGGTATGGTGAGAAAGCAGGAATGGGGTACTGAAGTTGCATGTTCAGCCATGAACTCATTGAATGGCGGTGCAGGCTAGAAGGGCCGAATGGCCTACTCCTGCACCTATTTTCTATGTTTCTATGTTTCTATGTTTCAAACACAAACCCATTGCAGCTGGATCAATAAACCGCCACCAGGTTACCGCCGAGGAATACCGGGGCCGAGATTGCCCCTCCTGCTACAGCGTCTGACCGGCGGCAAGCAGCCCGCAAGGGGCGGCACGGATGGCTCCCACTGCTGCCCCACAAGTGATGGACACTCCGCCCCGCCCCCACTCCCGGCCCGCCCTCACTCCGGCCCCTCCCCCACTCTCACCCCACTCCCGCCCCGCCCTCAAACCCCGCCCCGCCCCCACTCCCGGCCCGCCCTCACTCCGGCCCCTCCCCCACTCTCCCCGCCCTCAAACCCCGCCCCGCCCCCACTCCCGGCCCGCCCTCACTCCGGCCCCTCCCCCACTCTCACCCCACTCCCGCCCCGCCCCCACTCCCAACCCGCCCCCACTCCCACCCCTCCCCCAAACCCCGCCCGCCCCCACTCCCACCCCGCCTCCACTCCCACCCCTCCCCCAAACCCCGCCCCGCCCCCATTCCCACCCCGCCCCCACTCTGGTCCCTCCCCCACTCCCACCCCTCCCCCAAACCCTGCCCCGCCCCATTCCCACCCCGCCCCCACTCTGGTCCCTCCCCCATTCCCACCCCTCCCCCAAACCCTGCCCCGCCCCATTCCCATCCCGCCCCCACTCTGGCCCGTCTCCCACTCCCACCCCTCCCCCAAACCCCGCCCCGCCCCCACTCCCGCCCCGCCCCCATTCCCACCCCACCCCCACTATCGCCCCTCCCCCACTCCCACTCTGTCCCACCTCCTGCCCCGCCCCCAGTCCCACCCCTCCCCCACTCCGGCCCCTCCATCACTCCGGCCCCTCCCCCACTCCCACCCCGCCCCCACTCCGGCCCCTCCCCCACTCCCACCCCTCCCACACACCCACCCCACCCCTAAACGCCCCTCCCCCACACCCACTCTGTCCCACCTCCCGCCCCTCCCCCACTCCACCCCGCCCCACTTCGCCCCACCCCCTCAGCCACCCCTCCCCCACACCCACCCCTCCCCACTCTGGCCCCTCCCCCACTCCCGCCGGCGAGGATAAAACCCCCGAGGAGCTGAATTTCCCTGGATAGGCGGCACCCATTGGGCGGAAGATTTCACGAAGGGTCGGTACGACCTGCTTCTGGGGGAGACCAACTTCTGCCCCACTGGGTCATGGCAATAAAACCCAGAAAGGCTTCGGTCCCATTCCGCTGCCCCATGGTGCTGGGTCATGGCAACTTTTACAATTGTGATTATGCAAATGAGTTTTAGCAGGCACGAAGCCTAACCCAGCGGTTGACATGTGTCGCGGGGCAAGTCCGAAAGGGGGATATTGTGGAGGGGATGGGAAGCAGAGTTGACGGGATGTGTTGTTCGAAGGAGTTTTGAGGGGGAAGGAGTGGTGATGAGAGGAGCAGGGAGCAAGCTCCAGAGATTGGGGCTAAATTCACTGCATTTGTTGCCTTCCCGCTGGTGCATGGCACTGGCTACGGCTCCCGCCATATTGGGCGGGGTCTATCGCCGCGCTCATCGCCCCGATGTCCACTATCGCCCCCAGCAGGAGCGCCGGCGGGAAACACCGGCAGCTGTAGGGGACGTGGAGCGGGGGTCCAGCCGTGACCGGGGGCGATGATTAAAGGCGCGGTGCCCAATGGAAAATGAAACAACAAAACTTCCCTTGGTTTTCCCGCTCCTGATCCGCGTTGTTTTGTGCATGGTCCTGGCCGTGATCGCTCGGTCCAGCTGATCGCGGCTCCCTCGCTCCCCGGTGGTCCAGGGAGGTGCAGAGTCGGCAGCCGAGGCCCTTCCCGTGAAGTGAGGGATGGGTCCCTCGGACACGGCAGCGCGGCACGGCCCAGGGAGCAACGCTGCTGGCGAGTGCGCCCCGCCAGCGCTCCGTTTCCTGCCCGGAGCGCGAATCGGAATATTTTGAGAGGGCGAGACGTCAGTGCCTGGTGCCGAGCCCATTGCCTCCCAACTGTTACCGCCCCCTAACAGGACAATACTGAATTTCACCCCCATGGACCCTGGCGATGTGAAGGCAGGGAGAATACACAAGAGGAGTCTGAGGAATGTCTATAGGAACAGGTGCATTGAAGATAGGACGATGACCCAGGGACCTGCTGACCTATGATTCCTGTGGGTCCAGCTCTCTGCTTAAGAACATAAGAAATAGGAGCAGGAGTCGGCCATACGGCCCCTCGAGCCTGCTCCGCCATTCAATAAGATCATGGCTGATCTGATCATGGACTCAGCTCCACTTCCCCGCCCGCTCCCCATGACCCTTTATCCCCTTATCGTTTAAGAAACTGTCTATCTCTGTCTTAAATGTATTCAATATCCCAGTTTCCACAGCTCTCTGAGGCAGCGAATTCCACAGATTTACAACCCTCTGAGAGAAGAAATTTCTCCTCATCTCAGTTTTAAATGGACGGCCCCTTATTCTAAGACGATGTCCCCTAGTTTTAGTTTCCCCCATCAGTGGAAACATCCTCTCTGCATCCACCTTGTCAAGCCCCCTCAGAATCTTATACATTTCGATAAGATCACCTCTCATTCTTCTGTACTCCAATGAGTAGAGGCCCAACCTACTCAACCTTTCCTCATAAGTCAACCCCCTCATCGCCGGAATTAACCGAGTGAACCTTCTCTAAACTGCCTCCAAAGCAAGTATATCCTTTCGTAAATATGGAAACCAAAACTGTATGCAGTATTCCAGGTGTGGCCTCACCAATACCCTTTTTAACTGTAGTAAAATTTCCCTGCTTTTATAACTCCATCCCATTTTCAATGAAGGCCAAGATACCATTAGCCTTCCTGATCACTTGCTGTACCTGCATACTAACCTTTTGTGTTTCATGCACAAGTATCCCCAGGTCCCGCTGTACTGCAGCACTTTGCAATCTTTCTCCATTTAAATAATAACTTGCTCTTTGATTTTTTCTGCCAAAGTGCATGACCTCTCACTTTCCCACATTATACTCCATCTGCCAAATTTTTGCCCACTCACTTGGCCTGTCTATGTCCTTTTGCAGATTTTCTGTGTCCTCCTCACACATAGAAACATAGAAACATAGAAAATAGGTGCAGGAGTAGGCCATTCGGCCCTTCGAGCCTGCACCGCCATTCAATAAGATCATGGCTGATCATTCCCTCAGTACCCCTTTCCTGCTTTCTCTCCATACCCCTTGATCCCTTTAGCCATAAGGGCCATATATAACTCTCTTTTGAATATACCCACTGAACTGGCATCAACAACTCTCTGCGGCAGGTAATTCCACAGGTTAACAACTCTCTGAGTGAAGAAGTTTCTCCTCATCTCAGTCCTAAATGGCCTACCCCTTATCCTTAGACTGTGTCCCCTGGTTCTGGACTTCCCCAACATCGGGAACATTCTACCCGCATCTAACCTGTCCAGTCCCGTCAGAATGTTATATGTTTCTATGAGATCCCCTCTCATCCTCCTAAACTTCAGTGAATACAGGCCCAGTTGATCCAGTCTCTCCTCATATGTCAGTCCAGCCATCCCGGGAATCAGTCTGGTGAACCTTCGCTGCACTTCCTCAATAGCAAGAATGTTCTTCCTCAGATTCGGAGACCAAAACTGAACACAATATTCCAGGTGAGGCCTCACCAAGGCCCTGTGCAACTGCAGTGAGACCTCCCTGCTCCTATACTCAAATCCCCTAGCTATGAAGGCCAACATACCATTTGCCTTCCTCACCGCCTGCTATACCTGTATGCCAACTTTCAATGACTGATGAACCATGACACCTAGGTCTCGTTGCACCTCCCCTTTTCCTAATCTGCCGCCATTCAGATCATATTCTGTCTTCGCGTTTTTGCCCCAAAAGTGGATAACCTCACATTTATCCACATTATACTGCATCTGCCATGCATTTGCCCACTCACCCAACCTGTCCAAGTCATCCTGCAGCCTCTTAGCATCCCCCTCACAGCTCACACCGCCACCCAGTTTAGTGTCATCTGCAAACTTGGAGATATTACACTCAATTCCTTCATCTAAATCATTGATGTATATTGTAAAGAGCTGGGGTCCCAGCACTGAGCCCTGCGGCACTCCACTAGTCATTGCCTGCCATTCTGAAAAGGACCCGTTTATCCCAACTCTCTGCTTCCTGTCTGCCAACCAGTTCTCTATCCATGTCAGTATATTACCCCCAATACCATGCGCTTTAATTTTGCACACCAATCTCTTGTGTGCGACCTTGTCAAAAGCCTTTTGAAAGTCCAAATACACCACATCCACTGGTTCTCCTTGTCCACTCTGCTAGTTACATCCTCAAAAAATTCCAGAAGATTTGTCAAGCATGATTTCCCTTTCATAAATCCATGCTGACTTGGTCCGATCCTGTCACTGCTTTCCAAATGCGCTGCTATTTCATCTTTAATAATTGATTCCAACATTTTCCCCACCACCGATGTTAGGCTAACCGGTCTTTAATTATCTGCTTTCTCTCTCCCTTCCTTTTTAAAAAGTGATGTTAGATTAGCTACCCTCCAGTCCATAGGAACTGATCCAAAGTCGATAGACTGTTGGAAAATGATCACCAATGCATCCACTATTTCTATGACCACTTCCTTAAGTACTCTGGGATGCAGACTATCAGGCCCCAGGGATTTATCGGCCTTCAATCCCATCAATTTCCCTAACACAATTTCCCGCCTAATAAGGATTTCCTTCAGTTCCTCCTTCTCACTAGACCCGCGGTCCCCTGGTATTTCCAGAAGGTTATTTGTGTCTTCCTTCATGAAGACAGAACCAAAGTATTTGTTCAATTGGTCTGCCATTTCTATGTTCTCCATTATAAATTCACCTGAATCCGATTGCAAAGGATCTACATTTGTCTTCACTAATTTTTTTCTCTTCACATATGTATAGAAGCTTTTGCAGTCAGTTTTAATGTTCCCAGCAAGCTTCTTCTTACACTCTATTTTCCCCCTCTTAATTAAACTCTTTGTCCTCCTCTGCTGAATTCTAAATTTCTCCCAATCCTCAGGTTTTGCTGCTTTTTCTGGCCAATTTATATGCCCCTTCCTTGGTTTTAACACTATCCTTAATTTCCCTTGTTAGCCACGGTTGAGGAACCTTCCCGTTTTATATTTACTCCAGACAGGGATGTACAATTGCTGAAGTTTGTCCATGTGATCTTTAAATGTTTGCCATTGCCTATCCACCGTCAACCCTTTAAGTATCATTTGCCCCTCTATTCTAGCCAATTCACGCTTCATACCGTCGAAGTTACCTTTCCTTAATTTCAGGACCCTAGTTTATGAATTAACTGTGTCACTCTCCATCTTAATAAAGAATTCTACCGTGTTATGGTCACTCTTCCCCAATGGGCCTCACACAACAAGATTACTAATTAGTCCCTTCTCATTACACATCACCCAGTCTAGGATGGCCAGCTCCCTAGTTGGTTCCTCGACATATTGGTCTAGAAAACCATCCTTAATACACTCCAGGAAATCCTCCTCCACCGCATTGCTACCAGTTTGGTTAGTCCAATCAATATGTAGATTAAAGTCACCCATGATAACTGCTGTACCTTCATTGCATGCATCCCTAATTTCTTGTTTGATGCTGTCCCCAACCTCACTACTACTGTTTGGTGGTCTGTACACAACTCCCACTATTGTTTTCTGCCCTTTGGTATTCCGTAGCTCCACCCATACAGATTCCACATCATCCAAGCTAATGTCCTTCCTTACTATTGCATTAATTTCCTCTTTAACCAGCAACGCCACCCTGCCTCCTTTTCTTCTCTGCCTACCCTTCCTAAATGTTGAATACTCGTGAATGTTGAGTTCCCAGCCTTGGTCACTCTGGAGCCATGTCTCCGTGATGCGAATTACATCATATCCGTTAACTGCTATCTGCACAGTTAATTTGTCCACTTTATTCCGAATACTCCTCGCATTGAGGCACAGAGCCTTCAGGCTTGTCTTTCTTACACACTTTGCCCCCTTAGAATTTTGTTGTAATGTGGCTGTAATGTCTGTAAGCTTGTAATGTTTGCAGCTCCACATTGTGGATGTGGACGTATTGTGTACTGCAACTGCAGAGTTAATAATAAACAGAATGAGGCAGATTCAGGAGGCTTCCGAGAGAGAGCTGCCTGCCATGTTAGAAGTTGTGTGTGCTGTGCTCTGTGAATATATCACATTTGGCGATGAGATGAGATTTTTTCGGATGATTTAAAGCTTAAATTTTGTTGAGGAAGGATTCAGCCAGCTGACAGAGAGACTTTGGAAGTTTCTGTCTTTGGAAAAAAACTAAAAAATCCGAGGTAAAATACAGCACATGGTGTGAACAGCTAGAGATTAAAATGGCAGGTGTAATCGGACATTTGGAGGAATATCGACACGGCTGGGAACGTTTTAAAGCATATATGGATCGGCTAGACATGTATTTCACTGCAAATAATATAATTGAAGTTCCAGACAATGCAGTCCAGAACCGGGCTGTGTAAGAAAGCGATCTTCTTATCGGAGGCGGGTCCGACATTGTACGAAACCCTTGTAAATCTGTTTCTGCCTGATGAGCCAAAGGACACAACGCTTAAAGAGATTTTAACGAAGCTGGAGCAGCGCTATAACCCCAAACCGTTAAAAATTGCTGAAAGCTATCGTTTCGGGATTCTGAATCAAAAGGCTTAAAAGTATCAGTGATTACATCGTAGCATTTAAAAAGCTATCGATGTACTGTAATTTTGGAAACTTTCAAAACCGAGCATTATGGGATCGTTTTGTTTGTGGGGTGAAGAATGATGCGGTTAGAAGGAAGTTATTGACGATGGATGACTTGATTTTGAGATTGCTTGTCAGACAGCGAGGTCGATGGGCATGGCCGAACAATATTTCCGAGAATTAAATAATGATTACGGTCGTCAGTCAACCGAGGTAAATCACCTGCAGGTTCAAAGTAAAAGATGGTGGGGACCGAAAGTCTCAGAAACTGGAAATTCTAACAGAGCGTCGAAGTCGTGCTATAGGTGCCTGGGACAACACATTGCTCTAAGTTGATACGTGAAGGCAGAGTGTTTCTTCTGCAGAAAGACTGGGCATCTTGCGAAGGCATGCCGACTGAAGGGTAAACCAGCTTTTAAAGCTATGAGTCCAGCGTTCAAAGCTATGAGTAGAAATCCCAAGAGATGACATAGTATGGAAGAACAACAACAGGACAAGGAGATGTTAGAGTTACACGTCATCAGGAGCACGAGGTTAACGGACAGCGATTCGGAAAGGATCAAAATCTACATAGATGTTGCGGGATTCAAGATACCAATGGAAATTGACATGGGTGCATCTATGAGTGTAGTACCGGAGTCACTGTACCTCGACAAATTACGTGATTTCCAACTGGAGAAATCCAAGATAGAGCTGCGAGGCTACTCGGGAGAGAAAATTCCTGTGGTCGGTCGTATCACCGTACTGGTGAAATATAAAGATCAATTTCAGAACTTGCCTCTAATAGTAGTGAAAGGAGACAAGCCTGCCTTACTAGGAAGAAATTGGTTGAGCTCACTGAAGCTGGATTGGAGTAAGATTTTCTGTGTGGAAGTGAGATTTTCATCAACGGATGAGGTTATCAAGAAGTATCCGAAGGTGTTCTGTGAAATGGGCAGTCCGATCCAAGGCTTCAAGGTGAGTGTCAGGGTACAGAAGGACGCTAGATCGGTTTACTACAAGCCACGTTCCGTACCATATGCACTCAAGGAGAAAGTTGAGCAAGAACTCAAAAGACTAGAGACTGAGTACATTATTTGTAAGATAGATCGATGTAATTGGGCTACACCCATTGTTGTTGTATCTAAGTCCGATGGTAAGGTAAGATTGTGTGGTGATTATAAAGTAACCGTAAACCAGGTTCTAGAGGGTAATGTCCCCAATACATTGCCGAATATAGAAGATTTGTTCACAACACTGACAGGTGGTCAGATCTTCTCAAAACTGGATCTTATGAATGCCTACTTACAGCTTGAACTAGATGAGGAGTCTAAGTCATGTTTGACTATAAATATTCATCTAGGCCTATATCAATTTAATAGGCTACCGTTTGGAGTGTCTTCCGCCCCTGCCATATTCCAAGGGGTGATGAACCAGATTTTGCAAGGTATTGAAGGGGTACTATGTTATTTGGATGACATACTAATTTCAGCACCAAATAGGCAAATTCATAATAACATATTAAATGAAGTCCTCAAACAGCTAGAGAAGCACAGAGTACGAGTGTCTGCTCGTAAGTGCAAGTTATTTAAAAACTCAGCGGAGTACTTAGGGTACAGAGTAGACAAAGATGGTTTACATCCAACTATTGAAAAATTGGATGCAATTAGAAATGCACCCACTCCCAGGAATGTCAGTGAACTTCGTTTATTCTTGGGTCTTTTGAACTATTATGGGAAGTTCCTACCAAATTTGGCTACAGTATTACATCCACTGAATGAACTTTTGAAAAAACAGGTCCATTGGAAGTGGTCAAAAGAATGCGATGCAGCATTCAAGGAGTGTAAAAGCAAATTGGTAGAGAGCACCATGTTAGTTCACTACGACATATCTAAGGAGATTAAGCTAGCATGTGATGCCTCTCCATATGGAGTTGGGGCAGTGATCTCTCATGTATCACAAAGTGGGGAGGAGAGACCAATTGCTTTTGCTTCACGCACTCTCAGTGTCAGTGAGAGTAATTATGCACAAATTGAAAGGGAACGGTTGGCATTCATTTTTGGGGTCAAGAAGTTTCACAAATACTTGTATGGTCGTAAGTTTACCATCATTATGGACCATAAGCCCCTGTTGTAGAGATTAGAAACACATATATAACTTGGCATTAGGCACCTGCTGGATATTTAAACTCACATAAGTTTAAAGTGGCCACACATATAAAATGGCTGCCCAAGCATGATGGGAAATCAGGTAGTCAAGCTGTGAACTGTTGAATGTTCACTAACCCTGTGAGGCCCACTATAGGAATGCCTGGGACGCGGGAAGAAAGAGATAAGAGGGAAACCATCTCCTGTGAACAAGGTCATAAACCAATTAATTCCCCAGGAAGAAAGATAAGAGGGAAACCAACTCCTGTAAACAAGGTCATAAACCAATTATTTCTCCCAGATGAAAGAACTAGGGAGAGAACCTATCCCCCGTAGTAAAGTCATCAATCAGCCCAAGCTGACAATAACCGAACATATGGTTCCCGGGACACTAGGGGAATTCTATTGAGTTAAAAGAACCTATATGTAATCTATAATCATTGTGATTGGCTTGTGTCCAGCCGTGATGGGCTGTGTAACTGTTTGTAACTGTTGTGAAACATATAAAGGTGCATGTAACCCTTTGTTCTGTGGAGAGAAACCTGGATACGGTCCTGAGTTTTCCTCCCCGCTGGGCGTAATAAAGGCCGCCAGGCGTTGGAACCGACTCTGAGTGTTGAGTGATTCTTCTGAGAAAACACTAACGCTAACACCCCTAACAGCAATCCTTCATCCAAAGTCCCTAGTTCCAACATTAGCTGCAGCCCGAATGCAGAGATGGTCTTTGATTTTGTCAGCATATGCATATCATATTGAATACAGACGATCAGTCGATCACAGTAATGCTGATGCAATGTCTAGATTACCTTCCCCATCACAAGTTACACCCGATAGGGAAGAAGTGTTTTATTTTTCATACATTGATGAACTGCCAGTCACAGCTGAAGAGATTGGTAGAGCAACCAAACATGACCCAATGATGTCAAAGGTGTATGAGTATATTGCAAATGGATCGCCAAACCAGGTAACAGACAAAGCTACACATCCATTCCTCATTCGTTGGAATGAATTATCAGTCGATAAAGATTGTATCATGTGGGGTGCAAGAGTGATTCTACCAAATAAACTCAGGTCTAAATTATTAGGAGACCTCCATGACCAGCACCTGGGAATGTGCTTGACCAAGAGTTTTGCACGCAGTTATTTATGGTGGCCAGGTCTTGATAAAGATACAGAGTACATCGTGAATCAGTGTACGACATGTCAATCGGTAAGCAAGCAACCACCACCAGTACCATTACAGCCATGGAAATTGCCTCCCAGGGTGTAGCAAAGGCTACATGTTGATTTGTTGAGATTGTTAGAAGGACAACAATTGTTCATTGTAATTGATAGCCATTCAAAGTGGGTTGAGGTGTTTCCAATGTGGAAAATAACAACAAGTAAAACATTGGACATTTTACAAAAATTATTTTCTTCATTTGTTCTCCCTGAAGAGATTGTTTCGGATAATGGACCACAATTTCATTCAGAAGAATTTGCACAATTCACGAGCAAAAATGGTGTGAAACATACCAAGGTTCCACCATACCATCCTGCTTCGAATGGTGCAGCAGAGCGCACTGTACAAATTGTAAAACGTGCCCTCATAAAATAAATGTTAGATCCAAATCCAAGGAAACAACAGTTGTCATTGGATCACACATTGGCTAATTTTTTGATTACATATCAAAATACTCCTCATACAACTACTGGTAGAATACCAGCAGAGTTGTTTCTCAAACGACATCCATGAACCAGATTTTCGTTGTTAAAACCAAATTTGGCACAGTCCGTAGAAGAGACACAATTAAGACAGAAAGAGAATCATGATAGAGGTAGAGTAAAAGAGAGAAGTGTGAAATTAAACCAGAAGGTGAGAGTGAAGAACCATCACCATAAATGGGTAAAGTGGTTACCAGGAAGAGTGGTGAAGATATGTGGTCCTCGCACATATTTGGTAAAGATGTTTGATAATGGACAGGTTAGGTTTGTCCATATTGATCATATTTTACCTACAGACATGGAAGGAGTTGAAGGTGGGAATGATTCAATTATTTCTGATTCATCAGATAGTTTTGATACACCAGTAGCAAATCCTAAATCCAATGTACTGGAAACAAATCCAGGAGAGAATCAGAATGAAAGTCTGAGTCTGAGTCAGGAAAACAAAGAGCCTGAAGTTAGAGTGAGTTCAAATGAAAATCAACGTTCCTCAGGATGAGCCTCGAATGAGTTTAGATTCAACACCATGTTTGGAAGGTTCTGTTCGAGAGCGAAGGTATCCTCTTCGAAACAGAAAACAAGTGGTAAAGTTAAATTTGTAAATAGGGAAAAAAAATAAGTTTATATCCTGTGTCATGTATAAACATGAAAGTTATGTATGATGTTTGTTATAATAACTTCTTCATTAAGGAGGGAGAAGTGTATTGTCTGTAAGCTTGTAATGTTTGTAGCTCCACACTGTGGATGTGGACGTATTGTGTACTGCAACTACATAGTTAATATTAAACAGAACCAGGCAGGTTACGGAGGCTTCCGAGAGAGAGCTGCCTGCCATGTTAGAAGCTGTGTGTGCTGTGCTCCGTGAATATATCACAGTGGCCCTTTTTGCTTTTTGCCTTAGGTTTCTCTGCCCTCCACTTTTACTTTTCTTCTTTCTATCTTTTGCTTCTGCCCCCATTCTACTTCCCTCTGTCTCCCTGCGTAGGTTCCCATCCCCCTGCCATATTAGTTTAACTCCTCCCCAACAGCACTAGCAAACACTCCCCCTAGGACATTGGTTCCGGTCCTGCCCAGGTGCAGACTGTCCGGTTTGTACTGGTCCCACCTCCCCCACACGCTTGAAGCTGGTTACTCCTCATTGTTTTATTAATTACATTGGAGGCGATCGGTTCTTCCCCAACAGGTTCAGCATTCAGGTGAATTCCATCAAATGCTTGCATTGTAATCAAGAACCCAACTCCTCAAACTCCGTCTGCAATCCCTCCATCCTCCCGTTGGTTGCATGGCTGTTTCCTGCACTGAGTCTGAATCCTGGCTGATCCCCCTCTCTACACACAGGATGTGTTTTTACCCTGACATCGAGGAGTCAATACCCCTTTTGGGGACTTGTGGCCACAACTACACAACAAGTTTTGAGGGCTCACACGCCAACCCTGTGCACCCAGCAGAGAGGTTAGTGGAAGGCTCAAGAATCATAGGCGGGCAGGTGCAATGGGCAGACATGGGGCAGACACAATCTAACACAGAGAGGTGTGGCGTGATGCAATTTGGAAGGAAAAATGAGGGGAGACAATTTATTGGCCCTGAAATTGCAATCGGAGGCTTCCCGCGGGCGGATGCACCCGACCCAAAAATAAATGGTCCCGGAGGAAGGAACACGTGCTCTGAGGCCTCGCTGTGCAGCCCAGCGCGGAGACCCATGTATTCCCGGGATCGTACGGGCATCCCGGGATCACGTGGGATGGGACCACCAATGAACATGGAATATTTTCCCATTTAAAGTAATGTTGAGTTCCATTTGTACAGAGCTCCAATTACAATCAATGCGAATACCCCCCAAAACACAGAAAACACATACATTTAAAACAAAGCCTCACTTATTTAAAATGATAGAAATTGTTTTAGACATTTTTTAAAAATATGTTTTAATAGAATTAAAAATAAACATTTTAATTTTTTAATATAAAAATTAGTTATAACATTTATTTTTTCTACCTTTTCAAACTCTTACGCTGGTAAAAGCCGGCCTTATACCTGCTTTGGCTAGCTGTAAGAGTTTGAAGGACCTTGGCTGGGCGGGAGTTGGGTAAATAGCCCAAATCTCCACCCGAGGAGACCCTGTACTTTTGCATCGTACGATCTGTGCACAGTGCACGCCGGAACCCAGAACTTGCGGGGCCTCTTCGGGCACGTGTGTATGGCGTATCCACACACCCAGAGAGGCAGCAACTTCCAGCACAATATAAACTAAATGGAGCAATTTTAAATGGGGCGTTGGTACGGAGAGACCTGGGTGGGGTGCATGTACACAAATCTTTGGTGGTGAAAGTCATTAAAACTGTTATAAAAAAGCAAACGGGGTCCTTGGTTTTATAAATAGAGGTAGAGAGTACAAACGCAAGGGAGTTATGATAAACCTTTATAACTCACGGGTCAGGCCCCAGCTGGAGTATTGCGTCCGACTCTGGGCCCCGCACTGTAGGAAAGGTGTCACGGCCTGGGAGAGGATGTGGAGGGGATTTACCGGAATGGTTCCAGTGATGAGGAGCTTCAGTTACGTGGAGAGACTGGAGAAGCTGAGGTTGTTCTCCGTAGAGCAGAGAAGGTTAAGAGGAGATTTAATAGAGGTGTTCAAAATCATCAGGGGTTTGATAGAGTGAATGGTGAGAAATTGTTCCCAGGGGCAGGAGGCTCGGTAACCAGAGGGACACAGATTGAAGGCGATTGGCAAAGGAACCAGAGGGGGAGATAAGGAGAATGTTTTTACGCAGCGAGTTGTTGTGATCGGGAACGCGCTGCCTGAAAGGGCGGTGGGAGCAGATTCAATAGTAACTTTCAAACCGGGAATTGGGTAAATACTTAAACAGGAAAAATGTGCAGAGCTGTGGGGAAAGAGCGGGGGGAGTGGGACTGATTGGATCGCTCTGTCATAGACCCGGCACAGGCTCGATGGCCTCCTCCTGTGCTGTGCCATTAAAGAAAGGAGGGAGAGAGCAATCCGGGAACTACAGGCCAGTTAGCCTGACATCAATCATTGTGGAAATGCTGGAATCCATTTTTCAGGAGGTGGTAACAGGGCACTTAGAAAATCAAAACATGATTAGGCAGACTAAACATGGTGTTTGACAAATTGACAAAAATAGATTTTTTTGAAGATGTAACTAGCAGAGCAGATAAAGGGGAACCAGTGGATGTAGCAAATTTAGATTTTCAAAAGCCACTCGATAAGGTGCCACACAAAAGATTGTTACACAAGATAAGGGCTCATGGGATTGGGGGTAATGTACGAGCATGGATTGAGGATTGGTTAACGGACAGAAAACAGAGAGTAGGGATAAATGGGTCATTTTCAGGTTGGCAGGCTGTAACTAGTGGGATACCGCAAAGATCTGTGCTTGGGCCCCAGCTATTCACAATTGGTATCAATGACTTTGATGAAGGGACCGAGTGAAACCTATCCAAGTTTGCTGATGATACAAAGCTAGAAACAGAGAAACATAGAAAACAGGTGCAGGAGCAGGCCATTCAGCCCTTCGAGCCTGCACCACCATTCAATAAGATCATGGCTGATCATTCCCCTCAGTACCCCTTTCCTGCTTTCTCTCCATACCCCTTGATCCCTTTAGCCCTAAGGGCCACATCTAACTCCCTCTTGAATATATCTAATGAACTTGCATCAACAACTCTCTGTGGTAGGTAATTCTACAGGTTAACAACTCTCTGAGTGAAGAAGTTTCTCCTCATCTCAGTCCTAAATGGCTTATCCCTTATCCTTAGACTATGTCCCCTGGTTCTGGACTTCCCCAACATCGGGAACATTCTTCCTGCGTCTAACCTGTCCAGTCCCATCAGAATTTTATATGTTTCTATGAGATCCCCTCTCATCCTTCTAAACTCCAGTGAATACAGGCCCAGTTGATCCAGTCTCTCCTCATATGTCAGTCCTGCCATCCCTGGAATCAGCCTGGTGAACCTTCGCTGCACTCCCTCGATAGCAAGAACATCCTTCCTCAGATTAGGAGACCAAAACTGAACACAATATTCCAGGTGAGGCCTCACCAAGGCCCTGTACAACTGCAGTAAGACCTCCCTGCTCCTAGACTCAAATCCCCTAGCTATGAAGGCCAACATACCATTTGCCTTCTTCACCACCTGCTGTACCTGCATGCCAACTTTCAATGACTGATGAACCATGACACCCAGGTCGCGTTGCACCTCCCCTTTTCCTAATCTGTCACCATTCAGATAATCTGCCTTCGTGTTTTTACCACCAAAGTGGATAACCTCACATTTATCCACATTATACTGCATCTGCCATGCATTTTCCCACTCACCAACCTGTCCAAGTTACCCTGCAGCCTCTTAGCGTCCTCCTCACAGCTCACATCGCCACCCAGTTTAGTGCCATCTGCAAACTTGGAGATATTACACTCAATTCCTTCATCTAAATCATTGATGTATATTGTAAATAGCTGGGGTCCCAGCACAGAGCCCTGCGGCACTCCACTAGTCACTGCCTGCCATTCTGAAAAGGACCCGTTTATCCCGACTCTCTGCTTCCTGTCTGCCAATCAGTTCTCTATCCACATCAGTACATTACCCCCAATACCATGTGCTTTAATTTTGCACACCAATCTCTTATGTTGGACCTTGTCAAAAGCCTTTTGAAAGTCCAAATACACCACACCCACTGGTTCTCCCTTGTCCACTCTGCTAGTTACATCCTCAAAAAATTCTGAAGATTTTGTAGAGTTGCAAAATTCGTGGGAGAACCCGCCCCTCCTCCCCCCTCCCCCCTCCCTCCTCCCCCCTCCCCCCTCCCCCCTCTCCCCCCTCTCCCCTCTCCCCCCCCCCTCTCCAGTGTTTGGACTCATTGGAAAGGAAATTTAAGTTGGAACTATCTACCAGAAAGTTTGGGATCCTAAAGTGCACATGGAAGAAACTACGAATTTTAATCGAATTTGGGATTTTATAAGGCAGGTTGGGTCTGTGTGGGCAGGGCTAAGAACTAAAGGAACTATCCTTCAAAGAAGCCAGTTTGAGTATTGAAGCTCTCTGGGGTTTTGAAGCTAAAACAAATTGTCTGGAGAATTGTGTATATGCGAAAACCCTTCTCCCCAGGAGACATTAACAGAGCAACAATTAACCCAGAGATAGCTAACCATCATCCTGATCTGGAAAACCATTCCAGCACATACATAATAACAATGGCACATCCAGCCCGCATGGAAAACCCAAGCACAGACAGGCACTGCAAATACCAGAGCTAATATTTCAATCAAGAAAACAGATTTAAAAGATTGACCCATCCGAGACAGGTTAACATTTAATGGGCCCGCCAAAATACGACAGCGAGATATCAAGCCCGCCAAAATCAAACAAAGACTCAGGGCTGAGTTGGCGCGAAGATTAGAGCAGCTCCAAAGGTATAACTGGGCCTTGCTTTAACAAAGGGTATGCAATGCTGTGCATCAGAGGGAGAAAGGAGAGAGACCACAGCAACAGTTTTAACAAGCTTCTCCAGATTTGATGTCTTGCAACCGAAAGGGAAGAACATCACCATCGCAGCAGCAACCGACCACAGCCAATGTGGTACCACCAAAACCACCGCGATCGAACAACTTCAAAACAAAACTCCTCAAGGAAGAAACTGAAGAATCGAAAGTTTTCACTCTCCAACCTAGGCCTGACTACCAACAGGTGAAAACATTACCTATTTCTAACCTATTTCTAACCTATACCCATGAACCTATTTCTAACGAAAGAAAATGGGTACTTACCCCATAAATCCAAAAAGCACCCTACTGCATCAGCGGACACCACCCAACTGAAGATTGCGCACTAAGAAGTCTTCTCCGACGTTCGGGGCACGGCAAGCAGAACCTACAGAATCCAGCGAACCCTGAAATCGCGAACCACCGCCAACTCCCAGTAAAGGATCGGTGAGCATAATCCCTGTCTGCCCTGGAGTTTAACTTAGTCAGTGTTAGGCATTGGGAGGTGGGAGGTGTATTATTCACTGTAATGCCTTTGAATGTGTGACGTACTGTTCTTTACTTGAGTGATTATAAGTTTGACATTGTATTTTCTTGCCTTTAATAAAATCGAAGTTCTTTTGCACCAAACCAGTTGTCTCTTGCACTTTGTCACATCCCTCAAATAATTCCAGAGTCTTGAGCCCAGGGAGTGGGAGTAATTCGAACCGCTCAGAAGATCAGAGGTGAACCTGACCCCACACATCACCCCCTACAATTTGTCAAGCAGGATTTCCCTTTCATAAATCCATGTTGACTTGGACCGATCCTGTCACTGCTTTCCAAATGCACTGTTATTTCATCTTTAATAATTGATTCCAACATTTTCCCCACTACTGATGTCAGGCTAACCGGTCTATAATTACCCGTTTTCTCTCTCTCTCCTTTTTTAAAATGTGGTGTTACATTAGCTACCCTCCAGTCCATAGGAACTGATCCAGAGTTGATAGATTGTTGGAAAATGATCACCAATGCATTCACTATTTCTATGGCCACTTCCTTAAGTACTCTGGGATGCAGACTATCAGGCCTCGGGGATTTATCAGCCTTCAATCCCATCAATTTTCCGAACACAATTTCCCGACTAATAAGGATTTCCTTCAGTTCCTCCTTCTCGCTAGACCCTCGGTCCCCTAGCATTTCCGGAAGGTTATTTGTATCTTCCTTCGTGAAGACAGAATGAAAATATTTATTCAATTGGTCTGCTATTTCTTTGTTCTCCGTTATAAATTCACCTGATTCTGACTATGTTTGTCTTCACTAATGTTTTTCTCTTCACATATCTAAAGAAGCTTTTGCAGTCAGTTTTTATGTTCCCAGCAAGCCCCCTCTCATCCTTTATTTTCCCCCTCCTAATTAAACCCTTTGTTCTTCTCTGCTGAATTCTAAATTTCTCCCAGTCCTCTCGTTTGCTGCTTTTTCTGGCCACTTTATATGCCTCTTTCTTGGCTAGGTAGGACAGTAAACTGTGAGGAGGCCAGAAAGATTCTGAAAAGGGGTATAGATAAAGTAAGTGAGTGGGCAGTGAGCTGGCAGATGGAATATAACTTTGGTTTTATTCGGTCATGGGATGTGGGTGTCGCTGGCAAGGCCAGCATTTATTGCCCATCCCTAATTGCCCCTTGAGAAGGTGGTGGTTAGCTGCCTTCTTGAACCGCTGCAGTCCGTGTGGTGAAGGTGCTCCCACAGTGCTGTTAGGGAGGGAGTTCCAGGATTGTGACCCAGCGACGATGAAGGACCGGGCGATATATTTCATGTCATGTATCTTACATTATTATATATAACTGTATCCTAACATGCTATACATGACTGTAATAAGATATGACCTGTAACCACCAGCATACCTTACCACCAGGGGTGCACTTGCAAGAGACAGGTATATAAGGGCAGGTCTCAGGCAAGTGCAGCATTCCAGAGCTGTGAAATAAAGGTGCAGGTCCAGAGTGACCTTGACTTCACTACATGCCTCGTGTGAATCTTACTGAGGGGACAGGACTTTACAGTGGCGACGAGTTACGGGATTACAGAATCCACAGAATGGCGAACAACGGATCAGATGAAAAGTACAATGCGGGAGACAATTGGGAGGATTTTATAGAAAGGCTTCATGAAAGCTTTGTAACCAAAGACTGGTTGGGCGACGATAAGGCAGACAAGAGAAGAGCCCATCTCTTGACCAGCTGTGGCTCAAAAACATACGCTTTAATGAAGGATTTGTTGGCACCCGAGAAACCAGCAAGCAAGTCGTTTGAAGAATTGAGCACACTGGTAAGAGACCACCTGAAGCCAGCGAGCAGCCTACACATGGCCAGACACAGGTTCTACAACTACAGATGCTGTGTGGGCCAGAGCATACCCGACTTCGTGGCAGAACTTCGGAGGTTGGCTAGTTTATGTGAGTTCTCCGATGAACTGAGGAGAGAAATGCTGAGAGACTTTTTCATTGAAGGAATAGGCCACGCAGGCATATTCCGAAAGCTCATAGAGACCAAGAACCTGACCTTAGAGGCAGCAGCACTGGTTGCACAGACATTCTTGGTAGGGGAAGAAGAAACAAGGTTGATTTACAATGCAGGTACAACTAACGGAATATCGGAACAAGAAGTTCACAGCACTAAACAAGCTGCTACCTCCACACACAGACAAAACCAGGAGAACGGGCTCTCGACAGCAGGCAGAAGCCATCAAGGGCTACAGGAACGGCCGTTCACACCTCATCAACCCACAATGCGAGCAATCAACTACAAACTGAGAGAAGCTCAAGAGAGATCAGCCAGACGCAGCTCATTCTTTGGGAACACTTTGAACAATGGAACAGGTCTGTGCTGGAGGTGTGGGGGTGGGTACTCGTCAAGGGGATGTTGATTTCAGCAGGCTGCTTGCAGAAATTGTGAAAATACAGGACATTTGGCCCGCATGTGCAAAAAAACGGCAGCTCGGCTGGTATACGAATCGGATGGGTCTGAAAGCGGACCAGAAGATGGTGGGGACAGTACCCGGGACACTGATGTACAGCGGGTCAACACGATCAATGGCCGCTGCTCCTACAACAGGACGCCTCCTATAATGATGAGGGTCCTACTCAATGGGATATCTGTCACCATGGAGCTGGATACGGGAGCGAGTCAATCTCTCATGGGCGCTCAACAATTTGAACAACTGTGGCCGCATAAAAGAGAGAGACCAAAACTGACAAGGGTCGACACCAAACTAAGGACCTATACCAAAGAAATCATACCAGTCCTCGGCAGCGCCATGCTCTCTCTCACACACAAAGGGACAGTGAACCGACTTCCCCTGTGGATTGTGCCCGGAGACCCCCCAGCACTGCTGGGGAGAAGCTGGCTGGCAAAACTAAACTGGAAATGGGATGATGTCCATGCCATGTCATTAGAGGAATGGATCTCCTGCTCAAAAGTTATAAAGCGATTTGAACATCTCTTTCAGCCAGGTGTGGGTACTTTCAAAGGGGCCAAAGTCAAAATCTACATCACACAGGATGCTAGACCGGTCCATCACAAGGCCAGAGCTGTACCCTATGCGATGAACACAAACTAGACAGGCTTCTGCGGGAAGCCATTATATCACCTGTGGAATTTAGTGTCTGGGCAAATCCCATCGTCCCAGTCATGAAGCCTGATGGATCCGTACAAATCTGTGGGGCTACAAATCTACCATAAACAGAGTCTCCCTACAGGACCAGTACCCGCTGCCCAGAGCGGAGGACTTATTTGCCACATTGGCTGGAGGTAAACTTTTCTCAAAATTAGACCTCATATCTGCGTATATGACGCAAGAATTGACCGAGGAATTCAAGCTACTCACTACCATCAACACACATCGAGGCCTTTTCATGTACAATCGATGCTCATTCAGCATCAGGTCAGCAGCTGCCATATTCCAGCGCAACATGGAGAGTCTGCTCAAGTCCATCCCGGGTACGGTTGTATTTCAAGACGACATATTTATCACGGGCAGGGACACCGACTCCCATCTCCGTAATTTGGAGGAAGTACTAAAGCGGTTGGATCGGGTAGGCCTACGAGTCAAGAAATCCAAGTGCCTGTTTCTCGCACCTGAGGTGGAATTTTTGGGCAGAAGGATTGCCGCTGATAGAATCTGCCCAACAGAGTCCAAAACAGAAGCAATTCGCTTGGCACCCAGGCCCCGGAATGTCTCAGAACTGCGAGCCTTTCTTGGGCTACTCAATTACTTTGGGAACTTTATGCAGAACTTGAGCACGCTGCTGGAGCCTCTCCACGTGCTACTCAGAAAGGGATGCGATTGGTTTTGGGGGGATGCCCAGGAACGCGCCTTCAATAAGGCACGCAACCTTCTGTGTTCCAATAGTGTTTTGACTTTCTTTGACCCAGGTAAAAAGCTAGTTCTCACATGCGATGCGTCAGCGTACGGGGTCAGGTGCGTTTTGCAACATGTCAATAGTGTGGGCAAATTACAACCCATAGCTTATGCCTCCAGGTCACTTTCGCGGGCGGAGCGCGGGTACAGAATGGTAGAGAAGGAGGCGCTCGCGTGCGTGTACGGTGTCAAAAAGATGCACCAATACCTTTTTGGGGCCAAGTTCGCATTAGAAACCGACCACAAGCCCCTCACGTCCCTCCTATCCGAGAGCAAGGCAATAAATGCCAACGCCTCGCCGCGAATTCAACGGTGGGCACTCATGCTGGCGTCCTACGACTATATCATAAGGCACAAACCAGGCACAGACAACTGTGCCGATGTGCTCAGCAGGCTACCCCTGGCGACCACGGAAGGGTCTGACGAACAGGACTGTGAGATAGTCATGGCAATCAATGCCTTTGAGTCCACAGGTTTGCCCATGACGGCTCGCCAAATCAGAGCCTGGACGACCAGCGACCCCACATTATCCCTAGTAAAAAGATGTGTCCTAACCGGTGACTGGGCAGAGGCTCGCGATGCCTGCCCCGAGGAATTAAAACCCTTTCACAGGCGCATGCATGACTACAAGCAGACTGCCTGATGTGGGGCAGCCGAGTAGTCATGCCTCTGCGAAGCAGAGAGGCATTTGTCTGGGAGCTCCACCGCGAGCACCCGGGGATCGTTCTCCAGAAGGCCATAGCCAGATCTCCCGTCTGGTGGCCTGGTATTGACGTGTACTTGGAGCTCTGCGTCTGAAGGTGCACCATTTGTGCCCAACTCAGCAATGCCCCCAGGGAGGCTCCACTGAGCCCTTGGCTCTGGCCTATCAAACCGTGGTCGCGGATGCACGTAGACTATGCGGGCCCATTCATGGGCAAAATGTTCTTCGTAGTTGTAGATGCATTTTCAAAGTGGATCGAATGCACCATTTTAAACTCGAGCACAACCTCCACCACTGTGGAGAGCCTCGCAACCATGTTTGCAATGCACAGAATCCCTGACATATTGGACAGTGACAATGGTCTGTGCTTCACCAGCGCAGAATTCCAAGATTTTATAACTGACCATGGCATAAATCACGTCAAGACGGCCAGGCAGAGAGAGCAGTGCAAATCATTAAACAAGGCATGCTTAAAATCCAAGGTCCCATGCTGCAGGGTCGCCTGTCGCGACTGCTGCTGGCATACAGATCTCGTCCGCACTCATTGACTGGGATCCCCCCCGCGCAACTGTTGATGAAAAGGACTTTAAAAACAAGGCTCTCATTAATCCTCCCAGACATGCACGAAATCGTTGAGGCAAAGCGCTGCAAGCTGACTGAGTACCATGACAGAAATTCGAGGGGGAGTTGGAATGAGATAGGGGACAAAGTGTTTGTACTAAACTATGGCAGGAGTCCCAAATGGCTTGCAGGGACAGTAACGGGCAAGGAAGGAAACAGGCTACTGGTAGTACAAATGGACAATGGCAAAACCTGCCAGAGGCATGTAGACCAAGTCAAAAGCAGATTTAGAAACATAGAAACATAGAAAATAGGTGCAGGAGTAGGCCATTCGGCCCTTCTAGCCTGCACCGCCATTCAATGAGTTCATGGCTGAACATGCAACTTCAGTACCCCATTCCTGCTTTCTCACCATACCCCTTGATTCCCCTAGTAGTAAGGACTTCATCTAACTCCTTTTTGAATATATTTAGTGAATTGGCCTCAACAACTTTCTGTGGTAGAGAATTCCACAGGTTCACCACTCTCTGGGTGAAGAAATTCCTCCTCATCTCGGTCCTAAATGGCTTACCCCTTATCCTTAGACTGTGTCCCCCGGTTCTGGACTTCCCCAACATTGGGAACATTCTTCCTGCATCTAACCTATCTAACCCCGTCAGAATTTTAAACGTTTCTATGAGGTCCCCTCTCATTCTTCTGAACTCCAGTGAATACAAGCCCAGTTGATCCAGTCTTCCTTGATAGGTCAGTCCCGCCATCCCGGGAATCAGTCTGGTGAACCTTCGCTGCACTCCCTCAATAGCAAGAATGTCCTTCCTCAGGTTAGGAGACCAAAACTGTACACAATACTCCAGGTGTGGCCTCACCAAGGCCCTGTACAATTGTAGCAACACCTCCCTGCCCTTGTACTCAAATCCCCTCGCTATGAAGGCCAACATGCCATTTGCTTTCTTAACCGCCTGCTGTACCTGCATGCCAACCTTCAATGACTGATGTACCATGACACACAGGTCTCTTTGCACCTCCCCTTTTCCTAATCTGTCACCATTCAGATAATAGTCTGTCTCTCTGTTTTTACCACCAAGGTGGATAACCTCACATTTATCCACATTATACTTCATCTGCCACGCATTTGCCCACTCACCTAACCTATCCAAGTCGCTCTGCAGCCTCATAGAATCCTCCTTGCAGCTCACACTGCCACCCAACTTAGTGTCATCCGCAAATTTGGAGATACTACATTTAATCCCCTCGTCTAAATCATTAATGTACAGTGTAAACAGCTGGGACCCCAGCACAGAACCTTGCGGTACCCCACTAGTCACTGCCTGCCATTCTGAAAAGTACCCATTTACTCCTACTCTTTGCTTCCTGTCTGACAACCAGTTCTCAATCCATGTCAGCACACTACCCCCAATCCCATGTGCTTTAACTTTGCACATTAATCTCTTGTGTGGGACCTTGTCGAAAGCCTTCTGAAAGTCCAAATATACCACATCAACTGGTTCTCCCTTGTCCACTCTACTGGAAACATCCTCAAAAAATTCCAGAAGATTTGTCAAGCATGATTTCCCTTTCACAAATCCATGCTGACTTGGACCTATCATATTACCTCTTTCCAAATGCACTGCTATGACATCCTTAATAATTGATTCCATCATTTTACCCACTACCGATGTCAGGCTGACCGGTCTATAATTCCCTGTTTTCTCTCTCCCTCCTTTTTTAAAAAGTGGGGTTACATTGGCTACCCTCCACTCCATAGGAACTGATCCAGAGTCAATGGAATGTTGGAAAATGACTGTCAATGCAACCACTATTTCCAAGGCCACCTCCTTAAGTACTCTGGGATGCAGTCCATCAGGCCCTGGGGATTTATCGGCCTTCAATCCCATCAATTTCCCCAACACAATTTCCCGACTAATAAGGATTTCACTCAGTTCCTCCTCCTTACTAGACCCTCCGATCTTTTATATCCGGAAGGTTGTTTGTGTCCTCCTCAGTGAATACCGAACCAACGTACTTGTTCAATTGGTCCGCCATTTCTTTGTTCCCCGTTATGACTTCCCCTGATTCTGACTGCAGGGGACCTACGTTTGTCTTCACTAACCTTTTTCTCTTTACATATCTATAGAAACTTTTGCAATCAGTTTACCAACAACACTGCTGAACCAGAGGCAGACTACAATGTGGAACTCGCACCACACCTGGTGGACAGACAGAGGGAACAACCTGAGGAAAATGCAATCCCAACAGACTGCCCAGGCGAGTCAACAACAATCACACCAATCGAAACAGACAGCCCAGGCGAGATACCAGCAACCACACCCAAAGAAAAACAGACACCAAGGCAAACAACTGAACCACAACTCAGACGCTCCACGCGAGAGCGTAGACCACCTGAGAGACTGAACCTATAAAGACAATAAGACCTTGGGGGAGGGTGATGTCATTTATCTTACATTATTATATATAACTGTATCCTAACATGCTATACATGACTGTAATAAGATATGACCTATAACCACCAGCATACCTTACCACCAGGGGTGCACTTGCAAGAGACAGGTATATAAGGACAGGTCTCAGGCAAGTGCAGCATTCCAGAGCTGTGTAATAAAGGTGCAGGTCCAGAGTGACATTGACTTCACTACATGCCTTGTGTGAGTCTGTACTGAGGGGACAGGACTTTACAATTTCCAAGTCAGGATGGTGTGTGACTGGGAGGGGAACGTGGAGGTGGTGGTGTTCCCATGCACCTGCTGCCCTTGTCCTTCTAGGTGGTAGAGGTCGCGAGTTTGGGAGGTGCTGCTGAAGAAGCCTTGGCGAGTTGCTGCAGTGCATCTTGTAGATGGTACACACTGCAGCCAGGGGGCGCCGGTGGTGGAGGGAGTGAATGTTGAAGGTGGTGGATGGGGAGCCAATCAAGCGGCTGCTTTGTCCTGGATGATGTTGAGCTTCTCGAGTGTTGTTGGAGCTGCACCATCCAGGCAAGTGGGGAGTGTTCCATCACACTCCTGACTTGTGTCTTGTAGATGGTGGAGAGGCTTTGGGGAGTCAGGAGGTGAGACACTTGCCCCAGAATAATGTGGGGAAATATCATGTTATTCATTTGGTAGGAAGAATAGAAAAATAAAATATTTTTTAAATGGTGAGAAACTATTAAACGTTGGTGTTCAGATTGATGTAGTTGTCATCGTACAGGAAACACAGAAAGTTGATATGCAGGTACAGCAAGCCATCAGAAAGGCAAATGGCATGTTGTCCTTTTATTGCAAGGGGGGTTGGTGTATAACAGTAAGTAAGTCTTGCAACAATTGTACAGGGCCTTGGTGAGACCACACCTGGAGTACTGTGCACAGTTTTGGTCTCCTTATCTAAGGAAGGATATACTTGCCTCGGAGGCGGAGCAACAAAGGTTCACCAAATTGATTCCTGGGATGAGAGGGTTGTCCTGTGAGGAGAGATTGAGTAGATTGGGCCTATACTCTCTGGAGTTTAGAAGTATGAGAGGTGATATTGAACCATAAGACTTAGAGAGGTCTTGACAGGGTAGATGCTGAGTGGCTTGAGAGTCTAGAACCAGGGGTCACAGTCTCAGGATAAGAGGTCGGCCATTTAGGACTGAGATGAGGAGGAATTTCTTCACTCAGAGGGTGGTGAATCTTTGGAATTCTCTGCCCAGAGAGCTGTGGAGGCTCAGTCTCTGAGTATATTCAAGGCTGAGATCGATAGATTTCTCGACTAAGGGAATCGAGGGATATGGGGATCGGACGGGAAAGTGGAGTTGAGGTCGAAGATCAGCCATGATCACACTGAATGGCGGAGCAGGCTCGAGGGACCACATGGCCTGCTCCTTCTCCTATTTCTTATGACCTTATGCTATTTATGATCCCACAATATCACTCTCCTATTCTCTCGGATTGTCGCTTTCCCTCTTTCTCCGGCGTTTGTGGAGGTGAAATATTACGTCATTTCTCGCAGGGCACTGTCAATCTTCTGCCAAATTTATCTGTCTGGAATTTCTGCCAATGGTGATTAAAATCCTTCCATCAATCTCCTTCATGTCGAGAGCAAAATACCTTCGGCTATAATCATTTATAGTGGTGACGTATTCTCCCATTCCAGGCAGCTCTCCATCCATTGTCTAGCATTACCATTTGTGATATCGGGATCCACAGACCAGATGTACTTGGAGGGTCCCTGCATATTTGTTCCAACAGCGTCCATGGATAGATGTGCAGCACCATCAGTAGCAGTGATTAAAAGGCTCCATTTTCTTCTCGCTCGCTCTGTGAGGACACTATGATGTTATTCTAGCAGGTGTTCTAATCCGCAGCAGGCATAATGAATTTTGAAATTATTTCGGGCAATGCCAAGCGACCGATACAATTGGCAACTCCAGATAGATCAGAAGGCACTTGCTGATTCTGTTATCGTTCATCAGATAAGGCAGTCCAAATCCTCGCAACACAGCACTGCATCAATCTTCTTCGCAATGAGTTTAAGAATGTCCTTGTTTTGGAAGCAAAGAGGCCATTCATCATCCATCTGTAGGGACTGACATGCCCAAACCCACACAGATGCCTTGACTGCATTTGGTCCAACAATCCGTTGCCCATGGATGATTTATGGAAATAAAGAACAGATAAATCTAAGAATAACAGGGGTGACATCAGCTCATTGAGTGAGCAGCAGTTGCTGTGCCCCTCATCCAGTATAACGGCATGTTGTAGAATTTGAAGGATTATCCACAAACCTGCTGAGATAGAGTTCACAAAATGGGGACATTATCAGACAACAGGGGCAGCAGATCCGTAAATACTGTGGAACATCAGGATCAAGGCAGTGCAACTCGACAATGTCGAGAAATAAAGAACATAGAAACATAGAAAATAGGTGCAGGAGTAGGCCATTCGGCCCTTCGAGTCTGCACCACCATTCAATAAGATCATGGCTGATCATTCCCTCAGTACCCCTTTCCTGCTTTCTCTCCATACCCCTTGATCCACTTAGCCATAAGAGCCATATCTAACTCCCGCTTGAATATATCCAATGAACTGGCCTCAACAACCCTCTGTGGCAGGGAATTCCACAGGTTAACAACTCTCTGAGTGAAGAAGTTTCTCCTCATCTCAGTCCTAAATGACTTACCCCTCATCCTAAGACTCTGCCCCCTAGTTCTGGACTTCCCCAACATCGGGAACATTCTTCCTGCATCTAACCTGTCCAGTCCGGCCAGAATCTTATAAGTTTCTATGAGATCCCCTCCCATCCTTCTAAACTCCAGTGAATAGAGGCCCAGTTGATCCGGTCTCTCCTCATATGACAGTCCAACCATCCCTGGAATCAGTCTGGTGAACCTTCGCTGCACTCCCTCAATAGCAAGAACGTCCTTCCTCAGATTAGGAGACCAAAACTGAAGGCAATATTCCTTCACCAAGGCCCTGTACAACTGCAGCAAGACCTCCCTGCTCCTATACTCAAATCCCCTAGCTATGAAGGCCAACATACCATTTGCCTTCTTCACCGCCTGCTGTACCTGCATGCCCACTTTCAGTGACTGATGAATCATGACACCCAGATCTTGTTGCACCTCCCCTTTTCCTAATCTGCCGCCATTCAGATAATATTCTGCCTTCGTGTTTTTGCCCCCAAAATGGATAACCTCACATTTATCCACATTATACTGCATCTGCCATGCATTTGCCCACTCACCTAACCTGTCCAAGTCACCGTGCAGCCTCTTAGCGTCCTCCTCACAGCTCACACTGCCACCCAGCTTAGAGTCATCTGCAAACTTGGAGATATTACACTCAATTCCTTCATCTAAATCGTTAATATATATTGTAAATAGCTGGGGTCCCAGCACTGAGCCCTGCGGCACCCCACTTGTCACTGGCTGCCATTCTGAAAAGGACCCGTTTATCCCAACTCTCTGCTTCCTGTCTGCCAACCAGCTCTCTATCCACATCAGTATATTATCCCCAATACCATGCGCTTTAATTTTGCACACCAATCTCTTGTGCGGGACCTTGTCAAAAGCCTTTTGAAAGTCCAAATACACCATACCCACTGGTTCTCCCTTGTCCACTCTGCTAGTTACATCCTCAAAAAATTTCAGAAGATTCATCAAGCATGATTTCCCTTTCATAAATACATGCTGACTTGATCCGATCCTGTCACTGCTTTCCAAATGCGCCGCTATTTCATCCTTAATGATTGACTCCAACATTTTCCCCACTACTGATGTCAGGTAACTGATATATAGTTACCTGTTTTCTCTCTCCCTCCTTTTTTAAAAAGTGGTGCGACATTATCTACCCTCCAGTCCATTGTGACTGATCCAGATTCGATAGACAGTTGGAAAATGATCACCAATAAATGCATTATTTCTAGGGCCACTTCCTTAAGTACTCTGTGATGCAGACTATCAGGCCCCGGGGATTTATCGGCCTTCAATCCCATCAATTTCCCGAACACAATTTCCTGACTAATAAGGATATCCTTCAGTTCCTCCTTCTCACTAGATCCACTGTCCCCTAGTACATTCGGAAGCTTTTTTGTGTCTTCCTTCGTGAAGACAGAACCGAAGTATTGGTTCAATTGGTCTACCATTTCTTTGTTCCCCCATTATAAATTCACCTGAATCCGACTGCAAGGGACCTGTGTTTGTCTTCACTAATCTTTTCATCTTCACATATTTGTAGATGCTTTTGCAGTCAGTTTTTATGTTCCCTGCAAGCTTCCTCTCGTACTCTATTTTCCCCCTCTTAAATAAAACCCTGAGTCCTCCTCTGTTGAATTCTAAATTTCTCCCAGTCCTCAGGTTTGTTTCTTTTTCTGGCCAATTTATATGCCTCTTCCTTGGCTTTAACACTATCCTTCATTTCCCTTGTTAGCCACGGTTGAGCCACCTTCCCCGTTTTATTTTTACTCCAGACAGGAATGTATAATTGTTGAAGTTCATCCATGTGATCTTTAAATGTTTGCCATTGCCTATCCACTGTCAACCCTTTAAGTATCACTCGCCAGTCTATTCTAGCCAATTCACGTCTCATACCATCGAAGTTACCTTTCCTTAAGTTCAGGACCCTAGTTTCCGAATTAACTGTGTCACTCTCCATTTAATAAAGAATTCTACCATATTATGGTCACTCTTCCCCAAGGGGCCTCGCACAACAAGATTGTTAATTAGTCCCTTCTCATTACACAACACCCAGTCTAGGATGGCCAGCTCCCTGGTTGGAGAGTGACACAGTTAATTCGGAAACTAGGGTCTTGAACTTAGGTAAAGGTAACTTTGATGGTATGAGGCGTGAATTGGCTAGAATAGACTGACAAATGATACTTAAAGGGTTGATGGTGGATAGGCAATAGCAAACATTTAAAGATCACATGGATAAACTTCAGCAATTGTACATCCCTGTCTGGAGTAAAAATAAAACGGGGAAGGTAGCTCAACCGTGGATAACAAGGGAAATTAAGGACAGTGTTAAATCCAAGGAAGAAGCATATAAATTGGCCAGAAAAAGCAACACACCTGAGGACTGGGAGAAATTTAGAATTCAACAGAGGAGGACTAAGGGTTAAGTGAAGAGGGGGAAAATAGAGTATGAGAAGAAGCTTGCAGGGAACATAAAAACTGACTGCAAAAGCTTCTATAAATATGTGAAGAGAAAAAGATTAGTGAAGACAAACGTAGGTCCCTTGCAGTCGGATTCAGGTGAATTTATAATGGGGAACAAAGAAATGGCAGACCAGTTGAACAAATACTTCGGTTCTGTCTTCACGAAGGAAGACACAAATACCCTTCCGAATTTACGAGGGGACAGTGGGCCTCATGAGAAGGAGGAACTTAAGGATTTTGGTCCAGAAAACCATCCCTAATACACTCCAGAACACCCTCCTCCACCGTATTGCTATCAGCTAGGTTAGCCCAATCAGTATGTAGATTAAAGTCGCCCATGATAACTGCTGTACCTTTATTGCACACATCCCTTATTTCTTGTTTGATGCTGTCCCCAACCTCACTACTACTGTTTGGTGGCCTGTACACAACTCCCACTAGCGTTTTCTGCCCTTTGGTATTCCGTAGCTCCACCCATACAGATTCCACATCATCCAGGCTAATGTCCCTCCTTACTATTGCATTAATTTCCTCTTTAACCAGCAACTATTAAATATAGTCCATCGATCAGTATTAGAGCAGCATAGAGTGGCATTTGTGAGTTTGGTAAGTGGGTGAGTTTTAAGGGTTGTTCTTTTTAAACCATTTGGAGGCTGGAGTAAATTGTTTGTGGCAATTGCCAGTAGCTTCTAATTAAGTAGCAGTTAAATTAAAAGGGGAAAAGTTAAATAGTTGGGATTCTTTCAGGTCTAGGCAGAGAAAAACAAGGTAACTCTCCAATAGGAGGCAATTAGCAGCTGGTTAAAACCAGTTCTGTAAACGACTGACCAGTAGTGAGTCATCTGACCTAGATACAGTTTAAAAAGAGGCAGTTCGTGCAGAGCACAGAGTGCAGCAGCATAGAGTGGCATTTGTGAGTTTGGTAAGTGGGTGAGTTCGGGCAAGCGGGGGTGGCAGGTGCTGTTTTGTCTTATTTTTTCTACCAGTGCTGACACTAGAGCAGCTGATAAGGAGTGCGAGAGTAGGAGACGGAGGCCCAGAGACCAGCCCAACCAGCTGCAGGCAAAGATAGAGGGGTGAGAAATCGAGAGGTGACGTCAGAGTGCGGGGATGAGCAGCGTCAGTGGCAGTCCGGGGTCAGCAGCCTACAAGGGCCCAGCGGCAGTCCGGGGTCAGCAGCCTTCAAGAGCCCAGCGGCAGTCTGGGCTCAGCAGCCTACAAGGGCCCAGCGGCAGTCTGGGCTCAGCGGTCTATAAGGGCCAAGCGGCAGTCCGGGGTCAGCGGCCGACAAGGGCCCAGGGGCAGTCTGGGGTCTGGGGCCTACAAAGGCCCAGCGGTAGTCTGGGGTCAGCGGCCTACAAGAGCCCAGCGGCAGTCCGGTGTCAGCGGCCGACAAAGGCCCAGCGGCAGTCTGGGGTCAGCGGCCTACAAGGGCCCAGCGGCAGTCCGGGGTCTGGGGCCTACAAAGGCCCAGCGGCAGTTTGGGGTCAGCGGCCTACAAGGGCCCAGCGGCAGTCCGGGGTCTGGGGCCTACAAGGGCCCAGCGGCAGTCTGGGGTCAGCGGCCTACAAGGGCCCAGTGGCAGTCCGGGGTCAGCGACCTACAAGGGCCCAGCGGCAGTCCGGGGTCTGGGGCCTACGAAGGCCCAGCGGCAGTCCGGGGTCTGGGGCCTACAAGGGCCCAGCGGCAGTCTGGGGTCAGCGGCCTACAAGGGCCCAGTGGCAGTCCGGGGTCAGCGATCTACAAAGGCCCAGCGGCAGTCCGGGGTCTGGGGCCTACAAGGGCCCAGCGGCAGTCTGGGGTCAGCGGCCTACAAGGGCCCAGCGGCAGTCCGGGGTCTGGGGCCTACGAAGGCCCAGCGGCAGTCGGTGAGTGAGCAGTGTGGGGAGGCCCAGCGGCAGTCCGGGGTCTGGGGCCTACAAAGGCCCAGCGGCAGTCCGGGGTCAGCGGCCTACAAAGGCCCAGCGGCAGTCCGGGGTCTGGGGCCTACAAAGGCCCAGCGGCAGTCTGGGGTCTGGGGCCTCCAAAGGCCCAGCGGCAGTCCGGGGTCTGGGGCCTACAAAGGCCCAGCGGCAGTCTGGGGTCTGGGGCCTCCAAAGGCCCAGCGGCAGTCCGGGATCAGCGACCTACAAGGGCCCAGCGGCAGTCCGGGGTCAGCGACCTACAAGGGCCCAGCGGCAGTCTGGGGTCTGGGGCCTACAAAGGCCTAGCGGCAGTCCGGGGTCTGGGGCCTACAAGGGCCCAGCGGCAGTCCGGGGTCAGCGACCTACAAAGGCCCAGCGGCAGTCCGGGGTCAGCGGCCTACAAGGGCCCAGCGGCAGTCTGGGGTCAGCGACCAACAAGGGCCCAGCGGCAGTCCGGGGTCAGCGGCCTACAAAGGCCCAGCAGCAGTCTGGGGTCAGCGGCCTACAAGGGCCCAGCGGCAGTCCGGGGTCTGGGGCCTACAAGGGCCCAGCGGCAGTCTGGGGTCAGCGGCCTACAAGGGCCCAGTGGCAGTCCGGGGTCAGCGACCTACAAGGGCCCAGCGGCAGTCCGGGGTCTGGGGCCTACGAAGGCCCAGCGGCAGTCCGGGGTCTGGGGCCTACAAGGGCCCAGCGGCAGTCTGGGGTCAGCGGCCTACAAGGGCCCAGTGGCAGTCCGGGGTCAGCGACCTACAAAGGCCCAGCGGCAGTCCGGGGTCTGGGGCCTACAAGGGCCCAGCGGCAGTCTGGGGTCAGCGGCCTACAAGGGCCCAGCGGCAGTCCGGGGTCTGGGGCCTACGAAGGCCCAGCGGCAGTCCGGGGTCTGGGGCCTACAAGGGCCCAGCGGCAGTCTGGGGTCTGGGGCCTACAAGGGCCCAGCGGCAGTCTGGGGTCAGCGACCTACAAAGGCCCATCGGCAGTCCGGGGTCTGGGGCCTACAAAGACCCAGTGGCAGTCGGTGAGCGAGCAGTGCGGGGAGGAGGGACAAGAAATCAAAGTGACGTCACAGCCAAGCTGGTAAGTGGTTGGCTGATTGGCTGGTGAGTCTATCTCTTTGATTTTGTGTTCTAATAGATAAGAGGATAAATGACTAAATAGCTGTTTAGTGTGTGTAGTGGGAGTCAGTGTTTTTGCTGGGTAATTTAAGGGTAACTAGTGGGATGGCAGGGCAGCTCATTCAAATGGAATGCAACACCTGTGCCATGTGGGAATTCCTGGATGCTTCCCGCAACGGGGAAGGTCACATGTGCAGGAAGTGTCTCCAGCTCCTCCAACTCGAGCGCCGAGTCTCGGAGCTTGAGTGAGGACTGGAGGCACTGAGGAGTATCCGAGAGAACGAGAGGTATGTGGATAGCTCGTTTCAGGCGTTGGTCACCCCACAGATTAAAAGGCTGCAGGAGGATAGGGAATGGTGACCGTCGCACACAGAGTATGTCGAGGCAGGTAGTGCAGGAGTCCCCTGAGGCTATCCCGCTCTCCAACCGGTACTCTATTCTGACTACTGCCGAGGGCGGTGATGCCACTGGGGAGTGCAGCCAGGGCCAAGTCACTGTGGGCACCGTGGGTGGCTCGGCTGCACAGGGGGGGAGGAAGAAGACGGGAAGGGCTATGGTGATAGGAGATTCAATAGTTAGGGGAGCAGATAGTCGCTTCTGCGGCAGCAAAAGTGACATCAGGATGGTGTGTTGCCTCCCTGGTGCAAGGGTCAATGATGTCACTGAGCGACTGCAGGGCATTCTGGTGCGGGAAGGGGAACAGCCAGTGGTTGTGGTCCACATTGGTACCAACGACATAGGTAGAAAGAGGGGTGAGGTCCTGAAATCTGAGTTTAGGGAGCTAGGAGTAAGATTGAAAGCCAGGACCTCAAAGGTGGTAATCTGGGGATTACTGCCAGTGCCACGTACTAGTGAGGGTAGAAATAGGAAGGCTAGTCAGATAAATACGTGTCTGGGGCATTGGTGTAGGAGGGAGGGCTTTAGTTTCCTGAACAATTGGGACCGCTTCTGGGGAAGGTGGGACCTGTACAAGTCGGACAGGTTACAGCTCAACAGAGACGGGACCAATGTTCTCGCGGGTGGTTTTGATAGTGCGGTTGAGGGCTTTAAACTAGCTTGGCAGGGGGATGGAAACCCAGGAGAGGGCTCTGAGCTAGTTAGAGTGGGTGAGAGCTCAGATGAACAGAACCCCAAGAATGGATGGAAAAGGCAGGAGGCAACAGAGTAGAGTAGCACTGGGGTAAGTGTAAACCACAAGGTGATAGGAAGGGACAATATGTATGAATATAAAGCGGCTACAGGAGGGGTCAAAACTAAAAATCATGGTTTAAAAACTAGTATTAAAACACTCTATCTAAACGCATGCAGCATTCGAAATAAAGTAAATGAGTTGACGGCACAATTCATTACAAATGGGTATGATTTGGTGGCCATTACAGAAACGTGGTTGCAGGGTGGCCAAGACTGGGAATTAAACACACAGGGGTATCTGACAATTCGGAAAGATAGACAAGAAGGGAAAGGAGGTGGGGTAGCTCTGTTAATAAAGGATGATATCAGGACAGTTGTGAGAGACGATATTGGCTCTAATGAATAAAATGGTGAATCATTGTGGGTGGAGATTAGAGATAGTAAGGGGAAAAAGTCACTGGTGGGTGTAGTTTATAGGCCCCCAAATAATAACTTCACGGTGGGATGGGCAATAATCAAGGGAATAATGGAGGCATGTGAAAAAGGAACGGCAGTAATCATGGGGGATTTTAACCTACATATCGATTGGTCAAATCAAATCGCACGGGGTAGCCTGGAGGAGGAATTCATAGAATGCATGCGGGATTGTTTCTTAGAACAGTATGTAACAGAACCTACAAGCGAGCAAGCTATCTCAGATCTGGTCCTGTGTAATGAGACAGGAATAATAAACGATCTCCGAGTAAAAGATCCTCTCGGAATGAGTGATCACAGTATGGTTGAATTTGTAATACAGATTGAGGGTGAGGAAGTAGTGTCTCAAACGAGTGTACTATGCTTAAACAAAGGGGACTACAGTGGGATGAGGGCAGAGTTGGCTAAAGTAGACTTGGAACACAGACTAAACGGAGGCATAATTGAGGAATAATGGAGGACTTTTAAGGAGCTCTTTCACAGTGCTCAACAAAAATATATTCCAGTGAAAAAGAAGAGCGGTAAGAGAAGGGATAACCAGCCGTGGATAACCAAGGAAATAAAGGAGAGTATCAAATTAAAAACCAATGCGTATAAGGTGGCCAAGGTTAGTGGGAAACTAGAAGATTGGGAACATTTTAAACGACAGCAAAGAATGACTAAGAAAGCAATAAAGAAAGGAAAGATAGATTACGAAAGTAAACTTGCGCAAATCTTAAAAACAGATAGAAAAAGTTTTTACCGATATATAAAACGGAAAAGAGTGACCAAAGTAAATGTTGCTCCCTAAGAAGATGAGAAGGGGGATTTAACAATGGGAAATGTGGAAATGGCTGAGACCTTAAACAAATATTTTACTTCGGTCTTCACAGTGGAAGACACAAAAACCACGCCAAAGATTGCTGGTCACGGGAATGTGGGAAGGGAGGACCTTGAGACAATCACTATCACTAGGGGGATAGTGCTGGACAGGCTAATGGGACTCAAGGTAGACAAGTCCCCTGATCCTGATGAGATGCATCCCAGGGTATTAAAAGAGATGGCAGAAGTTATAACAGATGCATTCGTTATAATCTACCAAAATTCTCTGGAATCTGGGGAGGTACCAGCGGATTGGAAAACAGCTAATGTAACGCCTCTGTTTAAAAAAGGGGGCAGACAAAAGGCAGGTAACTATAGGCCGGTTAGTTTAACATCTGCAGTGGGGAAAATGCTTGAAGCTATCATTAAGGAAGAAATAGCGGACATCTAGATAGGAATAGTGCAATCAAGCAGACGCAACATGGATTCATGAAGGGGAAATCATGTTTAACTAATTTACTGGAATTCTTTGAGGATATAACGAGCATGGTGGATAGAGGTGTACCGATGGATGTGGTGTATTTAGATTTCCAAAAGGCATTCGATAAGGTGCCACACAAAAGATTACTGCAGAAGATGAAGGTACGCGGAGTCAGAGGAAATGTATTAGCATGGATAGAGAATTGGCTGGCTAACAGAAAGCAGAGAGTCGGGATAAATGAGTCCTTTTTTATGTTGGAAATCAGTGGTAAGTGGTGTGCCACAGGGATCGGTGCTGGGACCACAACTGTTTACAATATACATAGATGACCTGGAAGAGGGGACAGAGTGCAGTGTAACAAAATTTGCAGATGACACAAAGTTTAGTGGGAAAGCGGGTTGTGTAGAGGACACAGAGAGGCTGCAGAGAGATTTAGATAGGTTAAGCGAATGGGCTAAGGTTTGGAAGATGGAATACAATGTCGGAAAGTGTGAGGTCATCCACCTTGGAAAAAAAACAGTAAAAGGGAATATTATTTGAATGGGGAGAAATTACAACATGCTGAGGTGCAGAGGGACCTGGGGGTCCTTGTGCATGAATCCCAAAAAGTTAGTTTGCAGGTGCAGCAGGTAATCAGGAAGGCGAATGGAATGTTGGCCTTCATTGCGAGAGGGATGGAGTACAAAAGCAGGGAGGTCCTGCTGCAACTGTACAGGGTATTGGTGAGGCCGCACCTGGAGTACTGCGTGCAGTTTTGGTCACCTTACTTAAGGAAGGATATACGAGATTTGGAGGGGGTACAGAGACGATTCACTAGGCTGATTCTGGAGATGAGGGGGTTACCTTATGATGATAGATTGAGTAGACTGGGACTTTACTCGTTGGAGTTCAGAAGGATGAGGGGTGATCTTATAGAAACATTTAAAATAGTGAAAGGGATGGAGAAGATCGAGGCAGAGAGGTTGTTTCCACTGGTCGGGGAGACTAGAACGAGGGAGCACAGCCTCAAAATACGGGGGAGCAAATTTAAAACCGAGTTGAGAAGGAATTTGTTCTCCCAATGGGTTGTGAATCTGTGGAATTCTCTGCCCAAGGAAGCAGTTGAGGCTAGCTCATTGAATGTATTCAAATCACAGATAGATAGATTTTTAACTAATAAGGGAATTAAGGGTTATGGGGAGCGGGCGGGTAAGTGGAGCTGAGTCCACGGCCAGATCAGCCATGATCTTGTTGAATGGCGGAGCAGGCTCGAGGAGCGAGATGGCCTAAACCTGTTCCAAATTCTTATGTTCATATGATCGGTATTAAATAGAGTCCATCGATCAGTATTAATATCGTCCATCGATCAGTATTAAATATAGTCCATCGATCGGTGTTAAATATAGTCCATCGATCAGTATTAAATATAGTCCATCGATCAGTATTAAATATAGTCCATCGATCGGTATTAAATATAGTCCATCGATCGGTATTAAAAATAGTCCATCGATCGGTATTAAATATAGTCCATCGATCGGTATTAAATATAGACCATCGATCAGTATTAAATATAGTCCATCGATCAGTATTAAATATAGTCCATCAATCGGTATTAAATATATTCTATCGATCAGTATTAAATATAGTCCATCGATCAGTATTAAAAATAGTCCATCGATCAGTATTAAATATAGTCCATCGATCGGTATTAAATATAGTCCATCGATCTGTATTAAATATAGTCCATCGATCAGTATTAAATATAGTCCATCGATCGGTATTAAATATAGTCCATCGATCAGTATTAAATATAGTCCATCGATCAGTATTAAATATAGTCCATCAATCGGTATTAAATATATTCCATCGATCAGTATTAAATATAGTCCATCGAGCAGTATTAAATATAGTCCATCGATCAGTATTAAATATAGTCCATCGATCGGTATTAAATATAGTCCATCGGTCAGTATTAAATATAGTCCATCAATCAGTATTAAATATAGTCCATCGATCGGTATTAAATATAGTCCATCGATCAGTATTAAATGTAGTGCATCGATCGGTATTAAATATAGTCCATCGATCGGTATTAAATATAGTCCATCGATCAGTATTAAATATAGTCCATCAATCAGTATTAAATATAGTCCATCGATCGGTATTAAATATAGTCCATCGATCAGTATTAAATATAGTCCATCGATCAGTATTAAATATCGTCCATCAATCAGTATTAAATATAATCCATCGATCGGATATCGTCCATCGATCAGTATTAAATATAGTCCATCGATCGGTATTAAATATAGTCCATCGATCGGTGTTAAATATAGTCCATCGATCAGTATTAAATATAGTCCATCGATCAGTATTAAATATAGTCCATCGATCGTTATTAAATATAGTCCATCAATCGGTTTTAAATATAGACCATCGATCTGTATTAAATATAGTCCATCGATCCGTATTAAATATAGACTATCCATCAGTATTAAATATATTCCATCGATCAGTATTAAATATAGTCCATCGATCAGTATTAAATATAGTCCATCGATCAGTATTAAATATAGTCCATCGATCAGTATTAAATATAGTCCATCGATCAGTATTAAATATAGTCCATCGATCGGTATTAAATATAGTCCATCGATCGGTATTAAATATAGTCCATCGATCGGTATTAAATATAGTCCATCGATCGGTATTAAATATAGTCCATCGATCGGTATTAAATATAGTCCATCGATCGGTATTAAATATAGTCCATCGATCGGTATTAAATATAGTCCATCGATCGGTATTAAATATAGTCCATCGATCGGTATTAAATATAGTCCATCGATCGGTATTAAATATAGTCCATCGATCGGTATTAAATATAGTCCATCGATCGGTATTAAATATAGTCCATCGATCAGTATTAAATATAGTCCATCGATCAGGATAAAATATAGTCCATCGATCAGAATTAAATATAGTCCATCGATCAGTATTAAATATCGTCCATCGATCGGTATTAAATATAGTCCATCGATCAGTATTAAATAAAGTCCATCGATCAGTATTAACTATAGTCCATCGATCAGTATTAAATATAGTCCATCGATCAGTATTAAATATAGTCCATCGATCAGTATTAACTATAGTCCATCGATCAGTATTAAATATAGTCCATCGATCGGTATTAAATATAGTCCATCGATCGGTATTAAATATAGTCCATCGATCAGTATAAAAAAATCCATCGATCAGTATTAAATATAATCCATCGATCACAGAAACATAGAAACATAGAAAATAGGTGCAGGAGCAGGCCATTCAGCCCTTCTAGCCTGCACTGCCATTCAATGAGTTCATGGCTGAACATGAAACTTCAGTACCCCCTTCCTGCTTTCTCGCCATAACCCTTGATCCCCCGAGTAGTAAGGACTTCATCTAACTCCCTTTTGAATATATTTAGTGAATTGGCCTCAACTACTTTCTGTGGTAGAGAATTCCACAGGTTCACCACTCTCTGGGTGAAGAAGTTTCTCCTCATCTCGGTCCTAAATGGCTTACCCCTTATCCTCAGACTGTGACCCCTGGTTCTGGACTTCCCCAACATTGGGAACATTCTTTCTGCATCTAACCTGTCTAAACCCGTCAGAATTTTAAACGTTTCTATGAGGTCCCCTCTCATTCTTCTGAACTCCAGTGAATACAAGCCCAGTTGATCCAATCTTTCTTGATAGGTCAGTCCCGCCATCCCGGGAATCAGTCTGGTGAACCTTCGATGCACTCCCTCAATAGCAAGAATGTCCTTCCTCAAGTTAGGAGACCAAAACTGTACACAATACTCCAGGTGTGGCCTCACCAAGGCCCTGTACAACTGCAGCAACACCTCCCTGCCCCTGTATTCAAATCCCCTCGCTATGAAGGCCAACATGCCATTTGCTTTCTTAACCGCCTGCTGTACCTGCATGCCAACCTTCAATGACTGATGTACCATGACACCCAGGTCTCGTTGCACCTTCCCTTTTCCTAATCTGTCACCATTCAGTATTAAATATAGTCCATCGATCAGTATTAAATATAGTCCATCGATCAGTATTAAAAAAATCCATCGATCAGTATTAAATATAGTCCATCGATCAGTATTAAATATAGTCCATCGATCGGTATTAAATATAGTCCATCGATCAGTATTAAATATAGTCCATGGATCAGTATTAACTATAGTCCATCGATCGGTATTAAATATAGTCCATCGATCGGTATTAAATATAGTCCATCGATCGGTATTAAATATAGTCCATCGATCAGTATTAAAAAAATCCATCGATCAGTATTAAATATAGTCCATCGATCAGTATTAAATATAGTCCATCGATCGGTATTAAATATACTCCATCGATCGGTATTAAATATAGTCCATCGATCAGTATTAAATATAGTCCATCGATCAGTATTAAATATAGTCCATGGATCAGTATTAACTATAGTCCATCGATCAGTATTAAATATAGTCCATCGATCAGTATTAAATATAGTCCATCGATCGGTATTAAATATAGTCCATCGATCTGTATTAAATATAGTCCATCGATCAGTATTAAATATAGTCCATCGATCGGTATTAAAAAAAGTCCATCGATCAGTATTAAATATATTCCATCGATCATTATTAAATATAGTCCATCGATCGGTATTAAATATAGTCCATCGATCAGTATTAAATATAGTCCATCGATCATTATTAAATATAGTCCATCGATCGGTATTAAATATAATCCATCGATCAGTATTAAATATAGTCCATCGATCGGTATTAAATATACTCCATCGATCAGTATTAAATATAGTCCATCGATCGGTATTAAATATAGTCCATCGATCTGTATTAAATATAGTCCATCGATCAGTGTTAAATATAGTCCATCGATCTGTATTAAATATAGTCCATCGATCGGTATTAAATATAGTCCATCGATCTGTATTAAATATAGTCCATCGATCGGTATTAAATATAGTCCATCGATCAGTATTAAATATAGTCCATCGAGCATTATTAAATATAGTCCATCGATCATTATTAAATATAGTCCATCGATCGGTATTAACTATAGTCATCGATCATTATTAAATATAGTGCATCGATCAGTATTAAATATAGTCCATCGATCATTATTAAATATAGTCCATCGATCGGTATTAACTATAGTCCATCGATCATTATTAAATATAGTCCATCGATCGGTATTAAATATAGTCCATCGATCAGTATTAAATATAGTCCATCGATCGGTATTAAATATAGTCCATCGATCGGTATTAAATATAGTCCATCGATCATTATTAAATATAGTCCATCGATCGGTATTAACTATAGTCCATCGATCATTATTAAATATAGTCCATCGATCGGTATTGAATATAGTCCATCGATCGGTATTAAACATAGTCCATCGATCTGTATTAAATATAGTCCATCGATCAGTATTAAATATAGTCCATCGATCGGTATTAAATATAGTCCATCGATCTTTATTAAATATAGTCCATCGATCATTATTAAATATAGTCCATCGATCGGTATTAATTATAGTCCATCGATCGGTATTAAATATAGTCCATCGATCGGTATTAACTATAGTCCATCGATCAGTATTAAATATAGTCCATCGATCAGTATTAAATATAGTCCATCGATCGGTATTAAATATAGTCCATCGATCAGTATTAAATATAGTCCATCGATCGGTATTAAATATAGTCCATCGATCGGTATTAAATATAGTCCATCGATCGGTATTAAATATAGTCCATCGATCGGTATTAAATATAGTCCATCGATCAGTATTAAATATAGTCCATCGATCAGTATTAAAAAAATCCATCGATTAGTATTAAATATAGTCCATCGATCAGTATTAAATATAGTCCATCGATCGGTATTAAATATAGTCCATCGATCAGTATTAAATATAGTCCATCGATCAGTAGTAAAAAAATCCATCGATTAGCATTAAATATAGTCCATCGATCAGTATTAAATATAGTCCATCGATCGGTATTAAATATAGTCCATCGTTCGCTATTAAATATAGTCCATCGATCGGTATTAAATATACTCCATCGATCGGTATTAAATATAGTCCATCGATCAGTATTAAATATAGTCCATCGATCAGTATTAAATATAGTCCATCGATCAGTATTAAATATAGTCCATCGATCGGTATTAAATATAGTCCATCGATCAGTATTAAATATAGTCCATCGATCGGTATTAAATATAGTCCATCGATCAGTATTAAATATAGTCCATCGATCGGTATTAAATATAGTCCATCGATGAGTATTAAATATAGTCCATCGATCAGTATTAAATATAGTCCATCGATCGGTATTAAATATAGTCCATCGATCGGCATTAAATATAGTCCATCGATCGGTATTAAATATAGTCCATCGATCGGTATTAAATATAGTCCATCGGTCAGTATTAAATATAGTCCATCGATCGGTATTAAATATAGTCCATCGATCGGTATTAAATATAGTCCATCGATCGGTATTAACAGAGTCCATCGATCAGTATTAAATGTAGTCCATCGATCAGTATTAAATATATTCCATCGATCAGTATTAAATATCGTCCATCGATCAGTATTAAATATACTCCATCGATCGGTATTAAATATAGTCCATCGATCAGTATTAAATATACTCCATCGATCAGTATTAAATATAGTCCATCGATCGATATTAAATATAGTCCATCGATCAGTATTAAATATATTCCATCGATCAGTATTAAATATAGTCCATCGTTCGGTATTAAATATATTCCATCGATTAGTATTAAATATAGTCCATCGATTGGTATTAAATATAGTCCATCGATCAGTATTAACTCTAGTCCATCGATCAGTATTAAATACAGTCCATCGATCAGCATTAAATATAGTCCATCGATCGGTATTAAATATAGTCCATCGATCAGTATTAAATATAGTCCATCGATCGGTATTAACTATAGTCCATCGATCAGTATTAAATATAGTGCATCGATCAGTATTAAATATAGTCCATCGATCGGTATTAACTATAGTCCATCGATCAGTATTAAATATAGTCCATCGATCGGTATTAAATATAGTGCATCGATCAGTATTAAATATAGTCCATCGATCGGCATTAACTATAGTCCATCGATCAGTATTAAATATAGTCCATCGATCGGTATTAAATATAGTCCATCGATCAGTATTAAATATAGTCCATCGATCGGTATTAAATATAGTCCATCGATTAGTATTAAATATAGTGCATCGATCGGTATTAAATATAGTCCATCGATCGGTATTAAATATAGTCCATCGATCAGTATTAAATATATTCCATCGATCAGTCTTAAATATAGTCCATCGATCAGTATTAAATATAGTCCATCGATCAGTATTAAATATAGTCCATCGTTCGGTATTAAATATATTCCATCGATCAGTATTAAATATAGTCCATCGATCAGCATTAAATATAGTCCATCGATCAGTATTAAATATAGTCCATCAATCGGTATTAAATATAGTCCATCGATCGGTATTAAATATAGTCCATCAATCGGTATTAAATATAGTGCATCGATCAGTATTAAATATAGTCCATCGATCGGTATTAAATATAGTCCATCGATCGGTATTAAATATAGTCCATCGATCGGTATTAAATATAGTCCATCGATCAATATTAAATATAGTCCATCGATCGGTATTAAATATAGTCCATCGATCAGTATTAAATATAGTCCATCGATCGGTATTAAATATAGTCCATCGATCAGTATTAAATATAGTCCATCGATCGGTATTAAATATAGTCCATCGATCAGTATTAAATATAGTCCATCGATCTGTATTAAATATAGTCCATCGATCGGTATTAAATATAGTCCATCGATCAGTATTAAATATAGTCCATCGATCGGTATTAAATATAGTCCATCGATCAGTATTAAATATAGTCCATCGATCGTTATTAAATATAGTCCATCGATCGGTATTAAATATAGTCCATCGATCGGTATTAAATATAGTCCATCGATCGGTATTAAATATAGTCCATCGATCAGTATTAAATATAGTCCATCGATCGGTATTAAATATAGTCCATCGATCGGTATTAAATATAGTCCATCGATCGGTATTAACTATAGTCCATCGATCAGTATTAAATATAATCCATCGATCGGTATTAAATATAGTCCATCGATCAGTATTAAATATAGCAAATCGATCAGTATTAAAAAAATCCATCGATCAGTATTAAATATAGTCCATCGATCAGTATTAAATATAGTCCATCGATCAGTATTAAAAAAATCCATCGATCGGTATTAAATATAGTCCATCGATCAGTATTAAATATAATCCATCGATCAGTATTAAATATAGTCCATCGATCGGTATTAAATATACTCCATCGATCAGTATTAAATATAGTCCATCGATCGGTATTAAATATAGTCCATCGATCTGTATTAAATATAGTCCATCGATCTGTATTAAATATAGTCCATCGATCGGTATTAAATATAGTCCATCGATCTGTATTAAATATAGTCCATCGATCGGTATTAAATATAGTCCATCGATCAGTATTAAATATAGTCCATCGAGCATTATTAAATATAGTCCATCGATCATTATTAAATATAGTCCATCGATCGGTATTAACTATAGTCATCGATCATTATTAAATATAGTGCATCGATCAGTATTAAATATAGTCCATCGATCATTATTAAATATAGTCCATCGATCGGTATTAACTATAGTCCATCGATCATTATTAAATATAGTCCATCGATCGGTATTAAATATAGTCCATCGATCAGTATTAAATATAGTCCATCGATCGGTATTAAATATAGTCCATCGATCGGTATTAAATATAGTCCATCGATCATTATTAAATATAGTCCATCGATCGGTATTAACTATAGTCCATCGATCATTATTAAATATAGTCCATCGATCGGTATTGAATATAGTCCATCGATCGGTATTAAACATAGTCCATCGATCTGTATTAAATATAGTCCATCGATCAGTATTAAATATAGTCCATCGATCGGTATTAAATATAGTCCATCGATCTTTATTAAATATAGTCCATCGATCATTATTAAATATAGTCCATCGATCGGTATTAATTATAGTCCATCGATCGGTATTAAATATAGTCCATCGATCGGTATTAACTATAGTTCATCGATCAGTATTAAATATAGTCCATCGATCAGTATTAAATATAGTCCATCGATCGGTATTAAATATAGTCCATCGATCAGTATTAAATATAGTCCATCGATCGGTATTAAATATAGTCCATCGATCGGTATTAAATATAGTCCATCGATCGGTATTAAATATAGTCCATCGATCGGTATTAAATATAGTCCATCGATCAGTATTAAATATAGTCCATCGATCAGTATTAAAAAAATCCATCGATTAGTATTAAATATAGTCCATCGATCAGTATTAAATATAGTCCATCGATCGGTATTAAATATAGTCCATCGATCAGTATTAAATATAGTCCATCGATCAGTAGTAAAAAAATCCATCGATTAGCATTAAATATAGTCCATCGATCAGTATTAAATATAGTCCATCGATCGGTATTAAATATAGTCCATCGTTCGGTATTAAATATAGTCCATCGATCGGTATTAAATATACTCCATCGATCGGTATTAAATATAGTCCATCGATCAGTATTAAATATAGTCCATCGATCAGTATTAAATATAGTCCATCGATCGGTATTAAATATAGTCCATCGATCAGTATTAAATATAGTCCATCGATCGGTATTAAATATAGTCCATCGATCAGTATTAAATATAGTCCATCGATCGGTATTAAATATAGTCCATCGATCAGTATTAAATATAGTCCATCGATCGGTATTAAATATAGTCCATCGATGAGTATTAAATATAGTCCATCGATCAGTATTAAATATAGTCCATCGATCGGTATTAAATATAGTCCATCGATCGGCATTAAATATAGTCCATCGATCGGTATTAAATATAGTCCATCGATCGGTATTAAATATAGTCCATCGGTCAGTATTAAATATAGTCCATCGATCGGTATTAAATATAGTCCATCGATCGGTATTAAATATAGTCCATCGATCGGTATTAACAGAGTCCATCGTTCGGTATTAAATATATTCCATCGATTAGTATTAAATATAGTCCATCGATTGGTATTAAATATAGTCCATCGATCAGTATTAACTCTAGTCCATCGATCAGTATTAAATACAGTCCATCGATCAGCATTAAATATAGTCCATCGATCGGTATTAAATATAGTCCATCGATCAGTATTAAATATAGTCCATCGATCGGTATTAACTATAGTCCATCGATCAGTATTAAATATAGTGCATCGATCAGTATTAAATATAGTCCATCGATCGGTATTAAATATAGTCCATCGATCGGTATTAAATATAGTCCATCGATCGGTATTAAATATAGTCCATCGATCGGTATTAAATATAGTCCATCGATCAGTATTAAATATAGTCCATCGATCAGTATTAAAAAAATCCATCGATTAGTATTAAATATAGTCCATCGATCAGTATTAAATATAGTCCATCGATCGGTATTAAATATAGTCCATCGATCAGTATTAAATATAGTCCATCGATCAGTAGTAAAAAAATCCATCGATTAGCATTAAATATAGTCCATCGATCAGTATTAAATATAGTCCATCGATCGGTATTAAATATAGTCCATCGTTCGGTATTAAATATAGTCCATCGATCGGTATTAAATATACTCCATCGATCGGTATTAAATATAGTCCATCGATCAGTATTAAATATAGTCCATCGATCAGTATTAAATATAGTCCATCGATCGGTATTAAATATAGTCCATCGATCAGTATTAAATATAGTCCATCGATCGGTATTAAATATAGTCCATCGATCAGTATTAAATATAGTCCATCGATCGGTATTAAATATAGTCCATCGATGAGTATTAAATATAGTCCATCGATCAGTATTAAATATAGTCCATCGATCGGTATTAAATATAGTCCATCGATCGGCATTAAATATAGTCCATCGATCGGTATTAAATATAGTCCATCGATCGGTATTAAATATAGTCCATCGGTCAGTATTAAATATAGTCCATCGATCGGTATTAAATATAGTCCATCGATCGGTATTAAATATAGTCCATCGATCGGTATTAACAGAGTCCATCGATCAGTATTAAATGTAGTCCATCGATCAGTATTAAATATATTCCATCGATCAGTATTAAATATCGTCCATCGATCAGTATTAAATATACTCCATCGATCGGTATTAAATATAGTCCATCGATCAGTATTAAATATACTCCATCGATCAGTATTAAATATAGTCCATCGATCGATATTAAATATAGTCCATCGATCAGTATTAAATATATTCCATCGATCAGTATTAAATATAGTCCATCGTTCGGTATTAAATATATTCCATCGATTAGTATTAAATATAGTCCATCGATTGGTATTAAATATAGTCCATCGATCAGTATTAACTCTAGTCCATCGATCAGTATTAAATACAGTCCATCGATCAGCATTAAATATAGTCCATCGATCGGTATTAAATATAGTCCATCGATCAGTATTAAATATAGTCCATCGATCGGTATTAACTATAGTCCATCGATCAGTATTAAATATAGTGCATCGATCAGTATTAAATATAGTCCATCGATCGGTATTAACTATAGTCCATCGATCAGTATTAAATATAGTCCATCGATCGGTATTAAATATAGTGCATCGATCAGTATTAAATATAGTCCATCGATCGGCATTAACTATAGTCCATCGATCAGTATTAAATATAGTCCATCGATCGGTATTAAATATAGTCCATCGATCAGTATTAAATATAGTCCATCGATCGGTATTAAATATAGTCCATCGATTAGTATTAAATATAGTGCATCGATCGGTATTAAATATAGTCCATCGATCGGTATTAAATATAGTCCATCGATCAGTATTAAATATATTCCATCGATCAGTCTTAAATATAGTCCATCGATCAGTATTAAATATAGTCCATCGATCAGTATTAAATATAGTCCATCGTTCGGTATTAAATATATTCCATCGATCAGTATTAAATATAGTCCATCGATCAGTATTAAATATAGTCCATCGATCAGTATTAAATATAGTCCATCAATCGGTATTAAATATAGTCCATCGATCGGTATTAAATATAGTCCATCGATCGGTATTAAATATAGTGCATCGATCCGTATTAAATATAGTCCATCGATCGGTATTAAATATAGTCCATCGATCGGTATTAAATATAGTCCATCGATCGGTATTAAATATAGTCCATCGATCAATATTAAATATAGTCCATCGATCGGTATTAAATATAGTCCATCGATCAGTATTAAATATAGTCCATCGATCGGTATTAAATATAGTCCATCGATCAGTATTAAATATAGTCCATCGATCGGTATTAAATATAGTCCATCGATCAGTATTAAATATAGTCCATCGATCTGTATTAAATATAGTCCATCGATCGGTATTAAATATAGTCCATCGATCAGTATTAAATATAGTCCATCGATCGGTATTAAATATAGTCCATCGATCAGTATTAAATATAGTCCATCGATCGTTATTAAATATAGTCCATCGATCGGTATTAAATATAGTCCATCGATCGGTATTAAATATAGTCCATCGATCGGTATTAAATATAGTCCATCGATCAGTATTAAATATAGTCCATCGATCGGTATTAAATATAGTCCATCGATCGGTATTAAATATAGTCCATCGATCGGTATTAACTATAGTCGATCGATCAGTATTAAATATAGTCCATCGATCGGTATTAAATATAGTCCATCGATCAGTATTAAATATAGCAAATCGATCAGTATTAAATATAGTCCATCGATCGGTATTAAATATAGTCCATCGATCAGTATTAAATATAGTCCATCGATCGGTATTAAATATAGTCCATCGATCAGTATTAAATATAGTCCATCGATCTGTATTAAATATAGTCCATCGATCGGTATTAAATATAGTCCATCGATCAGTATTAAATATAGTCCATCGATCGGTATTAAATATAGTCCATCGATGAGTATTAAATATAGTCCATCGATCAGTATTAAATATAGTCCATCGATCGGTATTAAATATAGTCCATCGATCGGCATTAAATATAGTCCATCGATCGGTATTAAATATAGTCCATCGATCGGTATTAAATATAGTCCATCGGTCAGTATTAAATATAGTCCATCGATCGGTATTAAATATAGTCCATCGATCGGTATTAAATATAGTCCATCGATCGGTATTAACAGAGTCCATCGATCAGTATTAAATGTAGTCCATCGATCAGTATTAAATATATTCCATCGATCAGTATTAAATATCGTCCATCGATCAGTATTAAATATACTCCATCGATCGGTATTAAATATAGTCCATCGATCAGTATTAAATATACTCCATCGATCAGTATTAAATATAGTCCATCGATCGATATTAAATATAGTCCATCGATCAGTATTAAATATATTCCATCGATCAGTATTAAATATAGTCCATCGTTCGGTATTAAATATATTCCATCGATTAGTATTAAATATAGTCCATCGATTGGTATTAAATATAGTCCATCGATCAGTATTAACTCTAGTCCATCGATCAGTATTAAATACAGTCCATCGATCAGCATTAAATATAGTCCATCGATCGGTATTAAATATAGTCCATCGATCAGTATTAAATATAGTCCATCGATCGGTATTAACTATAGTCCATCGATCAGTATTAAATATAGTGCATCGATCAGTATTAAATATAGTCCATCGATCGGTATTAACTATAGTCCATCGATCAGTATTAAATATAGTCCATCGATCGGTATTAAATATAGTGCATCGATCAGTATTAAATATAGTCCATCGATCGGCATTAACTATAGTCCATCGATCAGTATTAAATATAGTCCATCGATCGGTATTAAATATAGTCCATCGATCAGTATTAAATATAGTCCATCGATCGGTATTAAATATAGTCCATCGATTAGTATTAAATATAGTGCATCGATCGGTATTAAATATAGTCCATCGATCGGTATTAAATATAGTCCATCGATCAGTATTAAATATATTCCATCGATCAGTCTTAAATATAGTCCATCGATCAGTATTAAATATAGTCCATCGATCAGTATTAAATATAGTCCATCGTTCGGTATTAAATATATTCCATCGATCAGTATTAAATATAGTCCATCGATCAGTATTAAATATAGTCCATCGATCAGTATTAAATATAGTCCATCAATCGGTATTAAATATAGTCCATCGATCGGTATTAAATATAGTCCATCGATCGGTATTAAATATAGTGCATCGATCCGTATTAAATATAGTCCATCGATCGGTATTAAATATAGTCCATCGATCGGTATTAAATATAGTCCATCGATCGGTATTAAATATAGTCCATCGATCAATATTAAATATAGTCCATCGATCGGTATTAAATATAGTCCATCGATCAGTATTAAATATAGTCCATCGATCGGTATTAAATATAGTCCATCGATCAGTATTAAATATAGTCCATCGATCGGTATTAAATATAGTCCATCGATCAGTATTAAATATAGTCCATCGATCTGTATTAAATATAGTCCATCGATCGGTATTAAATATAGTCCATCGATCAGTATTAAATATAGTCCATCGATCGGTATTAAATATAGTCCATCGATCAGTATTAAATATAGTCCATCGATCGGTATTAAATATAGTCCATCGATCGGTATTAAATATAGTCCATCGATCGGTATTAAATATAGTCCATCGATCAGTATTAAATATAGTCCATCGATCGGTATTAAATATAGTCCATCGATCGGTATTAAATATAGTCCATCGATCGGTATTAACTATAGTCGATCGATCAGTATTAAATATAGTCCATCGATCGGTATTAAATATAGTCCATCGATCAGTATTAAATATAGCAAATCGATCAGTATTAAAAAAATCCATCGATCAGTATTAAATATAGTCCATCGATCAGTATTAAATATAGTCCATCGATCAGTATTAAAAAAATCCATCGATCGGTATTAAATATAGTCCATCGATCAGTATTAAATATAATCCATCGATCAGTATTAAATATAGTCCATCGATCGGTATTAAATATACTCCATCGATCAGTATTAAATATAGTCCATCGATCGGTATTAAATATAGTCCATCGATCTGTATTAAATATAGTCCATCGATCTGTATTAAATATAGTCCATCGATCGGTATTAAATATAGTCCATCGATCTGTATTAAATATAGTCCATCGATCGGTATTAAATATAGTCCATCGATCAGTATTAAATATAGTCCATCGAGCATTATTAAATATAGTCCATCGATCATTATTAAATATAGTCCATCGATCGGTATTAACTATAGTCATCGATCATTATTAAATATAGTGCATCGATCAGTATTAAATATAGTCCATCGATCATTATTAAATATAGTCCATCGATCGGTATTAACTATAGTCCATCGATCATTATTAAATATAGTCCATCGATCGGTATTAAATATAGTCCATCGATCAGTATTAAATATAGTCCATCGATCGGTATTAAATATAGTCCATCGATCGGTATTAAATATAGTCCATCGATCATTATTAAATATAGTCCATCGATCGGTATTAACTATAGTCCATCGATCATTATTAAATATAGTCCATCGATCGGTATTGAATATAGTCCATCGATCGGTATTAAACATAGTCCATCGATCTGTATTAAATATAGTCCATCGATCAGTATTAAATATAGTCCATCGATCGGTATTAAATATAGTCCATCGATCTTTATTAAATATAGTCCATCGATCATTATTAAATATAGTCCATCGATCGGTATTAATTATAGTCCATCGATCGGTATTAAATATAGTCCATCGATCGGTATTAACTATAGTCCATCGATCAGTATTAAATATAGTCCATCGATCAGTATTAAATATAGTCCATCGATCGGTATTAAATATAGTCCATCGATCAGTATTAAATATAGTCCATCGATCGGTATTAAATATAGTCCATCGATCGGTATTAAATATAGTCCATCGATCGGTATTAAATATAGTCCATCGATCGGTATTAAATATAGTCCATCGATCAGTATTAAATATAGTCCATCGATCAGTATTAAAAAAATCCATCGATTAGTATTAAATATAGTCCATCGATCAGTATTAAATATAGTCCATCGATCGGTATTAAATATAGTCCATCGATCAGTATTAAATATAGTCCATCGATCAGTAGTAAAAAAATCCATCGATTAGCATTAAATATAGTCCATCGATCAGTATTAAATATAGTCCATCGATCGGTATTAAATATAGTCCATCGTTCGGTATTAAATATAGTCCATCGATCGGTATTAAATATACTCCATCGATCGGTATTAAATATAGTCCATCGATCAGTATTAAATATAGTCCATCGATCAGTATTAAATATAGTCCATCGATCGGTACTAAATATAGTCCATCGATCAGTATTAAATATAGTCCATCGATCGGTATTAAATATAGTCCATCGATCAGTATTAAATATAGTCCATCGATCGGTATTAAATATAGTCCATCGATCAGTATTAAATATAGTCCATCGATCGGTATTAAATATAGTCCATCGATGAGTATTAAATATAGTCCATCGATCAGTATTAAATATAGTCCATCGATCGGTATTAAATATAGTCCATCGATCGGCATTAAATATAGTCCATCGATCGGTATTAAATATAGTCCATCGATCGGTATTAAATATAGTCCATCGGTCAGTATTAAATATAGTCCATCGATCGGTATTAAATATAGTCCATCGATCGGTATTAAATATAGTCCATCGATCGGTATTAACAGAGTCCATCGTTCGGTATTAAATATATTCCATCGATTAGTATTAAATATAGTCCATCGATTGGTATTAAATATAGTCCATCGATCAGTATTAACTCTAGTCCATCGATCAGTATTAAATACAGTCCATCGATCAGCATTAAATATAGTCCATCGATCGGTAATAAATATAGTCCATCGATCAGTATTAAATATAGTCCATCGATCGGTATTAACTATAGTCCATCGATCAGTATTAAATATAGTGCATCGATCAGTATTAAATATAGTCCATCGATCGGTATTAACTATAGTCCATCGATCAGTATTAAATATAGTCCATCGATCGGTATTAAATATAGTGCATCGATCAGTATTAAATATAGTCCATCGATCGGCATTAACTATAGTCCATCGATCAGTATTAAATATAGTCCATCGATCGGTATTAAATATAGTCCATCGATCAGTATTAAATATAGTCCATCGATCGGTATTAAATATAGTCCATCGATCGGTATTAAATATAGTCCATCGATCAGTATTAAATATAGTCCATCGATCAGTATTTTATATTGTCCATCGATCTGTATTAAATATAGTCCATCGATCAGTATTAAATATAGTCCATCGATCTGTATTAAATATAGTACATCGATCAGTATTAAATATAGTTCATCGATCAGTATTAAATATAGTCCATCGATCGGTATTAAATATAGTCCATCGATCAGTATTATATATAGTGCATCGATCAATATTAAATATACTCCATCGATCAGTATTAAATACAGTCCGTCGATCAGTTTTAAATATCGTCCATCGATCAGTTTTAAATATCGTCCATCGATCAGTATTAAATATAGTCCATCGATCAGTATTAAATATAGTACATCGATGTGTATTAAATATAGTACATCGATCAGTATTAAATATCGTCCATCGATCAGTATTAAATATAGTACATCGATCAGTATTAAATATCGTCCATCGATCAGTATTAAATATCGTCCATCGATCAGTATTAAATATAGTCCATCGATCGGTATTTAATATAGTCCATCGATCAGTATTAAATATAGTCCATCGATCGGTATTAAATATAGTCCATCGATTAGTATTAAATATAGTACATCGATGTGTATTAAATATAGTACATCGATCAGTATTAAATATCGTCCATCGATCAGTATTAAATATAGTACATCGATCAGTATTAAATATCGTCCATCGATCAGTATTAAATATCGTCCATCGATCAGTATTAAATATAGTCCATCGATCGGTATTTAATATAGTCCATCGATCAGTATTAAATATAGTCCATCGATCGGTATTAAATATAGTCCATCGATTAGTATTAAATATAGTCCATCGATCTGTATTAAATATAGTCCATCGATCAGTATTAAATATAGTCCATCGATCTGTATTAAATATAGTCCATCGATCAGTATTAAATATAGTCCATCGATCGGTATTAAATATAGTCCATCGTTCGGTATTAAATATAGTCCATCGATCTGTATTAAATATAGTCCATCGATCAGTATTAAATATAGTCCATCGATCGGTATTAAATATAGTCCATCGATCGGTATTAAATATAGTCCATCGATCTGTATTAAATATAGTCCATCGATCAGTATTAAATATAGTCCATCGATCGGTATTAACTATAGTCCATCGATCAGTATTAAATATACTCCATCGATAAGTATTAAATATAGTCCATCGATCAGTATTAAATATAGTCCATCGATCAGTATTAAATATAGTCCATCGATCGGTATTAAATATAGTCCATCGATCAGTATTAAATATAGCAAATCGATCAGTATTAAAAAAATCCATCGATCAGTATTAAATATAGTCCATCGATCAGTATTAAATATAGTCCATCGATCAGTATTAAATATAGTCCATCGATCAGTATTAAAAAAATCCATCGATCGGTATTAAATATAGTCCATCGATCGGTATTAAATATGGTCCATCGATCGGTATTAACTATAGTCCATCGATCAGTATTAAATATAGTCCATCGATCGGTATTAAATATAGCAAATCGATCAGTATTAAATATAGTCCATCGATCAGTATTAAATATAGTCCATCGATCAGTATTAAAAAAATCCATCGATCGGTATTAAATATAGTCCATCGATCGGTATTAAATATGGTCCATCGATCGGTATTAACTATAGTCCATCGATCAGTATTAAATATAGTCCATCGATCGGTATTAAATATAGCAAATCGATCAGTATTAAAAAAATCCATCGATCAGTATTAAATATAGTCCATCGATCAGTATTAAATATAGTCCATCGATCGGTATTAACTATAGTCCATCGATCAGTATTAAATATAGTCCATCGATCGGTATTAAATATAGTCCATCGATCGGTATTAAATATAGTCCATCGATCGGTATTAAATATAGTCCATCGATCGGTATTAAATATAGTCCATCGATCGGTATTAAATATAGTCCATCGATCGGTATTAAATATTGTCCATCGATCGGTATTAAATATTGTCCATCGATCGGTATTAAATATAGTCCATCGATCGGTATTAAATATAGTCCATCGATCGGTATTAAATATAGTCCATCGATCGGTATTAAATATAGTCCATTGATCGGTATTAAATATAGTCCATCGATCGGTATTAAATATAGTCCATCGATCGGTATTAAATACAGTCCTTCGATCGGTATTAAATATAGTCCATCGATCGGTATTAAATATAGTCCATCGATCGGTATTAAATATAGTCCATCGATCCGTATTAAATATAGTCCATCGATCAGTATTAAATATAGTCCATCGATCGGTATTAAATATAGTCCATCGATCGGTATTAAATGTAGTCCATCGATCAGTATTAAATATCGTCCATCGATCAGTATTAAATATAGTCCATCGATCAGTATTAAATGTAGTCCATCGTACGGTATTAAATATAGTCCATCGATCAGTATTAAATATCGTCCATCGATCAGTATTAAATATAGTCCATCGATCAGTATTAAATGTAGTCCATCGTACGGTATTAAATATCGTCCATCGATGAGTATTAAATGTCGTCCATCGATCAGTATTAAATATAGTCCATCGATCATTATTAAATATAGTCCATCGCTAAGTATTAAATATAGTGCATCGATCGGTATTAAATATAGTCCATCGATCGGTATTAAATATAGTCCATCGATCGGTATTAAATATATTCCATCGATCAGTATTAAATATAGTCCATCGATCAGTGTTAAATATAGTCCATCGATCTGTATTAACTATAGTCCATCGATCGGTATTAAATATAGTCCATCGATCAGTATTAAATATAGTCCATCGATCAGTATTAAAAAAATCCATCGATCAGTATTAAATATAGTCCATCGATCAGTATTAAATATAGTCCATCGATCGGTATTGAATATAATCCATCGATCGGTATTAAATATAGTCCATCGATCAGTATTAAATATAGTCCATCGATCAGTATTAAATATCGTCCATCGATCAGTATTAAATATCGTCCATTGATCAGTATTAAATATCGCCCATCGATCAGTATTAAATATAGTTCATCGATCAGTATTAAATATAGTCCATTGATCGGTATTAAATATAGTCCATTGATCAGTATTAAATATAGTGCATCGATCAATATTAAATATACTCCATCGATCAGTATTAAATACAGTCCATCGATCAGTTTTAAATATCGTCCATCGATCAGTTTTAAATATCGTCCATCGATCAGTATTAAATATAGTCCATCGATCAGTATTAAATATAGTCCATCGATCTGTATTAAATATAGTACATCGATCAGTATTAAATATCGTCCATCGATCAGTATTAAATATAGTACATCGATCAGTATTAAATATCGTCCATCGATCAGTATTAAATATCGTCCATCGATCAGTATTAAATATATTCCATCGATCGGTATTTAATATAGTCCATCGATCAGTATTAAATATAGTCCATCGATCGGTATTAAATATAGTCCATCGATCAGTATTAAATATAGTCCATCGATCAGTATTAAATATACTCCATATATCAGTATTAAATATAGTCCATCGATCAGTATTAAATATAGTCCATCGATCGGTATTAAATATAGTCCATCGATCAGTATTAAATATAATCCATCGATCAGTATTTTATATTGTCCATCGATCTGTATTAAATATAGTCCATCGATCAGTATTAAATATAGTCCATCGATCTGTATTAAATATAGTACATCGATCAGTATTAAATATAGTCCATCGATCGTTATTAAATATAGTCCATCGATCGGTATTAAATATAGTCTATCGATCTGTATTAAATATAGTCCATCGATCTGTATTAAATATAGTCCATCGATCAGTATTAAATATAGTCCATCGATCTGTATTAAATATAGTCCATCGATCAGTATTAAATATAGTCCATCGATCGGTATTAAATATAGTCCATCGATCGGTATTAAATATAGTCCATCGATCTGTATTAAATATAGTCCATCGATCAGTATTAAATATAGTCCATCGATCGGTATTAAATATAGTCCATCGATCGGTATTAAATATAGTCCATCGTTCGGTATTAAATATAGTCCAGCGATCGGTATTAAATATAGTCCATCGATCGGTATTAAATATAGTCCATCGATCGGTATTAACTATAGTCCATCGATCAGTATTAAATATACTCCATCGATAAGTATTAAATATAGTCCATCGATCAGTATTAAATATAGTCCATCGATCAGTATTAAATATAGTCCATCGATCAGTATTAAATATAGTCCATCGATCAGTATTAAATATAGTGCATAGATCAGTATTAAATATATTCCATCGATCAGTATTAAATTTAGTCCATCGATCAGTATTAAATATAGTCCATCGATCAGTATTAAATATAGTCCATCGATCGGTATTAAATATAGTCCATCGATCGGTATTAACTATAGTCTATCGATCGGTATTAAATATAGTCCATCGATCGGTATTAAATATAGTCCATCGATCGGTATTAAATATAGTCCATCGATCAGTATTAAATATAGTCCATCGATCGGTATTAAATATAGTCCATCGATCAGTATTAAATATAGTCCATCAATCAGTATTAAATATAGTGCATCGATCAGTATTAAATATAGTCCATCGATCAGTATTAAATATAGTCCATCGATCTGTATTAAATATAGTACATCGATCAGTGTTAAATATAGTCCATCGATCGGTATTAAATATAGTCCATCGATCGGTATTAAATATAGTCAATCGTTCGGTATTAATTATAGTCCAGCGATCGGTATTAAATATAGTCCATCGATCAGTATTAAATATAGTCCATCGATCAGTATTAAATATAGTCCATTGATCGGTATTAACTATAGTCCATCGATCAGTATTAAATATAGTCCATCGATAAGTATTAAATATAGTGCATCGATCAGTATTAAATATAGTCCATCGATCAGTATTAAATATAGTCCATCGATCGGTATTAAATATAGTCCATCGATCAGTATTAAATACAGCAAATCGATCAGTATTAAAAAAATCCATCGATCAGTATTAAATATAGTCCATCAATCAGTATTAAATATAGTGCATCGATCGTTATTAAATATAGTCAATCGATCGGTATTAAATATAGTCCATCGATCAGTATTAAATATAGTCCATCGATCGGTATTAAATATAGTCCATCGATCGGTATTAAATATAGTCCATCGATCGGTATTAAATATAGTCAATCGTTCGGTATTAAATATAGTCCAGCGATCGGTATTAAATATAGTCCATCGATCAGTATTAAATATAGTCCATCGATCAGTATTAAATATAGTCCATTGATCGGTATTAACTATAGTCCATCGATCAGTATTAAATATAGTCCATCGATAAGTATTAAATATAGTGCATCGATCAGTATTAAATATAGTCCATCGATCAGTATTAAATATAGTCCATCGATCGGTATTAAATATAGTCCATCGATCAGTATTAAATATAGCAAATCGATCAGTATTAAAAAAATCCATCGATCAGTATTAAATATAGTCCATCGATCAGTATTAAATATTGTCCATCGATCAGTATTAAATATAGTCCATCGATCAGTATTAAAAAAATCCATCGATCGGTATTAAATATAGTCCATCGATCGGTATTAAATATAGTCCATCGATCGGTATTAACTATAGTCCATCGATCAGTATTAAATATAGTCCATCGATCGGTATTAAATATAGCAAATCGATCAGTATTAAAAAAATCCATCGATCAGTATTAAATATAGTCCATCGATCAGTATTAAATATAGTCCATCGATCTGTATTAAATATAGTACATCGATCAGTATTAAATATAGTCCATCGATCGGTATTAAATATAGTCCATCGATCGGTATTAAATATAGTCTATCGATCTGTATTAAATATAGTCCATCGATCTGTATTAAATATAGTCCATCGATCAGTATTAAATATAGTCCATCGATCTGTATTAAATATAGTCCATCGATCAGTATTAAATATAGTCCATCGATCGGTATTAAATATAGTCCATCGATCGGTATTAAATATAGTCCATCGATCTGTATTAAATATAGTCCATCGATCAGTATTAAATATAGTCCATCGATCGGTATTAAATATAGTCCATCGATCGGTATTAAATATAGTCCATCGTTCGGTATTAAATATAGTCCAGCGATCGGTATTAAATATAGTCCATCGATCAGTATTAAATATAGTCCATCGATCGGTATTAACTATAGTCCATCGATCAGTATTAAATATACTCCATCGATAAGTATTAAATATAGTCCATCGATCAGTATTAAATATAGTCCATCGATCAGTATTAAATATAGTCCATCGATCAGTATTAAATATAGTCCATCGATCAGTATTAAATATAGTGCATAGATCAGTATTAAATATATTCCATCGATCAGTATTAAATTTAGTCCATCGATCAGTATTAAATATAGTCCATCGATCAGTATTAAATATAGTCCATCGATCGGTATTAAATATAATCCATCGATCGGTATTAACTATAGTCTATCGATCGGTATTAAATATAGTCCATCGATCGGTATTAAATATAGTCCATCGATCGGTATTAAATATAGTCCATCGATCGGTATTAAATATAGTCCATCGATCAGTATTAAATATAGTCCATCAATCAGTATTAAATATAGTGCATCGATCAGTATTAAATATAGTCCATCGATCAGTATTAAATATAGTCCATCGATCTGTATTAAATATAGTACATCGATCAGTGTTAAATATAGTCCATCGATCGGTATTAAATATAGTCCATCGATCGGTATTAAATATAGTCAATCGTTCGGTATTAAATATAGTCCAGCGATCGGTATTAAATATAGTCCATCGATCAGTATTAAATATAGTCCATCGATCAGTATTAAATATAGTCCATTGATCGGTATTAACTATAGTCCATCGATCAGTATTAAATATAGTCCATCGATAAGTATTAAATATAGTGCATCGATCAGTATTAAATATAGTCCATCGATCAGTATTAAATATAGTCCATCGATCGGTATTAAATATAGTCCATCGATCAGTATTAAATACAGCAAATCGATCAGTATTAAAAAAATCCATCGATCAGTATTAAATATAGTCCATCAATCAGTATTAAATATAGTGCATCGATCGTTATTAAATATAGTCAATCGATCGGTATTAAATATAGTCCATCGATCAGTATTAAATATAGTCCATCGATCGGTATTAAATATAGTCCATCGATCGGTATTAAATATAGTCCATCGATCGGTATTAAATATAGTCAATCGTTCGGTATTAAATATAGTCCAGCGATCGGTATTAAATATAGTCCATCGATCAGTATTAAATATAGTCCATCGATCAGTATTAAATATAGTCCATTGATCGGTATTAACTATAGTCCATCGATCAGTATTAAATATAGTCCATCGATAAGTATTAAATATAGTGCATCGATCAGTATTAAATATAGTCCATCGATCAGTATTAAATATAGTCCATCGATCGGTATTAAATATAGTCCATCGATCAGTATTAAATATAGCAAATCGATCAGTATTAAAAAAATCCATCGATCAGTATTAAATATAGTCCATCGATCAGTATTAAATATAGTCCATCGATCAGTATTAAATATAGTCCATCGATCAGTATTAAAAAAATCCATCGATCCGTATTAAATATAGTCCATCGATCGGTATTAAATATAGTCCATCGATCGGTATTAACTATAGTCCATCGATCAGTATTAAATATAGTCCATCGATCGGTATTAAATATAGCAAATCGATCAGTATTAAAAAAATCCATTGATCAGTATTAAATATAGTCCATCGATCAGTATTAAATATAGTCCATCGATCGGTATTAACTATAGTCCATCGATCGGTATTAAATATAGTCCATCGATCGGTATTAAATATAGTCCATCGATCGGTATTAAATATTGTCCATCGATCGGTATTAAATATTGTCCATCGATCGGTATTAAATATAGTCCATCGATCGGTATTAAATATAGTCCATCGATCGGTATTAAATATAGTCCATCGATCGGTATTAAATATAGTCCATCGATCGGTATTAAATATAGTCCATCGATCGGTATTAAATATAGTCCTTCGATCGGTATTAAATATAGTCCATCGATCGGTATTAAATATAGTCCATCGATCGGTATTAAATATAGTCCATCGATCGGTATTAAATATAGTCCATCGATCAGTATTAAATATAGTCCATCGATCGGTATTAAATATAGTCCATCGATCGGTATTAAATGTAGTCCATCGATCAGTATTAAATATAATCCATCGATCAATATTAAATATAGTCCATCGATCGGTATTAAATATAGTCCATCGATCAATATTAAATATCGTCCATCGATCAGTATTAAATATAGTCCATCGATCAGTATTAAATATAGTCCATCGATCAGTATTAAATATAGTCCATCGATCAATATTAAATAAAGTCCATCGATAAGTATTAAATATAGTGCATCGATCAGTATTAAATATAGTCCATCGATCGGTATTAAATATATTCCATCGAACGGGATTAAATTTATTCCATCGATCAGTATTAAATATAGTCCATCGATCAGTATTAAATATAGTCCATCGATTGGTATTAAATATAGTCCATCGATCAGTATTAAATATAGTCCATCGATCGGTATTAAATACAGTGCATCGATCAGTATTAAATATACTCCATCGATCAGTATTAAATATAGTAAATCGATCGGTATTAAATATAGTCCATCAATCAGTATAAAATATAGTCCATCGATCGGTATTAAATATAGTCCATCAATCAGTATAAAATATAGTCCATCGATCGGTATTAAATGTAGTCCATCGATCTGTATTAAATATAGTCTATCGATCTGTATTAAATATAGTCCATCGATCAGTATTAAATATAGTCCATCGATCTGTATTAAATATAGTCCATCGATCAGTGTTAAATATAGTCCATCGATCAGTATTAAATATAGTCCATCGATCAATATTAAATATAGTCCATCGATCAGTATTAAATACAGTCCATCGATCGGTGTTAAATATAGTCCATCGATCGGTATGAAATATAGTCCATCGATCGGTATTAAATATAGTTCATCGATCAGTATTAAATATCGTCCATCGATCAGTATTAAATATAGTCCATCGATCAGTATTAAATATAGTCCATCGATCGGTATTAAATATAGTCCATCAATCGGTATTAAATATAGTTCATCGATCAGTATTAAATATCGTCCATCGATCAGTATTAAATATAGTCCATCGATCAGTATTAAATATAGTCCATCGATCGGTATTAAATATAGTCCATCGATCGGTATTAAATATAGTCCATCGATCAGTATTAAATATAGTCCATCGATCGGTATTAAATATATTCCATCGATCCGTATTAAATATAGTCCATCGATCAGTATTAAATATAATCCATCGATCAATGTTAAATATAGTCCATCGATCGGTATTAAATATATTCCATCGATCAGTATTAAATATAGTCCATTGATCAGTATTAAATATAGTCCATCGATCGGTATTAAATCTAGTCCATCGATCAGTATTAAATATAGTCCATCGATCAGTATTAAATATAATCCATCGATCAATATTAAATATAGTCCATCGATCGGTATTAAATATAGTCCATCGATCAGTATTAAATATCGTCCATCGATCGGTATTAAATATAGTCCATCGATCGGTATTAAATATAATCCATCGATCAATATTAAATATAGTCCATCGATCGGTATTAAATATAGTCCATCGATCAATATTAAATATCGTCCATCGATTGGTATTAAATATAGTCCATCGATCAGTATTAAATATAGTCCATCGATCAGTATTAAATATAGTCCATCGATCAATATTAAATAAAGTCCATCGATCGGTATTAAATATAGTCCATCCATCGATCGGTATTAAATATAGTCCATCGATCGGTATTAAATATAGTCCATCGATCGGTATTAAATATAGTCAATCGTTCGGTATTAAATATAGTCCAGCGATCGGTATTAAATATAGTCCATCGATCAGTATTAAATATAGTCCATCGATCAGTATTAAATATAGTCCATTGATCGGTATTAACTATAGTCCATCGATCAGTATTAAATATAGTCCATCGATAAGTATTAAATATAGTGCATCGATCAGTATTAAATATAGTCCATCGATCAGTATTAAATATAGTCCATCGATCGGTATTAAATATAGTCCATCGATCAGTATTAAATATAGCAAATCGATCAGTATTAAAAAAATCCATCGATCAGTATTAAATATAGTCCATCGATCAGTATTAAATATAGTCCATCGATCAGTATTAAATATAGTCCATCGATCAGTATTAAAAAAATCCATCGATCCGTATTAAATATAGTCCATCGATCGGTATTAAATATAGTCCATCGATCGGTATTAACTATAGTCCATCGATCAGTATTAAATATAGTCCATCGATCGGTATTAAATATAGCAAATCGATCAGTATTAAAAAAATCCATCGATCAGTATTAAATATAGTCCATCGATCAGTATTAAATATAGTCCATCGATCGGTATTAACTATAGTCCATCGATCGGTATTAAATATAGTCCATCGATCGGTATTAAATATAGTCCATCGATCGGTATTAAATATTGTCCATCGATCGGTATTAAATATTGTCCATCGATCGGTATTAAATATAGTCCATCGATCGGTATTAAATATAGTCCATCGATCGGTATTAAATATAGTCCATCGATCGGTATTAAATATAGTCCATCGATCGGTATTAAATATAGTCCATCGATCGGTATTAAATATAGTCCTTCGATCGGTATTAAATATAGTCCATCGATCGGTATTAAATATAGTCCATCGATCAGTATTAAATATAGTCCATCGATCGGTATTAAATATAGTCCATCGATCGGTATTAAATGTAGTCCATCGATCCGTATTAAATATAATCCATCGATCAATATTAAATATAGTCCATCGATCGGTATTAAATATAGTCCATCGATCAATATTAAATATCGTCCATCGATTGGTATTAAATATAGTCCATCGATCAGTATTAAATATAGTCCATCGATCAGTATTAAATATAGTCCATCGATCAATATTAAATAAAGTCCATCGATAAGTATTAAATATAGTGCATCGATCAGTATTAAATATAGTCCATCGATCGGTATTAAATATATTCCATCGAACGGGATTAAATTTATTCCATCGATCAGTATTAAATATAGTCCATCGATTGGTATTAAATATAGTCCATCGATCAGTATTAAATATAGTCCATCGATCGGTATTAAATACAGTGCATCGATCAGTATTAAATATAGTAAATCGATCGGTATTAAATATAGTCCATCAATCAGTATAAAATATAGTCCATCGATCGGTATTAAATATAGTCCATCAATCAGTGTAAAATATAGTCCATCGATCGGTATTAAATGTAGTCCATCGATCTGTATTAAATATAGTCTATCGATCTGTATTAAATATAGTCCATCGATCAGTATTAAATATAGTCCATCGATCTGTATTAAATATAGTCCATCGATCAGTGTTAAATATAGTCCATCGATCAGTATTAAATATAGTCCATCGATCAATATTAAATATAGTCCATCGATCAGTATTAAATACAGTCCATCGATCGGTGTTAAATATAGTCCATCGATCGGTATGAAATATAGTCCATCGATCGGTATTAAATATAGTTCATCGATCAGTATTAAATATCGTCCATCGATCAGTATTAAATATAGTCCATCGATCAGTATTAAATATAGTCCATCGATCGGTATTAAATATAGTCCATCGATCGGTATTAAATATAGTTCATCGATCAGTATTAAATATCGTCCATCGATCAGTATTAAATATAGTCCATCGATCAGTATTAAATATAGTCCATCGATCGGTATTAAATATAGTCCATCGATCGGTATTAAATATAGTCCATCGATCGGTATTAAATATAGTCCATCGATCAGTATTAAATATAGTCCATCGATCGGTATTAAATATATTCCATCGATCCGTATTAAATATAGTCCATCGATCAGTATTAAATATAATCCATCGATCAATGTTAAATATAGTCCATCGATCGGTATTAAATATATTCCATCGATCAGTATTAAATATAGTCCATTGATCAGTATTAAATATAGTCCATCGATCGGTATTAAATCTAGTCCATCGATCAGTATTAAATATAGTCCATCGATCAGTATTAAATATAATCCATCGATCAATATTAAATATAGTCCATCGATCGGTATTAAATATAGTCCATCGATCAGTATTAAATATCGTCCATCGATCGGTATTAAATATAGTCCATCGATCGGTATTAAATATAATCCATCGATCAATATTAAATATAGTCCATCGATCGGTATTAAATATAGTCCATCGATCAATATTAAATATCGTCCATCGATTGGTATTAAATATAGTCCATCGATCAGTATTAAATATAGTCCATCGATCAGTATTAAATATAGTCCATCGATCAATATTAAATAAAGTCCATCGATCGGTATTAAATATAGTCCATCGATCGGTATTAAATATAGTCCATCGATCGGTATTCAATATAGTCCATCGATCGGTATTAAATATAGTCCATCGATCGGTATTAAATATAGTCCATCGACCGGTATTAAATATAGTCCATCGATCAGTATTAAATATAGTCCATCGACCGGTATTAAATATAGTCCATCGATCAGTATTAAATATAGTCCATCGATCAGTATTAAATATAGTCCATCGATCAGTATTAAATATAGTCCATCGACCGGTATTAAATATAGTCCATCGATCAGTATTAAATATAGTCCATCGACCGGTATTAAATATAGTCCATCGATCGGTATTAAATATAGTGCATCGATCGGTATTAAATATAGTCCATCGATCGGTATTAAATATAGTCCATCGATCGGTATTAAATATAGTCCATCGATCGGTATTAAATATAGTCCATCGATCAGTATTAAATATAGTCCATCGATCGGTATTAAATATAGTCCATCGATCGGTATTAAATATAGTCCATCGATCAGTATTAAATATAGTCCATCGATCAGTATTAAATATAGTCCATCGATCGGTATTAAATATAGTCCATCGATCGGTATTCAATATATTCCATCGATCGGTATTAAATATAGTCCATCGATCAGTATTAAATATAGTCCATCGACCGGTATTAAATATAGTCCATCGATCGGTATTTAATATTGTCCATCGATCAGTATTAAAAATATAGTCCATCGATCGGTATTTAATATAGTCCATCGATCAGTATTAAATATATTCCATCGATCGGTATTAAATATAGTCCATCGATCAGTATTAAATATATTCCATCGATCGGTATTAAATATATTCCATCGATCAGTGTTAAATATAGTCCATCTATCGGTATTAAATATAGTCCATCGATCAGTATTAAATATAGTCCATCGATCAGTATTAAATATAGTCCATCTATCGGTATTAACTATAGTCCATCGATCAGTATTAAATATAGTCCATCGATCAGTATTAAATATAGTCCATCGACCGGTATTAAATATAGTCCATCGATCAGTATTAAATATAGTCCATCGATCAGTATTAAATATAGTCCATCGATCAGTATTAAATATATTCCATCGATCGGTATTAAATATATTCCATCGATCAGTATTAAATATAGTGCATCGATCGGTATTAAATATAGTCCATCGATCGGTATTAAATATAGTCCATCGATCAGTATTAAATATAGTCCATCAATCAGTATTAAATATAGTCCATCAATCAGTATTAAATATAGTCCATCGATCGGTATTAAATATAGTCCATCGATCAGTATTAAATATAGTCCATCAATCAGTATTAAATATAGTCCATCGATCGGTATTAAATATAGTCCATCGATCGGTATTAAATATAGTCCATCGATCAGTATTAAATATCGTCCATCGATCAGTATTAAATATAATCCATCGATCGGATATCGTCCATCGATCAGTATTGAATATAGTCCATCGATCGGTATTAAATATAGTCCATCGATCGGTGTTAAATATAGTCCATCGATCAGTATTAAATATAGTCCATCGATCAGTATTAAATATAGTCCATCGATCGTTATTAAATATAGTCCATCGATCGGTTTTAAATATAGACCATCGATCTGTATTAAATATAGTCCATCGATCCGTATTAAATATAGACTATCCATCAGTATTAAATATATTCCATCGATCAGTATTAAATATAGTCCATCGATCAGTATTAAATATAGTCCATCGATCAGTATTAAATATAGTCCATCGATCAGTATTAAATATAGTCCATCGATCAGTATTAAATATAGTCCATCGATCTGTATTAAATATAGTCCATCGATCAGTATTAAATATAGTCCATCGATCCGTATTAAATATAGTCCATCGATCGGTATTAAATATAGTCCATCGATCGGTATTAAATATAGTCCATCGATCGGTATTAAATATAGTCCATCGATCGGTATTAAATATAGTCCATCGATCTGTATTAAATATAGTCCATCGATCGGTATTAAATATAGTCCATCGATCAGTATTAAATATAGTCCATCGATCAGTATTAACTATAGTCCATCGATCAGTATTAAATATAGTCCATCGATCGGTATTAAATATAGTCCATCGATCGGTATTAAATATAGTCCATCGATCAGTATTAAATATAGTCCATCGATCAGGATTAAATATAGTCCATCGATCAGAATTAAATATAGTCCATCGATCAGTATTAAATATCGTCCATCGATCGGTATTAAATATAGTCCATCGATCAGTATTAAATAAAGTCCATCGATCAGTATTAACTATAGTCCATCGATCAGTATTAAATATAGTCCATCGATCAGTATTAAATATAGTCCATCGATCAGTATTAACTATAGTCCATCGATCAGTATTAAATATAGTCCATCGATCGCTATTAAATACAGTCCATCGATCGGTATTAAATATAGTCCATCGATCAGTATAAAAAAATCCATCGATCAGTATTAAATATAATCCATCGATCATAGAAACATAGAAACATAGAAAATACGTGCAGGAGCAGGCCATTCAGCCCTTCTAGCCTGCACTGCCATTCAATGAGTTCATGGCTGAACATGAAACTTCAGTACCCCCTTCCTGCTTTCTCGCCATAACCCTTGATCCCCCGAGTAGTAAGGACTTCATCTAACTCCCTTTTGAATATATTTAGTGAATTGGCCTCAACTACTTTCTGTGGTAGAGAATTCCACAGGTTCACCACTCTCTGGGTGAAGAAGTTTCTCCTCATCTCGGTCCTAAATGGCTTACCCCTAATCCTCAGACTGTGACCCCTGGTTCTGGACTTCCCCAACATTGGGAACATTCTTTCTGCATCTAACCTGTCTAAACCCGTCAGAATTTTAAACGTTTCTATGAGGTCCCCTCTCATTCTTCTGAACTCCAGTGAATACAAGCCCAGTTGATCCAATCTTTCTTGATAGGTCAGTCCCGCCATCCCGGGAATCAGTCTGGTGAACCTTCGATGCACTCCCTCAATAGCAAGAATGTCCTTCCTCAAGTTAGGAGACCAAAACTGTACACAATACTCCAGGTGTGGCCTCACCAAGGCCCTGTACAACTGCAGCAACACCTCCCTGCCCCTGTATTCAAATCCCCTCGCTATGAAGGCCAACATGCCATTTGCTTTCTTAACCGCCTGCTGTACCTGCATGCCAACCTTCAATGACTGATGTACCATGACACCCAGGTCTCGTTGCACCTTCCCTTTTCCTAATCTGTCACCATTCAGTATTAAATATAGTCCATCGATCAGTATTAAATATAGTCCATCGATCAGTATTAAAAAAATCCATCGATAAGTATTAAATATAGTCCATCGATCAGTATTAAATATAGTCCATCGATCGGTATTAAATATAGTCCATCGATCAGTATTAAATATAGTCCATGGATCAGTATTAACTATAGTCCATCGATCGGTATTAAATATAGTCCATCGATCGGTATTAAATATAGTCCATCGATCGGTATTAAATATAGTCCATCGATCAGTATTTAAAAAATCCATCGATCAGTATTAAATATAGTCCATCGATCAGTATTAAATATCGTCCATCGATCGGTATTAAATATACTCCATCGATCGGTATTAAATATAGTCCATCGATCAGTATTAAATATAGTCCATCGATCAGTATTAAATATAGTCCATGGATCAGTATTAACTATAGTCCATCGATCAGTATTAAATATAGTCCATCGATCAGTATTAAATATAGTCCATCGATCGGTATTAAATATAGTCCATCGATCTGTATTAAATATAGTCCATCGATCAGTATTAAATATAGTCCATCGATCGGTATTAAAAAAAGTCCATCGATCAGTATTAAATATAGTCCATCGATCATTATTAAATATAGTCCTTCGATCGGTATTAAATATAGTCCATCGATCAGTATTAAATATAGTCCATCGATCATTATTAAATATAGTCCATCGATCGGTATTAAATATAATCCATCGATCAGTATTAAATATAGTCCATCGATCGGTATTAAATATACTCCATCGATCAGTATTAAATATAGTCCATCGATCGTTATTAAATATAGTCCATCGATCTGTATTAAATATAGTCCATCGATCAGTGTTAAATATAGTCCATCGATCTGTATTAAATATAGTCCATCGATCGGTATTAAATATAGTCCATCGATCTGTATTAAATATAGTCCATCGATCGGTATTAAATATAGTCCATCGATCATTATTAAATATAGTCCATCGAGCATTATTAAATATAGTCCATCAATCAGTATTAAATATAGTCCATCGATCGGTATTAAATATAGTCCATCGATCGGTATTAAATATAGTCCATCGATCTGTATTAAATATAGTCCATCGATCGGTATTAAATATAGTCCATCGATCATTATTAAATATAGTCCATCGAGCATTATTAAATATAGTCCATCAATCAGTATTAAATATAGTCCATCGATCAGTATTAAATATCGTCCATCGATCAGTATTAAATATAATCCATCGATCGGATATCGTCCATCGATCAGTATTGAATATAGTCCATCGATCGGTATTAAATATAGTCCATCGATCGGTGTTAAATATAGTCCATCGATCAGTATTAAATATAGTCCATCGATCTGTATTAAATATAGTCCATCGATCGTTATTAAATATAGTCCATCGATCGGTTTTAAATATAGACCATCGATCTGTATTAAATATAGTCCATCGATCCGTATTAAATATAGACTATCCATCAGTATTAAATATAGTCCATCGATCAGTATTAAATATAGTCCATCGATCAGTATTAAATATAGTCCATCGATCAGTATTAAATATAGTCCATCGATCTGTATTAAATATAGTCCATCGATCAGTATTAAATATAGTCCATCGATCGGTATTAAATATAGTCCATCGATCGGTATTAAATATAGTCCATCGATCGGTATTAAATATAGTCCATCGATCGGTATTAAATATAGTCCATCGATCGGTATTAAATATAGTCCATCGATCTGTATTAAATATAGTCCATCGATCGGTATTAAATATAGTCCATCGATCAGTATTAAATATAGTCCATCGATCAGTATTAACTATAGTCCATCGATCAGTATTAAATATAGTCCATCGATCGGTATTAAATATAGTCCATCGATCGGTATTAAATATAGTCCATCGATCAGTATTAAATATAGTCCATCGATCAGGATTAAATATAGTCCATCGATCAGAATTAAATATAGTCCATCGATCAGTATTAAATATCGTCCATCGATCGGTATTAAATATAGTCCATCGATCAGTATTAAATAAAGTCCATCGATCAGTATTAACTATAGTCCATCGATCAGTATTAAATATAGTCCATCGATCAGTATTAAATATAGTCCATCGATCAGTATTAACTATAGTCCATCGATCAGTATTAAATATAGTCCATCGATCGCTATTAAATACAGTCCATCGATCGGTATTAAATATAGTCCATCGATCAGTATAAAAAAATCCATCGATCAGTATTAAATATAATCCATCGATCATAGAAACATAGAAACATAGAAAATACGTGCAGGAGCAGGCCATTCAGCCCTTCTAGCCTGCACTGCCATTCAATGAGTTCATGGCTGAACATGAAACTTCAGTACCCCCTTCCTGCTTTCTCGCCATAACCCTTGATCCCCCGAGTAGTAAGGACTTCATCTAACTCCCTTTTGAATATATTTAGTGAATTGGCCTCAACTACTTTCTGTGGTAGAGAATTCCACAGGTTCACCACTCTCTGGGTGAAGAAGTTTCTCCTCATCTCGGTCCTAAATGGCTTACCCCTAATCCTCAGACTGTGACCCCTGGTTCTGGACTTCCCCAACATTGGGAACATTCTTTCTGCATCTAACCTGTCTAAACCCGTCAGAATTTTAAACGTTTCTATGAGGTCCCCTCTCATTCTTCTGAACTCCAGTGAATACAAGCCCAGTTGATCCAATCTTTCTTGATAGGTCAGTCCCGCCATCCCGGGAATCAGTCTGGTGAACCTTCGATGCACTCCCTCAATAGCAAGAATGTCCTTCCTCAAGTTAGGAGACCAAAACTGTACACAATACTCCAGGTGTGGCCTCACCAAGGCCCTGTACAACTGCAGCAACACCTCCCTGCCCCTGTATTCAAATCCCCTCGCTATGAAGGCCAACATGCCATTTGCTTTCTTAACCGCCTGCTGTACCTGCATGCCAACCTTCAATGACTGATGTACCATGACACCCAGGTCTCGTTGCACCTTCCCTTTTCCTAATCTGTCACCATTCAGTATTAAATATAGTCCATCGATCAGTATTAAATATAGTCCATCGATCAGTATTAAAAAAATCCATCGATAAGTATTAAATATAGTCCATCGATCAGTATTAAATATAGTCCATCGATCGGTATTAAATATAGTCCATCGATCAGTATTAAATATAGTCCATGGATCAGTATTAACTATAGTCCATCGATCGGTATTAAATATAGTCCATCGATCGGTATTAAATATAGTCCATCGATCGGTATTAAATATAGTCCATCGATCAGTATTAAAAAAATCCATCGATCAGTATTAAATATAGTCCATCGATCAGTATTAAATATCGTCCATCGATCGGTATTAAATATACTCCATCGATCGGTATTAAATATAGTCCATCGATCAGTATTAAATATAGTCCATCGATCAGTATTAAATATAGTCCATGGATCAGTATTAACTATAGTCCATCGATCAGTATTAAATATAGTCCATCGATCAGTATTAAATATAGTCCATCGATCGGTATTAAATATAGTCCATCGATCTGTATTAAATATAGTCCATCGATCAGTATTAAATATAGTCCATCGATCGGTATTAAAAAAAGTCCATCGATCAGTATTAAATATAGTCCATCGATCATTATTAAATATAGTCCTTCGATCGGTATTAAATATAGTCCATCGATCAGTATTAAATATAGTCCATCGATCATTATTAAATATAGTCCATCGATCGGTATTAAATATAATCCATCGATCAGTATTAAATATAGTCCATCGATCGGTATTAAATATACTCCATCGATCAGTATTAAATATAGTCCATCGATCGGTATTAAATATAGTCCATCGATCTGTATTAAATATAGTCCATCGATCAGTGTTAAATATAGTCCATCGATCTGTATTAAATATAGTCCATCGATCGGTATTAAATATAGTCCATCGATCTGTATTAAATATAGTCCATCGATCGGTATTAAATATAGTCCATCGATCATTATTAAATATAGTCCATCGAGCATTATTAAATATAGTCCATCGATCATTATTAAATATAGTCCATCGATCGGTATTAACTATAGTCATCGATCATTATTAAATATAGTGCATCGATCAGTATTAAATATAGTCCATCGATCATTATTAAATATAGTCCATCGATCGGTATTAAATATAGTCCATCGATCAGGATTAAATATAGTCCATCGATCAGAATTAAATATAGTCCATCGATCAGTATTAAATATCGTCCATCGATCGGTATTAAATATAGTCCATCGATCAGTATTAAATAAAGTCCATCGATCAGTATTAACTATAGTCCATCGATCAGTATTAAATATAGTCCATCGATCAGTATTAAATATAGTCCATCGATCAGTATTAACTATAGTCCATCGATCAGTATTAAATATAGTCCATCGATCGCTATTAAATACAGTCCATCGATCGGTATTAAATATAGTCCATCGATCAGTATAAAAAAATCCATCGATCAGTATTAAATATAATCCATCGATCATAGAAACATAGAAACATAGAAAATACGTGCAGGAGCAGGCCATTCAGCCCTTCTAGCCTGCACTGCCATTCAATGAGTTCATGGCTGAACATGAAACTTCAGTACCCCCTTCCTGCTTTCTCGCCATAACCCTTGATCCCCCGAGTAGTAAGGACTTCATCTAACTCCCTTTTGAATATATTTAGTGAATTGGCCTCAACTACTTTCTGTGGTAGAGAATTCCACAGGTTCACCACTCTCTGGGTGAAGAAGTTTCTCCTCATCTCGGTCCTAAATGGCTTACCCCTAATCCTCAGACTGTGACCCCTGGTTCTAGACTTCCCCAACATTGGGAACATTCTTTCTGCATCTAACCTGTCTAAACCCGTCAGAATTTTAAACGTTTCTATGAGGTCCCCTCTCATTCTTCTGAACTCCAGTGAATACAAGCCCAGTTGATCCAATCTTTCTTGATAGGTCAGTCCCGCCATCCCGGGAATCAGTCTGGTGAACCTTCGATGCACTCCCTCAATAGCAAGAATGTCCTTCCTCAAGTTAGGAGACCAAAACTGTACACAATACTCCAGGTGTGGCCTCACCAAGGCCCTGTACAACTGCAGCAACACCTCCCTGCCCCTGTATTCAAATCCCCTCGCTATGAAGGCCAACATGCCATTTGCTTTCTTAACCGCCTGCTGTACCTGCATGCCAACCTTCAATGACTGATGTACCATGACACCCAGGTCTCGTTGCACCTTCCCTTTTCCTAATCTGTCACCATTCAGTATTAAATATAGTCCATCGATCAGTATTAAATATAGTCCATCGATCAGTATTAAAAAAATCCATCGATAAGTATTAAATATAGTCCATCGATCAGTATTAAATATAGTCCATCGATCGGTATTAAATATAGTCCATCGATCAGTATTAAATATAGTCCATGGATCAGTATTAACTATAGTCCATCGATCGGTATTAAATATAGTCCATCGATCGGTATTAAATATAGTCCATCGATCGGTATTAAATATAGTCCATCGATCAGTATTAAAAAAATCCATCGATCAGTATTAAATATAGTCCATCGATCAGTATTAAATATCGTCCATCGATCGGTATTAAATATACTCCATCGATCGGTATTAAATATAGTCCATCGATCAGTATTAAATATAGTCCATCGATCAGTATTAAATATAGTCCATGGATCAGTATTAACTATAGTCCATCGATCAGTATTAAATATAGTCCATCGATCAGTATTAAATATAGTCCATCGATCGGTATTAAATATAGTCCATCGATCTGTATTAAATATAGTCCATCGATCAGTATTAAATATAGTCCATCGATCGGTATTAAAAAAAGTCCATCGATCAGTATTAAATATAGTCCATCGATCATTATTAAATATAGTCCTTCGATCGGTATTAAATATAGTCCATCGATCAGTATTAAATATAGTCCATCGATCATTATTAAATATAGTCCATCGATCGGTATTAAATATAATCCATCGATCAGTATTAAATATAGTCCATCGATCGGTATTAAATATACTCCATCGATCAGTATTAAATATAGTCCATCGATCGGTATTAAATATAGTCCATCGATCTGTATTAAATATAGTCCATCGATCAGTGTTAAATATAGTCCATCGATCTGTATTAAATATAGTCCATCGATCGGTATTAAATATAGTCCATCGATCTGTATTAAATATAGTCCATCGATCGGTATTAAATATAGTCCATCGATCATTATTAAATATAGTCCATCGAGCATTATTAAATATAGTCCATCGATCATTATTAAATATAGTCCATCGATCGGTATTAACTATAGTCATCGATCATTATTAAATATAGTGCATCGATCAGTATTAAATATAGTCCATCGATCATTATTAAATATAGTCCATCGATCGGTATTAACTATAGTCCATCGATCATTATTAAATATAGTCCATCGATCGGTATTAAATATAGTCCATCGATCAGTATTAAATATAGTCCATCGATCGGTATTAAATATAGTCCATCGATCGGTATTAAATATAGTCCATCGATCATTATTAAATATAGTCCATCGATCGGTATTAACTATAGTCCATCGATCATTATTAAATATAGTCCATCGATCGGTATTAACTATAGTCCATCGATCATTATTAAATATAGTCCATCGATCGGTATTAAATATAGTCCATCGATCGGTATTAAACATAGTCCATCGATCTGTATTAAATATAGTCCATCGATCAGTATTAAATATAGTCCATCGATCGGTATTAAATATAGTCCATCGATCTGTATTAAATATAGTCCATCGATCATTATTAAATATAGTCCATCGATCGGTATTAATTATAGTCCATCGATCGGTATTAAATATAGTCCATCGATCGGTATTAACTATAGTCCATCGATCAGTATTAAATATAGTCCATCGATCAGTATTAAATATAGTCCATCGATCGGTATTAAATATAGTCCATCGATCGGTATTAAATATAGTCCATCGATCGGTATTAAATATAGTCCATCGATCAGTGTTAAAAAAATCCATCGATTAGCATTAAATATAGTCCATCGATCAGTATTAAATATAGTCCATCGATCAGTATTAAAAAAATCCATCGATTAGCATTAAATATAGTCCATCGATCAGTATTAAATATAGTCCATCGATCGGTATTAAATATAGTCCATCGATCAGTATTAAATATAGTCCATCGATCAGTAGTAAAAAAATCCATCGATTAGCATTAAATATAGTCCATCGATCAGTATTAAATATAGTCCATCGATCGGTATTAAATATAGTCCATCGATCGGTATTAAATATAGTCCATCGATCGGTATTAAATATACTCCATCGATCGGTATTAAATATAGTCCATCGATCAGTATTAAATATAGTCCATCGATCAGTATTAAATATAGTCCATCGATCGGTATTAAATATAGTCCATCGATCAGTATTAAATATAGTCCATCGATCGGTATTAAATATAGTCCATCGATCAGTATTAAATATAGTCCATCGATCGATATTAAATATAGTCCATCGATCGGTATTAAATATAGTCCATCGATCGGTATTAAATATAGTCCATCGATGAGTATTAAATATAGTCCATCGATCAGTATTAAATATAGTCCATCGATCGGTATTAAATATAGTCCATCGATCGGCATTAAATATAGTCCATCGATCGGTATTAAATATAGTCCATCGGTCAGTATTAAATATAGTCCATCGATCGGTATTAAATATAGTCCATCGATCGGTATTAAATATAGTCCATCGATCGGTATTAACAGAGTCCATCGATCAGTATTAAATGTAGTCCATCGATCAGTATTAAATATATTCCATCGATCAGTATTAAATATCGTCCATCGATCAGTATTAAATATACTCCATCGATCGGTATTAAATATAGTCCATCGATCAGTATTAAATATACTCCATCGATCAGTATTAAATATAGTCCATCGATCGATATTAAATATAGTCCATCGATCAGTATTAAATATATTCCATCGATCAGTATTAAATATAGTCCATCGTTCGGTATTAAATATATTCCATCGATTAGTATTAAATATAGTCCATCGATTGGTATTAAATATAGTCCATCGATCAGTATTAACTCTAGTCCATCGATCAGTATTAAATACAGTCCATCGATCAGCATTAAATATAGTCCATCGATCGGTATTAAATATAGTCCATCGATCAGTATTAAATATAGTGCATCGATCAGTATTAAATATAGTCCATCGATCGGCATTAACTATAGTCCATCGATCAGTATTAAATGTAGTCCATCGTACGGTATTAAATATATTCCATCGATCAGTATTAAATGTAGTCCATCGATCAGTCTTAAATATATTCCATCGATCAGTATTAAATATCGTCCATCGATCAGTATTAAATATAGTCCATCGATCATTATTAAATATAGTCCATCGCTAAGTATTAAATATAGTGCATCGATCGGTATTAAATATAGTCCATCGATCGGTATTAAATATAGTGCATCGATCGGTATTGAATATAATCCATCGATCGGTATTAAATATAGTCCATCGATCAGTATTAAATATAGTCCATCGATCAGTATTAAATATAGTCCATCGATCAGTATTAAATATAGTCCATCGATCGGTATTAAATATAGTCCATCGATCAGTATTAAATATAGTGCATCGATCAATATTAAATATACTCCATCGATCAGTATTAAATAAAGTCCATCGATCAGTTTTAAATATCGTCCATCGATCAGTTTTAAATATCGTCCATCGATCAGTATTAAATATAGTCCATCGATCAGTATTAAATATAGTCCATCGATCTGTATTAAATATAGTACATCGATCAGTATTAAATATCGTCCATCGATCAGTATTAAATATAGTACATCGATCAGTATTAAATATCGTCCATCGATCAGTATTAAATATCGTCCATCGATCAGTATTAAATATCGTCCATCGATCGGTATTAAATATAGTCCATCGATCGGTATTTAATAAAGTCCATCGATCAGTATTAAATATAGCCCATCGATCGGTATTAAATATAGTCCATCGATCAGTATTAAATATAGTCCATCGATCAGTATTAAATATACTCCATATATCAGTATTAAATATAGTCCATCGATCAATATTAAATATAGTCCATCGATCGGTATTAAATATAGTCCATCGATCAGTATTAAATATAGTCCATCGATCAGTATTTTATATTGTCCATCGATCTGTATTAAATATAGTCCATCGATCAGTATTAAATATAGTCCATCGATCTGTATTAAATATAGTACATCGATCAGTATTAAATATAGTTCATCGATCAGTATTAAATATAGTCCATCGATCGGTATTAAATATAGTCCATCGATCAGTATTAAATATAGTGCATCGATCCATGTTAAATATACTCCATCGATCAGTATTAAATACAGTCCATCGATCAGTATTAAATATAGTCCATCGATCAGTATTAAATATAGTCCATCGATCAGTATTAAATATATTCCATCGATCGGTATTAAATATATTCCATCGATCAGTGTTAAATATAGTCCATCGATCAGTATTAAATATAGTCCATCGACCGGTATTAAATATAGTCCATCGATCAGTATTAAATATAGTCCATCGATCGGTATTAAATATAGGCCATCGATCAGTATTAAATACAGTCCATCGATCGGTATTAAATATATTCCATCGATCAGTATTAAATATAGTCCATCGATCGGTATTAAATATAGGCCATCGATCAGTATTAAATATAGTCCATCGATCGGTATTAAATATAGGCCATCGATCAGTATTAAATAAAGTCCATCGATCGGTATTAAATATATTCCATCGATCAGTATTAAATATAGTCCATCGATCGGTATTTAATATAGTCCATCGATCAGTATTAAATATAGTCCATCGATCGGTATTAAATATAGTCCATCGATCAGTATTAAATATAGTCCATCGATCAGTATTAAATATAGTCCATCGATCGGTATTAAATATAGTCCATCGATCGGTATTAAATATAGTCCATCGATCAGTATTAAATATAGTCCATCGATCGGTATTAAATATAGTCCATCGATCAGTATTAAATATAGTCCATCGATCGGTATTAAATATAGTCCATCGATCGGTATTAATTATAGTTCATCGATCCATATTAAATATAGTCCATCGATCGGTATTAAATATAGTCCATCGATCGGTATTAAATATAGTGCATCGATCGGTATTAAATATAGTCCATCGATCAGTATTAAATATAGTCCATCGATCGGTATTAAATATAGTCCATCGATCGGTATTAATTATAGTTCATCGATCCATATTAAATATAGTCCATCGATCGGTATTAAATATAGTCCATCGATCGGTATTAAATATAGTCCATCGATCGGTATTAAATATAGTCCATCGATCGGTATTAAATATAGTCCATTGATCGGTATTAAATATAGTCCATCGATCGGTATTAATTATAGTTCATCGATCCATATTAAATATAGTCCATCGATCGGTATTAAATATAGTCCATCGATCGGTATTAATTATAGTTCATCGATCCATATTAAATATATTCCATCGATCGGTATTAAATATAGTCCATCGATCAGTATTAATTATAGTTCATCGATCCATATTAAATATAGTCCATCGATCGTTATTAAATATAGTCCATCGATCAGTATTAAATATAGTCCATCGATCGGTATTAACTATAGTCCATCGATCAGTATTAAATATAGTGCATCGATCAGTATTAAATATAGTCCATCGATCGGTATTAACTATAGTCCATCGATCAGTATTAAATATAGTCCATCGATCGGTATTAAATATAGTCCATCGATCAGTATTAAATATAGTGCATCGATCAGTATTAAATATAGTCCATCGATCGGCATTAACTATAGTCCATCGATCAGTATTAAATGTAGTCCATCGTACGGTATTAAATATATTCCATCGATCAGTATTAAATGTAGTCCATCGATCAGTCTTAAATATATTCCATCGATCAGTATTAAATGTCGTCCATCGATCAGTATTAAATATAGTCCATCGATCATTATTAAATATAGTCCATCGCTAAGTATTAAATATAGTGCATCGATCGGTATTAAATATAGTCCATCGATCGGTATTAAATATAGTCCATCGATCGGTATTAAATATATTCCATCGATCAGTATTAAATATAGTCCATCGATCAGTATTAAATATAGTCCATCGATCTGTATTAACTATAGTCCATCGATCGGTATTAAATATAGTCCATCGATCAGTATTAAATATAGTCCATCGATCAGTATTAAAAAAATCCATCGATCAGTATTAAATATAGTCCATCGATCAGTATTAAATATAGTGCATCGATCGGTATTGAATATAATCCATCGATCGGTATTAAATATAGTCCATCGATCAGTATTAAATATAGTCCATCGATCAGTATTAAATATCGTCCATCGATCAGTATTAAATATCGTCCATTGATCAGTATTAAATATCGTCCATCGATCATTATTAAATATAGTTCATCGATCAGTATTAAATATAGTCCATCGATCGGTATTAAATATAGTCCATCGATCAGTATTAAATATAGTGCATCGATCAATATTAAATATACTCCATCGATCAGTATTAAATATAGTCCATCGATCAGTTTTAAATATCGTCCATCGATCAGTTTTAAATATCGTCCATCGATCAGTATTAAATATAGTCCATCGATCAGTATTAAATATAGTCCATCGATCTGTATTAAATATAGTTCATCGATCAGTATTAAATATAGTCCATCGATCGGTATTAAATATAGTCCATCGATCAGTATTAAATATAGTGCATCGATCAATATTAAATATACTCCATCGATCAGTATTAAATATAGTCCATCGATCAGTTTTAAATATAGTCCATCGATCAATATTAAATATAGTCCATCGATCAGTATTAAATATACTCCATATATCAGTATTAAATATAGTCCATCGATCAATATTAAATATAGTCCATCGATCGGTATTAAATATAGTCCATCGATCAGTATTAAATATAGTCCATCGATCAGTATTTTATATTGTCCATCGATCTGTATTAAATATAGTCCATCGATCAGTATTAAATATAGTCCATCGATCTGTATTAAATATAGTACATCGATCAGTATTAAATATAGTTCATCGATCAGTATTAAATATAGTCCATCGATCGGTATTAAATATAGTCCATCGATCAGTATTATATATAGTGCATCGATCCATATTAAATATACTCCATCGATCAGTATTAAATACAGTCCATCGATCAGTATTAAATATAGTCCATCGATCAGTATTAAATATAGTCCATCGATCAGTATTAAATATATTCCATCGATCGGTATTAAATATATTCCATCGATCAGTGTTAAATATAGTCCATCGATCAGTATTAAATATAGTCCATCGACCGGTATTAAATATAGTCCATCGATCAGTATTAAATATAGTCCATCGATCGGTATTAAATATAGGCCATCGATCAGTATTAAATACAGTCCATCGATCGGTATTAAATATATTCCAACGATCAGTATTAAATATAGTCCATCGATCGGTATTAAATATAGGCCATCGATCAGTATTAAATATAGTCCATCGATCGGTATTAAATATAGGCCATCGATCAGTATTAAATACAGTCCATCGATCGGTATTAAATATATTCCATCGATCAGTATTAAATATAGTCCATCGATCGGTATTAAATATAGGCCATCGATCAGTATTAAATATAGTCCATCGACCGGTATTAAATATAGTCCATCGATCGGTATTTAATATAGTCCATCGATCAGTATTAAATATAGTCCATCGATCGGTATTAAATATAGTCCATCGATCAGTATTAAATATAGTCCATCGATCAGTATTAAATATAGTCCATCGATCGGTATTAAATATAGTCCATCGATCGGTATTAAATATAGTCCATCGATCAGTATTAAATATAGTCCATCGATCGGTATTAAATATAGTCCATCGATCAGTATTAAATATAGTCCATCGATCAGTATTAAATATAGTCCATCGATCGGTATTAAATATAGTCCATCGATCAGTATTAAATATAGTCCATCGATCGGTATTAAATATAGTCCATCGATCGGTATTAATTATAGTTCATCGATCCATATTAAATATAGTCCATCGATCGGTATTAAATATAGTCCATCGATCGGTATTAAATATAGTGCATCGATCGGTATTAAATATAGTCCATCGATCAGTATTAAATATAGTCCATCGATCGGTATTAAATATAGTCCATCGATCGGTATTAAATATAGTCCATCGATCGGTATTAATTATAGTTCATCGATCCATATTAAATATAGTCCATCGATCGGTATTAAATATAGTCCATCGATCGGTATTAAATATAGTCCATCGATCAGTATTAAATATAGTCCATCGATCGGTATTAAATATAGTCCATCGATCAGTATTAAATATAGTCCATCGATCAGTATTAAATATAGTCCATCGATCGGTATTAAATATAGTCCATCGATCAGTATTAAATATAGTCCATCGATCGGTATTAAATATAGTCCATCGATCGGTATTAATTATAGTTCATCGATCCATATTAAATATAGTCCATCGATCGGTATTAAATATAGTGCATCGATCAATATTAAATATACTCCATCGATCAGTATTAAATATAGTCCATCGATCAGTTTTAAATATCGTCCATCGATCAGTTTTAAATATCGTCCATCGATCAGTATTAAATATAGTCCATCGATCAGTATTAAATATAGTCCATCGATCTGTATTAAATATAGTTCATCGATCAGTATTAAATATAGTCCATCGATCGGTATTAAATATAGTCCATCGATCAGTATTAAATATAGTGCATCGATCAATATTAAATATACTCCATCGATCAGTATTAAATATAGTCCATCGATCAGTTTTAAATATAGTCCATCGATCAATATTAAATATAGTCCATCGATCAGTATTAAATATACTCCATATATCAGTATTAAATATAGTCCATCGATCAATATTAAATATAGTCCATCGATCGGTATTAAATATAGTCCATCGATCAGTATTTTATATTGTCCATCGATCTGTATTAAATATAGTCCATCGATCAGTATTAAATATAGTCCATCGATCTGTATTAAATATAGTACATCGATCAGTATTAAATATAGTTCATCGATCAGTATTAAATATAGTCCATCGATCGGTATTAAATATAGTCCATCGATCAGTATTATATATAGTGCATCGATCCATATTAAATATACTCCATCGATCAGTATTAAATACAGTCCATCGATCAGTATTAAATATAGTCCATCGATCAGTATTAAATATAGTCCATCGATCAGTATTAAATATATTCCATCGATCGGTATTAAATATATTCCATCGATCAGTGTTAAATATAGTCCATCGATCAGTATTAAATATAGTCCATCGACCGGTATTAAATATAGTCCATCGATCAGTATTAAATATAGTCCATCGATCGGTATTAAATATAGGCCATCGATCAGTATTAAATACAGTCCATCGATCGGTATTAAATATATTCCAACGATCAGTATTAAATATAGTCCATCGATCGGTATTAAATATAGGCCATCGATCAGTATTAAATATAGTCCATCGATCGGTATTAAATATAGGCCATCGATCAGTATTAAATACAGTCCATCGATCGGTATTAAATATATTCCATCGATCAGTATTAAATATAGTCCATCGATCGGTATTAAATATAGGCCATCGATCAGTATTAAATATAGTCCATCGACCGGTATTAAATATAGTCCATCGATCGGTATTTAATATAGTCCATCGATCAGTATTAAATATAGTCCATCGATCGGTATTAAATATAGTCCATCGATCAGTATTAAATATAGTCCATCGATCAGTATTAAATATAGTCCATCGATCGGTATTAAATATAGTCCATCGATCAGTATTAAATATAGTCCATCGATCGGTATTAAATATAGTCCATCGATCAGTATTAAATATAGTCCATCGATCACTATTAAATATAGTCCATCGATCGGTATTAAATATAGTCCATCGATCAGTATTAAATATAGTCCATCGATCGGTATTAAATATAGTCCATCGATCGGTATTAATTATAGTTCATCGATCCATATTAAATATAGTCCATCGATCGGTATTAAATATAGTCCATCGATCGGTATTAAATATAGTGCATCGATCGGTATTAAATATAGTCCATCGATCAGTATTAAATATAGTCCATCGATCGGTATTAAATATAGTCCATCGATCGGTATTAATTATAGTTCATCGATCCATATTAAATATAGTCCATCGATCGGTATTAAATATAGTCCATCGATCGGTATTAAATATAGTCCATCGATCAGTATTAAATATAGTCCATCGATCGGTATTAAATATAGTCCATCGATCAGTATTAAATATAGTCCATCGATCAGTATTAAATATAGTCCATCGATCGGTATTAAATATAGTCCATCGATCAGTATTAAATATAGTCCATCGATCGGTATTAAATATAGTCCATCGATCGGTATTAATTATAGTTCATCGATCCATATTAAATATAGTCCATCGATCGGTATTAAATATAGTCCATCGATCGGTATTAAATATAGTGCATCGATCGGTATTAAATATAGTCCATCGATCAGTATTAAATATAGTCCATCGATCGGTATTAAATATAGTCCATCGATCGGTATTAATTATAGTTCATCGATCCATATTAAATATAGTCCATCGATCGGTATTAAATATAGTCCATCGATCGGTATTAAATATAGTCCATCGATCAGTATTAAATATAGTCCATCGATCGGTATTAAATATAGTCCATTGATCGGTATTAAATATAGTCCATCGATCGGTATTAATTATAGTTCATCGATCCATATTAAATATAGTCCATCGATCGGTATTAAATATAGTCCATCGATCGGTATTAATTATAGTTCATCGATCAGTATTAAATATATTCCATCGATCGGTATTAAATATAGTCCATCGATCGGTGTTAAATATAGTCCATCGATCAGTATTAAATATAGTCCATCGATCGGTATTAAATATAGTCCATCGATCAGTATTAAATATAGTCCATCGATCGGTATTAAATATAGTCCATCGATCAATATTAAATATAGTCCATCGATCGGTATTAAATATAGTCCATCGATCGGTATTAAATATAGTCCATCGATCGGTATTAAATATAGTCCGTCGATCGTTATTAAATATAGTCCATCGATCAGTATTAAATATAGTCCATCGATCAATATTAAATATAGTCCATCGATCGGTATTAAATATAGTCCATCGATCAATATTAAATATAGTCCATCGATCGGTATTAAATATAGTCCATCGATCAGTATTAAATATAGTCCATCGATCGGTATTAAATATAGTCCATCGATCGGTATTAAATATAGTCCATCGATCAATATTAAATATAGTCCATCGATCGGTATTAAATATAGTCCATCGATCGGTATTGAATGTAACCATCGATTAGTATTTAATGTTGATACACTCATAATAAATTGTCAGACTGAGTACTGTGTGTAATGAGCAAGTGTGAACTTAGCTCCTTTAACAAGATTCCAGAATGCAGGTACCTTCTGGGTGGCCTGCTGATATACCGTGTTCCCACGGGATGCTGGGATCCCTTGAGAATCCAACATGTGGGCCCTCTGGTGGTCAGGTGTCATGCAGGTTACAAAGGCTTATATACATAACATCACTCCCCCCGTGAAGTCAACAGTACACTTATTTAAGGTGAGATGATATGGGGCTTTACGCTCTGTGTTCTATTGTCTCGGTACAAATGTGGGTGTGGGTGGGTTGGTCAGCTCTTCACTGGGCTGTTGGTCAGCCGGCCTTGCCGTGCTGCCATTGATGGTGAGTTCGGTTTTGTGGTCAACCGTGATGTCAGTTGCCACTTCTGTGTTTGTGTTGGAGGGTCAAAGTTGGTGGTGTCCTCTTCAGGTTGTTCGTAGCTGTTGGTGAACCGCAATTTGATTTGGTCCAAGTGTTTTCTGTGCATTTGTCCATTGGCCAATTTGACCTGAAACATCCTTCTCCCCTCTTTGGCTGTGACCGTGCCAGCAAGCTATTTGGGACCATGTCCATAATTGAGCCTAAACACAGGATCATTGATTCCAATATCGCGTGACAAATTTGCGCGTTTAGGTTTGTAGAATTGACCAATATCTCACAAAGATTCCAGGTACCTTTCCCCGACAGAGGAGAAGAATCCCTTTCTGGGTTTTAAAATGAGTTTAAAGGGACAGACGAAGCCTGCGGGGGATAAAAGGGGACGCATTCATGGAGCCCCCCACCCCAGTGTTTGGACTCAGAGGAAAGGGAATTCAAAATGGACCTAAATTACAGAAGCCTGAGATCCCCTAAACATCTATGGGAAGGAGCAGATCAATTTTAAGATTCTACAACATTTTGGCTGCGAAAAAGAGTTTCCAAATACAGGAGGTGGTGCCAAATTCGTGCATTAACGACCCCAGGCTATTCACCCTCTAAGAGATAATCGAATTACCCAATCAAGCACAATGGAAATCATGGTCAAGAAACTGGACAATTTTAAAACAATGCAAACCCAGTGATAGCACATTCTCACACCCTAATCTGACAAAGGAGACATTTAAAAATCAGTGGACAGAACAGTTTAAACAGAGCCCAAGAGATTTGATGGGGGATAACGGAGCCTTTTTTTGGGGGATATATCTATCCCCCAGTTTTACAAGGAAAGACTAGCAGAACACAGAAACTAGCAGAACACAGGCTGTAACTCGCACAGACTCTAGCAGAGCACAGACTAGCAGAACACAGACTAGCAGAGCACAGACTAGCAGAACACAGGCTGTAACTCGCACAGACTCTAGCAGAGCACAGACTAGCAGAGCACAGACTAGCAGAGCACAGACTCTAGCAGAACACAGACTAGCAGAACACAGACTAGCAGAACACAGAACGAAGCAGAACACAGACTCGAACAAGGAACAGACTGGAACACAGACACAGACACAAGCAGCCGGAGGTGGGGAGTGAAGAAATGGAGCAGTGAAGGAAACTACTAGAACTCATCGAGGACTGACCGAGCACAAGGCCCACGAAATGGAAGGTTGTCAGCAACCAAATTGACAATCCGGGCCACCACAACCAGCGAAACGACCAACCGAAACCAACTCAGCAAAAACTGAAGAATCGACATTTATTTCCACTCTACAATCTACTTCGGAACGGGCAACGGGTGAGAAATTACCTAAAAGAACTAACTAAAACCAAATAAAGTGAGTACTTACCCCATACATCCAAAACGCAACTTACTGCATCAACGGACGCACCCCAACCGAAGACTACGCAGTCCGAAATCCTCTCCTCCGATCGGGGTACGGCTCGCCTAGAAGGTCAAGTGCAGCGAACCCCGAAACTGCGATTCACCGGCAACTGTCTAAAGGGATTGGTGAGCATGGCCCCTGAACCCCCAGAGCTATAACTTAGTTAGTTAGGTGAATTGGGGGAGGGAGGCTGGGATAACTTGTGTAAATGTATCTGCATTCTCCTCTTTACCCCATTTAGAGTTTAAGCTGTATTCTTTTCCCCACAGGCTGTAATTTGACATTTTATTCAATGTGTTGTACCCCTCAGTGTGTATTGGTCTGTGTGTGTTATTAAAGGTGTGCCATTTACTTCTTTTTAAACACAATAAAGCCATACCTGCTTCCTACCTCGAAACCAATTGTCTGTCCAAGTCTGTCACAGTCCCTTCATCATTCCAGTGTCTAGAACCAAGGGTGTGGGAGCGATTGGGAACCGCTCATATAAGGTCAGAAGGGAAAGCTGACCCCCTGCAAACCACCCCTTACATGGTACACACTTTGTTGATGTCGCTTACCCTTCACGTGATCATGGAGGTCAGGGTGGACAAGAGAGAGCCTTGTTTTGAGCGCCCTTTTCATGAGCAGCTCGGCTGGGGGAACCCCGGTGAGTGAGTGGGGTCTGGTGCAGTAGCTGAGCAGCACTCGGGACAGCCGGGTCTGCAGGGAGCCTTCCGACACACGTTTCAAGCTTTGCTTGATGGTCTGAACTGCCCGTTCTCCCTGGCCGTTGGATGCGGGCTTGAACGGGGCAGATGTGACGTGTTTGATCCCGTTGCTGGTCATGAATTCCTTGAATTCAGCGCTGGTGAAGCACGTTCCATTGTCACTGACGAGGACATCAGGCAGGCCGTGCGTGGCAAACATGACTCAGGCTTTCAATAGTGGCCGTAGACGTGCTTACAGACATTATTGCACATACAATCAATTTTGAGTAAGCGTCCATGACAACCAAAAACATTTTGCCTCGGAATGGGCCCGCCTCGTCTGTATGGATCCTCGACCACGGTTTGGAGGGCCACGACCACAAAATTAGCGGTGTCTCTCTGGGTGCATTGCTCAGCTGAGAGCAAGTGTTGCACTGGCGTACGCATGACTCTAAATCTGAGTCGATGCCGGGCCACCACACATGGGATCTGGCGATGGCTTTCATCATTACAATGTAAAGGTGGGTGCTATGCAGTTCACATATGAACGTGTCTCTGCCTTTCTTGGGCAAGTCCACACGATTGCCCCACACAGACAGTCCGCCTGCAGGGACAACTCGTCTTTGCATCTGTGGAACGGCTTAATCGCCTCCTGCATCTCCGTTGGGACACTGGACCAGCTCCCATGGAGGACACAGTTTTTTAACCAGGGACAGTAAAGGATCCTGGCTGGTCCAGGTCCTGATCTGGCGGGCCGTAATGGGGGACTTCTCGTTCTCTCATGCCTCCATGACCATGAGCAAGTCCACTGACTGTGCCATTTCCACCCCGGTGGTGGGCAATGGTAGCCGACTGAGAGCATCAACGCAGTTCCCTGTGCCCGGTCTGTGGCGGATTACATAGTTGTATGCCGACAGCGTGAGCACCCATCTTTGGATGCGGGCAGAGGCATTGGTGTTAATCCCTTTGCTCTCAGAGAACAGCGATATGAGCGGCTTGTGGTCAGTTTCAAGCTCACACTTGAGACCAAACAAACACTGGAACATGTTTACCCTGTAAACGCATGCCAGAGCCTCTTTTTCAAGCATGCTGTAGGCCCTTTCGGCCTTGGACAAACTCCTGGGCGCATAAACAACCAGTTGCAAAATCCCAGATTCATTAGCCTGGGTAACACACACCCGACCCCGTATGACGACGCTTCGCAAGCTAGCACTAATCGTTTACAGGGGTTATACAGGGCAAGCAGTTTGTTTGAACACAACAGATTTCAGGCTTTCTAAAAGGCAGCCTCTTGTGAATTCCCCCATACCCAGTCGTCTCCCTTGCACAGTAGTGCATGTAGGGGTTCTAGCAGGGTGTTTAACCCAGGTAGGAAATTACTGAAATAGTTAAGGAGTCCCAGGAACGACCGCAGCTCCGTCATGTTCTGTGGTCTCGGCGCGTTCTTGATGTCCGCCGTCTTGGTGTCGGTGGGTCTGATGCCGTCTGCCGCGATTCTCCTTCCCAAGAACTCGACGTCCTATGCCAGGAAAACACACTTCGAGCGTTTCAACCTGAGCCCCACATGATCCAACCGACTAAGAACCTCCTCAAGATTCTTCAGGTGCTCCATGGTGTCCCAACCTGTAACCAATATGTCGTCCTGGAAAACCACTGTGCAAGGAACCGACTTTAGCAGGCTCCCCATGTTCCGCTGGAAGATCGCCGCGACCGACCGAATCCCGAATGGGCAACGGTTGTAGATGATCAGACCTTTATGCGTGTTGATGCAGGTGAGGCCTTTCGAAGACTCCTCCAGCTCCTGCGTCATGTAGGCCGAGGTCAGGTCCAGCTTGGTGAACGTCTTCCCTCCTTCCAGTGTCACAAATAGGTCGCCTGCCTTGGGTAGCTGGTAGTGGTCCTGCAGCGAAAAACAGTTAATCGTTACTTTATAGTTCTAACCGTGTCATCCTCCTTATGTACTCGGATGTCTCGGAGCGGCTGCAGGACATTCTGGGGGGAGGGTGAACAGCCAGTTGTCGCGGTGCACATAGGTACCAAAGATATAGGTAAAAAAACGGGATGAGGTCCTAAAAGGTGAATTTAGGGAGCTAGGAGTTAAATTAAAAAGTTGGACCTCAAAGGTAGTAATCTCAGGATTGCTACCAGTGCCACGTGCTAGTCAGAGTAGTAATCGCAGGATAGCTCAGATGAATACGTGGCTTGAGGAGTGGTGCAGAAGGGAGGGATTCAAATTCCTGGGACATAGGAACCGGTTCTGGGGGAGGTGTGACCAGTACAAACCGGACGGTCTGCACCTGGGCAGGACCAGAACTGATGTCCTCGGGGGAGTGTTTTCTTGCGCTGATGGGGAGGTGTTAAACTAATATGGCAGGGGGTTGGGAAACTATGCAGGGAGACAGAGGGAAGTAGAATGGGGGCAGAAGCAAAAGATCGAAAGAAGAAAAGTAGAAATGGAGGCCAGAGAAACCCAAGTCAAAAATCAAAAAGGGCCACATTACAGCAAAATTCTAAAGGGACAAAGAGTGTTCAAAATACAAGCCTGAAGGCTCTGTGCCTCATTGTGAGGAGTATTCGTAATAAGGTGGACGAATTAACTGCACAGGCAGCAATTAACGGATATGATATAATTGGCATCACTTAGACATGGCTTCAGGGTGACCAAGGCTGGGAACTCAACATCCAGGGATATTCAACATTCAGGAAGGATAGACAGAAAGAAAGCGAAGGTGGGGTAGCATTGCTGGTTAAAGAGGAAATTAATGCAATAGTAAGGAGGGACATTAGCTTGGATGATGTGGAATCGGTATGGGTGGAGCTGCGGAATACCAAAGGGCGGAAAACGCTAGTGGGAGTTGTGTACAGACCACCAAACAGTAGTAGTGAGGTTGGGGACAGCATCAAACAAGAAATTAGGGATGTGTGCAATAAAGGTACAGCAGTTACCATGGGCGACATTAATCTACATATAGATTGGGTGAACCAAACTGGTAGCACTATGGTGGAGGATTTCCTGGAGTGTATTAGGGACGTTTTCTTGACCAATATGTCAAGGAACCAACTAGAGGGCTGGCCATCCTAGACTGGGTGATGTGTAATGAGAAAGGACTAATTAGCAATCTTGTTGTGCGAGGCCCCTTGGGGAAGAGTGACCATTATATGAATTCTTCATTAAGATGGAGAGTTACATAGTTAATTCAGAGACAAGGGTCCTGAACTTAAGAAAATGAGATGGTATGAGACGTGAATTGGCTAGAATAGACTGGCAAATGATTCTTAAAGGGTTGACAGTGGATAGGCAATGGCAAACATTTAAAGATCACATGGATGAACTTCAACAATTGTACATCCCTGAGTAAAAATAAAACATGGAAGGTGGCTCAACTGTGGCTAACAGAGGAAATTAAGGATAGTGTTAAATCCAAGGAAGAAAAATCAGCAAACCTAAGGACTGGGAGAATTTTGTAATACAGCAGAGAAGGACAAAGGGTTTAATTAGGAGAGGAAAATAGAGTATGAGAAGAAGCTTGCCGGGAACATAAAAACTGACTGCAAAAGCTTCTATAGATATGTGAAGAGAAAAAGATTAGTGAAGACAAGAGCAGTGCAAGGAAGGTAGTGCAGGGATTCCCTGCAGTCATCCCCCTGCAAAACAGACACACCGCTTTGAGTACTGTTGAGGGGGATGACTCATCAGGGGAGGGCAGCAGAAGCCAAGTTCATGGCACCGTGGCTGGCTCTGCTGCACAGGAGGGCAGGAAAAAGAGTGGGAGAGCGATAGTGATAGGAGATTCAATTGTAAGGGGAATAGATAGGCGTTTCTGCGGCCGCAACCGAGACACCAGGATGGTATGTTGCCTCCCTGGTGCAAGGGTCAAGGATGTCTCGGAGCGGGTGCAGGACATTCTGAAAAGGGAGGGTGAACAGCCAGTTGTCGTGGTGCACATTGGAACCAAAGATATCGGTTAAAAAAAGGGATGAGGTACTACGAGACGAATTTAAGGAGCTAGGAGCTAAATTAAAACATAGGACCTCAAAAGTAGTAATCTCGGGATTGCTACCAGTGCCACATGCTAGTCAGAGTAGGAATCGCAGGATAGCACAGATGAATACGTGGCTTGAGCAGTGGTGCAGCAGGGAGGGATTCAAATTCCTGGGGCATTGGAACCGGTTCTGGGGGAGGTGGGACCAGTACAAACCGGACGGTCTGCACCTGGGCAGGACCGGAACTAATGTCCTAGGGGGAGTGTTTGCTTGTGCTGTTGGGGAGGAGTTAAACTAATATGGCAGGGGGATGGGAACCAATGCAGGGAGACAGAGGGAAACAAAATGGAGACAAAAGCAAAAGACAGAAAGGAGATGAGTAAAAGTGGAGGGCAGAGAAACCCAAGGCAAAAAACAAAAAGGGCCATGTACAGCAAAATTCTAAAGGGTCAAAGTGTAATAAAAAGGCAAGCATGAAAGCTCGGTGCCTCAATGCGAGAAGTATTTGGAACCCAGGAGAGGGCTCTGAGCTAGTTAGAGTGGGTGAGAGCTCAGATGAACAGGACCCCAAGAAAGAATGCAAAAGGCAGGAGGCAACAGAGCAGAGTAGCACTGGGGTAAGTGTAAACCATAAGGTGATAGGTGTCATGTATTCAACCAGCATTGTAACCCATGTATAAACTGACCTAAGTTGTGCACCGTGAGAACACTGACCACTAGGTGGGAGACACTCCTAACCTGGACCTTCAGGTATAAAAGGGGAAGCTCCACCCACTTTCATCACTTGAGTGCTAAGGAATAAAGGACAGGTCACAGACTGACCTTCTCTCAAGCATGGGCCTCGTGTGCATTTATACTGTGTAGTAAGGACCTATCAATGGCAACAAGAAACTGGGATTTAAACCACGCGAGCATGGCCACTAGCAGAACAGACGAGAGGTAATGTGTTAAGGAATGGTTGGGACAGAGATTCAACATTGTTAAAGCAGCACACAGTTCGCCAGGCAGACAAGGGCAGTCAGGCATGCCCCAACATGTAGTCGAACCCAGAGGGGGAGTTCGACAGAGACAATGGCAAGCTGAACAGCGATTCATGCCATTGCAAGGGACAATGCGGCCAGTAATGGGGCCATCAACACCTGTTAATGGTGCACTCAAGGACAATAACAGGGGCAGTCAGGGACGATCGACTGGCAAGGGACCTTTTGTTTCAAACCACAACTCATGCTGGAGGCGTGGAGGCACACACTCAGCCGGAGTTTGCAGAGATGAGCAAAATACCTGCAGAAATTGCAGAAATGGACATTGGGGGAAATCGCTGGAAGCTGAAGTTCAGCGAGTTCATGTGGAGCACGTATACAGTTCATACACCAGGACTCCACCGATAATGATGAAAGTGCTCCTCAATGGCATCCCAGTATCAATGGAGTTAGACACAGGGGCCAGCCAGTCTCTGATGGGTATCAAACAGTTCGAAAAGTTGTGGGTATCCAAGGCCAGGAGGCCAAAATTATCGCCGATTGACGCACAGCTACGGACTTACATAAAGCAGATCATTCCGGTGCTAGGCAGCGCCACGGTAGTCATGACCCACAAAGATTCGGAGAACAGGTTGCCACTCTGGGTTGTCCCAGGGGACGGTCCCACACTACTGAGGAGGAGTTGGCTTGCTGTCATGAACTGGAAATGGGGCGATGTCAATGCAATTTCCTCTGTGGAGCGAGTATCATGCTCACACATCCTGGACAAATTTGACTCATTATTTCAACCCGGATTGGCACTTTCATGGGGGCCAAGGTAGTGATTCACATAAACCCGGACGCCAGGCCAGTACACCACAAGGCCAGAGCGGTGCCGTACGTGATGCGGGAAAAGATAGAAGGCGAATTGGACCGCCTGTTGAGGGAAGGCATCATCTCGCCAGTCGAACTCAGTGACTGGGCGAGCCCAATTGTGCCGGTGCTCAAGGCGGATGGGTCGGTCAGGATATGTGGTGATTACAAGGCCACCATCAATCGGGTGTCACTCCAAGACTAGTACCCGCTACCGAGAGCGGAGGACCTCTTTGCGACACTATCCGGTGGCAAACTTTTTTCAAAATTGGACCTGACCTCAGCTTACATGACCCAGGAGCTGGCGAGTGAGTCGAAGAAGCTGACCACCATCACGACACACAAAGGGTTGTTTGAGTACAACAGATGTCCGTTCGGGATTCGCTCGGCCGCCGCGATCTTCCAACGAAATATGGAAAGCCTCCTCAAGTCGATTCCAGGGACGGTGGTTTTTGAGGACGACATCCTCATTACGGGTTACGATACTGAAGAACACCTCCACAACCTGGAGGAGGTGCTACGCAGACTGGACCGGGTAGGTCTGCGACTGAAAAATGTGAAGTGCATCTTCCTAGCTCCAGAGGTAGAATTCCTGGGGATGAGGGTAGCAGCAGACGGGATCAGCCCTACTGCGTCCAAGACGGAAGCGATCCAGAGAGCACCCAGACCCCGGAACACGACGGAGCTGCGTTCGTTCCTGGGGCTCCTGAACTATTTTGGTAACTTTTTTCCCAAATTGAGCATGCTGCTAGAGCCGCTACACGTGCTCCTACGCAAAGGTCGCGAATGGGTCTGGGGGGACAGCCAGGAAAGGGCTTTTAATAGAGCACGCAATTTGTCATGTTCCAACAATCTGTTAACGCTATATGACCCATGTAAGAAACTTGTGTTAACGTGCGATGCGTCGTCCTATGGTGTCGGGTGTGTGTTGCAGCATGTCAATGTCAAGGGTCAGTTACAGTCGGTAGCTTATGCCTCCAGGAGTCTGTCCCAGGCAGAAATGGGCTACGGGATGGTAGAAAAGGAGGCGCTCGCATGTGTATATGCGGTAAAGAAAATGCACCAGTACCTTTTTGGCAGGAAATTTGAGCTGGAGACAGATCACAAACCCCTAACGTCCCTTTTGGCTGACAACAAGGCCATAAATGCAAACGCATCGGCCCACATACAGAGGTAGGCACTCACATTAGCTGCCTATGACTACACAATTCGGCACAGACCGGGCACCGAAAACTGCGCCGATGCACTCAGCAGGCTCCCACTAGCCACCACCGAGGGGGCTACCGAGCATGCTGCTGAGATGGTCATGGCTGTTGAAGCTTTCAGAAGCGAAGGCTCACCCGTGACAGTCCGTCAGATTAAAGTCTGGACGAATAGAGACCCGCTATTGTCTCTAGTCAAGAAATGTGTCCTGAATGGGGACTGGGCAGCCACGTACAGGGCATGCCCTGAGAAATTTAAACCATTTCACAGGCGCAAGGATGAACTCTCGATTCAGGCTGATTGCCTACTGTGGGGAAACCGCGTAGTCATGCCACAGATGGGCAGAGAGGTGTTCATCAGAGAACTCCACAATGGGCACCCGGGCATTGTCACGATGAAGGCAATTGCCAGGTCACACGTTTGGTGGCCAGGGATAGACGCAGATCTGGAACTTTGTGTTCGCAGGTGCAACACGTGTGCCCAGCTGGGCCATGCGCCCAGGGAAGCCCCCCTTAGCCCCTGGCCATGGCCCGCCAAGCCTTGGTCATGCATCCATGTGGACTACGCAGGTCCTTTCATGGGGAAAATGTTTTTAGTTGTAATAGACGCATACTCCAAATGGATCGAGTGTGACATTTTAAATTCAAGCACATCCTCTGCCACGGTAGAAAGTCTACGGGCAATGTTCGCCGCCCACGGTCTACCGGACATCTTGGTCAGCGACAATGGCCCGTGCTTCACAAGCACTGAATTCCAGGACTTCATGGCAGGCAATGGAATTAACCATGTTAGAACGGCACCGTTCAAGCTGGCCTCAAACGGCCAGGCAGAACGAGCAGTGCAGATAATCAAACAGGGGATGCTCAGAATCCAAGGGGGTTCCCTACAAACCCACTTATCACGCCTCCTGTTGGCCTATAGATCCCGACCACACTCGCTCACAGGGGTTCCACCCGCAGAGCTACTAATGAAAAGGATGCTCAAAACCCGATTATCCCTTATACACCCCACCATGAAAGAAATTGTCGAGAGCAGGCGCCAGTCACAATATCACTACCATGACAGGAATGCGAGGGCGCGATGTATTGATGTAAATGATCCTGTTTTTGTCCTCAACTACGCTGCAAGGCCCAAATGGCTCGCAGGCACTGTGGTTGCCAAAGAGGGAAATAGGATTCTGGTAGTTAAACTTACCAATGGACAAATATGCTGCAAACATGTGGATCAAACAAAAAGGAGGTTCAGCAACCCCATAGAAGAAGCAGAGGAAGAACACGATATAGAGTTCACTCCACCACAGGTGACCGAACACCGGAACCAAGTGGAGGAGAGCCCAGTCACTGTGGGCAGTCCCGACAGGCCTGAGGCACCGCAAACAGCAGACACTCAGGCCAGCGCCCAACAACCGGAGCCCCAACTCAGGCGCTCTACAAGGGAGCGTAAACCACCAGAGAGACTCAACCTGTGATCCCAATAAGACTTTGAGGAGGGAGGTGATGTCACGTATTCAACAAGCATTGTAACCCATGTATAAACTGACCTAAGTTGTACACCGTGAGAACACTGACCACTAGGTGGGAGACACTCCTAACCTGGACCTTCAGGTATAAAAGGGGAAGCTCCACCCACCTTCATCACTTGAGTGCTAAGGAATAAAGGACAGGTCACAGACTGACCTTCTCTCAAGCATGGGCCTCGTGTGCATTTATACTGTGTAGTAAGGACGTATCAATAGGAAGGGACAATATGTATGAATATAAAGGGGCTGCAGGAGGGGTCAAAACTAAAAATCATGGTTTAAAAACTAGTATTAAAACACACTACCTAAACACATGCAGCATTCGAAATAAAGTAAATGAGTTGACGGCACAAATCATTACAAATGGGTATGATTTGGTGGCCATTACAGAAACGTGGTTGCAGGGGGGCCAAGACTGGGAATTAAACATACAGGGGTATCTGACGATTCGGAAAGATAGACAAGAAGGGAAAGGAGGTGGGGTAGCTCAGTTAATAAAGGATGATATCAGGGCAGTTGTGAGAGACGATATTGGCTCTAATGAAAAAAATGTTGAATCATTGTGGGTGGAAATTAGAGATAGTAAGGGGAAAAAGTCACTGGTGGGCGTGGTTTATAGGCCCCCAAATAATAACTTCGTGGTGGGGCGGGCAATAATCAAGGGAATAATGGAGGCATGTGAAAAAGGAATGGCAGTAGTCATGGGGGATTTTAACCTACATATCGATTGGTCAAATCAAATCGCACGGGGTAGCCTGGAGGAGGAATTCATAGAATGCATACGGGATTGTTTCTTAGAACAGTATGTTACAGAACCTACAAGGGAGCAAGCTATCTTAGATCTGGTCCTGTGTAATGAGACAGGAATAATAAACGATCTCCTAGTAAAAGATCCTCTCGGAATGAGTGATCACAGTATGGTTGAATTTGTAATACAGATTGAGGGTGAGGAAGTAGTGTCTCAAACGAGCGTACTATGCTTAAACAAAGGGGACTACAGTGGGATGAGGGCAGAGTTGGCGAAAGTAGACTGGAAAAACAGACTAAACGGTGGCACAATTGAGGAACAGTGGAGGACTTTTAAGGATCTCTTTCATAGTGCTCAACAAAAATATATTCCAGTGAAAAAGAAGGGCGGTAAGAGAAGGGATAACCAGCCGTGGATAACCAAGGAAATAAAGGAGAGTATCAAATCAAAAACCAATGCGTATAAGGTGGCCAAGGTTAGTGGGAAACTAGAAGATTGGGAAAATTTTAAACGACAGCAAAGAATGACTAAGAAAGCAATAAAGAAAGGAAAGATAGATTACGAAGGTAAACTTGCGCAAAACATAAAAACAGATAGTAAAAGCTTTTACCGATATATAAAACGGAAAAGAGTGCCTAAAGTAAATGCTGGTCCCTTAGAAGATGAGAAGGGGGATTTAATAATGGGAAATGTGGAAATGGCTGAGACCTAAAAAATTATTTTGCTTCGGTCTTCACAGTGGAAGACACAAAAACCATGCCAAAAATTGCTGGTCATGGAAATGTGGGAAGGGAGGACCTTGAGATAATCACTATCACTAGGGGTGTAGTGCTGGACAGGCTAATGGGACTCAAGGTAGACAAGTCCTCTGGTCCTGATGAAATGCATCCCAGGGTATTAAAAGAGATGGCGGAAGTTATAGCAGATGCATTCGTTATAATCTACCAAAATTCTCTGGACTCTGGGGAGGTACCAGCGGATTGGAAAGCAGCTAATGTAACGCCTCTGTTTAAAAAAGGGGGCAGATAAAAGGCAGGTAACTATAGGCCGGTTAGTTTAACATCTGTAGTGGGGAAAATGCTTGAAACTATCATTAAGGAAGAAATAGCGGGACATCTAGATAGGGATAGTGCAATCAAGCAGACGCAGCATGGATTCATGAAGGGGAAATCATGTTTAACTAATTTACTGGAATTCTTTGAGGATATAACGAGCATGGTGGATAGAGGAGTACCGATGGATGTAGTGTATTTAGATTTCCAAAAGGCATTCGATAAGGTGACACACAAAAGGTTACTGCAGAAGATAAAGGTACGCGGAGTCAGAGGAAATGTATTAGCACGGATAGAGAATTGGCTGGCTAACAGAAAGCAGAGAGTCGGGATAAATGGGTCCTTTTCGGGTTGGAAATCGGTGGTTAGTGCTGTGCCACAGGGATTGGTGCTGGGACCACAACTGTTTACAATATACATAGATGACCTGGAAGAGGGGACAGAGTGTAGTGTAACAACATTTGCAGATGGCACAAAGATTAGTGGGAAAGCGGATTGTGTAGAGGACACAGAGAGGCTGCAAAGAGATTTGGATAGGTTAAGCGAATGGGCTAAGGTTTGGCAGATGGAATACAATGTCGGAAAATGTGAGGTCATCCACCTTGGAAAAAAAACGGTAAAAGGGAATATTATTTGAATGGGGAGAAATTACAACATGCTGCGGTGCAGAGGGACCTGGGGGTCCTTGTGCATGAATCCCAAAAAGTTAGTTTGCAGGTGCAGCAGGTAATCAGGAAGGCGAATGGAATGTTGGCCTTCATTACGAGAGGGATGGAGTACAAAAGCAGGGAGGTCCTGCTGCAACTGTATAGGGTATTGGTGAGACCGCACCTGGAGTACTGCGTGCAGTTTTGTTCACCTCACTTAAGGAAGGATATACTAGCTTTGGAGGGGGTACAGAGACAATTCACTCAGCTGATTCCGGAGATGAGGGGGTTACCTTATGATAGATTGAGTAGACTGGGTCTTTACTCGTTGGAGTTCAGAAGGATGAGGGGTGATCTTATAGAAACATTTAAAATAATGAAAGGAATAGACAAGATAGAGGCAGAGAGGTTGTTTCCACTGGTCGGGGAGACTATAACTAGGGGGCACAGCCTCAAAATACGGGGGAGCCAATTTAAAACCGAGTTGAGAAGGAATTTGTTGTGAATCTGTGGAATTCTCTGCCCAAGGAAGCAGTTGAGGCTAGCTCATTGAATGTATTCAAATCACAGATAGATATATTTTTAACCAATAAGGGAATTAAGGGTTATGGGGAGAGGGCGGGTAAGTGGAGCTGAGTCCACGACCAGATCAGCCATGATCTTGTTGAATGGCGGAGCAGGCTCGAGGGGCTAGATGGCCTACTCCTGTTCCTAATTCTTATGTTCTCATGTTCTTATGTAAGACAAACGTAGGTCCCTTACAGTCAGATTCAGGTGAATTTATAATGGGGAACAAAGAAATGGCAGGCCAGTTGAACAAATACTTTGGTTCTGTCTTCACGAAGGAAGACACAAATAACCTTCCGGATGTACTAGGGGACCGAGGGTCTAGTGAGAAGGAGGAACTGAAGGATATCCATAGAAGGCGGGAAATTGTGTTAGGGAAATTGATGTAATCGAAGTCTGATAAATCCCCGGGGCCTGATATTCTGCATCGCAGAATACTTAAGCAAGTGGCCCTAGAAATAGTGGATGCATTGGTGATGATTTTCTAACATTCTATTGACTCTGGATCAGTTACTATGGACTGGAGGGTAGCTAATGTAACCCCACTTTTTAAAAAAGGAGGGAGAGAGAGAATGGGTAATTATAGACCGGTTAGCCTGACATCAGTAGTGGGGAAAATGTTGAAATCAATTATTAAAGATGAAATAGCAGCGCATTTGGAAAGCAGTGACAGGACCGGTCCAATTCAGCATGGAATTATGAAAGGAAAATCCTGCTTAACAAATCTTCTGGAATTTTTTGAGGATGTAACTAGCAGAGTGGACAAGGGAGAACCAGTGGATGTGGTGTATTTGGACTTTCAAAAGGCTTTTGACAAGGTCCCACACAAGAGATTAGTGTGCAAAATTAAAGCACATGGTATTGGGGATAATGTACTGACGTGGATAGAGAATTGGTTGGCAGACAGGAAGCAGAGAGTCAGAATAAATGGGTCCTTTTCAGAATGGCAGGCAGTGACTAGTCGGGTGCCACAGGGTTCAGTGCTGGGACCCCAGCTATTTACAATATACATTAATGATTTAGATGAAGGAATTAAGTGTAATATCTCCAAATTTGCAGATGACACTAAATTGGGTGGCGGTGTGAGCTGTGAGGAGGACACTAAAAGGCTGCAGGGTGACTTGGATAGGTTGGGCAATGCATGGCAGATGCAGTATCATGTGGAAATATTTGAGGCTGTCCAGTTTGGGGGCAATAACATAAAGGCAGAATATGATCTGAATGGTTGCAGATTCGGAAAAGGGGAGGTGCAACAAGACCTGGGTGTCATGGTATATCAGTCATTGAAAATTGGCATGCAGGTACAGCAGGCGGTGAAGAAGGCAAATATTATGTGTTGCGTTCCGATGAGACTGCACACAGGGAGGTTAAAGTAACAATGAACTCAGTTTTTATTAAGAAACTCCAGAGTGAGTAACACGCCTTAGGGCTGGCTTTTATACTTCAGAGGATGCGCTCCCCGGTGGCGGAACATGGGAGTGCATGCTTTACAGATACACAACATCACTCCCCCGCCAAAAGTCAAAGTGAAAACTATTTACAAGGTGAGGCGGTCGGGAGCCTTTCTTTCCCTGGTGGATCACCTCGGTACAAATGTCTGTTCTGGTGTGTTGGCTGTGCCCTCGCTGGGCTGGCGTGTTGTTGGTCCTGCAGGGCTGCTGGGTGAGCCTGGCCTTGCTGGGCTGTTGGGCGTGATGGGTTCGATTTCCTGGTCCGGGGTGGTGTCGTTGATCCTTTGGGTGTGTGTTGTGGGCTCGAAAAAGGTGGTGTCTGCTGTGGGTTGTTCAGGGCAGTCTGTGAACCGCAGCCTCGTTTGGTCCAGGTGCTTTCTGCAAATTTGTCCATTGTCTAGTTTGACTGCAAACACCCCACTCCCTTCTTTAGCTATCACCCTGCCCGCGATCCACTTGGGACCATGTCCATAGTTTAGCACATACATCGGGCCATTCAGATCAATTTCCCGTGACACAGTGGCGTGACCATCGTTTACATTTTGTTGCTGCCGCCTGTTCTCTACCTGATCATGCAGGTTGGGGTGGAGCAGCGAGAGTCTGGTTTTAAGTGTCCTTTTCATGAGTAGCTCAGCCGGGGGCACCCCTGTGAGTGAGTGGGGTCTCGTGCGGTAGCTGAGCAGTACTCGGGACAGGCGGGTTTGGAGTGAGCCTTCTGTGACTCGTTTAAGGCTCTGTTTGATGGTTTGTACTGCCCGCTCTGCCTGCCCATTGGAGGCTGGTTTAAATGGGGCCGAGGTGACATGTTTGATCCCATTGCGGGTCATGAATTCTTTAAATTCGGCACTGGTGAAACATGGCCCATTGTCACTGACCAGTATGTCAGGCAGGCCGTGGGTGGCAAACATGGTCCTCAGGCTTTCAATGGTGGCGGTGGCGGTGCTTCCCGACATTATTTCACATTCAATCCACTTTGAAAAAGCATCCACCACCACCAGGAACATTTTACCGAGAAACGGGCCCGCATAGTCGACATGGATCCTCGACCATGGTCTGGAGGGCGAGGACCACAAACTTAGTGGTGCCTCTCTGGGCGCATTGCTCAACTAAACACACACGCTGCATTGCTGTACACAGGACTCTAAGTCAGAGTCGATACCGGGCCACTACACGTGGGATTTGGCTATCGCTTTCATCATTACTATACCCGGGTGTGTGCTGTGGAGATCCGAGATGAACGTCTCCCTGCCCTTTTTTGGTAGCACTACGCGGTTACCCCACAACAGGCAGTCTGCCTGAATGGACAGCTCATCCTTTCACCGCTGGAACGGCTTGATTAGCTCTTGCATTTCAACGGGGATGCTGGCCCAGCTCCCATGCAGTACACAGTTTTTTACTAGGGACAGCAGAGGATCTTGGCTGGTCCAAGTCCTAATCTGGCGGGCCGTGACAGGTGATTTATCATTTTCAAACGCTTCCATGACCATCAACAAGTCTGTGGGCTGCGCCACCATCAACAAGTTTGCAGACTGCGCCATTTCCACCCCCGTGGTGGGCAATGGTAGCCGACTGAGAGCATTCGCACAGTTCTCGGTGCCTGGCCTGTGGCGGATGGTATAGTTATACGCTGATAGCACGAGTGCCCACCTTTGTATGTGGGCTGAGGCATTAGTATTTATCCCCTTGTTTTCAGCGAACAGGGATGTGAGGGGCTTGTGATCGGGTTCCAGCTCAAATTTGAGGCCAAACAGGTACTGATGCATTTTCTTTACTCCGAACACACGCATTAATGTCTCTTTCTCAATCATGCTGTAGGCCCTCTCGGCCTTAGACAAGCTCCTGGAAGCATAGGTGACAGGTTGCAACTTCCCTGCAACGTTAGCTTGTTGTAATACACACCCGACTCCGTACGACGACGCATCACATGCTAGCACAAGTCTTTTACACGGTTTATACAATACAAGCAGCTTGTTGGAGCATAAAATGTTTCTGGCTTTCTCAAAAGCAATTACTTGGTTTTTTTCCCCATACCCAGTTCTCACCTTTACGCAATAACACATGTAGGGGCTCTAAGAGGGTGCTTAACCCCGATAGGAAGTTACCAAAATAGTTGAGGAGTCCCAGGAACGACCGCAGCTCTGTGACATTCTGTGGCCTGGGCGTGTTCCTGATAGCCTCTGTCTTAGCGTCTGTGGGCCGAATGCCGTCCGCCGCGATCTTTCTCCCCAAAAACTCCATTTCTGTTGCCATGAAGATGCATTTCGACCTCTTCAGCCGCAGCCCTACGCGATCCAGTCGCTGGAGGGCCTCCTCCAGGTTTTGTAGGTGCTCGGCGGTGTCCCGACCCGTGACCAATATGTTGTCCTGAAAGACCACCATGTGTGGTACCGACTTGAGTAGGCTCTCCATGTTTCTCTGGAAGATCACTGCAGCCGACCGAATTCCAAACGGGCATCTGTTGTAGATGAACAGTCCCTTGTGCGTGTTGATGCTGGTGAGGCCCTTCGAAGACTCCTCCAGCTCCTGCATCATGTAGGCCGAAGTCAGGTCGAGCTTGGGGAAAGTCTTGCCTCCTGCCAGCGTTGCAAATAGGTCGTCTGCCTTAGGTAGCGGGTATTGGTCCTTTTGCAAGAAATGATTAATAGTTACTTTATAATCGCCGCAAATCCTGACCGTGCCATCACTTTTGAGTGCTGGAACAATCGGGCTGGCCCACTCGCTGAATTCCACTGGGGAGATGATGCCCTCGTGTTGCAGCCTGTCCAGCTCGATTTCCACTCTCTCCCTCATCACGTGAGGTACCGCTCGCCCCTTGTGGTGAATGGGTCATGCCTCTGGGACCAAGTGGATCCGCACCTTCGCCCCGGAAAAGTTTCCAATGCCTGGCTCAAAAAGGGAAGGAAATTTGTTAAGAACCTGGGTACATGAGGCCTCATCGACATGTGATAGCGCTCGGATATCATCCCAGTTCCAGCGGATTTTGCCCAGCCAGCTCCTTCCAAGCAGTGTGGGGCCATCGCCCGGGACAATCCAGAGTGGCAGTTCGTGCACCGTGCCCTCATAGTTGACCTTGACCATGGCGCTGCCCAGGACAGTGATAAGCTCTTTGGTGTACGTTCTCAGTTTCGTGTGGATGGGGCTCAGGGCTGGTCTGAGTGTCTTGTTGCACCACAGTCTCTCAAACATCTTTTTACTCATGATGGATTGGCTAGCACCAGTGTCCAGTTCCATGGTTACAGGTAAGCCATTCAATTTTACATTTAGCATTATAGGTGGACATTTCATTGAAAATGTGTGTGCCCCATGTACTTCAGCATCTGCCTCCTCTCTCTGAGGCTCGAAATTGCTTAGGCCCATCATGGACCGATCTTCCTCTGCCACATAGTGGTTAGCAGGTTTTGCAGATCTTGCAGCTCATTTGCAAGCTCGTTGGAGGTGCCCCATTGGAAGCCTCCACAATGCCAACAAGGTGTGAATTGCCTTGCATTCATCCTTTGTTGGGGACTCTGAGTCATCTGGGTCACCTGAGGCCTGCTGGCAGTTGCAGACTCATGGGTTCTGCCCTGTACATTTCTGCTCGCAAACACAGTTCCAGTTAATTTATGAACATTGCTAGCACTTGTATGCTGAGATATTTGTTTGATGTTATCACTGGTGGACATAAACGCCTGTGCTATCGCAATGCCCTTACTGAGGGTCGTTATCTCTACAGTCAAAAGTTTTCGTAGGATGGTCTCGTGGCCAATGCCCAGTGCAAAAAAGTCTCTGAGCATTTGCTTCAGGTAGCCATCAAACTCACATTGTCCTGCAAGTCGCCTTAGCTCGGCGACGTAGCTCGCCACTTCCTGACCTTCAGATCGCTGGTACGTATAGAACCTCGCCATCAGCACGCTCTCCCTCGGGTTAAGATGCTCCCGAACCAGTGTACACAGCTCCTCATACGACTTATCTGTGGGTTTCACCGGAACCAGAAGATTCTTCATGAGGCTGTAGGTCGGTGCCCCGCAGACTGTGAGGAAGACCGCTCTCCTTTTTGCAGCGCTTCCTTCTCCGTCCAGCTCGTTGGCTACAAAGTACTGGTCTAGCCGTTCGACATAGACTTCCCAGTCCTCACCCTCTGAGAACTTCTCCAGGGTGCCCACAGTTTGCTGCATCTTTGGGTTGGATTCGTATACTCGTCGCCAGTTGTTGTTTTCCTAACACAGATGAGACTGCACACAGGGAGGTTAAAGTAACAGTGACCTCAGTCTTTATTAAGACACTCCAGAGTGAGTAACAGGCCTTAGGGGCCGGCTTATGTACAGTTCTCCCAGGGGATTTTGGGATCCCTCTTGACTTCAGAGGATGCGCTCCCTTGTGGCGGAACATGGGAGTGCATGCTTTTCAGATACACAACAGTATGTTGTCCTTTGGTGGTAAAAACAGAGAGACAGACTATTATCTGAATGGTGACAGATTAGGAAAAGGGGAGGTGCAAAGAGACCTGGGTGTCGTGGTACATCAGTCATTGAAGGTTGGCATGCAGGTACAGCAGGCGGTTAAGAAAGCAAATGGCATGTTGGCCTTCATAGCGAGGGGATTTGAGTACAGGGGCAGGGAGGTGTTGCTACAGTTGTACAGGGCCTTGGTGAGGCCACACCTGGAGTATTGTGTACAGTTTTGGTCTCCTAACCTGAGGAAGGACATTCTTGCTATTGAGGGAGTGCAGCGAAGGTTCACCAGACTGATTCCCGGGATGGCGCGACTGACCTATCAAGAAAGACTGGATCAACTGGGCTTGTATTCACTTGAGTTCAGAAGAATGAGAGGGGACCTCATAGAAACATTTAAAATTCTGACGGGTTGAGACAGGTTAGATGCAGGAAGAATGTTCCCAATGTTGGGGAAGTCCAGAACCAGAGGTCACAGTCTAAGGATAAGGGGTAAGCCATTTAGGACCGAGATGCGGAGGAACTTCTTCACCCAGAGAGTGGTGAACCTGTGGAATTCTCTACCACAGAAAGTTGTTGAGGCCAATTCACTAAATATATTCAAAAAGGAGTTAGATGAGGTCCTTACTACTAAGGGGATCAAGGGGTATGGCGAGAAAGCAGAAATGGGGTACTGAAGTTTCATGTTCAGCCATGAACTCATTGAATGGTGGTGCAGGCTAGAAGGGTCGAAAGGCCTACTCCTGCACCTATTTTCTATGTTTCTATGTTTCACAGCTAGGGGATTTGAGTATAAGAGCAGGGAGGTCTTACTGCAGTTGTACAGGGCCTTGGTGAGGCCTCACCTGGAATATTGTGTTCAGTTTTGGTCTCCTAATCTGAGGAAGGACATTCTTGCTGTTGAGGGAGTGCAGCGAAGGTTCACCAGACTGATTCCCGGGATGGCAGGACTGACATATGAGGAGAGAATGGATCGACTGGGCCTGTATTCACTGGAGTTTAGAAGGATGAGAGGGGATCTCATAGAAACGTATAAAATTCTGACGGGACTGGACAGGTTAGATGCAGGAAGAATGTTCCCGATGTTGGGGATGTCCAGAACCAGGGGACACAGTCTAAGGATAAGGGGTAAGCCATTTAGGACTGAGGGCCCCAAGTTTCCACATGCAGTGAAAAAGGCGCCCCTCCGAGCTGGGCGCCTGTTTTCCGCGCTGAAAACGGCGCCTGAAAAAAAACACGGTATTCTCGAGCTCCTTGCAGCTCGGAGGGGCGCCTATTTTGTAAGTAGGAGGGGGCGGGTACAATTTAAATGAGTTTTTTTGGTGCCGGCAACCCTGCGCGTGCGCGTTGGAGCGTTCGCCCACGCGCAGTCTGAAGTAAACATTGGCACTCGGCCATTTTAAAAAGTGCTGCAGAAAAAGTGAAGATTTGTTTATTGAACCCTCGCAAAGGCTTGTATTTTACTTTTCTTCATATTTCTGTGTGTGAGGGAGTGCTTTTCGCAGCACTACTGAATAAATCACCTGCTGAATTAATGTTGGCTCTTTAACCAGTGTTACTGCAGCAACTGTGCATTTTAATTCCGCCTTTACAACTCGTTACCGTTTCAATCTCCACCACTCATTCTGTAATTAAAGATAGACTGTGATAAACGGGACACATGCACTTGTTTGAGACTATTCAAATTCTTTGTAGCTGTTCAATTTTTAACATTTTTTAATAAAACCACATTGCCCCTCCATGATCAGCACTGAGGCTTCCTGCAGCCTTCTCCCCCTGCCGTCCGTCAGGCCCGACGGGAAACCGCTGCCTCAAGTAATGAGGCTTCCTGCAGCCTTCTCCCCCCCTGCCCTCGGTCGGGACCGACGCCACACCGCTGCCTGAAGCACTTTCACACAGGTAGGAAGATGGTTTATTTAATCTTTTCTTTGCTTATAAATTTTTATTCAGGTTGGGTTTATTTGTATAATATTTGTAGAAGTATAACTAAGCATTTATTGTAGAATGTAATGACTTCCCTTCCCCCCCCCACTCCCCCCCACACCTCATTCCCGACCCCTCATTTGTAACCTGCGCCTGATTTTTTAATGTGTAGACAAGGTTTTTTCAAGCCTACAAAAATCTTCACTTGCTCCATTCTAAGTTAGTTTGGAGTACGTTTTCACTGTGGAAACTTTCAAATCAGGCGTCAGTGGCCGGACACGCCCCCTTTTGAAAAAAAATTCTGTTCAAAAGTGAAACTGTTCTACCTGACTAGATCTGCAGAAAACTTAAATGTGGAGAATTCCGATTTCTAAGATACTCCGTTCTCCACCAGTTGCTCCTAAAAATCGGGAGCAAATCATGTGGAAACTTGGGGCCGAGATGAGGAGAAACTTCTTCACTCAGAGAGTTGTTAACCTGTGGAATTCCCTACTGCAGAGAGTTATTGAGGCCAGTTCATTGGATATATTCAAGAGGGAGTTAGATATGGCCCTTACGGCTAAAGGGATCAAGGGGCATGGAGAGAAAGCAGGAACATAAGAACATAAGGACATAAAATTAGGAACAGGAGTAGGCCATCTAGCCCCTCGAGCCTGCTCCGCCATTCAACAAGATCATGGCTGATCTGGCCGTGGACTCAGCTCCACTTACCCGCCCGCTCCCCATAACCCTTAATTCCCTTATTGGTTAGAAAAAGGGGTACTGAGGTGAATGATCAGCCATCATCTTATTGAATGGCGGTGCAGGCTCGAAGGGCCGAATGGCCTACTCCTGCACCTATTTTCTATGTTCCTATGTTTCTCCTAGGACAATCGGACTGCCCCAGTCATTGAACTCCACCGGCGCGACGATGCCTTCATGTTGCAGCCTGTCCAGCTCAATTTCCACTTTTGCACGCATCATGTACGGTACCGTCTAAGCCTTGTGGTGGATGGGTCGCGTACCGGGAACCAAATGGATCTGCACTTGCGCTCCCGAGACGCTTCCGATGCCTGGCTCGAACAACGATGGGAACTTACTGTGAACCTGGGTACATGAGGTCGTCGACGGACAAAAGAGCTCAGATGTTGTCCCAGTTCCAGTCAGCTTCTGCCAAACAACGTGGGGCCATCCCCTGGAACAATTCACAGCGGGAGTTCATGTACTGCTCTGTCATAGGAGACTTTGACTTCTTCACTGCCAATTACAGGAATTAGTTCCTTGGTGTAAGTTTAATTTTGTGTGAATGGGGCTGAGTTCGGGCCTGGTTGCCTTTTTGCCCCACAGCCTGTCGAAGACCTTTTTACTGATAATGGACTGAATTGCCCTCGTGTCCAGCTCCATAGATACTGGAATGCCGTTCAGTTCAACTTTCAACATTATTGGTGGACATTTCGTAGTGAACGTGTGTGCCCCACACACCTCTCCACAGTGAATCAATCTTCCTCTGCAACTTGGTGGTTTGCAGGATTTGCAGGGTTTGCAGCTCACCTGCACATTCATTGGAGGTGTTCCATTGTTCTGCAACCATTGCACGCATAGTGCTTAAAGCGACATTGATGGGGCCGATGATCACCTCCGCAGCACCAACACGGTGTTAACTGCCTCACATTAACGATTGATGGTGGACTCTGGGTCAACTGAGGTCGGGCCGCAGCAGCCGGCGTGTACATCTATGGCGCCACTAGGCCACGAGGTAAGGAGTCGGGCAGCGTCAGCGAGAGGCGACAGTCCGGGGTGCGTGGAGGCCGACAAAAGGCCCAGCCAGTGCAGCTACAGGGAGAAGGCTAAAAGAAGTAGGAAGAAATAGAAAGGTGACGTGACAGCCAAGGGGGTAAGTGATTGGCTGGTGACTGGTGAGTAGGTTTTCTTTTTTCTCTTTTATATCAGTGAGTAAACTTTCGCATTGTTGTTGCCAATTTAAGTTAATCTAAGGGTTAAGTCATGGCAGGAGAGCTCGGACATGTGATATGCTCCTCCTGTACTATGTGGGAACTCAGGGACACTTCCAGTGTCCCTGACGACTACGTGTGCGGGAAGTGTATCCGCCTCCAGCTCCTGACGGACCGCGTTGCGGAGTTGGAGCTGAGGGTGGATTCACTCTGGAGCATCCACGATGCTGAGAATGACGTGAGTAGCACGTGTAGCGAGTTGGTCTTACCACAGGTGAAGGGTCCACAGCCAGTTAGGGAATGGAAGACCAGCAGGAAGAGCAGTGCAAGGAAGGTAGTGCAGGGGTCCCCTGAGGTCATCCCCCTGCAAAACAGATACACTGCTTTGGGTACTGTTGAGGGGAATGACTCATCAGGGGAGGGCAGCAGCAGCCAAGTTCATGGCACCGTGGCTGGCTCTGCTGCACAGGAGGGCAGGAAAAAGATTGGGAGAGCGATAGTGATAGGGGATTCAATTGTAAGGGGAATAGATAGGCATTTCTGCGGCCGCAACCGAGACTCCAGGATGGTATGTTGCCTCCCTGGTGCAAGAGTCAAGGATGTCTCTGAGCGGGTGCAGGACATTCTGAAAAGGGAGGGTGAGCAGCCAACTGTCGTGGTGCACATTGGTACCAACGATACAGGTAAAAAAAGGGATGAGGGCCTACAAGACTAATTTAAAGAGCTAGGAGTTAAATTAAAAAGTAGGACCTCAAAAGTAGTAATCTTGGGATTGCTACAAGTGCCACGTGCTAGTCCGAGTAGGAATCACAGGATAGCTCAGATGAATACCTGGCTTGAGCAATGGTGCAGCAGGGAGGGATTCAAATTCTTGGGGCTTTGGAACCGGTTCTGGGGGAGGTGGGACCAGTACAAACCGGACGGTCTGCACCTGGGCAGGACCGGAACCAATGTCCTCGGGGGAGTGTTTGCTAGTGCTGTTGGGGAGGAGTTAAACTAATATGGCAGGGGAATGGGAACCAATGCAGGGAGACAGAGGGAGACAAAATGGAGACAGAAGCAAAAGGCAGAAAGGAGATGAGGAAAAGTGGAGGGCAGAGAAACCCAAGGCAAAAACCAAAAAGGGCCACTTTGCAGCAAAATTCTAAAGGGTCAAAGTGTAATAAAAAGGCAAGCCTGAAGGCTCTGTGCCTCAATGCGAGGAGTATTCGGAATAAGGTGGACGAATTAACTGCGCAGATAGCAGTTAACGGATACAATGTGGTTGGCATCACGGAGACATGGCTCCAGGGTGACCAAGGCTGGGAACTCAACATCCAGGGGATTCAACCTTTAGGAAAGATAGACAGAAAGGCGGGGTGGCGTTGCTGGTTGAAGAGGAAATTAATGCAATTGTAAGGAAAGACATTAGCTTGGATGATGTGGAATTGGTATGGGTGGAGCTACGGAATACCCAGGGGCAGAAAACGTTCGTGGGAATTGTGTACAGACCTCCAAACAGTAGTAGTGATGTTGGGGAGGGCATCAAACAGGAAATTAGGGATGCATGCAATAAAGGTGCAGCAGTTATAATGGGTGACTTTAATATGCATATAGATTGGGCTAATCAAACTGGAAACAATACGGTGGAGGAGGATTTCCTGGAGTGCATAAGGGATGGTTTTCTAGACCAATATGTCGAGTAACCAACTTGGAGGGAGGCCATCTTAGACTGGGTGTTGTGCAATGAGAGAGGATTAATTAGGAATCTCGTTGTGAGAGGCCCCTTGGGGAAGAGTGACCATAATATGGTGGAATTCTACATTAGGATGGAGAATGAAACAGTTAATTCAGAGACCATGGTCCAGAACTTAAAGAAGGGTAACTTTGAAGGTATGAGGCGTGAATTGGCTAGGATAGATTGGCGAATGATACTTAAGGGGTTGACAGTGGATGGGCAATGGCAGACATTTAGAGACCGCATGGATGAACTACAACAATTGTACATCCCTGTCTGGTGTAAAAACAAAAAAGGGAAGGTGGCTCAACCGTGGTTCTCAAGGAAAATCAGGGATAGTATTAAAGCCAAGGAAGTGGCATACAAATTGGCCAGAAATAGCAGCGAACCCGGGGACTGGGAGAAATTTAGAACTCAGCAAGGGAGGACAAAGGGTTTGATTAGGGCAGGGAAAATAGAGTACGAGAGGAAGCTTGCAGGGAACATTAAAATGGACTGCAAAAGCTTCTATAGATATGTAAAGAGAAAAAGGTTAGTAAAGACAAATGTAGGTCCCCTACAGTCAGAATCAGGGGAAGTCATAACTGGGAACAAAATAATGGCAGACCAATTGAACAAGTACTTTGGTTTGGTATTCACTAAGGAGGACACAAACAACCTGCTGGATATAAAAGGGGTCAGAGGGTCTAGTAAGAAGGAGGAACTGAGGGAAATCCTTATTAGTCGGGAGATTGTGTTGGGGAAATTGATGGGATTGAAGGCCGATAAATCCCCAGGGCCTGATTGTCTGCATCCCAGAGTACTTTAAGAGGTGGTTTTGGAAATAGCGGATGCATTGACAGTCATTTTCCAACGTTCCATAGATTCTGAATCAGTTCCTATGGAGTGGAGGGTAGCCAATGTAATCCCACTTTTTAAAAAAGGAGGGAGAGAGAAAACAGGGAATTATAGACCGGTCAGCCTGACATCGGTAGTGGGGAAATTGATGGAATCAATTATTAAGGATGTCATAGCAGCGCATTTGGAAAGAGGTGACATGATAGGTCCAAGTCAGCATGGATTTGTGAAAGGGAAATCATGCTTGACAAATCTTCTGGAATTTTTTGAGGATGTTTCCAGTCGAGTGGACAAGGGAGAACCAGTTGATGTGGTATATTTGGACTTTCAGAAGGCTTTCGACAAGGTCCCACACAAGAGATTAATGTGCAAAGTTAAAGCACATGGGATTGGGGGTAGTGTGCTGACGTGGATTGAGAACTGGTTGGCAGACAGGAAGCAAAGAGTAGGAGTTAATGGGTACTTTTCAGAATGGCAGGCAGTGACTAGTGGGGTACCACAAGGTTCTGTGCTGGGGCCCCAGCTGTTTACATTGTACATTAATGATTTAGACGAGGGGATTAAATGTAGTATCTCCAAATTTGCGGATGACACTAAGTTGGGTGGCAGTCTGAGCTACGAGGAGGATGCTATGAGGCTGCAGAGTGACTTGGATAGGTTAGGTGAGTGGGCAAATGCATGGCAGATGAAGTATAATGTGGATAAATGTGAGGTTATCCATTTTGGTGGTAAAAACAGAGAGACAGACTATTATCTGAATGGTGACAGATTAGGAAAAGGGGAGGTGCAACGAGACCTGGATGTCATGGTACATCAGTCATTGAAGGTTGGCATGCAGGTACAGCAGGCGGTTAAGAAAGCAAATGGCATGTTGGCCTTCATAGCGAGGGGATTTGAATACAGTGGCAGGGAGGTGTTGCTACAGTTGTACAGGGCCTTGGTGAGGCCACACCTGGAGTATTGTGCACAGTTTTGGTCTCCTAACTTGAGGAAGGAAGTTCTTGCTATTGAGGGAGTGCAGCGAAGGTTCACTAGACTGATTCCCGGGATGGCGGGACTGACATGTCCAGAAAGCCTGGATCAACTGGGCTTGTATTCACTGGAGTTCAGAAGAATTAGAGGGGATCTCATAGAAACATTTAAAATTCTGACGGGTTTAGACAGGTTAGATGCAGGAAGAATGTTCCCGATGTTGGGGAAATCCAGAACCAGGGGTCACAGTCTAAGGATAATAGGTAAGCCATTTAGGATCGAGATGAGGAGAAACGATTTCACCCAGAGAGTGGTGAACCTGTGGAATTCTCTACCACAGAAAGTTGTTGAGGCCAATTCACTAAATATATTCAAAAAGGAGTTAGATGAGGTCCTTCCTACTCGGGGGATCAAGGGGTATGGCGAGAAAGCAGGAATGGGGTACAGAAGTTGCATGTTCAGCCATGAACTCATTGAATGGCGGTGCAGGCTCGAAGGGCCGAATGGCCTACTCCTGCACCTATTTTCTATATTTCTATGTTTCTATGTTCTGCCATGGACATTTCTGCTCGAGACCGACGTTACTTTATGCACAGAACTGGCCGAAACCTCTTTAAGCTGCAAAATTTCTTTGGTGTTGTCGCTGTTGGACATAAATGCCTGGGCTATTGATATGGCTTTACTTAGATTCGGAGTTTCTACAGTCAACAGTTTACGAAGGATTGTCTCATGTCCAATGCCCAGTATAACAAAGTTTCTAAGCATTTGTTCTAGGAATTCCTCAAACTCAAAATGTCCTGCAAGTCGCCTTAGTTCGGCGACCTGGCTCGGCCCTTCCTGACCCTCTGACTGTTGACACGTAGAACCGATATTCCGCCATCAAAACGCTTTCCTTAGGATTTAGGTGCTCCCGGGCCAGCGTACACAATTCTTCGTAGGATTTCTCCGTTGGTTTTTCTGGGGCCAGGAGATTCTTCATGAGGCCGTAGGTTGTTGCCCCACAGACAGTTAGGAGGATCGCCCTTCATTTGGTGGCGTCCTCGTCCCCTTCCAGCTCGTTGGCCACAAAATAGTCTCGCCATGAAGTCCTTCCAATCGTCCCCTTCTGAGAACTTCTCCAGGATGCCGACTGTTCTTTGCATTTTCGCGCGGTTGTTTGTGACTTTGTCGCCAATTGATACACTCATAATAAAGGATGAAACTGAGTAATGTGTGCAATGAGCAAGTGTGACCTTAACTCCTTTAATAAGATTCCAGAGTGCAGGTACCTCGTGGGTGGCCTGCTTATATACTGTGTTCCCAAGGGATGATGGCATCTCCTGGGGCTCCAACAGGTAGGCCCCCTAGTGGTCAGGTGTCATGCAGGGTACAAAGGGTTAAATACATAACAAATGTAACCCATCGATCAGTATTGAATGTAACCCATCGATCAGTATTGAATGTAACCCATCGATCAGTATTGAATGTAACCTATTCGGCCCAACCGTGCCGGCGTTTATGCTCCACCCGAGCCTCCTCCTGTCTTTCCTCATCTAAATCTATCAGCATAACCCTCTATTCCCTTCTCCCTCATGTGTTTATCCAGCTTCCCCTTAAACACATCGATACTATTCACCTCAACCCCTCCCTGTGGCAGCGAGTTCCACATTCTCACCGCTCTCTGGGTAAAGAAGTTTCTCCTGAATTCCCCATTTGATTTCTGGGTGACTATCTTATATTGATGGCCTCTAGTTATGCTCTTCCCCACAATGAAAACATTCTCTCTGTATCCACTCTATCAAAACCTTTCATCATTTTAAAGACCTCTATTAGGTCACCCCTCAGCCTTCTTTTCTCAAGAGAAAAGAGACCCAGCCTATCCATCCTTTCTTGATATGTCTACCCTCGCATTTCTGGTATCATCCTTGTAAACCTTCTCTGCACCCTCTCCAGTGCCTCTATCTCCTTTTTATAATATGCCGACCAGAACTGTACGCAGTGCTCCAAGTGTGGTTCAACTGAGAGTCGATACAGGTTTAGTATAACTTCCCTACTTTTCAATTCTATCCCTCTAGAAATAAACCCTAGAGCTTGGTTTGCTTTTTATGGCCTTGTTACCCTGTGTCACAACTTTCAGTGATTTGTGTATTTGTACCCTGAGACCCCTTTGTTCCTCTTCCCTTTCCAAGTAATAAGTTACCTCTTTATTTTTATTATCAAAATGTAATACCTCACATTTATCATTTGCCAATTATTTGCCCATTCTGAAAGTTTATTAATGTCCTCCTGTAATTTGTTGCAATCCTCCTCAGTATTGACTGTCCCCCAATTTGCTGTCCGCAAATTTAGAAATTGTGTTTTTGATTCCAAAGTCTAAATGGTTAATATAAATTGTGAACAGTGGTCCCAGCACTGATCCTTGTGGAACACCACCACCCACCTTCTGCCCCTGTGAATAGTTACCCTTTACCCCCACTCTCTGCTTTCTGTCTTGAAGCCAGCTAGCGATCCATTCTGCTACTTGTCCCCTGACTCCGCATTCTCTGACCTTGTTCATCAGTCTGTTATGTGGTATCTTATTGAAGGCCTTTTGAAAATCTAGATACATTACATCTACTGCATTACCCTTGTCTACTCTCTCTGTTACCTCTTCAAAAAATTCAGTGAGGTTGGTCAAGTAAGACTTCCCTTCTGAAATCCATGCTGAATATTCATTATTATATTTTTCGTGTCTAGATTTTATTCTATTTTCTCTTTTCATAGGGATTCCATTATTTTTCCAACATCGATGTTAAGCTGACTGGTCGATAATTCCCTGGAAATACTCTATCCCCATTCTTAAATATAGGTATTACGTTAGCTATCTGCCAGTCCTCTGGCACTACACTTTTTTCTAATGAATTATTAGCTATGTGTAGTAATGCCTCTGCTATCTCTTCCCTAGATTCTTTTAAAATATGTGGATGCAATCCATCCGGACCAGGGGTTTTATCTCAGTTTGATTTGTTTATTTAGTATATCCTCATTTTATTTTAAATGCAGTTAACTCTATTAATCTCATAATTCACTGTAATTGCCACCTGCTCTATCTCCCTGGCAAATACTGAAGCAAAATAATGATTTAATATTTCTGCCATCTCTCTGTTGTTACCTGTGGTATTATCCTGTCTATCCCCCAATGGCCCTATTCCCATCCCAACATTCCCTTTTTTATTTACATGCCTGTAAAATATTTTACTATTTTGTTTTATTTTCCTTGATAATTTAATTTCATCGTTCCTCTTTGCCTTCCGAATTGTTTTTGACTTTTCTCCCAATCTCCTCAGATTCTCCCTTATCACTCTCTCTCCTGCTGCCTATGTACTTAATGTATGCCTCTTCCCTGACCCTCAATTGTTACCTTATGTCTTTATTCATCCATGGAGTATCATTAGTGTTTAGTTTGTTCTTCCCTTTTAGCGGAATATGTTGTTCCTGCACTCTGTTGAACACCATTTTAAATGTTTCCCATTGCTGTTCTACATCGTTGTTTGCCAATATTGTCATCCATTTTATTTTCCCAAGTTCTATTCTCAGCCCCTCAAAATCATCTTTTCTCCAACCTATTATCCAGGTCTTTATCATACTTATGTCCTTCTCAATCATTATCTTAAAGCGTATTATATTATGGTCACTATTGCCTAGATGTTCCCCTACTTTTACTTCTCTTGTTTGCTCTGGTTCATTCCCCATTACTAGATCCAATAGTGAATCCTCCCTTGTTGGGCTTTTTACATATTGGGTTAGAAAGGAGTCCTGTACACATTGTAGGAACTTTATTCCCTTATCCCTTTTACCTACCTCTTCTATCTAAATAAGATCGGGGTAGTTGAGATCTTCCATGTTGATTTTACTATGTTTTATACTCATTTCCCTAATTTGGTTGCATATTTATTTTTGTACATCCCTTCCACTATTATGTGGTCTGTAGACGACTCCTGTGTGATTAATCCTTTATTATATTTTATTTCTATCCACATGGATTCTATTTCTGTCTTGCTGGTAATTGCCATAATATTATCCGCAATAAGTACAGCTGCTCCAGCTCCCCTTTCCCCCTCTCTATCCTTTCTAAATATGTTATACCCTGCAATGTTCAATTCCCAGTCCTGATCTTTCTGTAGCCATGTCTCAGTAATAGAAGCATAGAAAATAGGTGCAGGAGTAGGCCATTCAGCCCTTCGAGCCTGCACCGCCATTCAATAAGATCATGGCTGATCATTCCTTCAGTACCTCTTTCCTGCTTTCTCTCCATACCCCTTGATCCCCTTAACCGTAAGGGCCATATCTAACTCCCTCTTGAATATATCCAATGAACTGGCATCAACAACTCTCTGCGGCAGGGAATTCCACAGGTCAACAACTCTCTGAGTGAAGAAGTTTCTCCTTATCTCAGTCCTAAATGGCTGACCCCTCATGCTAAGACTATGTCCCCTGGTTCTGGACTTCCCCAACATCGAGAACATTCTTTCCGCATCTAACCTGTCCAGTCCCGTCAGAATCTTAAATGTTTCTATGAGATCCCCTCTCATCCTTCTAAACGTCAGTGAATAAAGGCCCAGTTGATCCAGTCTCTCCTCATATGTCAGCCCAGCCATCCCTGGAATCAGTCCGGTGAACCTTTGCTGTACTCCCTCAATAGCAAGAATGTCCTTCCTCAGATTAGGAGAACAAAACTAAACACAATATTCCAGGTGAGGCCTCACTAAGGCCCTGTACAACTGCAGTAAGACCGCCCTGCTCCAATATTCAAATCCCCTAGCTATGAAGGCCAACATGCCATTTGCCTTCTTCACCACCTGCTGTACCTGCGTGTCCACTTTCAGTGACTGATGTACCATGACACCCAGGTCTCGTTGCACCTCCCCTTTTCCTAATCTGCCACCATTTAGATAATATTCAGCCTTCGTGTTTTTGCCCCCAAAATGGATAACCTCACATTTATCCACATTATACTGCATCTGCCATGTATTTGCCCACTCAACTAATCTGTCCAAGTCACCCTGCAGCCTCTTAGCATCCTCCTCACAGCTCACACCGCCATCCAGTTTAGTGTCATCCACAAACTTGGAGATATTACACTCAATTCCTTCATTTAAATCATTAATGTATATTGTAAATAGCTGGGGTCCCAGCACTGAGCCCTGCGGCACTCCACTAGTCACTGCCTGCCATTCTGAAAAGAACCCGTTTATCCCGACTCTCTGCTTCCTGTCTGCCAACCAGTTCTCTATCCACGTCAGTACATTACCCCCAATACCATGCGCTTTAATTTTGCACACCAATCTCTTGTGTGGGACCTTGTCAAAAGCCTTTTGAAAGTCCAAATACACCACATCCACTGGTTCTCCCTTGTCCACTCTGCTAGTTACATCCTCAAAAAATTCCAGAAGATTCGTCAAGCATGATTTGCCTTTCATAAATCCATGCTGACTTGGTCCGATCCTGTCACTGCTTTCCAAATGGGCTGCTATTTCATCCTTAATAATTCATTCCAACATTTTCCCCACTACTGATGTCAGGCTAACCGGTCTATAATTACCCGCTTTCTCTCTCCCTCCTTTTTTAAAAAGTGGGGTTACATTAGCTACCCTCCAGTCCATAGGAACTGATCCTGAGAGAGGGTGTACGAGAGAGAGAGAGGGTGTACGAGAGAGAGAGAGGGTGTATGAGAGAGAGAGAGAGAGAGAGGGTGTACGAGAGAGAGGGTGTACGAGAGAGAGAGGGTGTATGAGAGAGAGAGAGGGTGTATGAGAGAGAGGGTGTACGAGAGAGAGAGGGTGTATGAGAGAGAGAGAGGGTGTATGAGAGAGAGAGAGGGTGTATGAGAGAGAGAGAGGGTGTATGAGAGAGAGAGAGAGAGGGTGTATGAGAGAGAGAGAGGGTGTATGAGAGAGAGAGAGAGAGGGTGTATGAGAGAGAGAGAGGGTGTATGAGAGAGAGAGAGGGTGTATGAGAGAGAGACAGAGACAGAGAGAGAGAGAGAGAGAGGAGTGGAGGCGAATAACCTGGAACCATTCCAGAAACAATTGGACATTACAATGGGGGAGAGGGGGGGTCCCTCTGGACGGATGATCGAAGGGACTGACTGGCCTCCCGCATGTGTAGTAATGGTGTGACGTGGTTCTGAGTGTGTCCCCAGGCTTTGCTGCCTCTGTTGCACCCTCGCTGATCCTTACATCGGCATTTGGAGTCACAGCTGCAAGCATTTTGCAATTGGGAACTGTGCATTGCGCCCATTAATGAGGACCATTCACAACGTGATTCTCAACTTTCCTGCTAATTAATTTTAGTGCTTACGAATACCCAGCTGCTCCTGATGGGTGGAGAGCTGCCAGTCTGTGTGAGACGGCGTTCTGCGAGTCAATAGTTCGTTGTGTCACCCTGCCAGCTGCAAGCTCCACTGGTGAGCAACGTGACTGAATTAACATGGAGCGTATTTTAGACTAGACATCATGTGAATGGCAATTAAAATTATATTTCTGTGTCAGTGTTAACATATTGTTTAACATGTGGCCATGCATCCCACAGTCATGTTACTTAAGGAACTGTTTCTGAGCATTAAGTTTACCCTCAGTTTCATAAACTTTTAAAAATAAAAGTTTTTGTTTGTTTTCACTAAGCTGAGGCATTGGGGAATTGAACATCTGCATTTTTGATACTTACATACAGACATAAGAACATAAGAAATAGGAGCAGGAGTAGGTCATTTGGCCCCTCGAGCCTGCTCCGTCATTCAACAAGATCATGGCTGATCTTATCATGGACTCAGCTCCACTTCCCCGCCCGCTCCCCATAACCCTTTACTCCCTTATCGCTCAAAAATCTGACTATCTCCGTCATAAATATATTTAATGACCCGGCCTCCACAGCTCTCTGGGGCAGAGAATTCCACAGATTTACAACCCTCTGAGAGAAGAAATTCCTCCTCATCTCAGTTTTAAATGGGCGGCCCCTTATTCTGAGACAATGCCCCCTAGTTCTAGATTCCCTCACGAGGGGAAACATCCTCTCTGCGTCTAGCCTGTCAAGCCCCCTCAGAATATTATACATTTCAATAAGATCACCTCTCATTCTTCCAAACTCCAATGAGTAGAGGCCCAACCTGCTCAACCTATCTTCATAAGACAAAGTTAAAGTACATGGGATTGGGGGTAGTGTGCTGACGTGGATTGAGAACTGGTTGGCAGACAGGAAGCAAAGAGTAGGAGTAAATGGGTACTTTTCAGAATGGCAGGCAGTGACTAGTGGGGTACCGCAAGGTTCTGTGCTGGGGCCCCAGCTGTTTACATTGTACATTAATGATTTAGACGAGGGGATTAAATGTAGTATCTCCAAATTTGCGGATGACACTGAGTTGGGTGGCAGTGTGAGCTGCGAGGAGGATGCTATTAGGCTGCAGAGTGACTTGGATAGGTTAGGTGAGTGGGCAAATGCATGGCAGATGAAGTATAATGTGGATAAATGTGAGGTTATCCACTTTGGTGGTAAAAACAGAGAGACAGACTATTATCTGAATGGTGACAGATTAGGAAAAGGGAAGGTGCAACGAGACCTGGGTGTCATGGTACATCAGTCATTGAAGGTTGGCATGCAGGTACAGCAGGCGGTTAAGAAAGCAAATGGCATGTTGGCCTTCATAGCGAGGGGATTTAAGTACAGGGGCAGGGAGGTGTTGCTACAGTTGTACAGGGCCTTGGTGAGGCCACACCTGGAGTATTGTGTACAGTTTTGGTCTCCTAACTTGAGGAAGGACATTCTTGCTATTGAGGGAGCGCAGCGAAGATTCACCAGACTGATTCCCGGGATGATGGGACTGACCTATCAAGAAAGACTGGATCAACTGGGCTTGTATTCACTGGAGTTCAGAAGAATGAGAGGGGACCTCATAGAAACGTTTAAAATTCTGACGGGTTTAGACAGGTTAGATGCAGGAAGAATGTTCCCAATGTTGGGGAAGTCCAGAACCAGGGGTCACAGTCTGAGGATAAGGGGTAAGCCATTTAGGACCGAGATGAGGAGAAACTTCTTCACCCAGAGAGTGGTGAACCTGTGGAATTCTCTACCACAGAAAGTAGTTGAGGCCAATTCATGAAATATATTCAAAAAGGAGTTAGATGAAGTCCTTACTACTCGGGGGATCAAGGGGTATGGCGAGAAAGCAGGAATGGGGTACTGAAGTTTCATGTTCAGCCATGAACTCATTGAATGGCGGTGCAGGCTAGAAGGGCTGAATGGCCTGCTCCTGCACCTATTTTCTATGTTTCTATGTTTCTAACCCCTTCATCTCAGGAATCAACCGAGTGAACCTTCTCTGAACTGCCTCCATTGCAAGTATATCCCTCCTTAAATATGGAGACCAAAACTATACATCAAGCAGTTTAAAATAAGGAAGGAGAGCCCAAAGTGGGGTAAATCCCCTTTTATTCTGTGCCATCAAAAGCTCTATGGGAGTTTGGCGGGGGGGGTATGATTTTAATTCGATTAGGCAGTTAAAATGTCTCGAGTTAGTCACTGGCCTGGTCCACCAGGGTCCCACCGATTGGCATTTTAACCTGCCGCCCCGAGCAGGCAGCAAGGACGCCCATCCATAGCCGGCGGGGTCCTTGTGACGTCGTTGCCGGAGCGGGGGAAAGGCTGAGGCCGGAGCGGGGGAAAGGCTGCTGCCGTACCGTGTGTTATGTATTGTCCAGGTACTTTAAATGTATAAGTACAATGGTGCTCCACAGAGGGCGCTGTGGTGGGAGACCTGGAAGTACCTGCGAGACAGAGTATAAAAGGCTGCCCACCACACCTGAGGGGCACTCTGGAGTTACACAATAAAGGACCAAGGTCACAGCAGTTGCTACAACATCAGACCGTGTGGAGTCAGTGATTTGTGTGCTACATGCACCACATTGGCGACAAGGAAGCGGATGAACTCCATGCAACCATGGCCACTCTGGGCTCGCTAAAGGATTTTACCGTGGGCAATGATTGGGAGGCCTTTACGGAAAGGCTCAAGTACTACTTCACAGAAAACGACCTGACGGAGGACACGGACGCACTGAGAGAGAAGTGTAAGGTGATATTGCTCTCCAGTTGTGGAGATGAGGTTTACTGTCTCGTCAGGGATTTTCTGGCACCTGGGAGCGCCAGGGACAAGTCATACGAGGAGCTGACTGAACTCATTCGTGACCAGTTGAAACCGAAGGGGAGCATCGTCACGGCCAGATACAAATTTTACCATCACTGCAGGCCCGAGGGCCAGGATATCACCAAATATGCTGCGGACCTCAGGAGACTCGTGGCGCCGTGTGATTTAGGCGCACACCTTGACGAGGCGTTGCGAGACGTTTTCGTTATGGGGATTGGCCACGAGGGCCTCCTTCACAAGCTGCTGGTCACGGAACCCACAGTCACTCTGACAAAGGCCATCACCATCAGCCGGGCACATATGACCTCGACTTGCAACACCAAGCAAATGATCCACACAGTCTCGAACCCGGCAGGCACTGTACACAAGATAGCACCCACCACGGACAAAACTGCAGAACGTGGCTCTGCCCGAGGCAGAGAGCACGGACTCGGGGTCCTGGAACTCAGAGTCCGCCGAGGGGGGCCAATCAAGCAGCACCATGCTGGCATTGTGGAGGAAGCCATGGGGCTCACTGGTGCAGGTTTGCGGTGTTAGATCTCTTAATTTCCAATGAAATACAAACTCCGATGGTAGTTTTAACTTTTTAATACTGGCAGAGAGCAACAAACTGCTGGCTGATTGCCAGTTTCTTTGTCTTACTGAGACACATGGTCAAAATGGCTGTACTTTATACCTGGATCAATTTACAGAAAAGAATTCGCCTTCTTTGACCTTATTGGCTCAATTGAAAGTCTTTTAACGTTTTATTGGCTCGCTACCCAAGGTCCGAAAATGTCAAGTTGATTGATGAGTTAATGCAACATGCTGAGCAGCACGTAGCAGCCTTGACTTGGGGGTCTGTGAATTTTCACAGTCTGTCTAAATGAGCCTGTTTGAATACTCTATCAATCCCCCCTTTGATTCTTTCACAAACTGAATCATAAACCATCAGGTATCACTGGTTAAACATTCTACAAAATAATTTCATACATGTTAATAGAGTTTCCTTCTAAAATTTGTTGATGTGTTTCGCCACATTTCCGGACTAGTAGCTTCCACACAAATTTACACCAACCCGAGTTCCATCGTGGCCACAATAGAAGTCTGGTTTTAGTAGGTTAATTAACCTTATTCCAATTTAATCCAAATCAATATCTTAATTCAACCAGTAAACCACCTTTCCTTAAGCATAACATAAACAAGCAATTTCTCTTTGGTGCAGAGGGTCGGCTAGTAAGAAGTAGGCCTATGCCTAGAATACCTATAATCAATACTACAGTAAATTTATACATTTTCGCAAAATGTGATTGTCCTTATTAGATTTCAGCTTCAGTTACGGGTGCTCGTTTAACGTGTGAAGCGTGGATCCAGGCTTTCTTTCCTTGCACTTTAACAGCTGCCTGGGTGGTCAATAACACTTGATAAGGTCCCTCCCACTTGGCACCCAAAGGTTCTTTATGCAACTTTTTCACATACATCCAGACTCCCGGGATGATGTCGTGTCCTCCCTCGGGTGGATTACTCCAAGCTGTCGATACCTGTCGGGAAACAGAACTAATAGCATTGGTTAAGTTCTGACAGTATGATAACAAAGTGTCACTCATTAAGTGAACATCAACTTTCTGTAAATCAATAGTTCCTGGCAGCGACATGGGTCTTCCTGTTACAATTTCAAATGGGCTTAGACCCTAATACTACATAGCACTATTGGTAGTGCCTGGGGCCATGGTGTTCCTTCTTGGTGATATTTGGCAAGCTGTTGTTTCAGAGTTCGATTCATTCGCTCTACTTGTCCTGATGATTGTGGATGATAAGGACAGTGTAAATCCAACGTAATGTTCAGTAACCTACAGACTTCTTGGCAGACAGCACCTGTGAAGTGTGTTCCCTGATCTGAGTCAATGCTACTCGGGACTCCCCATCGGGGAATGTAATCCTTACACAAGATCTTTGCAGTGTGATTGGCTGTGGCTCTTTTAGTTGGGACAGCTTCTACCCATCTAGAGAATCTGGCGACCATGACAAGAATGTTAGTGTATCCTTGGCATGAAGGAAGAGATATATAATCAACCTGCAGATGCTGGAATGGTCCGACAGGGGCAGGGGGCCTCAGTTGGGGCATTACCGTGATGGGTCCAGAATTATTTTTCTGGCAGACCACACAGCGGTCTGTTACCAGCATGTTTTTTAAATCCCCGACCCCACCAGCTTTTCTGGAACCGTGCCGTCATCTGTTGTGAGGCCAAGTGTCCCCACGAGTGGATCTGTTGGGCTAAAAAAGGCATAAGCGCTTGTGGCGCGACTGGCTTGTACCGCGGTAACTCTTTGTCTCCAGACACCAACTTCACATAGCTTAATTCCTGCCTCAATCCATGTCCATTTTTCCTCTCGGGAGCACTCGCCTTGCATTGTCTGAAGGTCTCGTGTCAGAGGCCTGAGTGCTTTCAATCTGCACATCTGTGTTGGTTCTTCTGGAGGAACTTCCTGTGAGGCGGCATCTTTAGCTGCCTGGTCGGCTAGGGCATTTCCCTGAGCTTCTGTGGTATTTTCCTTGGTATGGGCCTTACACTTCAGGATGGACACTTCCTGAGGTAATTGTATGGCCTCTGGTAAGTCTCGGACTTCTTTTCCATTTCGGATTGGTGTACCAGCAGCAGTGAGGAATCCCCTTTTCCGCCTTAACATACCAAAGTCGTGAGCGACTCCAAAAGCATAACGTGAATCTGAGTAGACATTAGCTGTCTGTCCTTCTGCTATTTGACATGCTTCTGACAGGGTCCGTAACTCGGCCTGTTGTGCTGACGTTCCTGAGGGTAAACATCCTTTTGCCACTACCTCATATAAGGTTGTAACTGCCCATCCTGCTTTTCTGGTACCATTGTCAACAAAGGAGGAACCATCTGTTAACAGGATGAGGTCTGGTTTGTGTAGAGGCTCCTCTGCTGCTAAGGTTGCTTCTTCTGTTTCTTTTAAAATCCACGCAGTCATGCTCTTCACATTCTCCCCCGTCTTGCTCCCTCGATTCTGACATCGGGAGCATAGTTGCGGGATTAACCGGGCTGGCCCGGACGATATGGAGATTAGGAGCTTCCAAAACTGCTGTCCAGCGGGTCCATCGAGCTGCTGTCACCTGAGACATTCTATTCATAGACAGCAAAGCATGTACGGTGTGGGAACACTAGACCCGCAGTGATCATTACCGCTCAACATGTAGCTTCCATGGCCCTCAGGCAACTTCCCCATCCGAGGGCCACCGCATCCAGTTTTGCCGAATAATAGCCGATCCCCATGTTCTTGTGTCAGTATAGCTGTCATATATCCTTCTTTCTCATGGACAAACAGGGTAAATGGCTTACCACTGTCGGGGATTCTCAGAGCCGGTGTCTAACACAAAGCCTTTTTCAAACTCAGGAAGGCCTCTTGCTGTTCCTTAGTGAGGGTGATGGCTTCTTTAGAGGCACGTTTCCCCTTTAAAATATCATTCAGTGGCTGAGCAAGCGGTGTGAAGGAGTCAATCCAATTTCTGTTAAAGTTACACAATCCCAAAAAAGACCTTAGTTCCTGAATAGTGGTGGGTTTTTAGCAGCCCGAATGGCTGCAGTTCTATCCTGGGTAAGTTCTCTCTTTCCTTGTGAAATCTTTTGTCCCAGGTATACAACCTCTTCTTGGGATATTTGTGCTTTGTCGATGCTGGCTTTATGTCCTTTCAGCCGAAGGTGATCCAGCAAAGCTCGTAAATCTTGTTCATGCTGCTCTTCCGTGTTTGAAGCTAGCAGGATATCGTCTACATATTGGATGACTGTGGATGACAGGGGAGGTAATTCTCGCAAATGGCTTTGTAAAGCCATGTGGAATACCGTAGGGCTGTTGTGGAAACCCTGCGGTAACCGGGTCCAAGTATACTGTTGTCCTTGGACCGTGAAAGCAAACCACTGTCGAACCTCCGGTGCCAGAGGCACTGACCAAAATCCGTTGGCCATATCTATAACCGAGAAATATTTATGTTCCGGTTTGAGAGCATTAAAAATGGTGGAGGGGTCTGCGACCAAAGGAGCTTTTTGATCAATACACTGGTTAGCTTTCCTATAATCGACAGTCAAACGCCAAGTCTCATTAGATTTCTGTACCGGCCACACGGGGCTATTGGAGGAGCTATGCATTTTAATAAGCACCCCTTGTTTCTCCAATTGCTGAATAACCGGTAAGATTCCCGCGATGGCAGTTGGACTGATGGGATACTGTTTAGTGCATGGAGGCTTGGTCCCGGTAAATGACGCAGGCTCCATCTGGAGTAGGCCACAATCGTTCTTATCTTTAGCCCATATCGGGTGTTCCTTCAATTCTTCTTTCTTCAAAGTTCTAATTGACCATGTCACCCGACCATCCTCGAAATGCAACGATGAATCTACTTGGATTAGAACGTCCATTCCCAAAAGGGGTTGATCCACTGGGCCTATCCAGACCGGCGTGGTTAGTTCATGTGGACCCAGCCCTATAAGTACTGGTGTTGTCCTTTTAATTTCCATTTTATGGCCCTCAACTCCATAGGCTGTACGTGCCCTACCATCCAACGGCAAAAAGTCTCCATATTGTAGGGGTAAGCATGTTAATTCCGCCCCTGTGTCTAAAAGACAGTCCACATCCTTATCGCCCACCCTCACAGTTATATATAGCCCATCTCCCCTTTGTTGTATTAGTGCGAGGAGGGGGGCCAGGGTGGGCTCTAATCGTTTTTTGCTATCCCAAGTAACTCCTTCTGTTGTTGTATTATCAATCGCTTAAATGCTTCTATGAGGTCGTTATCTTGTGACAAGCCTGGTTTGTTGGCTGAATTGTATCCCTGGTTGCGTCCTCTTCCCCAGCCACGACCTTTCTGTTTTGCCCTGCACGTCTTGGCCCAGTGACCTTCTTTCCCACAATAATGACATTTTTCGGGTAAGTTTCCTAATGACTGTTTATCAGAATCCTGGGATTTCCATCCCATAGCCTGTACAGCTCAGACTTTAGCTCCCATATCCCGATCTAATTGGTTACATCGATCCACCAATGCTGCAAAGGTAGTTTCTCTACCTTCCCAGTCCGGTAACACTACCTTAAGCGTTTTGGACAGTTCTGGCTTTAGACCTGTCATGAAAGCTGCTTTCAGGGGTCCAAACACTTGTTCATCCATTTCCTCATCCGTATTATTCATACCCGAATGTTCTAGCCACGTGCATCTAAACCGCTCGTCATACTCCAGGACCTCCTCTGTTCCTTTCTGTTGGCAGGCTGCAATTTTTCCCCAGTCTGTCTTAGCTGGACTGAAGGCTTGCAGCCAGTGTTTAATTGCCTCCCATCCTGCGTCTAATTCTTGCTCATCCTGCCCCAAAGCTTCTTCTACCTTGTCGTGCAATTTTCTTCCCTGTGTTTTTGCCACAATTATGGTCAAAATTTGCACTCCGTCCCAGGGATGAAGTTGATATATATTTCTTAAGCGGTCCAATTGGTCCCACGTTTTCACTCCCCCTTTCTTTGGATTGGGCAATTCCTTGGACCATTTATCAATTTTCTCTGGGTCTGCCGGATCATGAACTAAGTATTCTTCGTACACCCTTCTCTTTGTTTTTTTGGTTCCGCCCTCATCCGCAGTCTCTTCTGATTTGACCACAACTCGTCTTTTTTTAAAAGGGACAAAGAGCACCCCTAATTCTTCATCATCCTCCGACACTGTATCGTCAGAGGATTCAGAAACCGTATCTATTCCTCGGTCGTGTCCTCGGGTTTGCGCTTTTAATTTGTCCAAACATGGGTACCCTGGGAATTGATCAATACATTTTCCTTTTCCTATTACTGTCTCTTGACCGAATGATTTTTTCCATTCTTTAATTTCACCTTTAAGATCTTTAACTTCCACTTCCGAATTTTCAAGTTCAAGCTTTTTCTGTCGCAGCTGTGCACAAACAGCTTGCAATTGGTCCTTTGTACTGGTCAGTTCTCGATCATGTTGGGAACGCATTATAATTTCATTCCGGTTTCGAATCTGGCCCATAACCGCTAGGGACCATCTAGTTCGCTCTTTTTCTCATACGGGTCGTTTTTCCCCAGACCCTTTTAATCTCGTCCAAGGACCATTGTCCTTTGGAGGTTCCGTACTTTTGTTCGATCTTAATACAGGTTTTAGATAAGTTGAATTGTTGCTCTATGTATTCTTTCAACTGTTCGAGAATTAAATCTAGCGAAACTTCAGGTGGTGCCTGCCCACCTTTAACAGTTGTAGGCAATTCTTTGCTCTTATCTCCTGCTGCCATTATACTTATTTCTTTACTGGGGTCTCGAGTCGTAGGCTTTCCAGCTGATCAGTGGGTCGGTGATTAATTAACTAACACACCGCCGAAGTTAGACGTCGATGGGACCTCGAGCCGACTACCAACCGGAGTGTTCGCAAACCGGAGGCTTTCGGAATCGCGTAGAAGGAGAGGCGAATTTAGACTTTTGACCGAGGACTTTTTTAAAAAAAAGAGAAGTCCTTACCTCTAGATATAGGTCCGATGTCCAAAATTCAGTTTCTTTCCTCAGTGACCCTGCTCGCAGCGCCACAATTGTTAGATCTCTTAATTTCCAATGAAATACGAACTCCAATGGTAGTTTTAACTTTTTAATACTGGCAGAGAGCAACAAACTGCTGGCTGATTGCCAGTTTCTTTGTCTTACTGAGACACATGGTCAAAATGGCTGTACTTTATACCTGGATCAATTTACAGAAAAGAACTCGCCTTCTTTGACCTTATTGGCTCAATTGAAAGTCTTTTAATGTTTTATTGGCTCGCTACCCAAGGTCCGAAAATGTCAAGTTGATTGATGAGTTAATGCAACATGCTGAGCAGCATGTAGCAGTCTTGACTTGGGGGTCTGTGAATTTTCACAGTCTGTCTAAATGAGCCTGTTTGAATACTCTATCAGCGGAGTACACATGCAATACCTGCCACCTGAAAGGCCACCTTCAGCGTATGTGTAAAAGAAATCGGACTCACCGTGTGGCTGAGGAGATGGGGGATGATCCACTGTTCAGTGAGGAGCAGGCAGAAGAAGATGAGGTGTTTGGACTGTACACGTGTACCGACGATTCAACCCCAGTGATAATGGAAGTAAAAATTGACGGAATTCCAGTGAGTATGGAAGTGGACACAGGATCGGGTCCATCGTTGATGAGTCAGGGAACTTTCAATAAACTGTGGGGTAACCCGGCTGAATGACCCGAGCTGGTCCCGGTCACGGTGAAGCTGCGTACCTACACCAGGGAACTGATACCTGTTCTCGGCAGAGCGATGGTGCAGGTATTCCACGGGGGCGAGGCGCACGGTTTACCTTTGTGGGTCATTGCAGGCGATGGGCCGACGCTCCTCGGTCGGAGGTGGATGGGAAAGGTCTGTGGGAGCTGGGAAGACTTCACTCCTCCACAGACTGCTGTCTCCCGGGTTCCCAAAGAGCGGTGCCGACCGAGCTGGAGCTGCAGCCTAAATCCACACACAGGCGACAGCAGCCCAGAACTCCTGACCCCAAGCAACCCTGCAGCCTCATCCTCCACAGACGAGTAGACCCTGGAAGAGCAAGTTTGCAGGTGTGGGCCGATTGCTGGGGTGCGGGCCGGCGGGACGCTGCGGGTGATGAGCGGGAGGTCCATCGAGGGCCGGCGGATCCGGGGGACCTGCGCGGAGGAAAAGTCAGGCGGCGATAGCGGCTGCGATGGTGGTGGCCACGGCAGCCGCAGGAGAGGCGGCGAGTGCGGAGACAGCGGTGGGAGCGGAGGCTGCGGAGGGGGCTGGCGTGTCTCGGGAGAACGCGGGCCAGAGCGATGGATGCGGCAGCAAGCACAGAGGGACTCACAGGGACTGTAACTGATCGAGTCCAGGGAGCCACTTCTGCCAAGGTGGGTTGCTCTGGGCTGTTTTTTTCCCTTCCTTTCTTCCTTGTTGTGGTGTATGTAGCACACAGATCACTGACTCCACACGGTCTGGTGTCGATCTAACTGCTGTGACCTTGGTCCTTTATTGAACAGCTCCAGAGTGCCCCACAGGTGTGGTGGGCAGCCTTTGATACTGCCTCGTGCAGGTACTTTCAGATCTCCCACCAAAGCGCCCTCTGTGGTGCACCATTGTACTTATCATACATTTAAGGTACCAGAGCAATACACAACATCACTGCCCCCCCCCAGTTCAAAAAGTCGTTGCTTGAATCCTCTAAATCGAAAGACGCATTAGCCCATTGGTAATGTTGGTCACATAAGAACATAAGAACATAAGCATTAGGAACAGGAGTAGGCCATCTAGCCCCTCGAGCCTGCTCCGCCATTCAACAAGATCATGGCTGATCTGGCCGTGGACTCAGCTCCACTTACCCGCCCGCTCCTCGTAACCCTTAATTCCCTTATTGGTCAAAAATCTATCTATCTGTGACTTGAATACATTCAATGAGCTAGCCTCAACTGCTTCCTTGGGCAGAGAATTCCACAGATTCATAACCCTCTGGGAGAAGAAATTCCTTCTCAACTTGGTTTTAAATTGGCTCTCCCGTATTTTGAGGCTGTGCCCCTTAGTTCTAGTCCCGCCGACCAATGGAAACAACCTCTCTGCCTCTATCTTGTCTATCCCTTTCATTATTTTAAATGTTTCTATAAGATCACCCCTCATCCTTCTGAACTCCAACGAGTAAAGACCCAGTCTACTCAATCTATCATCATAAGGTAACCCCCTCATCTCCGGAATCAGCCTAGTGAATCGTCTCTGTACCCCCTCCAAAGCCAGTATATTCTTCCTTAAGTAAGGTGACCAAAACTGCACGCAGTACTCCAGGTGCGGCCTCACCAATACCCTATACAGTTGCAGCAGGACCTCCCTGCTTTTGTACTCCATCCCTCTCGCAATGAAGGCCAACATTCCATTCGCCTTCCTGATTACCTGCTGCACCTGCAAACTAACTTTTTGGGATTCATGCACAAGGACCCCCAGGTCCCTCTGCACCACAGCATGTTGTAATTTCTCCCCATTCAAATAATATTCCCTTTTACTGTGTTTTTTCCCAAGGTGGATGACCTCACATTTTCCGACATTGTATTCCATCTGCCAAACCTTAGCCCATTCGCTTAACCTATCTAAATCTCTTTGCAGCCTCTCTGTGTCCTCTACACAACCGCTTTCCCACTAATCTTTGCCCACGCCCCTGAATTTAAACACAGTGACCATTCAGCATTGAGATATTAACTCTTGTCGTAATTCGCAATTTATGTCTATTATTTTAAGCAGTGACCACCCAGCATTAAAATATTATTTCTTGTCATAAATCCATCATCCTACATTCACATAGCACACTTAGACTCACTCTAGCCTTACAAAAGTCCAAAAGTCTTTCTGTGGGGACCGCAATGGTGTGAGGCTCTTTTAAGATTCCAGGGAGCATTTCCCTTTTAGGACGCCATCTTGTAGCTCCCACGAGGCTTCCGTTGGGCGCCGCCATCTTAGGTGTTCTGCTGGCCGAGAAAGGAGAAGAAGAAACAAGGGAGGAGGGAAGTTTGTGTCAGTGTTTGTGAGATTGTGGAAATGTCAGGAAGAGGAAAAGGGAATTTTGCAGTGTTTTTAGGAAGGTTTCAGGCACCCGATGCCAGAATCGATTAGTTCCAGGTCCACGACACAAAGTTCTCTCCATTTGTCCAGCTGCTGCTGCCGCCCGACTAAACCGAAAGAGGAAGAAGAACATCAGCGGCAGGGCCGGTTTGCTTGCAGCCTCCGCTCCCGCCATGGCCGCCCCTCCTGCTCCACTGCGTGGGCCCCCACCGATCCGCGGGTCATCGATGGGCCCCCCGCTTCTCACCCGCAGCGCCCCGCCGGCCCGCACCCCAGCAGTGGGCCCGCACCTGTGACTTTGAGTGGAGGCTGAGGCTGCAGGATTGCTAGGGGCCAGGAGTTCTGGGCTGCTGCTGCAGCTCCAGCTCGGTTGCCGCTGCCCTTTGGGAACCCGGGGAGCAGCAGTCTGTGGGGGAGTGAGGAAGTCTTCCCAGCTCCCACGGACCGTCCCCATCCACCTCCGGCCGAGGAGTGTCGGCCCATCGCCTGCAATGACCCACAGAGGTAAACCGTGTGTCTCGACCCCGTGGGATACCTGCACCATCGCTCTGCCGAGAACAGGTATCAGTTCCCTGGTGTAGGTACGCAGCTTCACCGTGACCGGGACCAGCTCGGGTCGTGCAGCTGGGTTCATCCACAGTTTATCAAAAGTTCTCCGACTCATCAACGACGGACCCGAGCCCGTGTCCACTTCCATACTCACTGGGACTCCGCTGATTTTTACTTCCATTATCACTGGGGTTGAACCGTCGGTACACGTACATAGTCCAAGCACCTCATCTTCTTCTGCCTGCTCCTCGCTGAACAGTGGATCATCCCCCATCTCCTCAGCCACACGGTGAGTCCGATTTCTTTTACACATACGCTGAAGGTGGCCTTTAACGTGACAGGTATTGCACGTGTACTCCGCAAACCTGCACCAGTGAGCCCCATGGCTTCCTCCACAGCGCCAGCATGGTGCTGCTTGATTGGCCTCCCTCAGCGGACTCTGAGTTCCAGGACCCCGAGGTCCGTGCTCTCTGCCCCGGGCAGAGCCACGTTCTGCAGTTTTGTCCGTGGTGAGTGCTATCCTGTGGACAGTGCCTGCCGGGTTCGAGACTGTGTGGATCATTTGCTTGGTGCTGCAAGTCGAGGTCATATGTGCCCGGCTGATGGTGATGGCCTTTGTCGGAGTGACTGTGGGTTCCGTGACCAGTAGCTTGTGAAGGAGGCCCTCGTGGCCAATCCCCATAACGAAAACGTCCCGTAACGCCTCGTCAAGGTGTGCGCCAAAATCACACGGCGCCGCGAGTCTCCTGAGGTCCGCAGCATATTTGGTGATATCCTGGCCCGCGGGCCTGCAGTGATGGTAAAATTTGTATCTGGCCGTGAGGATGCTCTCCTTCGGTTTCAACTGGTCACGAATGAGTTCAGTCAGCGCCTCGTATGACTTGTCCCTGGCGCTCGCGGGTGCCAGCAAATCCCTGACGAGACAGTAAACCTCATCGCCACAACTGGAGAGCAATATCACCTTACGCTTCTCTCTCAGTGCGTCCGTGTCCTCCGTCAAGTCGTTTGCTGTGAAGTAGTACTCGAGCCTTTCCGTAAAGGCCTCCCAATCATTGCCCACGGTAAAATCCTTTAGCGAGCCCAGAGTAGCCATGGTTGCATGGAGTTCATCCGCTTCCTTGTCACCAATGTGGTGTATGTAGCACTCAAATCACTGACTCCACACGGTCTGGTGTAAGTCTAACTGCTGTGACCTTGGTCCTTTATTGAACAGCTCCAGAGTGCTCCACAGGTGTGGTGGGCAGTCTTTGATACTGCCTCGTGCAGGTACTTCCAGGTTTCCCACCACAGCGCCCTCTGTGGAGCACCATTGTACTTATCATACATTTAATGTACCAGAGCAATACACAACACTTGTCCCTTCTGTTCTTTCTTCGCCAGCGAGCTCAAGATGGTGGTGAGCCTCGTGGCAACCGAGCTCTACAGACAAAGACCAGCAGAACACCTAAAATGGCGGCGCCCAAGGGAAGCCTCGTGGGAGCCACAAAATGGCATCTTAAAAGGGAAATACACCCGGGAGTCTAAAAAGGGCCTTACACCGTTGGCGGTCCCCACATAAAGACTTTTGTAAGGCAAGAGCGAGTCTAAATGAGCTATGTGGATGTAGGATGACGGATTCATGATAAGAATTAATATTTTAATGCTGAATGGTTACTGTGTTTAAAATTATGGATATGAATTATGGAAAGAGTTAATACCACGAGGTTCGAGTAAAAGGGATATGTATCTGTGTCTAACATTACCAACAGGCTAATGTGGTTTTCGATTCAGGGGATTCATGCAATGGTTTAGCGGCTGCTAAGGCGACTACTTCATGAGAACAGAGGTAACGCACCAGTTGCGATACCCTGTCTCAGCGCAGCCCAATACCTCGGGCAAAAAGGGGCTATGTTCCGCCATCGTACCTCACCCAGAGGAGCTGGGATTAAATAACTGTTCAGTGTACCTGCAACCTTTTGACATAACATCTGTACCACATATTATATGTACCATACAAATGTACCGTCTATGTATACCTGCTTTCTGTTGGAGGTTATGCTCGTGTGCTTTATCCACCATGGAAGGACTGCAAATACCACATGTGTGCACCGGGTCCTCTACATGGCGGGGGGGGGAGGGAAGTGGATGGTCATAGACTCATACTCACAAATCAACCAGGACGAACAAGGCCGAGGTCACCGGCAATGGCTTTTGGAACTGGGGTGTGGGGGAGTGAGATGTTATGTATTGTCCAGGCACATTAAATGTATAAGTACAATGGTACGCCACAAGGGGCACTGTGGTGGGAGACCTGGAAGTACCTGCGAGACAGAGTATAAAAGGCTGCCCACCACACCTGAGGGGCACTCTGGAGTTACACAATAAAGGACCAAGGTCACAGCAGTTATATCAACACCAGACTGTGTGGAGTCAGTGATTTGTGTGCAACATACACCACACCGTGGACTGAAGCCGTCCCAAGGGTCATCGGGATGTGAAGAGGATGAAAAAGGCGAGTGTTCCACGTCCACTGGTGGGGCCGGGAGGAGCGGGAAAGCTGGTCCATTGCCCAAGAGGAAGGCTGAGCCTTGCCTCACTCCCACCCCAGACCCCTCCCTCTCCCCAACACCCAACTCCTGCAATATGGCCCCCCGATCCCAATCCCACCTCCTCCAGGAGCGGGCTGGCTGCATGGTAATGAGGTCCGGGAGTTAAAATAATTCAGTGTCCAACTCACCTCACCACCCAAAGCCCGTCCAGGGTTAAAATCAGGCCCATGCCGTGCAGCCTGTTACCGCTGGTACATCTAACAGCCTTTGTGTGGGAGATTTGCGGTGTCTCTGGGTCAGTTGGAGTGGGTGATAACTGACCTGGTGTGGGGCAGCTGTTACAGAGCTGGAACTTGCTCCGATCCACTGTTCCACAGTGAAGTGTAGCCAGCTCAAAGCTAAAGTTGGTTCTTCGAATGTTGAAGTCCTTCGAGTCCATTTATTAGTAGAGAGCAGAGGAAAGCTGCGTCATGGAAAACCTGCAGGATGGAGAAGGTTCTGGAAGCTGTGGGGCTAAACTGGAAAGGGAAATTGTGAAACACATAAGATAATAGGGGGCTCAACAAAGTGGATGAGGAGAGGATACTTTCATTGATAGGGGAAACTAAAACTAGGGGACATCGTCTTAGAATAAGAGGCCGCCCATTTAAAACTGAGATGAGGAGGAATTTCTTCTCTCAGAGGGTTGTAAATCTGTGGAATTCTCTGCCCCAGAGAGTTGTGGAGGCTGGGTCATTGAATATATTTAAGGCAGAGATAAACAGATTTTTGAGCGATAAGGGAGTGAAGGGTTATGGGGAGCGGGCGGGGAAGTGGAGCTGAGTCCATGATTGGATCAGCCATGATCGTATTAAACGGAAGAGCAGGCTCGAGGGGCCGAATGGCCGATTCCTGCTCCTGTTTCTTATGTTCTTCTGAGGGTTGTGTACCGAGCAGCTGATCCACTACTGTCCATTCTGTAACCACCAGCAAAGTAACATTCAGTCCCCCAGGAATGTCCAGGATAACGGTAAGTGGGGAATGGTCACCGGGTCAACTTGCTCAGGTTCCGTTACTGAGAACGAGCGATTCTCTGAGCCCGAAAACCAGACTGAGGTTCCGTGCACACAGAGGCTGCCATTCCCAAAGGGAGCTGAGGAGCAAAGGAACGAGTGGACGGAAAAAGACCAAGGTTCATCTCGTTCACCCTCTCCCATCCTGGGAGTCCCATGGTACGACGATAATGGAATTTCTAATGTATTTGCTTCATGGGTTCTTTGCTTAAAAATTCATAGCAACACGTTGCTGTTCAGAAGTAGTTGGTTTATTAACAAAGGTTTAACAATCACACTACACATTACCAGTTCATCCACCAGACTCACAACCACCTGCCCCATCGTGGATCCCCCGAACCCAACTGGCTGGGGTTTTATTGAGTCTTGTGAACATCATGTGACTGACTAAGCCACTCCCAACTCAACAATAGGCTCAATGGGCTGGAACCGCCATGTTTTTTGCATGCTTAACGCCCACTTAACGCCCATTTTACCATTCTGGCACAAAATGGAAACCGAGGGGCATTTTTAGGAGACTCATCGCCAAGTGTTATTTTCCCAATGGGCTTAATGCCGAGAAAAAATATCACCGCCCGCCCACTTTTTTGGGGGCGGAATCAGCAGAATGGGTGAATTCAACGCCCATAATATCGCCCAGCGTTACTTTCTGCACGGAATTAACGCCGAGATTCAATATTAACGCCCACCCACTGTTTTTTGTCGTAAAGAGCATATTTACCGAAACTAGCGGCCACGAGATCTCCCATCATCAATTTCACCACCTCGCACACATATCGCCCACAATATCGCTCGCTCAAAAAACCACCCACAAAAAGTCGAACTAAGCGGAACGAACGCCAGCGATGTGGTTGGCATTTGTTAAATCCCACTTTTACGTGAGTAGCTGATATCTGAACGATTTGCCTGAAAGAGCGTTGATGTGAGTGACAACGCTGACACACTGCTGTGTGTGTGCAGCTCAGACATCAATGGTGCCCATCATCTTGGTGCCAGTTAAAGATTACATTGTTTGATGTTAAGTCGTATTTAACCCTTTCATGTTAAGGAATCATCAGTGTATAACGGTCCAGCTATCTGAGACAATGCGCAACAAGGATACATAAGAACATAAGAAATAGGAGCAGGAGTAGGCCATACGGCCCCTCGAGCCTGCTCCGCCATTCAATAGATCATGGCTGATCTGATCATGGACTCAGGTCCACTACCCCGCCCGCTTCCCATAACCCCTTATTTCCTTATCGTTTAAGAAATTGTTGATCTTTGTCTTAAATTTATTCAATGTCCCAGCTTCCACAGCTCTCTGAGACAGCGAATTCCACAGATTTACAAGCCTCTGAGAGAAGAAATTCCTCCTCATCTCTGTTTTAAATGGGCGGCCCCTTATTCTAAGATCATGCCCTCTAGTTCTAGTCCTCCCCATCAGTGGAAACATATTCACTGCATCCACCTTGTCAAGCCCCCTCATAATCTTATACGTTTCGATAAGATCACCTCTCATTCTTCTGAATTCCAATGAGTAGAGGTCCAACCTCCTCAACCTTTCCTCATAAGTCAACCCCCTCATCCCCTGAATCAATCGAGTGAACCTTCTCTGAACTGCCTCCAAAGCAAGTATATCCTTTCGTAAATATGGAAACCAAAACTGCACACAGTATTCCAGGTGTGGCCTCACCAATACCCTGCAGAGCTGTAGCAAGACTTCCCTGCTTTTATATTCCACCCCCCTTGCAATAAATGCCAAGATTTCATTGGTCTTTCTGATCACTTGCTGTACCTGCATACTAACCTTTTGTGTTCCATGCACCAGGACCCCCAGGTCCCGCTGTACTGCAGCACTATGCAATTTTTCTCCATTTAAATAATAACTTGCTCTTTGATTTTTTTCTGCCAAAGTACATGACCTCACACTTTGCAACATTATACTCCATTTGCCAAATTTTTGCCCACTCACTTGGCCTGTCTATGTCCTTTTGCAGATTTTTTGTGTCCTCCTCACACATTGCTTTTCCTCCCATCTTTGTATCATCAGCAAACTTGGCTACGTTACACTCAGTCCCTTCTTCCAAGTCATTAATATAGATTATAAATAGTTGGGGTCCCAGCACTGATCCCTGTGGCACCCCACTAGTTACTGACTGCCAACCAGAGAATGAACCATTTATCCCGACTCTCTGTTTTCTGTTAGTTAGCCAATCCTCTATCCATGCTGATATATTACCCCCAACCCCGTGAACTTTTATCTTGTGCAGTAACCTTTTATGTGGCACCTTGTCAAATGCCTTCTGGAAGTCCAAATACACCACATCCACTGGTTCCCCTTTATCCACCCTGTTCGTTACATCCTCAAAGAATTATGTTCAATAACAAAAGTTTAATACCAACATCAGTCTGAAATCACAAGTATCACAGCCAATAACACCCAACCCCCACCCACACTCCAATTTTTCCATCATTGGCATAAATCACATGTTCAATATCTCCAGCAACACAGAATACAAAGGCAAAGCAGGAGCGTGGTCTCCAGCCCCAATACATTGCAACAAATTGCATACACCCAGATGGAGATATAACACCGCCATCATAGAAACATAGAAAATAGGTGCAGGAGTAGGCCATTCGGCCCTTTGAGCCTGCACCACCATTCAATAAGATCATGGCTGATCATTCACCTCAGTACCCCTTTCCCGCTTTCTCTCCTTACTCCTTGATCCCTTTAGCCATAAGGGCCATATCTAACTCCCTCATAAATCCAATGAACTGGCATCAACAACTCTCTGCGGTCGGGAATTCCACAGGTTAACAACTCACTGAGTGAAGAAGTTTCTCCTCATCTCAGTCCTAAATGGCTTACCCCTTATCCTTAGACTGTTTCCCCTGGTTCTGGACTTTCCCAACATCGGGAACATTCTTCCTGCATTTAACCTGTCCAGTCTCGTCAGAATTTTATATGTTTCTATGAAATCCCCTCTCATCCTTCTAAACTCCAGTGAATACAGGCCCAGTCGATCCAGTCTCTCCTCATATGTCAGTCCTGCCATCTCAGGAATCTGTCTGGTGAACCTTCGCTGCACTCCCTCAATAGCAAGAACGTCCTTCTTCAGATTAGGAGACTAAAACTAAACACAATATTTCAGGTGAGGCCTCACCAAGGCCTTGTACAACTGCAGTAAGACCTCCCTGCTCCGATACTCAAATCCCCTAGCTATGAAGGCCAACATACCATTTGCCTTCTTCACCGCCTGCTGTACCTGCATGCCCACTTTCAATGACTGATGTACCATGACACCCAGGTCTCATTGCACCTCCCCTTTTCCTAATCTGTCGCCATTCAGATAATATTCTGCCTTCGTGTTTTTGCCCCCAAAGTGGATAACCTCACATTTATCCACATTATACTGCACCTGCCATGCATTTGCCCACTCACCTAACCTGTCCAAGTCACCCTGCAGCCTCTTAGCATCCTCCTCACAGCTTACACTGCCACCCAGCTTAGTGTCATCTGCAAACTTGGAGATATTACACTCAATTCCTTCATCTAAATCATTAATGTATATTGTAAATAGCTGGGGTCCCAGCACTGAGCCCTGCGGCACCCCACTAGTCACTGCCTGCCTTTCTGAAAAGGACCCATTTATCCCGATTCTCTGTTTCCTGTCTGCCAACCAGTTCTCTATCCACGTCAGTACATTACCCCCAATACCATGTGCTTTGATTTTGCACACCAATCTCTTGTGTGGGACCTTGTCAAAAGCCTTTTGAAAGTCTAAATACATCACATCCACTGGTTCTCCCTTGTCCACTCTACTAGTTACATCCTCAAAAAATTCCAGAAGATTTGTCAAACATGATTTCCCTTTCATAAATCCATGCTGACTTGGTCCGATCCTGTCACTGCTTTCCAAATGCGTTGCTATTTCATCTTTAATAATTGATTCCAACATTTTCCCCACTACTTATATCAGGCTAACCGGTCTATAATTACCAGTTTTCTCTTTCCCTCCTTTTTCAAAAAGTGGTGTTACATTAGCTACCCTCCAGTCCATAGGAACTGATCCAAAGTCAATAGACTGTTAGAAAATGATCACCAATGAATCCACTATTTCTAGGGCCACTTCCTTAATACTCTGGGATGCAGACTATCAGGCCTCGGGGATTTATCAGCCTTCAATCCCATCAATTTCCCGAACACAATTTCCTGCCTAAAAAGGATTTCCTTCAGTTCCTCATTCTCACTAGACCCTCGGTCCCTTAATATTTCCGGAAGGTTATTTGTGTCTTCCTTTGTGAAGACAGAACCAAAGTATTTGCTCAACTGGTCTGCTATTTCTTTATTCCCCATTATAAATTCAACTGAATCTGACTGCAAGGGACCTACGTTTGTCTTCACGAATCATTTTCTCTTCACATATCTATAGAAGCTTTAGCTTTCAGTTTTTATGTTCCTGGCAAGCTTCTTCTCATACTCTAATTTCCTCCTCCTAATTAAATCCTTTGTCCTCCTCTGCTGAATTCTAAATTTCTCCCAGTCCTCAGGTTTGCTGCTTTTTCTGGCGAGTTTATATGCCTCTTCCTTGGATTTAATACTATCCTTAATTTCCCTTGTTAGCCACGATTGAGCCACCTTCCCCGTTTTATTTTTACTGTAGACAGGGATGTACAATTGTTGAAGTTCATCCATGTGATCTTTAAATGTTTGCCATTGTCTATCCACCGTCAACCCTTTAATATCATTTGCCAGTCTATTCTAGCCAATTCACGTCTCATAGCATCGAAGTTACCTTTCCTTAAGTTCAGGACCCTAGTCTCTGAATTAATTGTCTCACTCTCCATCTTAATAAAGAATTCTACCATATTATGGTCACTCTTCCCCAAGGGGCCTCGCACAACAAGATTGCTAATTAGCCCTTTCTCATTACACAACACAGTCTAGGATGGCCAGCCCTCTAGTTGGTTCCTTGACATATTGGTCAAGAAAACCATCTCTAATACACTCCAGGAAATCCTCCTCCACCGTATTGCTACCCGCTTGGTTAGCCCAATCAATATGTAGATTAAAGTCACCAATGATAACTGCTGTACCTTTATTGCACACATCCCTAATTTCTTGTTTGATGCTGTCCCCAACCTCACTACTACTGTTTGGTGGTCTGTACACAACTCCCACTAGCGTTTTCTGCCCTTTGGTATTCCGCAGCTCCACCCATACAGATTCCACATCATCCAGGCTAATGTCCTTCCTTACTATTGTGCACATGCACCTCACTTTCCTTCCCCCCTCTCCTTCTCCCCACCTTTATCACTTCCACTTCTCACTCCACAGCTCCTAGCCGAGGAGCTCCTCAGGCGTTGACTCATTGGGGGGGATGAAGGCAGATGCGGTGGTTGCACAGGTATGGAACGGGGGGTGCTGAGGGGGCAACATTCTCTGATGCAGAATCAGGATCTTGGTCCTTGCTCTCATCTGTCGTTCACTGTGGTGGTGCAGAACCGAGGGGTGGAGTACCACGCTTGGGGACCACTGGGAGGCCTGTGGCAGCAGTGTTCCTGGCTATCACATCCAGGGCCTCCGCCATGAGCAGAATGTACTCGGTCATGGTGGCCAGTTGTCGGGATATGGCCCGCAATGCATCGATGAGCTGGTCACCAATGTCTACAGTCCTCCTGGAAACTGTATCATCTGTCCTCTGTCACGTCGCGCTCGTGGAACAGATCTGCCATGTCCACGAGGCCTCCGCGGGGTCGGTGCCGCTCTGGGGACAAATGGGGTGCCTTGTGTAGAGGTGTTTGGGGCCAGCACCTCCAGAGTGGAGGCCGGAATGACCAGAGGACCACTAGATGGCCTTGGGGTAGAATGAGTTCTGGAGGGTGGCAATACTGGTTCTTCAAAATCCACGCTCTCATCCGTGGAGAACAGACCCAGCGGATTGACGGGCGAGAAGCGGAGCTCCTCAGCACCAGGTGTCGGATTGTCCACTGATTCCTGCCCCGTGCCCCCACCCTCTGGTCTCTGTGGTCTTGCCTGGGGATGTGCTGCTGGCTGAGCTGCAAAACACGAATGAGGTTATTAGAGGAGAGGGGGTGCTCGGGTCACAAGGTGAGTCCAGTGCTACACACAGCATATACACGACAAAAGCACCACCGCTCTCAAAATCATCGCAGACATCACATTTCACGATCATCAACACATTGTGCATTACAATGATTTTCATTAGGCCAGCATTATTTCTATGACACTTTTAGAAATCATCTATCATATATGATTGGTCGGATATGAGTGGGTGTGGCATCTATTGACTTTACATCACACAATGGTGTAAGCTTTACTCACGTGGCATCACTTCAGGGTCTGCAGATGTGTCCGGGGCTGTCCGGGGGTGCTTCCCCACGAGTGTGAGCACTCGCTCCTCCATCTCAGTGATGTCGCTGGAGACTGGTGGCCCCCCACCTGTTCACCTCTGCACGGACCTCATCGTCGATAGCTTCTTCTGTAAAAGGTGACAGGACGACATGGCATGAGATCATTGCGTGATATCATTGCTAGGTCCTGTCACAGAGACTGATACAACACATAACCCACAGATGTAATCATCATTATTGTGATAATTATCATTCTTTACATAAAGACGTACACCGTGACCGCAGGCTTTGAGTAAAACATTCCCGATAAAAGTGCAAGATCTCACATCTGCTGATAGTCACTCATGACTGTTAGTAATCAAATTATTTAAATAGATAAGTATATGTAAATCAATGTAATACTTACTCTTGCAGATCCCACAAGGTCGTTCCATCGTTTGCGGCATTGGTTGCCCTCACGAACCTCGTTGGTCACCGACGAGACCACCTCTGCTATCTCGGTCCATATCCTCTGGTAAGCCTTTGGGGTGGGCTTCCCACGCCCTCCCTGTGTCAAATCACCCCAGCGTAACTCGACCTCCTGCACGAGGGAGGCATTTGCCTCGTTCGAGAACCTCCTGGCTCTTTTGCAGCCTCCAATGTGCTCCTCTCCCACCTCACTGCTCTCTCCAGTGTCAGTCTCCACAGCGTGCTGTGATGCCTCCTCCTCTCTCTCCATTATAGGCCAAATTCGGTCAAATATGTGACTGGTAACAGCTACTTTTTGTTTGCCGACTTGCTGTGAAGCTCTAAAGTCTCCCTCCTTCCTCCCAAAGCAGCCACACCCACACCCAGTCACACCTTCAGTCCCTCTCAGCTCCCTCTCTCTCTGTCTCCTCTTCTGTGCATGTCATGATGACCCGTGACCTCCAGAATCGCGGGAATCGAGCGTTGCCATGCCGTTGCTAAGGACGGCCACACTTTACGGCAGAAGGTCAAAACAATTTAACGCTACCGCTCGCAGTAACGCCCATTTTCAAAAATGTAAACTAGGTGTTTTAAGAATGGGCGAGAAGCCGATGATCTGAAAACCCTTTTTTCCCGCCCACGCCGGAAATATCACCCATTGTTGGGCGATAACCACAAAAGTGGAGGTTCTAGCCCATAAATAGTCAACAGTCAACAACTGTATAAAGCTGTGAGCGTACTCACTGGTGCATACATTACAGAGCTGTTGACCAATCACAACGATCGATCTCTATCAGTGAGTCTGCAACAGAGCCAGACACAAGGCGAGGAAGACCCCCCCAATGTGGGAGAGCTTTGGGGACTGCGGGTCCAAAGATCCTGTTCCTCCCGAGCTCGCTACACTGCCCACGGCACGTCGCACATTACTCACATACTGCATCCCAAAATATTATTTGAAAGCAATGCATCCACTGTGCAGACCCAATGGTGCCATTAAGATACCTCAATCGCCTCAGTGTGATACCTGGCACTGCCCACGGTTGGTGGGGTCAGCGGTCAGCCTGATTGGCTGCAGGCATTAAGCCTGATTGGCTCCAGGCACTAAGATCCACCAATTGTTTCTGGTGGCCGTAGAATATCTACAACAACAGCACTGCATTTATTTAGTGCCTTTAACAGAGAAAAATGTCCCAAAATGCTTCATTTCACCGAGGGGTATTCAGACAGAAATGGAGGCTGGGCCAAAGGCTATATCAGCAGAAGTGACCCAAAGCTTGGTGCCAGGGTGTGTTTTAAGGAGGGTCTTGAAGGAGGAGCGAAGTGTAAAGGCCGAGGGAAGGAATTGTCGAGTATGGGACTTAGCTGGCTGAAGGCACGGCCACCAATGGCGGGGCCATGGGAACGGGGAGGTGCACAGGAGGCGAGAGTTTGAGAACTAGAAATTCAGAGGTGGTGGTTGTAGGGCTGGAGGAGGTTATAGAGTGAGGGGCAAGGTCATGATGGGATTTAAACACATGGCTGAGAATTCACGATTCCTTTCCCTGCATTCACGCACGTCAGTTTTTAGTCCCTTCTGTTGACAAAGGTGGCCAATAATTCGAGATATGCAACCTTTCCAATGGCTTTCAGAAACTTTTTGTGCCCGACCCAGAAGCCCCCTTTATTTGTCCCACTAACTTTAACTTGCACGGAGTGGGGTCGATTTTCACTGCCCTCGTCTGGTGTTAATGGGACGGCATCGGCCTCAGAATCGAGTTCAGTCGCCCCACTGTCCCGTTACTAAAGCAGATTATCTGGTCATTATCACAGTGCTGTTTGTGGGAGCTTGCTGTGCGCAAATTGGCTGCTGTGTTTCCCACATTACAACAGTGACTACATTTCAAAAGTACTTCATTGGCTGTAAAGCGCTTTGGGACGTGAAAGGCGCCATAGAGATGCACGTCTTCCTTTATTTCTTTTTGCCTTCTTTTATGCTTTTCAAATCTTTATCCAATTTGCTGTTAAATGAAGTTGTTTTACTGATGGGCTGTGCAATAGTGTCAGACCCGAAACTGCAGCTCTCTCCCGTCTATGTAACTGCAACTAGCACCATCTGCGCTCAGTCCTGCGCCCCACCCCCCCCCACCCCCGTCCCCCTCAGGGAGGGTATATCGGCCTCGCAGGGCGAGCAGCGCAGATTCACCGGGATGGTACCGGGTTAACAGGGGTTAATGATGAGGGCAGGTTGCACAGACTGGGCCTGTATTCCCTCCAGTAAAGATTGAGGGGCGATCTAATCGAGGTGTTAAAGGTAATCAAAGGGGTTGGTCGGGTGGATCGAGTGAAACCATTCCCTCTGAGGGGAGTCCAGAACAAGGGGACATCACCTTAAAATTACAGCCTTGCCGTTCAGGGGTGATGTCAGAATGCCTGAGATTGATAGACTTTTGTTGGGTTAGTGTGTCCAACGATATGAGCCAAAGACAGATGAATGGAGTTCAGGTACAGATCAACCGAGATCTGATTGAATGGCGGAACAGGCTCGATGGGCTGAATGGCCTCCTCCTGTTCCTGTGTAACAGGCTCGAGGGGCTGAATGGGCCTCCTCCTGTTCCTGTCTAATAGACTCAATGGGCTGAATGGGCCTCCTCCTGTTCCTGTGTAACAGGCTCGAGGGGATGAATGGCCTCCTCCTGTTCCTGTGTAACAGGCTCGAGGGGCTGAATGGTCTCCTCCTGTTCCTGTGTAACAGGCTCGAGGGGCTGAATGGCCTCCTCCTGTTCCTGTGTAACAGGCTCGAGGGGCTGAATGGCCTCCTCCTGTTCCTGTGTAACAGGCTCGAGGGGCTGAATGGACTCTTCCTGTTCCTGTGTAACAGACTCGAGGGGCTGAATGGCCTCCTCTTGTTCCTGTGTAACAGGCTCGAGGGGCTGAATGGACTTCTCCTGTTCCTGTGTAACAGGCTCGAGGGGCTGAATGGCCTCCTCCTGTTCCTGTGTAACAGGCTCGAGGGGCTGACTGGCCTCCTCCTGTTCCTGTGTAACAGGCTCGAGGGGCTGAATGGACTCTTCCTGTTCCTGTGTAACAGGCTCGAGGGGCTGAATGGCCTCCTCCTGTTCCTGTGTAACAGGCTCGAGGGGCTGAATGGCCTCCTTCTGTTCCCGTGTAACAGGCTCGAGGGGCTGACTGGCCTCCTCCTGTTCCTGTGTAACAGGCTCGAGGGGCTGAATGGACTCTTCCTGTTCCTGTGTAACAGGCTCGAGGGGCTGAATGGCCTCCTCCTGTTCCTGTGTAACAGGCTCGAGGGGCTTAATGGCCTCCTTCTGTTCCCGTGTAACAGGCTCGAGGGGCTGAATGGACTCTTCCTGTTCCTGTGTAACAGGCTCGAGGGGCTGAATGGTCTCCTCCTGTTCCTGTGTAACAGGCTCGAGGGGCTGAATGGCCTCCTCCTGTTCCTGTGTAACAGGCTCGAGGGGCTGAATGGCCTCCTCCTGTTCCTGTGTAACAGGCTCGAGGGGCTGAATGGACTCTTCCTGTTCCTGTGTAACAGACTCGAGGGGCTGAATGGCCTCCTCTTGTTCCTGTGTAACAGGCTCGAGGGGCTGAATGGACTTCTCCTGTTCCTGTGTAACAGGCTCGAGGGGCTGAATGGCCTCCTCCTGTTCCTGTGTAACAGGCTCGAGGGGCTGACTGGCCTCCTCCTGTTCCTGTGTAACAGGCTCGAGGGGCTGAATGGACTCTTCCTGTTCCTGTGTAACAGGCTCGAGGGGCTGAATGGCCTCCTCCTGTTCCTGTGTAACAGGCTCGAGGGGCTGAATGGCCTCCTTCTGTTCCCGTGTAACAGGCTCGAGGGGCTGAATGGACTCTTCCTGTTCCTGTGTAACAGGCTCGAGGGACTGAATGGCCTCCTCCTGTTCCCGTGTAACAGGCTCGAGGGGCTGAATGGCCTCCTCCTGTTCCGATGGTCTTGTTGAGTTCCCTGCGGGGTTTACCGTTGGCATCACTGTGGCGAGACACAGGTTCCAACGGAGGTCACCTGACCCCTGGGAATGCCGACTTATATATGGGAGGGGCATTCGAATTAGCCGATAATGACAGAATGACATCATAAGAATATCAGAATTAGGAGCAGGAGTCGGCCATTCGGCCCCTCGAGCCTGCTCCGCCATTCAATAAGATCACGGCTGATCTTCGACCTCAACTCCACTTTCCCGCGCGATCCCCATGTCCCTCGATTCCCTTAATATCCAAAAATCTATCGGTCTCGGCCTTGAATATACTCAGAGACTGAGCCTCCACAGCCCTCTGGGGCAGAGAATTCCAAAGATTCACCACCCTCTGAGTGAAGAAATTCCTCCTCATCTCAGTCCTAAATGGCCGACCCCTTATCCTGAGACTGTGACCCCTGGTTCTAGACTCCCCAGCCCGGGGGAAACATCCTCCCTGCATCTACCCTGTCAAGCCCTGTCAGAATTTTGTATTTCAACGTGTCATATTTTCCATCATCATTGCCATAGCGACACTGGTTGCAAGTCAGGCCAGAATGTTAGTGGTGTCCAGTGATGATGAGCAGCTTCTCTTCCTCTTCTCAGGCAGGCCCCCCCGGAGTCGAGGATGACTTACTTCCACACTAACAGGAGTTCTCAGGTGACCGATGAGTCCGATGTGGGACCTACAGTCTCTGTCACAGGTGGGGCAGACGGTGGTTGGAGGGATGGGAGGGCGGGGGGCTTGGTTTGTTGTGCGCTCCTTCCGCTGTTTGTACTTGGCTTCTGCGTGCTCCCGACAAAGAGACTCGAGGTGTTCGGCGCCTTCCCGGATGCTTCTCCTCCACTTTGAGCAGTCATGGGCCAGGGATTCCCAGGTGTCGGTGGGGATGTTGCACTTTTTCAAGGAGGCTTTGAGGGTGACCTTGAAGCGTTTCCTCTGCCCACCTGGGACTCACTTGCTATGTCGAAGCTCTGAGTGGAGCGTTTGTTTCGGGAGTCCAGTATCGGGCATGCGGACTATTGTGTTCCTCACACGATGAGGCTGCACACAGGGAGGTTAAAGTAACGGTGACCTCAGTCTTTATTAAGACACTCCAGAGTGAGGAACAGGCCTTAGGGGTCGGTTTATATACAGTGCTCCCAAGGGTTGCTGGGATCCCTTGGGACTTCAGGGGATGCGCTCCCTGGTGGCGGAACATGGGAGTGCATGCTTTACAGATACACAACATCACTTCCCCCCCAAAGTCAAAGTGAAAACTATTTACAAGGTGAGGCGGTCGGGAGCCTTTCTTTCCCTGGTGGACAGCCTCGGTACAAATGTCTGTTCTGGTGTGTTGGCTGTGCCCTCGCTGGGCTGGCGTGTTGTTGGCGCTGCTGGGTGAGCCTGGCCTTGCTGGGCTGTTGGGCGTGATGGGTTCAATTTCCTGGTCCAGGGTGGTGTCGTTGATCCTTTGGGTGTGTGTTGTGGTCTCGAAAAAGGTGGTGTCTGCTGTGGGTTGTTCGGGGCAGTCTGTGAACCGCAGCCTCGTTTGGTCCAGGTGCTTTCTGCAAATTTGTCCATTGTCTAGTTTGACTACAAACACCCTATTCCCTTCTTTAGCTATCACCGTGCCCGCGATCCACTTGGGACCATGTCCATAGTTTAGCACATACACGGGGTCATTCAGATCAATTTCCCGTGACACAGTGGCGCGACCATCGTTTACATTTTGTTACTGCCGTCTGCTCTCTACCTGATCATGCAGGTTGGGGTGAACCAGCGAGAGTTTGGTTTTAAGTGTCCTTTTCATGAGTAGCTCAGCCGGGGGCACCCCTGTGAGCGAGTGGGGTCTCGTGTGGTAGCTGAGCAGTACTCGGGACAGGCGGGTTTGGAGTGACCTTCTGTGACTTGTTTAAGGCTCTGTTTGATGGTTTGTACTGCCCGCTCTGCCTGCCCATTGGAGGCTGGTTTAAACGGGGCCGAGGTGACATGTTTGATCCCATTGCGGGTCATGAATTCTTTAAATTCGGCACTGGTGAAACATGGCCCATTGTCACTGACCAGTATGTCAGGCAGGCCGTGGGTGGCAAACATGGCCCTCAGGCTTTCAATGGTGGCGGTGGCGGTGCTTCCCGACATTATTTCACATTCAATCCACTTTGAAAAAGCATCCACCACCACCAGGAACATTTTACTGAGAAACGGGTCCGCATAGTCGACATGGATCCTCGACCATGGTCTGGAGGGCCTGGACCATAAACTTAGTGGTGCCTCTCTGGGCACGTTGCTCAACTGAGCACACACGCTGCATTGCCGTACACAGGACTCTAAGTCAGAGTCGATACCGGGCCACCACACGTGGGATCTGGCTATCGCTTTCATCATTACTATACCCGGGTGTGTGCTGTGGAGATCCGAGATGAACGTCTCCCTGCCCTTTTTGGGTAGCACTACGCGGTTACCCCACAACAGGCAGTCTGCCTGAATGGACAGCTCGTCCTTTCGCCGCTGGAACGGCTTGATTAGCTCTTGCATTTCAACGGGGATGCTGGCTGTAAGGGGTGGTTTTCAGGGGGTCAGCTTTCCCTTCTGACCTTATATGAGTGGTTCCGAATCGCTCCCACACCCTTGGTTCCAGACACTGGAATTATGAAGGGACTGTGACAGACTTGGACAGACAATCGGTTTCAAGGTAGGAAGCAGGTATGGCTTTATTGTGTTTAAAAAGAAGTAAATGGCACACCTTTAATAACACACACAGACCAATACACACTGAAGGGTACAACACATTGAATAACATGTCAAATTACAGCCTGTGGGGAAAAGAATACAGCTTAAACTCTAAATGGGGTAAAGAGGAGAATGCAGATACATTTACACAAGTTATCCCAGCGTCCCCCCTCCCAATTCACCTAACTAACTAAGTTATAGCTCTGGGGGTTCAGGGGCCATGCTCACCAATCCCTTTTGACAGTTGCCGGTGAATCGCGGTTTCGGGGTTCGCTGCACTTGGCCTTCTAGGCGAGCCGTACCCCGGACGGAGGAGAGGATTTCGGACTGCGTAGTCTTCGGTTGGGGTGCGTCCGTTGATGCGCTAAGTTGCATTTTGGATGTATGGGGTAAGTACCCACTTTCTTTGGTTGGGAATAGTTTTAGTTAGTCCCTTTTGGTAATTTCTCACCCGTTGGTCGTTCCGAAGTAGATTGTAGAGTGGAAATAAAGGTCGATTCTTCGGTTTTTGCTGAGTTGGTTTCGGTTGGTCGTTTCGCTGGTTGTGGTGGCCCGGGTTGTCAATTTGGTTGCTGACAACCTTCCATTTCGTGGGCCTCGTGCTCGGTCAGCTCTTGATGAGTTCCAGTAGTTTCCTTCACTACTCCATTTCTTCACTCCCCACCTCCGGCTGCTTGTGTCTGTCTGTGTTCCAGTCTGTGTGCTGCTCCTTGCTGCTCTTTCCTTGTAAAAACTGGGGGATAGATATATCCCAAATAAAGGCTCCGTTATCTCCCATCAAATCTCTTGGGCTCTGTTTGAACTGTTCTGTCCACTGATTTTCAAATGTCTCCTTTGTCAGCAGTAACTCGATTAGGGTGTGAGAATGTGCGATCACTGGGTTTGCATTGTTTTAGAATTGTCCAGTTTCTTGACCATGATTTCCATGGTGCTTGATTGGCTAATTCGATTATCTCTCAGAGGGTGAATAGTTCCCCCAGACAGTCTGGGGTCTTTAATACACGAATTTGGCCCCACCTCCTGTATTTGGTAACTCTTTTTTTTTGCAGCCAAAATGTTGTAGAATCTTAAAATTGATCTGCTCCTTCCCATCGATGTTTAGGGGATCTCAGGCTTCTGTAATTGAGGTCCATTTTGAATTCCCTTTCCTCTGAGTCCAAACACTGGGGGGGGGGGGGGCTCCATGAATGCGCCCCCTTTTATCCCCCGCAGGCTTCGTCTGCCCCTTTAAACTCATTTTAAAAGCCCAGAAAGGGATTCTTCTCCTCTGTCGGGGAAAGGTACCTGGAATCTTTGCGAGATATTGGTCAATTCTACATGGCCCAACTCCCATGCAGTACACAGTTTTTTACTAGGGACAGCAGAGGATCTTGGCTGGTCCAAGTCCTAATCTGGCGGGCCATGACAGGCGATTTATCTTTTTCAAACGCTTCCATGACCATCAACAAGTTTGCAGGCTGCGCCATTTCCACCCCCGTGGTGGGCAATGGTAGCCGACTGAGAGCATTCGCACAGTTCTCGGTGCCTGGCCTGTGGTGGATGGTATAGTTATACGCTGATAGCGCGAGTGCCCACCGTTGTATACGGGCTGAGGCATTAGTATTTATCCCCTTATTTTCAGCGAACAGGGATATGAGGGGCTTGTGATTGGTTTCCAGCTCAAATTTGAGGCTAAACAGGTGTTGATGCATTTTCTTTACCCCGAACACACACGCTAATGCCTCTTTCTCAATCATGCTGTAGGCGCTCTCAGCCTTAGACAAGCTCCTGGAAGCATAGGTGACAGGTTGCAACTTCCCCGCAACGTTAGCTTGTCGTAATACACACCCGACTCCGTACGACGACACATCACATGCTAGCACAAGTCTTTTACACGGGTTATATAATACAAGCAGCTTGTTGGAGCATAAAATGTTTCTGGCTTTCTCAAAAGCAATTACTTGGTTTTTCCCCCATACCCAGTTCTCACCTTTACACAATAACACATGTAGGGGCTCTAAGAGGGTGCTTAACCCCGATAGGAAGTTACCAAAATAGTTGAGGAGTCCCAGGAACGACTGCAGCTCCGTGACGTTCTGTGGCCTGGGCACATTCCTGATAGCCTCTGTCTTGGTGTCTGTGGGCCGAATGCCATCTGCCGTGATCTTTCTCCCCAAAAAACTCCACTTCTGTTGCCATGAAGACGCGTTTCGACCTCTTCAGCCGCAGCCCTACGCGATCCAGTCGCTGGAGGACCTCCTCCAGGTTTTGTAGGTGCTCGACGGTGTCCCGACCCATCACCAATATGTCAAGCTGAAAAACCACTGTGCGTGATACCGACTTGAGTAGGCTCTCCATGTTTCTCTGGAATATCGCTGCAGCCGACCGAATTCCAAACGGGCATCTGTTGTAGATGAACAGTCCCTTGTGCGTGTTGATGCAGGTGAGGCCCTTCGAAGACTCCTCCAGCTCCTGCGTCATGTAGGCCGAAGTCAGGTCCAGCTTGGTGAACGTCTTGCCTCCTGCCAGCGTCACAAATAGGTCGTCTGCCTTAGGTAGCGGGTATTGGTCCTGTAATGAGAAACAATTAATAGTTACTTTATAATCGCCACAAATCCTGACCGTGCCATCACTTTTGAGTGCTGGAACAATCGGGCTGGCCCACTCACTGAATTCCACTGGGGAGATGATGCCTTCGCGTTGCAGCCTGTCCAGCTCGATTTCCACTCTCTCCCTCATCATGTGAGGTACCGCTCGCGCCTTGTGGTGAATGGGTCGTGCCTCTGGGACCAAGTGGATTCGCACCTTCGGCCCGGAAAAGTTTCCAATGCCTGGCTCAAAAAGGGAAGGAAATTTGTTCAGAACCTGGATACATGAGGCCTCATCGACATGTGATAGCGTTCGGATGTCATCCCAGTTCCAGCAGATTTTGCCCAGCCAGCTCCTTCCAAGCAGTGTGAGGCCATCGCCCGGGACAATCCAGAGTGGCAGTTCGTCCACCGTGCCCTCGTAGGTGACCTTGACCATGGCGCTGCCCAGGACAGTGATGAGCTCTTTGGTGTACGTTCTCAGTTTCGTGTGGATGGGGCTCAGGGCTGGTCTGAATGCCTTGTTGCATCACAGTTTCTCAAACACCTTTTTACTCATGATGGATTGGCTAGCGCCAATGTCCAGTTCCATGGCTTCGGGTAAGCCATTCAATTTTACATTTAACATTATAGGTGGACATTTCGTCGAAAATGTGTGCACCCCGTGTACTTCAGCATATGCCTCTCGCTCTGTGGCTCGAAATTGGTTTGATCCACCATGGACCGATCTTCCTCTGCCACGTGGTGGTTAGCAGGTTTTGCAGAGCTTGCAGCTCATCTGCAAGCTCGTTGAAGGTGCCCCATTTTTTCACAGCTCTTGCAAACATACCCTTAAAAGCAGCATGAATAGGCTGAATGGAAGCCTCCACAACGCCAACAAGGTGTGAATTGCCTTGCATTCATCCTTTGCTGCGGACTCTGAGTCATCTGGGTCACCTGAGGCCTGCTGGCAGTTGCAGACTCGCGTTTTCTGCCCTGTATATTTCTGCTCGCAATCACAGTTCTAGTTATTTTATGTACATTGTTAGCACTTGTGTGCTGAGAGATTTGTTTGCTGTTATCACTGGTGGACATAAACAGCTGTGCTATCGCAATGGCCTTACTGAGGGTCGGTGTCTCTACAGTCAAAAGTTTTCGTAGGATGGTCTCGTGGCCAATGCCCAGTACAAAAAAGTCTCTGAGCATCTGCTCCAGGTAGCCATCAAACTCACATTGTCCTGCAAGTCGCCTTAGCTCGGCGATGTAGCTCGCCACTTCCTGACCTTCAGATCGCTGGCACATGTAGAACCGATACCTTGCCATCAGCACACTCTCCCTCGGGTTAAGATGCTCCTGAACCAGTGTACACAGCTCCTCATATGACTTATCTGTGGGTTTCACCAGAGCCAGAAGATTCTTCATGAGGCTGTAGGTCGGTGCCCCGCAGACTGTGAGGAGGACCGCTCTCCTTTTTGCAGCGCTTCCTTCTCCGTCCAGCTCGTTGGCTACAAAGTACTGGTCTAACCGTTCGACATAGGCTTCCCAGTCCTCACCCTCTGAGAACTTCTCCTGGATGCCCACAGTTTGCTGCATCTTTGCGTTGGATTCGTATACTCGTCGCCAATTATTGTGTTCCTAACACAGATGAGACTGCACACAGGGAGGTTAAAGTAAGAGTGACCTTAGTCTTTAATAAGACACTCCAGAGTGAGGAACAGGCCTTAGGGGCCGGCTTATATACAGTGCTCCCAAGGGTTGCTGGGATCCCTTGGGACTTCAGGGGATGCGCTCCCTGGTGGCGGAACATGGGAGTGCATACTTTACAGATACACAACATGGACGATGTGGCCCGTCCATCAGAGCTGGTCGAGTGTGGTCAGTGCCTCGATGCTGGGGATGTTGGCCTGAGGGAGAACACTGATGTTGGTGCGTCTATCCTCCCAATGGATTTGCTGGATTTTGCGTTGAAAAGGTTCATCGCACTGCGTGTACAGTAATTGGTTCCACGCATTCTGCTTTTCCCAGTGTTCCAGAGGCCTCGCACTTCTCTCTGCCTGAGTCCCATTGAGAGAGGAAGCTGTCTGACTGCACAGTGACTCCCCGCCTGCCCCACTGCGGCACCAGGCCACCAAGAAATCAACACCCTCAACGTTGGCTGGGGTCAGCAGAGGGTCACTTGGGCTGATACAGGTCCTGCCCCCACCACCCAGAAAAACTGTGTGCCATTCTGGTCACCACATTACAGGAAAGATGTGATTGCACCAGAGAGGGTACAGAGGAGATTTACCAGGATGTTGCCTGGACTGGAGAATGTTAGCTGAGGAAAGATTGGATAGGCTGGGGTTGTTTTCTCTGGAACAGAGGAGGCTGAGGGGAGACCTGATTGAGGTGTATAAAAGTATGAGGGGCCTGGATAGAGTGGATAGGAAGGACCTGTTTCCCTTGGCAGAGGGGTCATCAACCAGGGGGCATAGATTTAAAGTAATTGGGAGGAGGTTTAGAGGGGACATGAGGGGAACTTTCTTCACCCAGAGGGTGGTGGGGGTCTGGAACTCACTGCCTGAAAGGGTGGTAGAGGCAGAAACCCTCACCACATTTAAACAGTACTTGGATGTGCACTTGAAGTGCTGTAACCTACAGGGCTACGGGCCCAGAGCGGGAAAGTGGGATTAGGCTGGGTAGCTCTTGGTCGGCCGGAGCGGACACGATGGGCCGAATGGCCTCCTCCCGTGCTGTAAATTTCTGTGATTCTCTGATTCCAGGAAAACCGAAATTCCATCCTGTCCATGTCCCAATAACACTCTGAGTGAAAACATCTCTTCCAACCTCCCCCTCAGTATGTGTCTGTTGTTTCTGGTTCACTCACTCCTGGGAAGCAGTTGCAGTTGTTTTGTACACTGTTCCAGTGAATTTTATTCTGCATAACGATAGCATTTTATTCACAGTTTGGCTCGAGTCAATCTTTGCCGTGCCTGTTCCATTACTTTAATATCCACCTCATAAAGGGGGTCCCAGAGTTACACACAAGATTTAATCTGCAGCTGTCACTGAGGGCATCCGAAACTCAGCAGCCCGTGTCCTAACTCGCTCCCAGTCCCGCTCACCCATCACCCCCTGTGCTCACTGACCCGTGTCCTAACTCGCACCAAGTCCCGCTCACCCATCACCCCCTGTGCCCCGTGTCCTAACTCGCACCAAGTCCCGCTCACCCATCACCCCCTGTGCTCACTGACCCGTGTCCTAACTCGCACCAAGTCCCGCTCACCCATCACCCCCTGTGCCCCGTGTCCTAATTCGCACCGAGTCCCGCTCACCCATCACCCCCTGTGCCCCGTGTCCTAACTCGCACCCAGTCCCGCTCACCCATCACCCCCTGTGCTCGCTGACCCGTGTCCTAACTCGCACCCAGTCCCGCTCACCCATCACCCCCTGTGCTCGCTGACCCGTGTCCTAACTCGCACCCAGTCCCGCTCACCCATCACCCCCTGTGCTCACTGACCCGTGTCCTAACTCGCACCAAGTCCCGCTCACCCATCACCCCCTGTGCCCCGTGTCCTAACTCGCACCGAGTCCCGCTCACCCATCACCCCCTGTGCCCCGTGAGCTAACTTGCACCCAGTCCCGCTCACCCATCACCCCCTTTGCTCGCTGACCCGTGTCCTAACTCGCACCCAGTCCCGCTCACCCATCACCCACTGTGCTCACTGCCCCGTGTCCTAACTCACACCGAGTCCCGCTCACCCATCACCCGCTGTGCACACTGCCCCCGTGTCCTAACTAGCACCCAGTCCCGCTCACCCATCAACCCCTGTGCCCTGTGTCCTAACTCGCACCCAGTCCCGCTCACCCATCACCCCCTGTGCTCACTGACCCCGTGTCCTAACTCACACCCAGTCCCGCTCACCCATCACCCGCTGTGCTCACTGCCCCGTGTCCTAACTCACACCCAGTCCCGCTCACCCATCACCCCCTGTGCCCCGTGTCCTAACTCGCACCCAGTCCCGCTCACCCATCACCCCCCGTGCTCACTGCCCCGTGTCCTAACTCGCACCCAGTCCCGCTCACCCATCACCCCCTGTACTCACTGACCCGTGACCTAACTCACACCGAGTCCCGCTCACCCATCACCCCGTGTACTCACTGACCCGTGTCCTAACTCACACCGAGTCCCGCTCACCCATCACCCGCTGTGCTCACTCACCCGTGACCTAACTCACACCGAGTCCCGCTCACCCATCACACCGTGTACTCACTGACCCGTGTCCTAACTCACACCCAGTCCCGCTCACCCATCACCCATTGTACTCACTGCCCCGTGTCCTAACTCGCACCAAATCCCTTTCACCCATCACCCCCTGTGCTCACTGCCCCATGTCCTAACTCGCACGGAGTCCTGCTCACCCATCACCCCCTGTGCTCACTGCCCCATGTTCTAACTCGCACCGAGTCCCGCTCACCCATCACCCCCTGTGCTCGCTGCCCCGTGTCCTAACTTGCACCAAATCCCGCTCACCCATCACCCCCTGTGCTCACTGCCCCGTGTCCTAACTCGCACCAAATCCCACTCACCCATCACCCCCTGTGCTCACTGCCCCGTATCCTAACTCGCACCCAGTCCCGCTCACACATCACCCCCTTTGCCCCGTGTCCTAACTCGCACCCAGTCCCGCTCACCCATCACCCCCTGTACTCACTGCCCCGTGTCCTAACTCGCTCCCAGTCCCGCTCACCCATCACCCCTTGTGCTCGCTGACCCGTGTCCTAACTCGCACCCAGTCCCGCTCACCCATCACCCCTTGTGCTCACTGCCCCGTGTCATAACTCGCACCAAGTCCCGCTCACACATCACCCCCTGTGCTCACTGACCCGTGTCCTAACTCGCACCAAGTCACGCTCACCCATCACCCCCTGTGCCCCGTGTCCTAACTCGCACCAAGTCCCGCTCACCCATCACCCCCTGTGCTCACTGACCCGTGTCCTAACTCGCACCAAGTCCCGCTCACCCATCACCCCCTGTGCTCGCTGCCCTGTGTCCTAACTCGTACCCAGTCCCGCTCACCCATCACCCCCTGTGCTCACTGACCCGTGTCCTAACTCGCACCCAGTCCCGCTCATCCATCACCCCCTGTGCCCCGTGTCCTAACTCGCACCGAGTCCCGCTCACCCATCACCCCCTGTGCCCCGTGTCCTAACTCGCACCCAGTCCCGCTCACCCATCACCCCCTGTGCTCGCTGACCCGTGTCCTAACTCGCACCCAGTCCCGCTCACCCATCCCCCCCTTTGCTCGCTGACCCGTGTCCTAACTCGCACCCAGTCCCGCTCACCCATCACCCCCTGTGCTCACTGACCCGTGTCCTAACTCGCACCAAGTCCCGCTCACCCATCACCCCCTGTGCCCCGTGTCCTAACTCGCACCGAGTCCCGCTCACCCATCACCCCCTGTGCCCCGTGAGCTAACTTGCACCCAGTCCCGCTCACCCATCACCCCCTTTGCTCGCTGACCCGTGTCCTAACTCGCACCCAGTCCCGCTCACCCATCACCCCCTGTGCTCACTGCCCCGTGTCCTAACTCACACCGAGTCCCGCTCACCCATCACCCGCTGTGCACACTGCCCCCCGTGTCCTAACTAGCACCCAGTCCCGCTCACCCATCACCCCCTGTGCCCTGTGTCCTAACTCGCACCCAGTCCCGCTCACCCATCACCCCCTGTGCTCACTGACCCCGTGTCCTAACTCACACCCAGTCCCGCTCACCCATCACCCGCTGTGCTCACTGCCCCGTGTCCTAACTCACACCCAGTCCCGCTCACCCATCACCCGCTGTGCACACTGCCCCGTGTCCTAACTCGCACCGAGTCCCGCTCACCCATCACCCCCTGTGCTCACTGCCCCGTGTCCTAACTCGCACCCAGTCCCGCTCACCCATCACCCCCCGTGCTCACTGCCCCGTGTCCTAACTCGCACCCAGTCCCGCTCACCCATCACCCCCTGTACTCACTGACCCGTGACCTAACTCACACCGAGTCCCGCTCACCCATCACCCCGTGTACTCACTGACCCGTGTCCTAACTCGCACCAAGTCCCGCTCACCCATCACCCCCTGTGCCCCGTGTCCTAACTCGCACCAAGTCCCGCTCACCCATCACCCACTGTGCTCACTGACCCGTGTCCAAACTCGCACCAAGTCCCGCTCACCCATCACCCCCTGTGCCCCGTGTCCTAACTCGCACCGAGTCCCGCTCACCCATCACCCCCTGTGCTCGCTGCCCTGTGTCCTAACTCGTACCCAGTCACGCTCACCCATCACACCCTGTGCTCACTGACCCGTGTCCTAACTCGCACCCAGCCCCGCTCACCCATCACCCCCTGTGCCCCGTGTCCTAACTCGCACCGAGTCCCGCTCACCCATCTCCCCCTGTGCCCCATGTCCTAACTCGCACCCAGTCCCGCTCACCCATCACCCCCTGTGCTCGCTGACCGGTGTCCTAACTCGCACCGAGTCCTGCTCACCCATCACCCCCTGTGCTCACTGACCCGTGTCCTAACTCGCACCAAGTCCCGCTCACCCATCACCCCCTGTGCCCCGTGTCCTAACTCGCACCGAGTCCCGCTCACCCATCACCCCCTGTGCCCCGTGAGCTAACTTGCACCCAGTCCCGCTCACCCATCACCCCCTTTGCTCGCTGACCCGTGTCCTAACTCGCACCCAGTCCCGCTCACCCATCACCCCCTGTGCTCACTGCCCCGTGTCCTAACTCACACCGAGTCCCGCTCACCCATCACCCGCTGTGCACACTGCCCCCGTGTCCTAACTCGCACCCAGTCCCGCTCACCCATCACCCCCTGTGCTCCGTGTCCTAACTCGCACCCAGTCCCGCTCACCCATCACCCCCTGTGCTCACTGACCCCGTGTCCTAACTCACACCCAGTCCCGCTCACCCAGCACCCCGTGTGCTCACTGACCCGTGTCCTAACTTGCACCAAGTCCCACTCACCCATCACCCCCTGTGCACACTGCCCCCGTGTCCTAACTTGCACCAAGTCCCACTCACCCATCACCCCCTGTGCTCACTGACCCGTGTCCTAACTCGCACCAAGTCCCGCTCACCCATCACCCCCCGTGCTCACTGCCCCGTGTCCTAACTCGCACCCAGTCCCGCTCACCCATCACCCCCTGTACTCACTGACCCGTGACCTAACTCACACCGAGTCCCGCTCACCCATCACCCCGTGTATTCACTGCCCCGTGTCCTAACTCACACCCAGTCCCGCTCACCCATCACCCGCTGTGTACACTGCCCCCGTGTCCTAACTCGCACCCAGTCCCGCTCACCCATCACCCCCTGTGCCCCGTGTCCTAACTCGCACCCAGTCCCGCTCACCCATCACCCCCCGTGCTCACTGCCCCGTGTCCTAACTCGCACCCAGTCCCGCTCACCCATCACCTCCTGTATTCACTGACCCGTGACCTAACTCACACCGAGTCCCGCTCACCCATCACCCCTTGTACTCACTGACCCGTGTCCTAACTCACACCGAGTCCCGCTCACCCATCACCCGCTGTGCTCACTCACCCGTGTCCTTCTCACACCCAGTCCCGCTCACCCATCACCCGTTGTACTCACTGCCCCGTGTCCTAACTCGCACCAAATCCCTTTCACCCATCACCCTCTGTGCTCACTGCCCCATGTCCTAACTCGCACGGAGTCCCGCTCACCCATCACCCCCTGTGCTCACTGCCCCATGTCCTAACTCGCACCGAGTCCCGCTCACCCATCACCCCCTGTGCTCGCTGACCCGTGTCCTAACTTGCACCAAATCCCGCTCACCCATCACCCCCTGTGCTCACTGCCCCGTGTCCTAACTCGCACCAAATCCCACTCACCCATCACCCCCTGTGCTCACTGCCCCGTATCCTAACTCGCACCCAGTCCCGCTCACACATCACCCCCTTTGCCCCGTGTCCTAACTCGCACCCAGTCCCGCTCACCCATCACCCCCTGTACTCACTGCCCCGTGTCCTAACTCGCTCCCAGTCCCGCTCACCCATCACCCCTTGTGCTCGCTGACCCGTGTCCTAACTCGCACCCAGTCCCGCTCACCCATCACCCCTTGTGCTCACTGCCCCGTGTCATAACTCGCACCAAGTCCCGCTCACCCATCACCCCCTGTGCTCACTGACCCGTGTCCTAACTCGCACCAAGTCCCGCTCACCCATCACCCCCTGTGCCCCTGTCCTAACTCGCACCAAGTCCCGCTCACCCATCACCCCCTGTGCTCACTGACCCGTGTCCTAACTCGCACCAAGTCCCGCTCACCCATCACCCCGGTGCCCCGTGTCCTAACTCGCACCGAGTCCCGCTCACCCATCACCCCCTGTGCTCGCTGCCCTCTGTCCTAACTCGTACCCAGTCCCGCTCACCCATCACCCCCTGTGCTCACTGACCCGTGTCCTAACTCGCACCCAGTCCCGCTCACCCATCACCCCCTGTGCCCCGTGTCCTAACTCGCACCCAGTCCCGCTCACCCATCACCCCCTGTGCCCCGTGTCCTAACTCGCACCCAGTCCCGCTCACCCATCACCCCCTGTGCTCGCTGACCCGTGTCCTAACTCGCACCCAGTCCCGCTCACCCATCACCCCCTGTGCTCGCTGACCCATGTCCTAACTCGCACCCAGTCCCGCTCACCCATCACCCCCTGTGCTCACTGACCCGTGTCCTAACTCGCACCAAGTCCCGCTCACCCATCACCCCCTGTGCCCCGTGTCCTAACTCGCACCGAGTCCCGCTCACCCATCACCCCCTGTGCCCCGTGAGCTAACTTGCACCCAGTACCGCTCACCCATCACCCCCTTTGCTCGCTGACCCGTGTCCTAACTCGCACCCAGTCCCGCTCAACCATCACCCCCTGTGCTCACTGCCCCGTGTCCTAACTCACACCGAGTCCCGCTCACCCATCACCCGCTGTGCACACTGCCCCCGTGTCCTAACTAGCACCCAGTCCCGCTCACCCATCATCCCCTGTGCCCTGTGTCCTAACTCGCACCCAGTCCCGCTCACCCATCACCCCCTGTGCTCACTGACCCCGTGTCCTAACTCACACCCAGTCCCGCTCACCCATCACCCGCTGTGCTCACTGCCCCGTGTCCTAACTCACACCCAGTCCCGCTCACCCATCACCCGCTGTGCACACTGCCCCCGTGTCCTAACTCGCACCTAGTCCCGCTCACCCATCACCCCCTGTGCCCCGTGTCCTAACTCGCACCCAGTCCCGCTCACCCATCACCCCCTGTGCTCACTGACCCCGTGTCCTAACTCACACCCAGTCCCGCTCACCCAGCACCCCCTGTGCTCGCTGACCCGTGTCCTAACTCGCACCCAGTCCCGCTCAACCATCCCCCTCTGTGCTCGCTGACCCGTGTCCTAACTCGCACCCAGTCCCGCTCACCCATCACCCCCTGTGCTCACTGACCCGTGTCCTAACTCGCACCAAGTCCCGCTCACCCATCACCCCCTGTGCCCCGTGTCCTAACTCGCACCGAGTCCCGCTCACCCATCACCCCCTGTGCCCCGTGAGCTAACTTGCACCCAGTCCCGCTCACCCATCACCCCCTTTGCTCGCTGACCCGTGTCCTAACTCGCACCCAGTCCCGCTCACCCATCACCCCCTGTGCTCACTGCCCCGTGTCCTAACTCACACCGAGTCCCGCTCACCCATCACCCGCTGTGCACACTGCCCCCGTGTCCTAACTCGCACCCAGTCCCGCTCACCCATCACCCCCTGTGCCCCGTGTCCTAACTCGCACCCAGTCCCGCTCACCCATCACCCCCTGTGCTCACTGACCCCGTGTCCTAACTCACACCCAGTCCCGCTCACCCATCACCCCCTGTGCTCACTGACCCGTGTCCTAACTTGCACCAAGTCCCACTCACCCATCACCCCCTGTGCACACTGCCCCCGTGTCCTAACTTGCACCAAGTCCCACTCACCCATCACCCCCTGTGCTCACTGACCCGTGTCCTAACTCGCACCAAGTCCCGCTCACCCATCACCCCCTGTGCACACTGCCCCGTGTCCGAACTCACACCCAGTCCCGCTTACCCATCACCCGCTGTGCTCACTGCCCCGTGTCCTAACTCGCACCCAGTCCCGCTCACCCATCACCCCCAGTGCTCTCTGCCCCGTGTCCTAACTCACACCCAGTCCCGCTTACCCATCAACCCCTGTGCTCACTGCCCCGTGTCCTAACTCGCACCCAGTCCCGCTCACCCATCACCCCCTGTGCCCCGTGTCCTAACTCGCACCCAGTCCCGCTCACCCATCACCCCCCGTGCTCACTGCCCCGTGTCCTAACTCGCACCCAGTCCCGCTCACCCATCACCCCCTGTATTCACTGACCCGTGACCTAACTCACACCGAGTCCCGCTCACCCATCACCCCTTGTACTCACTGACCCGTGTCCTAACTCACACCGAGTCCCGCTCACCCATCACCCGCTGTGCTCACTCACCCGTGTCCTAACTCACACCCAGTCCCGCTCACCCATCACCCGTTGTACTCACTGCCCCATGTCCTAACTCGCACCAAATCCCTTTCACCCATCACCCTCTGTGCTCACTGCCCCATGTCCTAACTCGCACCGAGTCCCGCTCACCCATCACCCCCTGTGCTCACTGCCCCATGTCCGAACTCGCACCGAGTCCCGCTCACCCATCACCCCCTGTGCTCGCTGACCCGTGTCCTAACTTGCACCAAATCCCGCTCACCCATCACCCCCTGTGCTCACTGCCCAGTGTCCTAACTCGCACCAAATCCCACTCACCCATCACCCCCTGTGCTCACTGCCCCGTATCCTAACTCGCACCCTGTCCCGCTCACACATCACCCCCTTTGCCCCGTGTCCTAACTCGCACCCAGTCCCGCTCACCCATCACCCCCTGTACTCACTGCCCCGTGTCCTAACTCGCACCCAGTCCCACTCACCCATCACCCCTTGTGCTCACTGCCCCGTGTCATAACTCGCACCAAGTCCCGCTCACCCATCACCCCCTGTGCTCACTGACCCGTGTCCTAACTCGCACCAAGTCCCGCTCACCCATCACCCCCTGTGCCCCTGTCCTAACTCGCACCAAGTCCCGCTCACCCATCACCCCCTGTGCTCACTGACCCGTGTCCTAACTCTCACCAAGTCCCGCTCACCCATCACCCCGGTGCCCCGTGTCCTAACTCGCACCGAGTCCCGCTCACCCATCACCCCCTGTGCTCGCTGCCCTGTGTCCTAACTCGTACCCAGTCCCGCTCACCCATCACCCCCTGTGCTCACTGACCCGTGTCCTAACTCGCACCCAGCCCCGCTCACCCATCACCCACTGTGCCCCGTGTCCTAACTCGCACCGAGTCCCGCTCACCCATCACCCCCTGTGCCCCGTGTCCTAACTCGCACCCAGTCCCGCTCACCCATCACCCCCTGTGCTCGCTGACCCGTGTCCTAACTCGCACCCAGTCACGCTCACCCATCACCCCCTGTGCTCGCTGACCCATGTCCTAACTCGCACCCAGTCCCGCTCACCCATCACCCCCTGTGCTCACTGACCCGTGTCCTAACTCGCACCGAGTCCCGCTCACCCATCACCCCCTGTGCCCCGTGAGCTAACTTGCACCCAGTCCCGCTCACCCATCACCCCCTTTGCTCGCTGACCCGTGTCCTAACTCGCACCCAGTCCCGCTCAACCATCACCCCCTGTGCTCACTGCCCCGTGTCCTAACTCACACCGAGTCCCGCTCACCCATCACCCGCTGTGCACACTGCCCCCGTGTCCTAACTAGCACCCAGTCCCGCTCACCCATCACCCCCTGTGCCCTGTGTCCTAACTCGCACCCAGTCCCGCTCACCCATCACCCGCTGTGCTCACTGCCCCGTGTCCTAACTCACACCCAGTCCCGCTCACCCATCACCCGCTGTGCACACTGCCCCCGTGTCCTAACTCGCACCCAGTCCCGCTCACCCATCACCCCCTGTGCCCCGTGTCCTAACTCGCACCCAGTCCCGCTCACCCATCACCCCCTGTGCTCACTGACCCCGTGTCCTAACTCACACCCAGTCCCGCTCACCCAGCACCCCCTGTGCTCACTGACCCGTGTCCTAACTTGCACCAAGTCCCACTCACCCATCACCCCCTGTGCACACTGCCCCCGTGTCCTAACTTGCACCAAGTCCCACTCACCCATCACCCACTGTGTTCACTGACCCGTGTCCTAACTCGCACCAAGTCCCGCTCACCCATCACCCCCTGTGCACACTGCCCCGTGTCCTAACTCACACCCAGTCCCGCTTACCCATCACCCGCTGTGCTCACTGCCCCGTGTCCTAACTCGCACCCAGTCCCGCTCACCCATCACCCCCAGTGCTCTCTGCCCCGTGTCCTAACTCACACCCAGTCCCGCTTACCCATCAACCCCTGTGCTCACTGCCCCGTGTCCTAACTCGCACCCAGTCCCGCTCACCCATCACCCCCTGTGCACACTGCCCCGTGTCCTAACTCGCACCCAGTCCCGCTCACCCATCACCCCCTGTACTCACTGACCCGTGACCTAACTCACACCGAGTCCCGCTCACCCATCACCCCGTGTACTCACTGACCCGTGTCCTAACTCACACCGAGTCCCGCTCACCCATCACCCGCTGTGCTCACTCACCCGTGTCCTAACTCACACCCAGTCCCGCTCACCCATCACCCGTTGTACTCACTGCCCCGTGTCCTAACTCGCACCAAATCCCTTTCACCCATCACCCCCTGTGCTCACTGCCCCATGTCCTAACTCGCACGGAGTCCCGCTCACCCATCACCCCCTGTGCTCACTGCCCCATGTCCTAACTCGCACCGAGTCCCGCTCACCCATCACCCCCTGTGCTCGCTGCCCCGTGTCCTAACTTGCACCAAATCCCGCTCACCCATCACCCCCTGTGCTCACTGCCCCGTGTCCTAACTCGCACCAAATCCCACTCACCCATCACCCCCTGTGCTCACTGCCCCGTATCCTAACTCGCACCCAGTCCAGCTCACACATCACCCCCTTTGCCCCGTGTCCTAACTCGCACCCAGTCCCGCTCACCCATCACCCCCTGTGCTCACTAACCCCGTGTCCTAACTCACACCCAGTACCGCTCACCCATCACCCCCTGTGCTCACTGCCCCGTGTCCTAACTCGCACCAAGTCCCGCTCACCCATCACCCCCTGTGCCCCATGTCCTAACTCGCACCAAGTCCCGCTCACCCATCACCCCCTGTGCCCCGTGTCCTAACTCGCACCGAATCCCGCTTATCCATCACCCTCTGTGCTCACTGCCCCGTGTCCTAACTCGCACCGAGTCCTGCTCACCCATCACCCCCTGTGCTCACTGCCCCGTGTCCTAACTCGCAACCAGTCCCGCTCACCCATCACCCCCTGTGCTCACTGCCCCGTGTCCTAACTTGCACCGAGTCCCGCTCACTCATCACCCCCTGTGCTCACTGCCCCATGTCCTAACTCGCACCGAGTCCTGCTCACCCATCACCCGCTGTGCTCACTAACCTCGTGTCCTAACTCACACCCAGTACCGCTCACCCATCACCCCCTGTGCTCACTGCCCCGTGTCCTAACTCACACCGAGTCCCGCTAACCCATCACCCGCTGTGCACACTGCCCCCGTGTCCAAACTTGTTCCCAGTCCCGCTCACCCATCACCCCCTGTGCCCCGTGTCCTAACTCGCACCCAATCCCGCTCACCCATCACCCCCTGTGCTCACTGACCCCGTGTCTTAACTCACACCCAGTCCCGCTCACCCATCACCCGCTGTGCTCACTGCCCCGTGTCCTAACTCACACCCAGTCCCGCTCACCCATCACCCACTGTGCTCGCTGACCCGTGTCCTAACTCGCACCCAGTCCCGCTCACCCATCACACCCTGTGCTCACTGACCCGTGTCTTAACTTGCACCCAGTCCCGCTCACCCATCACCCCCTGTGCACACTGCCCCCGTGTCCTAACTCGCACCAAGTCCCACTCACCCATCACCCCCTGTGCTCACTGCCCCGTGTCCTAACTCGCACCCAGTCCCGCTCACCCATCACCCCCTGTGCTCACTGACCCGTGTCCTAACTCGCACCAAGTCCCGCTCACCCATCACCCCCTGTGCCCCGTGTCCTATCTCGCACCCAGTCCCGCTCACCCATCACCCCCTGTGCTCGCTGACCCGTGTCCTAACTCGCACCCAGTCCCGCTCACCCATCACCCCCTGTGCTCGCTGACCCGTGTCCTAACTCGCACCCAGTCCCGCTCACCCATCACCCCCTGTGCTCACTGACCCGTGTCCTAACTCGCACCAAATCCCGCTCACCCATCACCCCCTGTGCCCCGTGTCCTAACTCGCACCGAGTCCCGCTCACCCATCACCCCCTGTGCCCCGTGAGCTAACTTGCACCCAGTCCCGCTCACCCATCACCCCCTGTGCTCACTGCCCCGTGTCCTAACTCACACCGAGTCCCGATCACCCATCACCCGCTGTGCACACTGCCCCCGTGTCCTAACTAGCACCCAGCCCCGCTCACCCATCACCCGCTGTGCCCTGTGTCCTAACTCGCACCCAGTCCCGCTCATCCATCACCCCCTGTGCTCACTGACCCCGTGTCCTAACTCACACCCAGTCCCGCTCACCCATCACCCGCTGTGCTCACTGCCCCGTGTCCTAACTCACACCCAGTCCCGCTCACCCATCACCCGCTGTGCACACTGCCCCCGTGTCCTAACTCGCACCCAGTCCCGCTCACCCATCACCCCCTGTGCCCCGTGTCCTAACTCGCACCCAGTCCCGCTTACCCATCAACCTCTGTGGTCACTGCCCCGTGTCCTAACTCGCACCCAGTCCCGCTCACCCATCACCCCCCGTGCTCACTGCCCCGTGTCCTAACTCGCACCCAGTCCCGCTCACCCATCACCCCCTGGATTCACTGACCCGTGACCTAACTCACACCGAGTCCCGCTCACCCATCACCCCGTGTACTCACTGACCCGTGTCCTAACTCACACCGAGTCCCGCTCACCCATCACCCGCTGTGCTCACTCACCCGTGTCCTAACTCACACCCAGTCCCGCTCATCCATCACCCGTTGTACTCACTGCCCCGTGTCCTAACTCGCACCAAATCCCTTTCACCCATCACCCTCTGTGCTCACTGCCCCATGTCCTAACTCGCACGGAGTCCCGCTCACCCATCACCCCCTGTGCTCACTGCCCCATGTCCTAACTCGCACCGAGTCCCGCTCACCCATCACCCCCTGTGCTCGCTGACCCGTGTCCTAACTTGCACCAAATCCCGCTCACCCATCACCCCCTGTGCTCACTGCCCCGTGTCCTAACTCGCACCAAATCCCACTCACCCATCACCCCCTGTGCTCACTGCCCCGTATCCTAACTCGCACCCAGTCCCGCTCACACATCACCCCCTTTGCCCCGTGTCCTAACTCGCACCCAGTCCCGCTCACCCATCACCCCCTGTACTCACTGCCCCGTGTCCTAACTCGCTCCCAGTCCCGCTCACCCATCACCCCTTGTGCTCACTGCCCCGTGTCATAACTCGCACCAAGTCCCGCTCACCCATCACCCCCTGTGCTCACTGACCCGTGTCCTAACTCGCACCAAGTCCCGCTCACCCATCACCCCCTGTGCCCCGTGTCCTAACTCGCACCAAGTCCCGCTCACCCATCACCCCCTGTGCTCACTGATCCGTGTCCTAACTCGCACCAAGTCCCGCTCACCCATCACCCCCTGTGCCCCGTGTCCTAACTCGCACCGAGTCCCGCTCACCCATCACTCCCTGTGCTCGCTGCCCTGTGTCCTAACTCGTACCCAGTCCCGCTCACCCATCACCCCCTGTGCTCACTGACCCGTGTCCTAACTCGCACCCAGTCCCGCTCACCCATCACCCCCTGTGCCCCGTGTCCTAACTCGCACCGAGTCCCGCTCACCCATCACCCCCTGTGCCCCGTGTCCTAACTCGCACCCAGTCCCGCTCACCCATCACCCCCTGTGCTCGCTGACCCATGTCCTAACTCGCACCCAGTCCCGCTCACCCATCACCCCCTGTGCTCACTGACCCGTGTCCTAACTCGCACCAAGTCCCGCTCACCCATCACCCCCTGTGCCCCGTGTCCTAACTCGCACCGAGTCCCGCTCACCCATCACCCCCTGTGCCCCGTGAGCTAACTTGCACCCAGTCCCGCTCACCCATCACCCCCTGTGCTCGCTGACCCGTGTCCTAACTCGCACCCAGTCCCGCTCACCCATCACCCCCTTTGCTCGCTGACCCGTGTCCTAACTCGCACCCAGTCCCGCTCAACCATCACCCCCTGTGCTCACTGCCCCGTGTCCTAACTCACACCGAGTCCCGCTCACCCATCACCCGCTGTGCACACTGCCCCCGTGTCCTAACTAGCACCCAGTCCCGCTCACCCATCACCCCCTGTGCCCTGTGTCCTAACTCGCACCCAGTCCCGCTCACCCATCACCCGCTGTGCTCACTGCCCCGTGTCCTAACTCACACCCAGTCCCGCTCACCCATCACCCGCTGTGCACACTGCCCCCGTGTCCTAACTCGCACCCAGTCCCGCTCACCCATCACCCCCTGTGCCCCGTGTCCTAACTCGCACCCAGTCCCGCTCACCCATCACCCCCTGTGCTCACTGACCCCGTGTCCTAACTCACACCCAGTCCCGCTCACCCAGCACCCCCTGTGCTCACTGACCCGTGTCCTAACTTGCACCAAGTCCCACTCACCCATCACCCCCTGTGCACACTGCCCCCGTGTCCTAACTTGCACCAAGTCCCACTCACCCATCACCCACTGTGTTCACTGACCCGTGTCCTAACTCGCACCAAGTCCCGCTCACCCATCACCCCCTGTGCACACTGCCCCGTGTCCTAACTCACACCCAGTCCCGCTTACCCATCACCCGCTGTGCTCACTGCCCCGTGTCCTAACTCGCACCCAGTCCCGCTCACCCATCACCCCCAGTGCTCTCTGCCCCGTGTCCTAACTCACACCCAGTCCCGCTTACCCATCAACCCCTGTGCTCACTGCCCCGTGTCCTAACTCGCACCCAGTCCCGCTCACCCATCACCCCCTGTGCACACTGCCCCGTGTCCTAACTCGCACCCAGTCCCGCTCACCCATCACCCCCTGTACTCACTGACCCGTGACCTAACTCACACCGAGTCCCGCTCACCCATCACCCCGTGTACTCACTGACCCGTGTCCTAACTCACACCGAGTCCCGCTCACCCATCACCCGCTGTGCTCACTCACCCGTGTCCTAACTCACACCCAGTCCCGCTCACCCATCACCCGTTGTACTCACTGCCCCGTGTCCTAACTCGCACCAAATCCCTTTCACCCATCACCCCCTGTGCTCACTGCCCCATGTCCTAACTCGCACGGAGTCCCGCTCACCCATCACCCCCTGTGCTCACTGCCCCATGTCCTAACTCGCACCGAGTCCCGCTCACCCATCACCCCCTGTGCTCGCTGCCCCGTGTCCTAACTTGCACCAAATCCCGCTCACCCATCACCCCCTGTGCTCACTGCCCCGTGTCCTAACTCGCACCAAATCCCACTCACCCATCACCCCCTGTGCTCACTGCCCCGTATCCTAACTCGCACCCAGTCCAGCTCACACATCACCCCCTTTGCCCCGTGTCCTAACTCGCACCCAGTCCCGCTCACCCATCACCCCCTGTGCTCACTAACCCCGTGTCCTAACTCACACCCAGTACCGCTCACCCATCACCCCCTGTGCTCACTGCCCCGTGTCCTAACTCGCACCAAGTCCCGCTCACCCATCACCCCCTGTGCCCCATGTCCTAACTCGCACCAAGTCCCGCTCACCCATCACCCCCTGTGCCCCGTGTCCTAACTCGCACCGAATCCCGCTTATCCATCACCCTCTGTGCTCACTGCCCCGTGTCCTAACTCGCACCGAGTCCTGCTCACCCATCACCCCCTGTGCTCACTGCCCCGTGTCCTAACTCGCAACCAGTCCCGCTCACCCATCACCCCCTGTGCTCACTGCCCCGTGTCCTAACTTGCACCGAGTCCCGCTCACTCATCACCCCCTGTGCTCACTGCCCCATGTCCTAACTCGCACCGAGTCCTGCTCACCCATCACCCGCTGTGCTCACTAACCTCGTGTCCTAACTCACACCCAGTACCGCTCACCCATCACCCCCTGTGCTCACTGCCCCGTGTCCTAACTCACACCGAGTCCCGCTAACCCATCACCCGCTGTGCACACTGCCCCCGTGTCCAAACTTGTTCCCAGTCCCGCTCACCCATCACCCCCTGTGCCCCGTGTCCTAACTCGCACCCAATCCCGCTCACCCATCACCCCCTGTGCTCACTGACCCCGTGTCTTAACTCACACCCAGTCCCGCTCACCCATCACCCGCTGTGCTCACTGCCCCGTGTCCTAACTCACACCCAGTCCCGCTCACCCATCACCCACTGTGCTCGCTGACCCGTGTCCTAACTCGCACCCAGTCCCGCTCACCCATCACACCCTGTGCTCACTGACCCGTGTCTTAACTTGCACCCAGTCCCGCTCACCCATCACCCCCTGTGCACACTGCCCCCGTGTCCTAACTCGCACCAAGTCCCACTCACCCATCACCCCCTGTGCTCACTGCCCCGTGTCCTAACTCGCACCCAGTCCCGCTCACCCATCACCCCCTGTGCTCACTGACCCGTGTCCTAACTCGCACCAAGTCCCGCTCACCCATCACCCCCTGTGCCCCGTGTCCTATCTCGCACCCAGTCCCGCTCACCCATCACCCCCTGTGCTCGCTGACCCGTGTCCTAACTCGCACCCAGTCCCGCTCACCCATCACCCCCTGTGCTCGCTGACCCGTGTCCTAACTCGCACCCAGTCCCGCTCACCCATCACCCCCTGTGCTCACTGACCCGTGTCCTAACTCGCACCAAATCCCGCTCACCCATCACCCCCTGTGCCCCGTGTCCTAACTCGCACCGAGTCCCGCTCACCCATCACCCCCTGTGCCCCGTGAGCTAACTTGCACCCAGTCCCGCTCACCCATCACCCCCTGTGCTCACTGCCCCGTGTCCTAACTCACACCGAGTCCCGATCACCCATCACCCGCTGTGCACACTGCCCCCGTGTCCTAACTAGCACCCAGCCCCGCTCACCCATCACCCGCTGTGCCCTGTGTCCTAACTCGCACCCAGTCCCGCTCATCCATCACCCCCTGTGCTCACTGACCCCGTGTCCTAACTCACACCCAGTCCCGCTCACCCATCACCCGCTGTGCTCACTGCCCCGTGTCCTAACTCACACCCAGTCCCGCTCACCCATCACCCGCTGTGCACACTGCCCCCGTGTCCTAACTCGCACCCAGTCCCGCTCACCCATCACCCCCTGTGCCCCGTGTCCTAACTCGCACCCAGTCCCGCTTACCCATCAACCTCTGTGGTCACTGCCCCGTGTCCTAACTCGCACCCAGTCCCGCTCACCCATCACCCCCCGTGCTCACTGCCCCGTGTCCTAACTCGCACCCAGTCCCGCTCACCCATCACCCCCTGGATTCACTGACCCGTGACCTAACTCACACCGAGTCCCGCTCACCCATCACCCCGTGTACTCACTGACCCGTGTCCTAACTCACACCGAGTCCCGCTCACCCATCACCCGCTGTGCTCACTCACCCGTGTCCTAACTCACACCCAGTCCCGCTCATCCATCACCCGTTGTACTCACTGCCCCGTGTCCTAACTCGCACCAAATCCCTTTCACCCATCACCCTCTGTGCTCACTGCCCCATGTCCTAACTCGCACGGAGTCCCGCTCACCCATCACCCCCTGTGCTCACTGCCCCATGTCCTAACTCGCACCGAGTCCCGCTCACCCATCACCCCCTGTGCTCGCTGACCCGTGTCCTAACTTGCACCAAATCCCGCTCACCCATCACCCCCTGTGCTCACTGCCCCGTGTCCTAACTCGCACCAAATCCCACTCACCCATCACCCCCTGTGCTCACTGCCCCGTATCCTAACTCGCACCCAGTCCCGCTCACACATCACCCCCTTTGCCCCGTGTCCTAACTCGCACCCAGTCCCGCTCACCCATCACCCCCTGTACTCACTGCCCCGTGTCCTAACTCGCTCCCAGTCCCGCTCACCCATCACCCCTTGTGCTCACTGCCCCGTGTCATAACTCGCACCAAGTCCCGCTCACCCATCACCCCCTGTGCTCACTGACCCGTGTCCTAACTCGCACCAAGTCCCGCTCACCCATCACCCCCTGTGCCCCGTGTCCTAACTCGCACCAAGTCCCGCTCACCCATCACCCCCTGTGCTCACTGATCCGTGTCCTAACTCGCACCAAGTCCCGCTCACCCATCACCCCCTGTGCCCCGTGTCCTAACTCGCACCGAGTCCCGCTCACCCATCACTCCCTGTGCTCGCTGCCCTGTGTCCTAACTCGTACCCAGTCCCGCTCACCCATCACCCCCTGTGCTCACTGACCCGTGTCCTAACTCGCACCCAGTCCCGCTCACCCATCACCCCCTGTGCCCCGTGTCCTAACTCGCACCGAGTCCCGCTCACCCATCACCCCCTGTGCCCCGTGTCCTAACTCGCACCCAGTCCCGCTCACCCATCACCCCCTGTGCTCGCTGACCCATGTCCTAACTCGCACCCAGTCCCGCTCACCCATCACCCCCTGTGCTCACTGACCCGTGTCCTAACTCGCACCAAGTCCCGCTCACCCATCACCCCCTGTGCCCCGTGTCCTAACTCGCACCGAGTCCCGCTCACCCATCACCCCCTGTGCCCCGTGAGCTAACTTGCACCCAGTCCCGCTCACCCATCACCCCCTGTGCTCGCTGACCCGTGTCCTAACTCGCACCCAGTCCCGCTCACCCATCACCCCCTGTGCTCACTGCCCCGTGTCCTAACTCACACCGAGTCCCGCTCACCCATCACCCGCTGTGCACACTGCCCCCGTGTCCTAACTAGCACCCAGTCCCGCTCACCCATCACCCCCTGTGCCCTGTGTCCTAACTCGCACCCAGTCCCGCTCACCCATCACCCCCTGTGCTCACTGACCCCGTGTCCTAACTCACACCCAGTCCCGCTCACCCATCACCCGCTGTGCTCACTGCCCCGTGTCCTAACTCACACCCAGTCCCGCTCACCCATCACCCGCTGTGCACACTGCCCCCGTGTCCTAACTCGCACCCAGTCCCGCTCACCCATCATCCCCTGTGCCCCGTGTCCTAACTCGCACCCAGTCCCGCTCACCCATCACCCCCTGTGCTCACTGACCCCGTGTCCTAACTCACACCCAGTCCCGCTCACCCAGCACCCCCTGTGCTCACTGACCCGTGTCCTAACTTGCACCAAGTCCCACTCACCCATCACCCCCTGTGCACATTGCCCCCGTGTCCTAACTTGCACCAAGTCCCACTCACCCATCACCCCCTGTGCTCACTGACCCGTGTCCTAACTCGCACCAAGTCCCGCTCACCCATCACCCACTGTGCACACTGCCCCGTGTCCTAACTCACACCCAGTCCCGCTTACCCATCACCCGCTGTGCTCACTGCCCCGTGTCCTAACTCGCACCCAGTCCCGCTCACCCATCACCCCCAGTGCTCTCTGCCCCGTGTCCTAACTCACACCCAGTCCCGCTTACCCATCAACCCCTGTGCTCACTGCCCCGTGTCCTAACTCGCACCCAGTCCCGCTCACCCATCACCCCCCGTGCTCACTGCCCCGTGTCCTAACTCGCACCCAGTCCCGCTCACCCATCACCCCCTGTACTCACTGAACCGTGACCTAACTCACACCGAGTCCCGCTCACCCATCACCCCGTGTACTCACTGACCCGTGTCCTAACTCACACCGAGTCCCGCTCACCCATCACCCGCTGTGCTCACTCACCCGTGTCCTAACTCACACCCAGTCCCGCTCACCCATCACCCGTTGTACTCACTGCCCCGTGTCCTAACTCGCACCAAATCCCTTTCACCCATCACCCCATGTGCTCACTGCCCCAAATCCTAACTCGCAAGGAGTCCCGCTCACCCATCACCCCCTGTGCTCACTGCCCCATGTCCTAACTCGCACCGAGTCCCGCTCACCCATCACCCCCTGTGCTCGCTGCCCCGTGTCCTAACTTGCACCAAATCCCGCTCACCCATCACCCCCTGTGCTCACTGCCCCGTGTCCTAACTCGCACCAAATCCCACTCACCCATCACCCCCTGTGCTCACTGCCCCGTATCCTAACTCGCACCGAGTCCTGCTCACACATCACCCCCTTTGCCCCGTGTCCTAACTCGCACCCAGTCCCGCTCACCCATCACCCCCTGTGCTCACTAACCCCGTGTCCTAACTCACACCCAGTACCGCTCACCCATCACCCCCTGTGCTCACTGCCCCGTGTCCTAACTCGCACCAAGTCCCGCTCACCCATCACCCTTGTGCCCCATGTCCTAACTCGCACCAAGTCCCGCTCACCCATCACCCCCTGTGCCCCGTGTCCTAACTCGCACCGAATCCCGCTTATCCATCACCCTTTGTGCTCACTGCCCCGTGTCCTAACTCGCACCGAGTCCTGCTCACCCATCACCCCCTGTGCTCACTGCCCCGTGTCCTAACTCGCAACCAGTCCCGCTCACCCATCACCCCCTGTGCTCACTGCCCCGTGTCCTAACTCGCAACCAGTCCCGCTCACCCATCACCCCCTGTGCTCACTGCCCCGTGTCCTAACTCGCACCGAGTCCTGCTCACCCATCACCCGCTGTGCTCACTGCCCCGTGTCCTAACTTGCAACGAGTCCCACTCACCCATCACCCCCTGTGCTCACTGCCCCGTGTCCTAACTCGCACCGAGTCCCGCTCACCCATCACCCCCTGTGCTCACTGCCCCGTGTCCTAACTCGCACCAAATCCCGATCATCCATCACCCCCTGTGCTCGCTGCCCCGTGTCCTAACTCGCACCCAGTCCCACTCACCCATCACCCCCTGTGCTCACTGCCCCGTGTCCTAACTCGCACCGAGTCCTGCTCACCCATCACCCCCTGTGCTCACTGCCCCGTGTCCTAACTCGCAACCAGTCCCACTCACCCATCACCCCCTGTGCTCGCTGCCCCGTGTCCTAACTCGCACCAAATCCCGCTCACCCATCACCCCCTGTGCTCTCTGCCCCGTGTCGCAACTCGCACCAAGTCCCACTCACCCATCACCCCCTGTGCCCCATGTCCTAACTCGCACCAAATCCCGCTCACCCATCACCCCCTGTGCCCCGTGTCCTAACTCGCACCGAGTCCCGCTCACCCATCACCCCCTGTGCTCACTGACCCGTGTCCTAACTCGCACCGAGTCCCGCTCACCCATCACCCACTGTGCTCACTGCCCCGTGTCCTAACTCGCACCCAGTCCCGCTCACACATCACCCCCTGTGCTCACTGCCCCGTGTCCTAACTCGCACCCAGTCCCGCTCACCCATCACCCCCCGTGCTCACTGCCCCGTGTCCTAACTCGCACCGAGTCCTGCTCACCCATCACTCCCTGTGCTCACTGACCCGTGTCCTAACTCGCACCGAGTCCCGCTCACCCATCACCCCCTGTGCTCACTGCCCCGTGTCCTAACTCGCACCCAGTCCCGCTCACCCATCACCCCCCGTGCTCACTGCCCCGTGTCCTAACTCGCACCGAGTCCTGCTCACCCATCACCCCCTGTGCTCACTGCCCCGTGTCCTAACTTGCACCGAGTCCCGCTCACTCATCACCACCTGTGCTCACTGCCCCATGTCCTAACTCGCACCGAGTCCTGCTCACCCATCACCCCCTGTGCTCACTGCCCCGTGTCCTAACTCGCACCAAATCCCGCTCATCCGTCACCCGCTGTGCTCGCTGCCCCGTGTCCTAACTCGCACCAAATCCCACTCAACCATCACCCGCTGTGCTCACTGCCCCATGTCCTAACTTGCACCGAGTCCCGCTCACTCATCACCACCTGTGCTCACTGCCCCGTGTCCTAACTTGCACTGAGTCCCACTCACCCATCACCCACTGTGCTCACTGCCCCGTGTCCTAACTCGCACCGAGTCTTGCTCACCCATCACCCCCTGTGCTCACTGCCCCGTGTCCTAACTTGCACTGAGTCCCACTCACCCATCACCCACTGTGCTCACTGCCCCGTGTCCTAACTTGCACCAAATCCCGCTCATCCATCACCCCCTGTGCTCACTGCCCCGTATCCTAACTCGCACCAAGTCCCGCTCACCCATCATCCCCTGTGCCCCGTGTCCTAACTCGCACCAAGTCCCGCTCAACCATCACCCCCTGTGCTCACTGCCCGTGTCCTAACTCGCACCAAATCCCGCTCACCCATCACCCCCTGTGCCCCATGTCCTAACTCGCACCAAGTCCCGCTCACCCATCATCCCCTGTGCCCCGTGTCCTAACTCGCACCAAATCCCGCTCACCCATCACCCACTGTGCTCTCTGCCCCGTGTCGCAACTCGCACCAAGTCCCACTCACCCATCACCCCCTGTGCCCCATGTCCTAACTCGCACCCAGTCCCACTCACCCATCACCCCCTGTGCCCCGTGTCCTAACTCGCACCGAATCCCGCTTATCCATCACCCCCTGTGCTCACTGTCCCATATCCTAACTCGCACCCAGTCCCGCTCACCCATCACCCCCTGTGCTCACTGCCCCGTGTCCTAACTCGCACCCAGTCCCGCTCACCCATCACCCCCCGTGCTCACTGCCCAGTGTCCTAACTCGCAACCAGTCCCGCTCACCCATCACCCCCTGTGCTCACTGCCCCGTGTCCTAACTTGCACCGAGTCCCGCTCACTCATCACCACCTGTGCTCACTGCCCCATGTCCTAACTCGCACCGAGTCCTGCTCACACATCACCCCCTGTGCTCACTGCCCCGTGTCCTAACTTGCAACCAGTCCCACTCACCCATCACCCCCTGTGCTCACTGCCCCGTGTCCTAACTCGCACCGAGTCCCGCTCACCCATCACCCCCTGTGCTCACTGCCCCGTGTCCTAACTCGCACCAAATCCCGCTCACCCATCACCCCCTGTGCTCACTGCCCCGTGTCCTAACTCGCACCAAATCCCACTCAACCATCACCCGCTGTGCTCACTGCCCCGTGTCCCAACTCGCACCAAATCCCGCTCACCCATCAGCACCTGTGCTCACTGCCCCGTGTCCTAACTTGCACCAAATCCCGCTCATCCATCACCCCCTGTGCTCACTGCCCCGTGTCCTAACTCGCACCAAGTCCCGCTCACCCATCACCCCCTGTGCCCCATGTCCTAACTCGCACCGAGTCCCGCTCACCCATCACCCCCTGTGCTCACTGCCCCGTGTCCTAACTTGCACCGAGTCCCGCTCACTCATCACCACCTGTGCTCACTGCCCCGTGTCCTAACTCGCACTAAATCCCGCTCACCCATCACCCCCTGTGCCCCATGTCCTAACTCGCAACCAGTCCCGCTCACCCATCACCCCCTGTGCTCACTGCCCCGTGTCCTAACTTGCACTGAGTCCCACTCACCCATCACCCACTGTGCTCACTGCCCCGTGTCCTAACTTGCACCAAATCCCGCTCATCCATCACCCCCTGTGCTCACTGCCCCGTATCCTAACTCGCACCAAGTCCCGCTCACCCATCATCCCCTGTGCCCCGTGTCCTAACTCGCACCAAGTCCCGCTCAACCATCACCCCCTGTGCTCACTGCCCCCTGTCCTAACTCGCACCAAGTCCCGCTCACCCATCACCCCCTGTGCCCCGTGTCCTAACTCACACCGAGTCCTGCTCACCCATCACCCCCTGTGCTCACTGCCCCGTGTCCTAACTCGCACCCAGTCCCGCTCACCCATCACCCCCCGTGCTTACTGCCCAGTGTCCTAACTCGCAACCAGTCCCGCTCACCCATCACCCCCCGTGCTTACTGCCCAGTGTCCAAACTCGCAACCAGTCCCACTCACCCATCACCCACTGTGCTCACTGCCCCGTGTCCTAACTTGCACCGAGTCCCACTCACCCATCACCCACTGTGCTCACTGCCCCGTGTCCTAACTTGCACCAAATCCCGCTCATCCATCACCCCCTGTGCTCACTGCCCCGCATCCTAACTCGCACCAAGTCCCGCTCACCCATCATCCCCTGTGCCCCGTGTCCTAACTCGCACCAAGTCCCGCTCACCCATCACCCCCTGTGCTCACTGCCCCCTGTCCTAACTCGCACCAAATCCCGCTCACCCATCATCCCCTGTGCCCCGTGTCCTAACTCGCACCAAATCCCGCTCACCCATCACCCCCTGTGCTCACTGCACCGTGTCCTAACTCGCAGCAAGTTCTGCTTACCCATCACCCCCTGTGCTCACTGCCCCGTGTCCTAACTCGCACCGAGTCCCGCTCACCCATCACCCCGTGCTCACTGCCCCGTGTCCTAACTCGCACCGAGTCCCACTCACCCATCACCCCGTGCTCACTGACCCCGTGTCCTAACTCGCACCTAATCCCGCTCATCCTTCACCCCCTGTGCTCACTGCCCCGTGTCCTAACTCACACCAAATCCCACTCACCCATCACCCCCTGTGCTCACTGCCCCGTGTCCTAACTCGCACCGAGTCCCGCTCACCCATCACCCCCTGTGCTCACTGCCCCGTGTCCTAACTCGCACCCAGTCCCGCTCACCCATCACCCCCCGTGCTCACTGCCCCGTGTCCTAACTCGCACCCAGTCCCGCTCACCCATCACCCCCTGGATTCACTGACCCGTGACCTAACTCACACCGAGTCCCGCTCACCCATCACCCCGTGTACTCACTGACCCGTGTCCTAACTCACACCGAGTCCCGCTCACCCATCACCCGCTGTGCTCACTCACCCGTGTCCTAACTCACACCCAGTCCCGCTCACCCATCACCCGTTGTACTCACTGCCCCGTGTCCTAACTCGCACCAAATCCCTTTCACCCATTCACCCTCTGTGCTCACTGCCCCATGTCCTAACTCGCACGGAGTCCCGCTCACCCATCACCCCCTGTGCTCACTGCCCCATGTCCTAACTCGCACCGAGTCCCGCTCACCCATCACCCCCTGTGCTCGCTGACCCGTGTCCTAACTTGCACCAAATCCCGCTCACCCATCACCCCCTGTGCTCACTGCCCCGTGTCCTAACTCGCACCAAATCCCACTCACCCATCACCCCCTGTGCTCACTGCCCCGTATCCTAACTCGCACCCAGTCCCGCTCACACATCACCCCCTTTGCCCCGTGTCCTAACTCGCACCCAGTCCCGCTCACCCATCACCCCCTGTACTCACTGCCCCGTGTCCTAACTCGCTCCCAGTCCCGCTCACCCATCACCCCTTGTGCTCGCTGACCCGTGTCCTAACTCGCACCCAGTCCCGCTCACCCATCACCCCTTGTGCTCACTGCCCCGTGTCATAACTCGCACCAAGTCCCGCTCACCCATCACCCACTGTGCTCACTGACCCGTGTCCTAACTCGCACCAAGTCCCGCTCACCCATCACCCCCTGTGCCCCGTGTCCTAACTCGCACCAAGTCCCGCTCACCCATCACCCCCTGTGCTCACTGACCCGTGTCCTAACTCGCACCAAGTCCCGCTCACCCATCACCCCCTGTGCCCCGTGTCCTAACTCGCACCGAGTCCCGCTCACCCATCACCCCCTGTGCTCGCTGCCCTGTGTCCTAACTCGTACCCAGTCCCGCTCACCCATCACCCCCTGTGCTCACTGACCCGTGTCCTAACTCGCACCCAGTCCCGCTCACCCATCACCCCCTGTGCCCCGTGTCCTAACTCGCACCGAGTCCCGCTCACCCATCACCCCCTGTGCCCCGTGTCCTAACTCGCACCCAGTCCCGCTCACCCATCACCCCCTGTGCTCGCTGAACCGTGTCCTAACTCGCACCGAGTCCCGCTCACCCATCACCCCCTGTGCTCGCTGCCCTGTGTCCTAACTCGTACCCAGTCCCGCTCACCCATCACCCCCTGTGCTCACTGACCCGTGTCCTAACTCGCACCCAGTCCCGCTCACCCATCACCCCCTGTGCCCCATGTCCTAACTCGCACCCAGTCCCGCTCACCCATCACCCCCTGTGCTCACTGACCCGTGTCCTAACTCGCACCAAGTCCCGCTCACCCATCACCCCCTGTGCCCCGTGTCCTAACTCGCACCGAGTCCCGCTCACCCATCACCCCCTGTGCCCCGTGAGCTAACTTGCACCCAGTTCCGCTCACCCATCACCCCCTTTGCTCGCTGACCCGTGTCCTAACTCGCACCCAGTCCCGCTCACCCATCACCCCCTGTGCTCACTGCCCCGTGTCCTAACTCACACCGAGTCCCGCTCACCCATCACCCGCTGTGCACACTGCCCCCGTGTCCTAACTAGCACCCAGTCCCGCTCACCCATCACCCCCTGTGCCCTGTGTCCTAACTCGCACCCAGTCCCGCTCACCCATCACCCCCTGTGCTCACTGACCCCGTGTCCTAACTCACACCCAGTCCCGCTCACCCATCACCCGCTGTGCTCACTGCCCCGTGTCCTAACTCACACCCAGTCCCGCTCACCCATCACCCGCTGTGCACACTGCCCCCGTGTCCTAACTCGCACCCAGTCCCGCTCACCCATCACCCCCTGTGCCCCGTGTCCTAACTCGCACCCAGTCCCGCTCACCCATCACCCCCTGTGCTCACTGACCCCGTGTCCTAACTCACACCCAGTCCCGCTCACCCAGCACCCCCTGTGCTCACTGACCCGTGTCCTAACTTGCACCAAGTCCCACTCACCCATCACCCCCTGTGCACATTGCCCCCGTGTCCTAACTTGCACCAAGTCCCACTCACCCATCACCCCCTGTGCTCACTGACCCGTGTCCTAACTCGCACCAAGTCCCGCTCACCCATCACCCACTGTGCACACTGCCCCGTGTCCTAACTCACACCCAGTCCCGCTTACCCATCACCCGCTGTGCTCACTGCCCCGTGTCCTAACTCGCACCCAGTCCCGCTCACCCATCACCCCCAGTGCTCTCTGCCCCGTGTCCTAACTCACACCCAGTCCCGCTTACCCATCAACCCCTGTGCTCACTGCCCCGTGTCCTAACTCGCACCCAGTCCCGCTCACCCATCACCCCCCGTGCTCACTGCCCCGTGTCCTAACTCGCACCCAGTCCCGCTCACCCATCACCCCCTGTACTCACTGACCCGTGACCTAACTCACACCGAGTCCCGCTCACCCATCACCCCGTGTACTCACTGACCCGTGTCCTAACTCACACCGAGTCCCGCTCACCCATCACCCGCTGTGCTCACTCACCCGTGTCCTAACTCACACCCAGTCCCGCTCACCCATCACCCGTTGTACTCACTGCCCCGTGTCCTAACTCGCACCAAATCCCTTTCACCCATCACCCCCTGTGCTCACTGCCCCATGTCCTAACTCGCAAGGAGTCCCGCTCACCCATCACCCCCTGTGCTCACTGCCCCATGTCCTAACTCGCACCGAGTCCCGCTCACCCATCACCCCCTGTGCTCGCTGCCCCGTGTCCTAACTTGCACCAAATCCCGCTCACCCATCACCCCCTGTGCTCACTGCCCCGTGTCCTAACTCGCACCAAATCCCACTCACCCATCACCCCCTGTGCTCACTGCCCCGTATCCTAACTCGCACCCAGTCCTGCTCACACATCACCCCCTTTGCCCCGTGTCCTAACTCGCACCCAGTCCCGCTCACCCATCACCCCCTGTGCTCACTAACCCCGTGTCCTAACTCACACCCAGTACCGCTCACCCATCACCCCCTGTGCTCACTGCCCCGTGTCCTAACTCGCACCAAGTCCCGCTCACCCATCACCCTTGTGCCCCATGTCCTAACTCGCACCAAGTCCCGCTCACCCATCACCCCCTGTGCCCCGTGTCCTAACTCGCACCGAATCCCGCTTATCCATCACCCTTTGTGCTCACTGCCCCGTGTCCTAACTCGCACCGAGTCCTGCTCACCCATCACCCCCTGTGCTCACTGCCCCGTGTCCTAACTCGCAACCAGTCCCGCTCACCCATCACCCCCTGTGCTCACTGCCCCATGTCCTAACTCGCACCGAGTCCTGCTCACCCATCACCCGCTGTGCTCACTGCCCCGTGTCCTAACTTGCAACGAGTCCCACTCACCCATCACCCCCTGTGCTCACTGCCCCGTGTCCTAACTCGCACCGAGTCCCGCTCACCCATCACCCCCTGTGCTCACTGCCCCGTGTCCTAACTCGCACCAAATCCCGATCATCCATCACCCCCTGTGCTCGCTGCCCCGTGTCCTAACTCGCACCAAATCCCGCTCACCCATCACCCCCTATGCTCTCTGCCCCGTGTCGCAACTCGCACCAAGTCCCACTCACCCATCACCCCCTGTGCCCCATGTCCTAACTCGCACCAAGTCCCGCTCACCCATCACCCCCTGTGCCCCATGTCCTAACTCGCACCGAGTCCCGCTCACCCATCACCCCCTGTGCCCCGTGTCCTAACTCGCACCGAATCCCGCTCACCCATCACCCCCTGTGCCCCGTGTCCTAACTCGCACCGAATCCCGCTCACCCATCACCCCCTGTGCCCCGTGTCCTAACTTGCAACCAGTCCCACTCACCCATCACCCCCTGTGCTCACTGCCCCGTGTCCTAACTCGCACCGAGTCCCGCTCACCCATCACCCCCTGTGCTCACTGCCCCGTGTCCTAACTCGCACCAAATCCCGCTCATCCATCACCCCCTGTGCTCACTGCCCCGTGTCCTAACTTGCACCAAGTCCCGCTCACCCATCACCCCCTGTGCCCCATGTCCTAACTCGCACCGAGTCCCGCTCACCCATCACCCCCTGTGCTCACTGCCCCGTGTCCTAACTCGCACTAAATCCCCCTCACCCATCACCCCCTGTGCCCCGTGTCCTAACTCGCACCGAATCCCGCTTATCCATCACCCTCTGTGCTCACTGCCCTGTGTCCTAACTCGCACCGAGTCCTGCTCACCCATCACCCCCTGTGCTCACTGCCCCGTGTCCTAACTTGCACTGAGTCCCACTCACCCATCACCCACTGTGCTCACTGCCCCGTGTCCTAACTTGCACCAAATCCCGCTCATCCATCACCCCCTGTGCTCACTGCCCCGCATCCTAACTCGCACCAAGTCCCGCTCACCCATCATCCCCTGTGCCCCGTGTCCTAACTCGCACCAAGTCCCGCTCAACCATCACCCCCTGTGCTCACTGCCCCCTGTCCTAACTCGCACCAAATCCCGCTCACCCATCACCCCCTGTGCCCCATGTCCTAACTCACACCGAGTCCCGCTCACCCATCACCCCCTGTGCTCACTGCCCCGTGTCCTAACTCGCACCGAGTCCCGCTCACCCATCACCCCCTGTGCTCACTGCCCCGTGTCCTAACTCGCACCAAATCCCGCTCACCCATCACCCCCTGTGCCCCGTGTCCTAACTCGCACCGAGTCCCGCTCACCCATCACCCCCTGTGCTCACTGCCCCGTGTCCTAACTCGCACCAAATCCCGCTCACCCATCATCCCCTGTGTCCCGTGTCCTAACTCGCACCGAGTCCCGCTCACCCATCACCCCTGTGCTCACTGCCCCGTGTCCTAACTCGCACCAAATCCCGCTCACCCATCACCCCCTGTGCCCCGTGTCCTAACTCGCACCGAGTCCCGCTTATCCATCACCCCCTGTGCTCATTGCCCCGTGTCCTAACTCACACCGAGTCCCGCTCACTCATCACCCCCTGTGCTCACTGCCCCGTGTCCTAACTCGCACCAAATCCCGCTCACCCATCACCCCCTGTGCTCACTGCCCCGTGTCCTAACTCGCACCAAGTCCCGCTCACCCATCACCCCCTGTGCTCACTGCCCCGTGTCCTAACTCGCACCGAGTCCCGCTCACCCATCACCCCCTGTGCCCCGTGTCCTAACTCGCACCAAGTCCCACTCACCCATCACCCCCTGTGCTCACTGCCCCGTGTCCTAACTCGCACCGAGTCCCACTCACCCATCACCCCCTGTGCTCACTGCCCCGTGTCCTAACTCGCACCCAGTCCCGCTCACCCATCACCCCCTGTGCTCACTGAATTACATTGGCTCCCGGTCCGGCAACACCTCGATTTCAAAATTCTCATCCTTGTTTTCAAATCCCTCCACGTCCCTCGCCCCTCCCTATCTCTGTAATCTCCTCCAGCCCCACAACTCCCCGAGATGTCTGCACCCCTCTAATTCTGCCCTCTTGAGCATCCCTGATTATAATCGCTCCACCATCGGTGGCCGTGCCTTATGTTGCCTGGGCCCCAAGCTCTGGAACTCCCTCATTAAATCTCTCCGTCTCTCTACCTCTCTCTCTCTCCTTTCTGAAGCTCCTTAAAACCTACCTCTTTGACCAAGCTTTCGGTCATCTGCCCTAATGTCTCCTTATGTGGTCAATTTCTGTCTGGTAACATAGAAACAGAAACATAGAAATTTACAGGGCAGAAGGAGGCCATTTGGGCCCATCGTGTCCGCGCCGGCCGACAAAGAGCCGCACGGCCCTCGGTCAGCGGCCCTAATGCTAACACTCCTGTGAAGCACCTTGGGACATTTTACTCCGTTAAGGCGCTTTGTATTATAAATTGTTTTATGTTTACTTTCACTGTTTCTTCTCCCCAAATGCATCATATCTGATCTGTCTGAGTCTAACTGTATCTCTGTGCCTTTGCGGCCTATCCACTAATCTCTCCGTGTTCTCTTGCCATCTCTTGCACTCTTCCTCACAGTGTGGTGCCAGTAGAAAACGTTAGTATCATTCCTCGTGTTGCAATTTCCAAATGATTTATACAAATTGAAAACAAAAGAGGCCCCAGCACACATCCTCGGGGCATTCCGCATCGCACCAAACACAAATCGATCAATTTACCCAAAGCCTTTGCTTTCTGTATCCTCACCCTTCACTCTGTCCGTGCAATTCCTGACCACACAACTCCCATTGCTGCCAGCTGTCATCATCAATGTTTCATCTTCCTCAGGGCCTGCTTCCTCTCAAAGCTGCAGTCATCATCCCTTACTCAAAAACCCACCACCTTCAGCCCGCCTGCACTCTCCATCTACCATCATCATCATCAACAGTCCCTCGGGATCGAGGAAGACTTGCTTCCACTCGAAAAGTGAGTTCTCAGGTGACTGAACAGTCCAATATGGGAATTCCAGTCTCTGTCACAGGTGGGACAGACAGTGGTTGAGGAAGGGGAGGGTGGGACTGGTTTGCCGCACGCTCCTTCCGCTGCCTGCGCTTGGTTTCTGCACGCTCTCGGCGACGAGACTCGAGGTGCTCAGCGCCCTCCCGGATGCACTTCCTCCACTTAGGGCGGTCTTTGGCCAGGGACTCCCAGGTGTCAGTGGGGATGTTGCACTTTATCAGGGAGGCTTTGAGGGTGTCCTTGTAACGTTTCCTCTGCCCACCTGGGGTTCACTTGCCGTGTCGGAGTTCCGAGTAGAGCGCTTGCTTTGGGAGTCTCGTGTCGGGCATGTGGACAATGTGGCCTGCCCAGCGGAGCTAGTCGAGTGTGGTCAGTGCTTCGATGCTGGGGATATTGGCCTGGTCGAGGACGCTAACGTTGGTGCACCTATCCTGATAATGGATTTGCAGAATCTTGTGGAGGCAGCATTGGTGGTATTTCTCCAGTGTTTTGAGGTGTCTATTATGCATGGTCCATGTTTCAGAAGCATATAGGAGGGCGGGTATCACTACAGCCCTGTAGACCATGAGCTTGGTGCCGGGTTTGAGTCCTGGTCTTCAAATGCTCTCTTCCTCAGGCGACCGAAGGCTGCACTGGCGCACTGAAGGCGGTGTTGGACCTCGTCATCAATGTCTGCCCTTGCTAATACTAGGCTCCCGAGATATGGAAAGTGATCCACGTTGTCAAGGCCGAGCCGTGGATTTTGATAATTGGGGGGTAGTGTTGTGTGGTGGGGGAAGGTTGGTGGAGGACCTTTGTCTTACGGATGTTTAGTGTAAGGCCCATGCTCTCGTACACCTCGGTGAAGGTGTTGACGATGGCTTGGAGTTCAGTCTCCGAGTGTGCACAGACACAGGTGTCGTCCACGTACTGTAATTCAATGATGGAGGATGGGACGACCTTGGATCTGGTCTGTAGGCAACGGAGGTTGAACAGATTGCCATTTGTTCTGTAGATTAATTCCACTCCAGCGGGGAGCTGGCTGAGGATGAGATGGAGCATTGCACCAAGGAAGATCGAGAAGAGCATTGGTGCAATGACACAATTTGCTTGATACCGGTCCAAATGTGGATTGGGTCTGTGGTGGATCCGTTGCTCAGGATCGTGGCTTGCATGTCGTTGTGGAGCAAGATGGTGACAAATTTTTGAGGACGACACTCCATAATCCCTCACGGTTAACAGTGTCGAAGGTTTTTGTGAGGTCAAAGAAAGCCATGTACAGGGGTTGGTGCTGCTCCCTGCATTCCTCTTGTATCTGCCGTGTGGTGAAGATCATGTCCGTTGTGCCCCTTAGTGGGCGGAATCCGCATTGCGACTCTGGGAGGCGTTCTTCAGCCACAGGGAGAAGGCAGTTGAGGGAGATTCTTGCAATGACTTTCCCTGTGACAGAGAGGAGAGAAACTCCTCTGTAGTTACCGCAGTCGGACTTGTCACCTTTCTTGAAGATGGTCACGATTACAGCGTCTCTGAGATCTCCTGGCATGCTCTCCTCCTTCCAGATAAGAGAGATGAGGTCATGAATCCGCGCCAGTAGTACTTCTCCCCATGTTTTAGTGCTTCAGCAGGGATTCCATCTGCTCCTGAGGCCTTGTTGTTCTTCAGTTGTCGGATGGTCTTTTCAACCTCGTGCCGGGCTGGGGTTGTGCTGAGGGGGTGGCGGGTAGCATGCTGTGGGATGGAGTCGAGGATACTCGTGTCGAAGACAGAGTCTCGGTTAAGGACCCTGACTGCCTCTCTGTCCTTGATGAGCACCTCTCCGTTCTTGGCCCTCAGTCGGGTAGGGCCTTTGGTGATAGAGCCGTAGGTGGTCTTGACTGCGCTGAAGAATCCTCGCACATTGTGGTTGTCAGCTAGTTGCTGGATCTCCTGCACTTTCTCCACCCACCATCTGTTCTTTAGGTCACGGGTTTATGTTGGACCTCGGCCTTCAAATGTCTATAGAGCTTCTTTCTTACCCTCGAGTTGTGTTGCTGTTTCCAATCCTAGAATGCTGTGCGCTTGCAGCTTATTAACTCCTGGATCGCCTGGTCGTTCTTGTCGAACCAGTCTTGGTGTTTCCTGGTCGAGTGACCGAGCGTCTCTTCGCAGGTGCTGATTGTGGAGAGCTTGAGGGCTGACCAGGTACTGTGGGCACTCTGTGTCTCGGGGTCACTGGGAGTCGTCAGGTTGGCAGCGAGGCGCTGGGTGGATAGAGCTTTCTTTGCGGGATCTTTGAGTGCTCCAGCGTTGATTTTCCTGTGACATTGTTTCTGTTGCCGCTGCTGTATTGGGGCTACATTGATGGACATCACCGAGCGGTTTAGGCTGTGGTCCATCCAGCAGTCGTCAGCTCCGGTCATGGTGTGGGTGATGTGCACGTCCTTGCAATCCCTCGCTCAGATGATGAGGTGCTTGGAGCGCGGGTGTTGCCATGAGGACTTGTACTTGTCTCTCTGATGGAACAAGGTGTTGGTTGTTGAACAATTCCTGTCCCGAGTCCCAATGTGTGACCAGCTGATCCTCCTTGGTGACTTTAACGCCAGAGTTGGAAAGGACACTGACCCCTGCGGAGATGTAAACGGCAGAGAGGGCAGGGAAAACCAACTCCAGCAGTACCCTCCTGCTGAGGAAATGCTTAGAACACGGCCTTGTCATAACCAGCACAGTATATAAATGCCTGGAATCACACTATATTGATCAATATTGAAGGTCACTGGCTCACCCCGGCCGATTTCACCTCCTCCCACTCCCCGTTCATCTATATATTTTGTCAAAGGTCCCCAGCTCCACGCACACCTTTGTGTTATCAGCAAACTCCCAATGCCTCCATTGATGCGGATTGTGAAGTGAACAGTCCATAGAAACATAGAAACATAGAAAATAGGTGCAGGAGTAGGCCATTCGGCTCTTCGAGCCTGCACCGCCATTCAATAAGATCATGGCTGATCATTCCCTCAGTACCCCTTTCCTGCTTTCTGTCCATACCCTTTGATCCCCTTAGCCGTAAGGGCCATATCTAACTCCCTCTTGAATATATCCAATGAAATGGCATCAACAACTCTCTGCGGTCAGGAATTCCACAGGTTAACAACTCACTGAGTGAAGAAGTTTCTCCTCATCTCAGTCCTAAATGGCCTACCCCTTATCCTAAGACTGTGCCCCTGGTTCTGCACTTCCCCAACATCGGGAACATTCTTCCCGCATCTAACCTGTCCAGTCCAGTCAGAATCTTATATGTTTCTATGAGATCCCCTCTCATCCTTCTAAACTCCAGTGAATACAGGCCCAGTTGATCTAGTCTCTCCTCATATGTCAGTCCAGCCATCCCTGGAATCATTCTGGTGAACCTTCGCTGCACTCCCTCAATAGCAAGAACGTCCTTCCTCAGATTAGGAGACCAAAACGGAACACAATATTCCAGGTGGGGCCTCACCAAGGCCCTGTTCAACTGCAGTAAGACTTCCCTGCTCCTATACTCAAATCCCCTTGCTATGAAGGCCAACATACTATTTGCCTTCTTCACCGCCTGCTGTACCTGTATGCCAACCTTCAATGACTGATGAACCATGACACCCAGGTCTCATTGCACCTCCCCTTTTCCTAATCTGCCGCCATTCAGATAATATTCTGCCTTTGTGTATTTGCCCCCAAAGTGGATAACCTCACATTTATCCACATTATACTGCATCTGCCATGTATTTGCCCACTCGCCTAACCTGTCCAAATCACCCTGCAGCCTCTTAGCGTCCTCCTCGCAGCTCACACCGCCACCCAGTTTAGTGTCATCTGCAAACTTGGAGATATTATATTCAATTCCTTCATCTAAATCATTAATGTATATTGTAAAGAGCTGGGGTCCCAGCACTGAGCCCTGCGGCACTCCACTAGTCACTGCCTGCCATTCTGAAAAGGACCCGTTTATCCCGACTCTCTGCTTCCTGTCTGCCAACCAGTTCTCTATCCACATCAGTACATTACCCCCAATACCATGTGCTTTGATTTTGCATACCAATCTCTTGTGTGGGACCTTGTCAAAAGCCTTTTGAAAGTCCAAATACACCACATCCACTGGTTCTTCCTTGTCCACTCTGCTTGTTACAATCTCAAAAAATTCCAGAAGATTTGTCAAGCATGATTTCCCCTTCATAAATCCATGCTGACTTGGACCAATCCTATCACTGCTTTCCAAATGCGCTGCTATTTCATCCTTAATGATTGATTCCAACATTTTCCCCACCACTGATGTCAGGCTAACTGGTCTATAATTACCCGCTTTCTCTCTCCCTCCTTTTTTAAAAAGTGGGGTTACATTAGCTACCCTCCAGTCCATAGGAACTGATCCAGAGTCGATAGAGTGTTGGAAAATGATCACCAATGCATCCACTATTTCTATGGCAACTTCCTTAAGTACTCTGGGATGCAGACTATCAGGCCCTGGGGATTTATCGGCTTTCAATCCCGTCAATTTCCCAAACACAATTTCCCGCCTTATAAGGATATCCTTCAGTTCCTCCTTCTCATTTGACCTTCGGACCCCTTGTACATCCGGAAGGTTATTTGTGTCTTTCTTTGTGAAGACAGAACCAATGTACTTGTTCAATTGGCCTGCCATTTCTTTGTTCCCCATTATAAATTCACCCGAATCTGACTGCAAAGGCTCTGTGTTTGGCTTCACTAATCTTTTTCTCTTCACATATCGATAGAAGCTTTTGCAGTTATTTTTTATGTTTCCGGCAAGCTTCCTCTCGTACTCTATTTTCCCCCTCTTAATTAAACCCTTTGCCCTTTCTGCTCAATTCTAAATTTCTCCCAGTCCTCCGGTTTGCTGCTTTTTCTGGCTAATTTGTATGCCTCTTCCTTGGATTTAACACTATCCTTAATTTCCCTTGTTAGCCACGGTTGAGCCACCTTCCCCGTTTTATTTTTACTCCAGACAGGAATGTACAAGTGTTGAAGTTTGTCCATATGATCTTTAAAGGTTTGTCATTGCTTATCTACTGTCAACCCTTTAAGTGGAGTCCCTCAGGGATCCAAGTTTGGATCCCTGAGGGACTCCACCAGCGAACGGGCCCATCCAGAGCTGCTTCCACCAATAACAACCCCCGTTCTCGGCACATCTGACCGATTCATGGTGCCACTTAAAATCTGCCCGGCAACCAGCCAAGTCATGACCTCTCTGGCCCTCCCTCTGTGCGGCATTAGATCAAAGGCCTTTCGCAAGGCCAGGTAGTGAGAGGGTGAATCTGTTCACGGGCAGAGTGTGAAATGGCTGTCTGTTGTCTACACGCCCAGGCTGACTTTCACCCCCAACGTAGCCACCAGGCTGCAGCCTTCAGCAAGGCTGTGAGCCCCTTCAGCAAGACTGGGAGGACAGATGCACCAACATCAGTGTCCTCGACCAGGCTAACATCACCAGTATTGAAGCACTGACCACACTCGATCAGCTTCACTGGGCAGGCCACATAGTTCACATGCCAGATACGAGACTCCCGAAGCAAATGCTTCATGTGGAGCTCTGTCACGGTAAACGAACCAAAGGTGGGCAGCGGAAGCGTTATAAGGACACCCTTAAAGCCTCCCTGGTAAAGTGCGACATCACCACTGACACCTGGGAGTCCCTGGCCGAAGACCGCCCGAGGTGGAGAAAGTGCATCCGGGAGGGCGCTGAACTCTTCGAGTCTCAACGCCGCGAGCATGAAGAGGTCAGGCGCAGGCAGCGGAAGGAGCGCGCAGCAAACCAGCCCCACCCACCCCTTCCCCCAAGACTATCTGTCCCTCCTGTGACAGGGTCTGTGGCTCTCGTATTGGACTATTCAGCTACCAACGAACTCACTTCAGGAGTGGAAGCAAGTCTTCCTCGATTCCGAGGGACTGCCTATGATGATGAAGAGCCCCTCGAATAATCCAATGCAGCTGGTGCGACGCAGCCCGGAGCCCGGGGAGATGCAGGGGCAGAGGGAGGGCGAGGGGACATGATGCAAAGTGTCCATTTCCACCCTGAGACAAGCCCTTAAACTCACTGCTGTGTCCAAACCATGGCGTGCAGCATTCACCAGCACTGCCTTCCAGCAGCTTGCTGCTGGCCAGGGATCAATGAACCAACTCTGCAATTCCCAGACCTGCCTGCCGCCCTATTTGTAAAGTGTTGGCCTCTTGTGGGTCGACCTCCGCTCTCAGGTTGCAGCAAACTGCAGGCCTGTGACAGGCACAACACACCTCACAGTTCCCTCGATACTCTGGCACCAGTCCCATCAGGGACAGCAGGCCCATCTGTCTCAAAAGTCCCAAAGCTAGCAAAGAATAATTTTGCATCAACTTAGCAGATTCAGTGACTGACATCAGGCCACTCTGCTCGGCACTGACGGAGCGGCACATTACCCGAGCGGGAGCTGTCAGCGGCTCCAACTGCTGAATGACACCACCCAGAAGTAAACTCCTCAATTACCAATGACAGCCCTGAAGTGTGGATCCACTTGTTGTTACTCAAAGTGCAGGACAAAGTTTTCAAGGATGAGGAAAGGTTGTGGTGCGAATTGATTGTAACACCTCTGCTCATTAACTTTCCAATCTTAAGCTTCTTTCGATGTTAATCAGATAATTGTGCAATCATACAAATTATAGCGTAGAGAGAAAGTTTGTCATTTCGACAGCATCTTCCCTTTGCTCAGGACGGCTCAAAGCACGTTCGAGCCAATGGAAGACTTTGGATGTGTTGTAATGCAACAAACACAGCCGACAATTTACACACAACAAGGTAAGACAAGAGCATTGTGACAGTGAACAGATCAACTGCTTCAGTGATGTTGTTTGGGAACAAATATTAGCCCAAGGACACTGGGAGAACTCCCCTGCTCTTCTTTGACTACTACCATACTCTTGCTCGTGGTCCTCTGAGGGCAGAGGGCATGTCGCTTTAACATCTCATCCAAAAGACAGTGCATCACTCCCTCAGTACTGCCCCTCCGACAGTGCAGTACTCCCTCAGTACTGCCCCTCCTACAGTGCGGCGCTCCCTCAGTACTGCCCCTCCGACAGTGCAGTACTCCCTCAGTACTGCCCCTCCTACAGTGCTGCGCTCCCTCAGTACTGCCCCTCCGACAGTGCAGCACTCCCTCAGTACTGCCCCTCCGACAGTGCAGCAATCCCTCAGTACTGCCCCTCCGACTGTACATCACTCCCTCAGTACTGCCCCTCCGACAGTGCAGCAATCCCTCAGTACTGCCTCTCAGACAGTGCAGGAATCCCTCAGTACTGCCCCTCCGACTGTACATCACTCCCTCAGTACTGCCCCTCCGACAGTGCATCACTCCCTCAGTACTGCCCCTCCGACAGTGCATCACTCCCTCAGCACTGCCCCTCCGACAGTGCATCACTCCCTCAGTACTGCCCCTCCGACAGTGCAGCACTCCCTCAGTACTGCCCCTCCGACAGTGCAGCACTCCCTCAGTACTGTCCCTCCGACAGTGCAGCACTCCCTCAGTACTGCCACTCCTACAGTGCAGCGCTCCCTCAGTACTGCCCCTCCTACAGTGCGGCGCTCCCTCAGTACTGCCCCTCAGACAGTGCAGCACTCCCTCAGTACTCTCCCTCCGACAGTGCGGCGCTCCCTCAGTACTGCCCCTCCTACAGTGCGGCGCTCCCTCAGTATGCCCCTCCGATAGTGCAGCGCTCCCTCAGTACTGCCCCTCCGACAGTGCAGTACTCCCTCAGTACTGTCCCTCCGACAGTGCAGTACTCCCTCAGTACTGTCCCTCTGACAGTGCGGCGCTCCTTCAGTACTGCCCCTCGGACAGTGCAGCACTCCCTTAGTACTGCCCCTCGGACAGTGCAGCACTCCCTTAGTACTGCCCCTCCGACAGTGCAGCACTCCCTCTGAACACAAGAACATAAGAACAAAAGAAATAGGAGCAGGAGTCGGCCATTTGGCCCCTCGAGCCTGCTCCGCCATTTAATAAGATCATGGCTGATCCGATCATGAACTGAGCTCCAGTTCCCCGCCCGCTTCCCATAACCCTTTACTCCCTTATCGCTCAAAAATCTGTCTATCTCTGCCTTAAATATATTCAATGACCCAGCCTCCACAGCTCTCTGGGGCAGAGAATTCCACAGATTTACAACCCTCTGAGAGAAGAAATTCCTCCTCATGTCAGTTTTAAATGGGCAGCCCCTTATTCTAAGACTGTGTCCCCTAGTTCTAGTTTCCCCTATGAGTGGAAATATCCTCTCTGCATTCACCTTGTCGAGCCCCCTCATTATCTTATGTGTTTCGATAGGGTCACCTCTAATTATTTTAACTCTAATGAGTATAGGCCCAGCCGACTTAACCTATCTTCATAAGTCAACCCCCTCATCTCCGGAATCAACCTTGTGAACCTTCTCTGAACAGCCTCCAATACAAGTATATCCCTCCTTAAATACGAAGACCAAAACTGCACACAGTACTCCAGGTGTGGCCTCACCAATACCCTGTACAGTTGTAGCAGGACTTCCCTGCTTTTATACTCTATCCCCCTTGCAATAAAGGCCAACATTCCATTTGCCTTCCTGATCACTTGCTGTGCCTGCATACTAACTTTTTGTGTTTCAGGAACAAGGACCCCCAGGTCCCTCTGTACTGCAGCACTTTGCAATTTTTCTCCATTTAAATTATAATCTGCTTTTCTATTTTTTTGCCAAAGTGGATAACCTCATATTTTCCAAAGTTATACGCCATCTGTCAAATGTTTGCCCACTCACTGAGCCTGTCTCCATCCCTTTGAAGAATTTTGTGTCCTCCTCACACATTGCTTTCCCATCCATCTTTGTATCATCAGCAAACTTGGCTACATTACACTCGGTCCCTTCATCCAAGTCATTAATATAGATTGTAAATAGTTGAGGACCCAGCACTGATCCCTGCGGCACCCCACTAGTTGCTCTTTGCCAAACAGAAAATAACCCGTTTATCCCGAGAAACATAGAAACATAGAAAATAGGTGCAGGAGTAGGCCATTCAGCCCTTCGAGCCTGCACCGCCATTCAATATGATCATGGCTGATCATTCAACCTCAGTACCCCACCCCAGCCTTCTCTCCATACCCCTTGATCCCTTTAGCCGTAAGGGCCACATCTAACTCCCTTTTGAATATGTCCAACGAACTGGCATCACAACTCTGAGTGAAGAAGTTTCTCCTCATCTCGGTCCTAAATGGCTTACCTCTTATCCTTAGACTGTGTCCCCTGGTTCTGGACTTCCCCAACATCGGGAACATTCTTCCTGCATCTAACCTGTCCAATCCATCAGAATTTTATACGTTTCTATGAGATCCCCTCTCATTCTTCTAAATTCCAGTATAAAAAAGCCTAGCCGATCCAGTCTTTTCTCATATGTCAGTCCTGCCATCCCGGGAATCAGTCTGGTGAACCTTCACTGCACTCCCTCAATAGCAAGCATGTCCTTCCTCAGATTAGGAGACCAAAACTGTACACAATACTCCAGGTGTGGTCTCACCAAGGCCCTGTACAACTGCAGTAAGACCCTTTTGCTCCAAAACTCAAATCCCCTCGTTATGAAGGCCAGCATGCCATTTGCTTTTTTATTGCCTGCTGTACCTGCATGTCTACCTTCAATGACTGATGTACCATGACACCCAGGTCTCGTTGCACCTCCCCTTTTACTAATCGGTCACCATTCAGATAATAATCTGCCTTCCTGTTTTTGATACCAAAGTGGATAACCTCACATTTATCCACATTATACTGCATCTGCCATGCATTTGCCCACTCACCTAACCTGTCCTAGTCACCCTGCAGCCTCTTAGCGTCCTCCTCGCAGCTCACACCACCACCCAGCTTAGTGTCATCTGCAAACTTGGAGATATTACACTCAATTCCTTCATCTAAATCATTAATGTATATTGTAAATAGCTGGGGTCCCAGCACTGAACCCTGCGGCATTCCACTAGCCACTGCCTGCCCTTCTGAAAAGGTCCCGTTTGTCCCGACTCTCTGTTCTTCTGTCTGCCAACCAGTTCTCTATCCACGTTAGTACATTAGCCCCAATACCATGTGCTTTAATTTTGCACACTAATCTCTTGTGTGGGACCTTGTCAAAAGCTTTTTGAAAGTCCAAATACTCCACATCTACTGGTTCTCCCTTATCCACTCTGCTCGTTACATCCTCAAAAAACTCCGGAAGATTTGTCAAGCATGATTTCCCTTTCATAAATCCATGCTGACTTGGACTGATCCTGTCACTGCTTTCCAAATGCCCTGCTATTGTATCTTTAATAATTGACTCTAGCATTTTCCCCACTACCGATGTCGGGCTAATTGGTCTATAATTACCTGTTTTCTCGCTCCCTCCTTTTTTAAAAAGTGGTGTTACATTAGCTACCCTCCAATACATAGGAACTGATCCAGAGTCCATGGAATGTTGGAAAATGATCTCCATTGCATCCACTATTTCTAGGGCCACTTCCTTAAGTGCTCATGGATGCATACTATCAGGATTTACCTGACACCATTTCCTGACTTATAAGGATTTCCCTCAGTTCCCCCTTCTCACTCGACCCTTCTGTCCTCTAGTATTTTTGGGAGGTTATTCGTGTATTCCTTAGTGAAGGCAGAACCAAAGTATTTGTTCAATTGGTCTGCCATTTCCTTGTTCCCCATTATAAATTCATCTGATTCTGACTGCAAGGGACCTACATTAGTCTTCACTAATCTTTTCTCTTCACATATCTATAGAAGATTTTACAGTCAGTTTTTAAGTTCCCGGCAAGCTTCCTCTCATACTCTATTTTCTCCCTCCTAATTAAATCCTTTGTACTCCTCTGCTGAATTCTAAATTTCTCTCTGCTTTTTCTGGCCAATTTATATGCCTCTTCCTTGGATTTAACACTATCCTTAATTTCCCTTGTTAGCCACGGTTGAGCCACCTTCCCCATTTTATTTTTACTCCAGACAGGGATGTACAATTGTTGAAGTTCATCCATGTGATCTTTAAATGTCTGCCATTGCCTATCCACCGTCAACCCTCTTAGTGTCATATGCCAGACTATTCTAGCCAATTCACGTCTCACACCATCGAAGTTACCTTTCCTTAAGTCCAGGACCCTAGTCTCTGAATTAATATTGTCACTCTCCATCTTAATAAAGAATTCTACCATATTATGGTCACTCTTCCCCAGGGGACCTCGCACAACAAGATTGCTAATTAGTCCTCTCTCATTACACATCACCCAGTCTAGGATGGCCAGCTCTGTAGTTGGTTCCTCGACATATTGTCTAGAAAACCATCCCTAATACACTCCAGGAAATCCTCCTCCACCGTATTGCTTCCAGTCTGGTTAGCCCAATCTATATGTAGATTAAAGTCGCCCAGGATAACTGCTGCACCTTTTTTTGCACTCATCCCTTCTATCTTGTGCAGTAACCTTTTATGTAGCATCTTATCGAATGCCTTCTGGAAATCTAAATACACCACATCCACTGGTTCCCCCTTTATCCACCCTGTTCCCTACATCCTCAAAGAACTCCAGCAAATTTGTTCAACATGATTTCCCTTTCATAAAACCATGTTGACTCTGCTTGATTGAATTATGCTTTTCCAAATGTCCTGCTACTTCTTCCTTAATAATGGACTCCAGCATTTTCCCAACGACAGATGTTGGGCTATCTGGTCTATAGTTTCCTGCTTTCTGTCTGCCTCCTTTTTTAAAGAGGGGCATTACATTTGCAGTTTTCTAATCCACTGGGACCTTCCCAGAATCCAGGTAATTTTTGGTAGATTACAACCAATGCATCCACTATCTCTGCAGTCACTTCTTTTGGGACCTGAGGATGCAAGCCATCAGGTCCAGAAGACTTGTCCACCTTTAATCCCATTATTTTACCGAGTACTACTTCATTAGTGATAGTGATTGTATTAAATTCCTCCCTCCCCATAACCCCTTGATTATCAATTATTGGGATGTTTTTAGTGTCTTCTACCATGAAGACCGATACAAAATATTTGTTCAAAGTCTATGCCATTTCCCTCTTCCCCATTATTAATTCCCCAGTCTCATCCTCTAAGGGTCCAAAATTTACTTTATCCACTATTTTCCTTTTTATGTACCAATAGAAACTCTTACTATCTGTTTTTATATTTTGTGCGAGTTTACTTTCTTAATCTATCTTCCCTCTCTTTATTACTTTTTTAGTCATAAGGACATAAGAATTAGGAACAGGAGTAGGCCATCTAGCCCCTCGAGTCTGCTCCGCCATTCAACAAGATCATGGCTGATCTGGCCGTGGACTCAGCTCCACTTACCCTCCCGCTCCCCGTAACCCTTAATTCCCTTATTGGTTAAAAATCTATCTATCTGTGATTTGAATAAATTCAATGAGCTAGCCTCAACTGCTTCTTTGGGCAGAGAATTCCACAGATTCACAACCCTCTGGGAGAAGAAATTCCTTCTCAACTCGGTTTTAAATTGGCTCCCCCGTATTTTGAGGCTGTGCCCCCTAGTTCTAGTCTCCCCGACCAGTGGAAACAACCTCTCTGCCTCTATCTTGTCTATCCCTTTCATTATTTAAAATGTTTTTACAAGATCACCCCTCATCCTTCTGAACTTCAACGAGTAAAGACTCAGTCTACTCAATCTATCATCATAAGGTAACCCCCTCATCTCCGGAATCAGCCTAGTGAATTGTCTCTGTACCCCCTCCAAAGCTAGTATATCCTTCCTTAAGTAAGGTGACCAAAACTGCACGCAGTACTCCAGGTGCAGCCTCACCAATACCCTGTACACTTGCAGTAGGACCTCCCTGCTTTTGTACTCCATCCCTCTCGCAATGAAGGCCAACATTCCATTCACCTTCCTGATTACCTGCTGCACCTGCAAACTAACTTTTTGTGATTCATGCACAAGGACCCCCAGGTCCCTCTGCACCGCAGCATGTTGTAATTTCTCCCCATTCAAATAATATTCCCCTTTACTGTTTTTTTTCCCAAGGTGGATGACCTCACATTTTCCGACATTGTATTCCATCTGCCAAACCTTAGTCCATTCGCTTAACCTATCTAAATCTCTTTGCAGCCTCTCTGTCTCCTCTACACAACCCGCTTTCCCACTAATCTTTGTGTCATCTGCAAATTTTGTTACACTACACTCTGTCCCCTCTTCCAGGTCATCTATGTATATTGTAAACAGTTGTGGTCCCAGCACCGATCCCTGTGGCACACCAGTAACCACCGATTTCCAACCCAAAAAGGCCCCATTTATCCCGACTCTCTGCTTTCTGTAAGCCAGCCAATTCTCGATCCATGCTAATACATTTCCTCTGACTCCACGTACCTTTATCTTCTGCAGTAACCTTTTGTGTGGCACCTTATCGAATGCCTTTTGGAAATCTAAATACACCACATCCATTGGTACACTTCTATCCACCATGCTCGTTATATCCTCAATGAATTCCAGTAAATTAGTTAAACATGATTTTCCCTTCATGAATCCATGTTGCGTCTGCTTGATTGCACTATTCCTATCTAGATGTCCCACTATTTCTTCCTTAATGATAGTTTCAAGCATTTTCCCCACTAAAGATGTTAAACTAACCGGCCTATAGTTACCTGCCTTTTGTCTGCCCCCTTTTTTAAACAGAGGCGTTACATTAGCTGCTTTCCAATCCGCTGGTACCTCCCCAGAGTCCAGAGAATTTTGATAGATTATAACGAATGCATCTGCTATAACTTCCTCCATCTCTTTTAAAACCCTGGGATGCATTTCATCAGGTCCAGGGGACTTGTCTACCTTGAGTCCCATTAGCCTGTCCAGCACTACCCCCTCTAGTGAGAGTGATTGTCTCGAGGTCCTCCCTTCCCACATTCCCGTGACCAGCAATTTTTGGCATGGATTTTGTGTCTTCCACTGTGAAGACCGAAGCAAAATAATTGTTTAAAGTCTCAGCCATTTCCACATTTCCCATTATTAAATCCCCCTTCTCATCTTCTAAGGGACCAACATTTACCTAAGTCACTCTCTTCCATTTTATATATCGGTAAAAGCTTTTACTATCATACTTTGCTGGCTTTTTAAAGTTTCCCAATCCTCTGGCCTCCCACTGGTCTTGGCCACATTGTATGCCCTTGTTTTCAATTTGATACCATCCCTTATTTCCTTAGTTAGCCACGGAATGTTATCCCTTCTCTTACAGTCTTTCCTTCTCATTGGGATATATTTTTGTTGCGAGTTATGAAATATCTCCTTAAATGTCTGCCACTGCTCATCAACCGTCCCATACTTTAATTTATTTTCCTAGTCCACTTTAGCCAACTCTGCCCTCATACCTTTGTAGTCTCCTTTATTTAACCTTAGGGCCCTGGTTTGAGATCCAACTTTCTCACCCTCCAACTGAATTTGAAATTCAACCATATTATGATCACTCTTTCCGAGAGGATCCTTTACTCGGAGTGCATTTATTAATCCTGTCTCATTACACAGGACCAGATCTAAGATATCCTGCTCCCTGGTTGGTTCCGCAATGTACTGTTCAAGGAAACTATCCCGGATACACTCTATGAACTCTTCCTCAAGGTTACCCTGGCCAATTTGCTTTGTCCAATCAATATGAAGATTAAAATCGCCCATGATTATTGCCGTTCCTTCATTACAAGCCTCCATTATTTCCTGGTTTATACTCCATCCCACAGTGTAGCTACTGTTAGGGGGCCTATAGACTACACCCACCAGTGACTGTCCCCCTTATTATTCCTCATCTCAACCCAAACTGATTCTACATTTTGATCCTCTGAGCCAATATCGTTTCTCACTAACGCACTGATCTCATCCTTTATTGACAGAGCTACCCCACCTCCTTTTCCTTTCTGTCTCTCCTTCCAGATTGTCAAATACCCAGAAGAACATAAGAAATAGGAGCCATTCGGCCCCTTGAGCCTGTTTCGCCATTTAATAAGATCATGGCTGATCTGATCATGGATTCAGCTCCACTTCCCCGCCCGCTCCCCATAACCCTTCACTCCCTTATCGCTCAAAGATCTGTCTATCTCTGCCTTAAATATATTCAATGACCCAGTCTCCACAGCTCTCTGGGGCAGAGAATTCCACAGATTTACAACCCTCTGAGAGAAGAAATTCCTCCTCTTCTCAGTTTTAAATGGGCGGCCCCTTATTCTGAGACTATGTCCCCACGTTTTAATTTCCCCTATGAGTGGAACCATCCTCTCTGCATCCACATTGTCGAGCCCCCTCATTATCTTATAAGTTTCAATAAGATCACCTCTCATTCCTCTGAACTCCAACGTGTATAGGCCCAACCTACTCAACCTATCTTCATAAATCAACCCCCTCATCTCCGGAATCAACCTTGTAAACCTTCTCTGAATAGCCGCCAATGCAAATATATCCTTTGTTAAATACGGAGACCAAAATTGTACGCAGTGCTCCAGGTGTGGCCTGAAGCAGGTGCAAATTCACAAGAAACCCCACCGGTGTTTGGGCTCATTCGAAAGGAAATTTAATTTGGGACTATCTACTGAAAAGTTTGGAACTCTAAAGTGCTTATGGAAGCAACTACGAACTTTAATAGAATTTTGGATTTTAAAAGACAGACTCAAGGCTGTGGGCGGACTAAAGAACTAACGGGAGCAGACTGATTAAGTGAAGCTACCTGGGTGTGAGGACGAAGTTAACCTGCCTGGAAGAATGAGTATTCAAAAATCCTTCCCCCACAAGAGACATTAATATCACAAAATCACCCAGAGGTAGCTACCCATTAACATGGGTCTGTACAACCATTTCAGCATATACATCACAAAGAGGCCCAATCCAGCCTGTATGTGAAAGACTAAGCACAAAAGGACATTGCAATTACCAAACTAATATTTTGATCAGGAAACAGTTTTCTAACATCAACTCACCCAAAACATATCAACTTTAACAAGCCCACCAAAATATTACAAAGAAGAACCAAGCCCGCCAAAATTATACAAAGGATTTTGAAGAGATTTGGCACCAAGATTAGAACACTGAAATCGTATAACTGGCCCCCTGTTTCAACAGAGGGTATGCCATACTACATCAGGTGCTATACTGCGAGTATGTCATCAAGACAAGGAGAGAAACCAACGCGACAGTTGTAAACTAACTTCTCCAGCCTCGAAGTCCTGAAGTCCTGAAGGAAGGAAGAACATCACCATCGCAGCAGCAACCGACCACAGTCAACGTGGTATCAAGGGAAAAACAACCGCGATCTACCGTTAACTATCAAAAGGATTGGTAAGCATAGTCCCTGCCTGCCCTAGAGTCTAACCGAGCTCGAATTAGGTATTGGGAGGTGGGAGGTAATTTACTGTAACCCCCTTTGAATGTGTAGTGTATGGTACTTTATTAGAGTGGTTATAAGTTTGATCTTGTACCTTTCCTTGTACTGTCCTTTATTAGAGTGATTGTAAGTTTGGCCTTGTATTTTCTTACTAGAGTAATAAGCCTGTATTACTTTGACTGTAATGAAACCAAGGTTCTTTGCATCAAACCAATGTCCTCTGCACTTTTGTCACCCCCCCCAAATAAATCCAGAGTACAGAACCCAAGGGAGGGGCAGAGATTTGAAACCTCTCAAGTTGGTCAAAAGGGAACCTGACCCCCTCAAAGAGACCACCCCCTTACAAAATGGTGACTGCGAAGGCAGGACTCTGCTACACGGGGTGTGATGTAGAGTGCTGGTTTGGGGCAAAGAACCAAAATGGAAGAGCGGATTTCCTTCTATGTGTATAAGAAAGTGAATGTAACTAATGAATGGGTGCTTGGTCTATTGCGCGCTGAACATCCGGCTGATGCTGCAGCCCAGTGGACAGCAAGTAAAGATCACAAAGAGGCAGTGGAGAAAGCAATTTGGTTGGTCTGTCGACAGCAACAGGTGCAACTGCTAGACAGAATGAATGAAACATTGCAGGCAGAGTTATGGGAATGCGCAGAGAACTATCAGGAAAGGGTTATGTCAGAAGAAAGATTATCAGGAGAACTCCGTAAGCTAAAACAGGAAAGGAACCAAATAATGGAAAGGTTTAAAAACAGGCAGGACTATTTTCAATGTCAGGTTACCGAGGCCAAAAGTAATGAAAAGTCACAGAGGGAGGAAAGCACTCACCTCACCCTACAAGTAAAAGAGCTCCAGGAGAGATTAAAAGATGTGCAGGCAGTGTATAAAGTAACTAGCACTAATGGGTTTGAATCGGGAGACCACGGTCCCTGCCAGCAACAAATTAAGAGTTTAAATCTTGCTCTGTCCAAGGCAAAAGGCATGGTATGTTTAATAAGCCCGGGTACGCCCCAGGTAAACCTGGAGGAGAAGGAGGAAACTACCTGGCCACCACCTGTGGTACCGGTGACTACACCGGTGAAGCAGCAGGAGAGGGGATCGAGTTGTGGGGCGGACAGGGATAGTGAACCACTACCTGTGGTACCGGTGACTACACCGGTGAAGCAGCAGGAGGGGGGAACGAGTTGTGGGGCGGACAGGGATAGTGAACCACTACCTGTGGCACCGAGTTTCAGCTCGGCTTGGCCGCAGGGAGGAGAGGGATGTGAGCCAGAACAGGGAGAGCCAGAACCAGGGCCAATGTGCCCGGTCCGGCAACAGAAGTTTGGCCCACCCACCAGTGGCGGGGGTCCAGGGCCCCAGGAAAGGCAGTTTGTGTTCCACCGCACTCCCCACCAGCTTAGGGCTATGATAAGCCACCTGGAGAAGCTAACTCCAAAGGGAGACCCCTCAGTTCACTTTGAGGAAGTGGAACAGGCAGGGGATATTAATGGGTGCGATGATGCAGAAATGGCAAAGATGCTTCTCCTATCCCTGGACAGCAAACTGTACCAGTCCCTCTCTACTGAGAGCAAAAGAGGACGGAAAACACTTGCTGCTGTCCAGAAAGACATTTTAGAAGCTATGGGCTGCAATGACGGAGTCCCTTCTCTAGAGTAGAGTAAACGGTGCAGCTCACAGGAGAAACCCCACAGGCTTTCTCAGACCGACTGTGGCCGGTGTACCAGAGCGCCTGTAGTGGGTTCATAGACAGGGATCACTTAAACCCGGCCGAGTTAGCCCACTGGCTCCGAAGCCTAGTCACTAACAGTTTACCCAGAATAAGAACCAAGGCTGAGGCCTGGTTCGACCCCAGAGATCCCCAAGCCACAGAACAGGGAGTGCTTAGGCAACTGACCCTAGCTTACAGAAACAGCAGAGCCCCCACAAAAGGGAAGGGTTCACGAAATCCGACCTAACCAAGACAAGAGGGAATGGCACCATGAGGGGGGTAACCCCTCCGATACAAAACGTACCTGCTTCGGGTACGGAAAGAGTGGGCACTGGAGAAAGGATTGTAGAAATCCTTGGAAGAATAGCGCAGGAAAGAATTCTCCAGCCCCTGCCCAAAAAACCGAGACAGATCAGCCAGTCCTTCCCCACTCATTTGAGACCTTTTTACCTGCGCTCCGATCCATGTTAGATGGCCTTGGGAAGGTAGCCACTACCACCAGTACTGAGATCCCACCTGTCCCCTCCCAACCAAAACCGTGACTGGGACAGGCACAGTCTGTCCACCTGTGTGCCCTCGAGTATGATGCGTGGGGGAGACCGACCGTACAGATAGAAGTGGAAAAGGTGAAAGGGACTTACTGCTGGACACCGGTGCCTCAAGCACCCTTGTCTATACAGCTAACCCCACCACCTCTCCTCTGTCTAATGGGGTCCCCTACAGCTTGGTGGGTTTCACAGGCACTGAATAGACTGGCTCATTCTCCATTCCGCTCTCCATTCATTGAGGTACACTCCACACTAAGTGGACTCGTGCCCTGATGAAGTGGGAGCAGGAAGGGAGAGGGATCCTGGTGGATTTAAGAAACCACTGTCTTTGGGGGTCCGTCTATACGGGACAGGAGAGTGAGGTGATGGTTATCCTGGGAAAACAGGGAAAAGGGACGGTGCGCACCATGAAACCAAAGAAGGGTTATGACCTTGAATCACTGGTCAGTAACACCCCTGTAGAGTATCAAGCGTATGTGAGGAAAAACCTTGCAGCTTTTGCTACTCACAAACACGACTGTGGGAGAATAAATGGGGTCGAGGTTAGCATAGATGGGGACCCCATGGCCTGACCACAGAAACAGTACAACTTCCCCAGGGAGGCGGAGACAGACATGGAAACAGCCTTGGGTTCGCTGGTTAAACAGCGGGTATTGAGACCAATAGTCACCCATGTGAACTCTCCATTGTGGCCGGTTAAGAAACCGGACAACTCCTGGAGAGCCACGGTGGACTATCGAGTACTCAATCGTAACATCCCCGCCTGTGCACCCACTGTTGCTGCTGTTGCTGACCTCATTGGAAGTATCCCAGCCTCCGCGACCACCTTCACGGTGCTGGATATTTCCAACGGGTTCTGGTCCATACCTTTAAGAAGGGAAGATCAGAACAAGTTTGCTTTTACCTTTAAAGGCCAGCAATACACTTGGAACTGTCTCCATCAGGGCTTCCACAACAGCCCCAGTGTTTTCCACCAGTGTATGGCGAACTGTTTAAAGGGCTTTAGCAGACCCCAGCAGTTGGTGCAGTATGTGGATGACCTGCTCCTGTTCACCGATCAGGGGGAGGAACATGGCCCACTGCTGGCTGAGCTGCTGGAGCTGCTGAAAGAAGAGGGATTTAAAGTAAACCCCAAGAAGGCACAGATCGGCCTGAAGGAAGTAAAATTCCTGGGACTGGCTGTGCACGCTGGGGAAAGGGCCATTGACAAAGCTAGAAGGGAAGCAGTGCAGAAGTTACCCGCCCCCAACACAGTGACAGGAGTAAGATCTTTTCTAGGGCTGACCAGGTACTGCAGAGATTTCATTGAGGATTATGCAGCCACCACAGCCCCTCTGCTCCGACTCCTACACAAGGGAGTGGAGTGGGAATGGGACAAAGGTAGCATTTATCCAACTCAAGAAAGACCTGCAGACCGCGTCAGCTCTCGGGACTATTGATGGGGGTAAAGAGTTTTTCCTGGAGGTAGCAGCCAGTGGGGACAGCCTGAGTGCAGTACTGTTCCAAGAGCGGCACGGCCAGCTGAGACCAGTGGTCTACTCCTCCAGGATACTCACGGACGTGGAGAAGGGATACTCCAACTGTGAGCAGCACCTCCTAGCCACTCACTGGGCTGTGAAAAGATCACCAATCTTCACAGGGGGCTCCCCTAGCACACTCCTTACCCACCATACGCCCGCCCAAATGCTCCTGGATGAGAGAATCAAGGATGCGACAGTGAGCAGTGCCCGCATTGCTCGCTGGACCCTGCTCCTCTCCCAAATGGACCTAAAGGTAAAGGGTCTCTGCGAGCCAAGACTCACAGCCAACATGATTTATCCAGGGACATCCCGCCGGTGTTCGGTAGAAGGACTATGGGAAATTAACATAGGCTTTCGGGCTGGGTTACACCCCACAGGCCGAGAGATCTATGTGGACGGTTCAAGCACAGTATCTGCGGGTGAACGACTCACAGGCTGCGGAGTTTATGACCCCGAGGCAGGCATTGCCCTGGTGATTAAATTCTCCAGTACTATGAGCGCCCAACACGCTGAACTGTCTGCGGTGGTGTGTGTACCCGAAGAATTCCCTACCCCATACACGATTTGCTCGGACAGTATGTTCACATACCATTCGTGTACGGAGTACCTGGCTATCTGGTCCCACCGCAGATACACATCCGCAGACGGGAGACCCCTGGCAATTAAGTCCCTGCTGGAAAAGATCATGAAAGCCGTGGGGGAGGAAGGGAATATCTACATACATAAGATGAAGGTACATTCCACCACAGAACCCCGTAGTGAGGGAAACCAGCAAGCTGACATGTTAGCCAAGCAAGGGGCCCGCACGGGCAAGCTCTGGGACCCGTACAACCCAGGACCCATTGCAGCGGTTAGAGGCAGGATAGGGACGGCAGGGAAGGCAGGGATAGCTTTGCCCCCAGACCTAAAGACGGTCCAGAGCCAAGACCCGTCCTAAAACTGTCCTGAACACTTAGCTAAAGGGGAAAGGGTAGCCGGCCCGTACGGCACCGTAGCAATTGCCATTAAAAAAGGCTTGCTGTTCAGGGGGGAGCAATAGTACCGCAACAACACCGGAGAGAATTCCTCCAGCTGGCCCACGAGGATCCAGGAGCAGGACACCCCGGACCTGAGACCACCTGGCAACGAGTGGAACAGGCAGGAGGGTGGCCAGGACTCAGGGAAGACGTCCGCGAGTTCTGTGCTAGCTGTCTGGTGTGCGCTGCCAACAACCCTGACCCCCAGAAAAGAAAGGTGTCTATGGGACACATCAGGAGGGTAGAGGGACCCTGGCAGTCGATCCAAATCGATTACATCGGACCCCTACCCACTGCCCAGGGAGGCTACAAGTACGCCTAGTATTAGTGGATGTATTCACCAAATGGGTGGAAGCCTTCCCATGTCGAACAGCCACTGCCCTGGGAACAGCTAGGATCTTGGTCAGAGAAGTGTTCTCTCGATGGGGACTACCACAATACTTATTAGTCGAGAAATTGTGTTGGGGAAATTGAAGGGGTTGAAGGCCGATAAATCCCCAGGGCCTGATGGACTGCATCCCAGAGTACTTAAGGAGTTGGCCTTGGAAATAGCGGATGCATTGACAGTCATTTTCCAACATTCCATTGACTCTGGATCAGTTCCTATGGAGTGGAGGGTAACCAATGTAACCACACTTTTTAAAAAAGGAGGGAGAGAGAAAACAGGGAATTATAGACCGGTCAGCCTGACATCGGTAGTGGATAAAATGATGGAATCAATTATTAAGGATGTCATAGCAGCGCATTTGGAAAGAGGTGACATGATAGGTCCAAGTCAGCATGGATTTGTGAAAGGGAAATCATGCTTGACAAATCTTCTGGAATTTTTTGAGGATGTTTCCAGTGGAGTGGACAAGGGAGAACCAGTTGATGTGGTATATTTGGACTTTCAGAAGACTTTCGACAAGATCCCACACAAGAGATTAATGTGCAAAGTTAAAGTACATGGGATTGGGGGTAGTGTGCTGACGTGGATTGAGAACTGGTTGTCAGACAGGAGGCAAAGAGTAGGAGTAAATGGGTACTTTTCAGAATGGCAGGCAGTGAATAGTGGGGTACCACAAGGTTCTGTACATTAAGGATTTAGACGAGGGGATTAAATGTAGTATCTCCAAATTTGCGGATGACACTAACTTGGGTGGCAGTGTGAGCTGCGATGAGGCTGCAGAGTGACTTGGATAGGTTCGGTGAGTGGGCAAATGCATGGCAGATGAAGTATAATGTGGATAAATGTGAGGTTATCCACTTTGGTGGTAAAAACAGAGAGACAGACTATTATCTGAATGGTGACAGATTAGGAAAAGGGGAGGTGCAATGAGACCTGGGTGTCATGGTACATCAGTCATTGAAGGTTGGCATGCAGGTACAGCAGGCGGTTAAGAAAGCAAATGGCATGTTGGCCTTCATAGCGAGGGGATTTGAGTACAGGGGCAGGGAGGTGTTACTACAGTTGTACAGGCCTTGGTGAGGCCACACCTGGAGTATTGTGTACAGTTTTGATCTCCTAACTTGAGGAAGGACATTCTTGCTATTGAGGGAGTGCAGCGAAGATTCACCAGACTGATTCCTGGGATGGCGGGACTGACATATCAAGAAAGACTGGATCAACTAGACTTGTATTCACTGGAGTTCAGAAGAATGAGAGGGGATCTCATAGAAAAATTCTGACGGGTTTAGACAGGTTAGATGCAGGAAGGATATTCCCAATGTTGGGGAAGTCCAGAACCAAGGGGTCACAGTCTAAGGATAAGGGGTAAGCCATTTAGGACCGAGATGAGGAGAAACTTCTTCACCCAGAGAGTGGTGAACCTGTGGAATTCTCTACCACAGAAAGTTGTTGAGGCTAATTCACTAAATATATTCAAAAAGGAGTTAGATGTAGTCCTTACTACTCGGGGGATCAAGGGGTATGGTGAGAAAGCAGGAATGGGGTACTGAAGTTGCATGTTCAGCCATGAACTCATTGAATGGCGGTGCAGGCTAGAAGGGCCGAATGGCCTACTCCTGCACCTATTTTCTATGTTTCTATGTTTCTAAGGGAGTCACTTCACCGGGCAGGTGATGCAGGAGATCCTTACGGTAATCGGCGTCAAAGGGAAATGGCATGTTGCCCACAACCCGCAGTCATCCGGGCCTGTGGAGCGTTTAAACCGCACCATCAAAGAAAGGCTGTGCAAAGAGACAGGGGACTCACCCAAAGGACTACCCCTAGTCCTCATGGGGATCCGGGCCAGCCAGTCAAAGAGCACGGGGTACTCCCCGTACGAGTTCATGACCGGCAGAGCCATGCGAACCCCCACCCATGTGTTAGCCCCGGTACTCACGGAAGGTCAGCTTAGGGAAGTGAACCGGGACAGCTTTGTCAGGAATCTGTTTGAACACCTTAAACAGATTCAGTGGCAGGCTGCTAACAACATGGGAAAAGAGCATCGGAGCAACCGACTGCTGCTAGATCCCTGCAAACACCACGAGTGGGAGATAGGGGACTATGCTAGAGTAGGGGTCTTTGAGGCACTGTACATGGGACAGTACCACATTGTCGACAAGGCAAGCCCCATGGCCTATGCCATAAAACTGCCCCGCCGAACAAAGTGGTTCCACATAAATCAGTGCAAACTTTTTAACCCAGGGGCAGCAGCTAAACATAAGGGACAGCCTAAAACTGTAAACCGCACTGAAGACAGGGACCCCCAGCCAACAGCCCCCGACTGTGGAAATCCCACAGGGGACGTGGCAGACTTTTGTGCCGAGAGGGGCGGTGGACTGTGTTACTGGAGGAGCTGTCCCCCCAATCATTTGGGACTCAGGCACACCTCCAGCAGCCGGGGCCTTAAGAAAGACTCTCCGCACACCACGGCCAAAGACACCGTGGTCACCAGCGCTCCAATTTAAATGGTTCAGCCCCGGGAAAGGGACTAGGGCACCTAAGGTTAGAGACCAGTCTGCGAGCAGGGACACCCAGCCGGTAACCTCGGGCAACGAGGAACCCCCCCAGAAGAGATAGTGGTGGACCAGCCACCAGGTGGGAGTCCCCAGCCCGTGGCCCTCGACCAGGCAGACCCCCAGGGGAAGAAACGAACCAGGCAGCCACCCCCAGAGGAGCGGTGTGCTGCAGCACCGGAGGAGACGTTTCCCCGATAGTGTGGGACTCGAACCCACATCCGGTCAGGACACTCCGGGTCCAGCGGTGCAGACCGACCTATTACTGAACTCACTGGACACCCAGCGGGAGAAGAAGAAAGAGACAAGGCAGGAATTAACCCGGCCACCCGGAGACGGGTGACAGATGTACATATATAGTGATATGGATTTAAGAATGTTTAGTGGGTAATTTAGAGTAGTGTAAGATCTGTGTAATAAGTATATATGTATTAGTAACTGGGGTAAGGAAAGAATCTACCTGTGCAGCTGTTAAAAGAGGCACAGGCCGGGTAACACCCGGGAGTAAGAAGAATTTACCGGTATAGCGATTCAGGAAGCACCGGTAAGATAACAAACAAAACGACTGTGAGATAAAGTTAAAAGCAGACATCAGTCCACAAGGGACTGAATAAGACGGCCAGTCGATTAAAGACTATGAGCCCAAATTGGAACTCGGTCACCTGGGTCAAGCCAGAGAGCGTTCTCAGGGCTAGACAATGTGTTTTATGTGTCCCTACAGGAGAAGGATCCTGTTCCTGCTCGCCCTGATAGGGATGAGCAGCAGCGACCGAGGAGAGGTGGAAGAATCCCTCGTTTACGGGTGTTCAGGAGGGAGAGCACCGATCGTAACCGCCGGGGGTGGCCCCCGAGACGTGGAAGAACTCGCCGTTTACGCCCACGAGGGAAGGTGGCCGGGGTGGCTGGGATCTAACTCTATCCGCTACTCCAGCCAGGCAGGTTTTATCTACGAGGAGGCCTCAGTTCCATGCCCCCGGATACGGATCATCGCTGCCCGAGTCAGTGTTACAGAGGGAAATGTGTGTGTTCGACTTGCAAAGGAAACATTCCTCTCGGAAGATGGTGATGGCTCAGAAAACTGAGCAAGGATGCATGGGACCAGGAATAGGACTGGGAAAGACTGGGTAATGATACATACCGCACCATCACGGGGACACAGGGAGGAGTGACAGTGTGTTGGGACAAATGGTGGGAATCGGAACAAGGAATTTATGTTTGCATGTGGGGATCAGAGAGTATTTGTCCCGCAGGCATATCGATCACCTTCGCCGGGCAAGATGAAGGGGAAGGGATGGGGTGGGATTCTAGCCTACCGTGGTGTGTGGTCCCACACTCCACACTCCCAATTCACACCACCGAACTAAGAGCACACATTAAGAAACCCCTGCCCACAACCCCGCCAATACGCACAGTAATAGAAAGGTGTCCTCCCAGCACCAAGGGACCAGGGAACGGATTAGTATTGGTACCGACCGAAAAGGTGTTATACCAGGGGGTACATTATGCAGTAGCTTCAGTAATACCTTACCGAGGTACACCTGCCTGCATGATGCCCGAAGGAAACAGAGCTGCTATACCAGGCCCTACTTAGACACATGTTCAAGAAATTTTATGAGTTAGACTTTGGAAATGTAGACAAAGCAAACCTATACACCCTAAACGCTAGGGACACCCTGGGCTCAGGGAGACCTAGAAGGGGAATCATAAACAATGTTTTCACTACCTACAACACAGCATCCTCTGTAATAAGTAGCCCAGATGACATAGAACTGCAAACACAGATAAACAATTTAAAGACCCAATTGAGAAAAATCCTGAAACAGGAGAACACAGTAGTAGGATCAGGATACACGAGGACCAGGCTATGACTGTCCATTTAAAAGAAATAGTGGCTGAGCTGGAAAAACATGCACAGACAGTGAATGCACTCATACGGGAGGTTAGAAACACTCGGACCAGGCTGCACAGAACGAGGTGTGCGTATTGTATGGGACATGGTTGTTGGGCGAGGGCCGCAACAACCTGGAGGATTTAAAACGAGGTGTAGTCCCCTCTTGGATCAGGAACAAGCACCTCGCAGCCCTCCACCCGTACAGCAATTCACTAAGCCCGTGCCAGCCCCGCCTAGCCTCTGAAGCCTACCCTGTCCCAGTAGACTGTGGGAAATCTAACCACACTATTATGGGGATAGTATTAAGGATGCTGGTCATAGGTGGGACAGCCCGACCCACACCGGTATACTGGGTGGAGAACATTGGAGTTATTCAGGGAGGTGCACACATTCGTTTCGCAGTGGTCCCACCCTATGTTATAAAGTGGGGGCATGCTGTAACGGGTACTGACCTCTCCGGGTGCCGGAGCCGGGGTACACACGTAATACTGTGTCCCCAGTACTTCAGTGCCCATTCAAAGTCACAGTGTGGGTTTAAAGCTGCTGGAGCACAGCCTATTAACTGCACCATGGAGGTAATGGCACAAGACCAGGTCCCTCCACAGGTAGCATACATAGGGGGTGGGACATATTGTGTCACCACCAGTGCACCCCACTACCAACATGGACACTTCTGGTGTCCGGTAAGTCAGCAGTTTTTGCTTCAAACCTGAGGCATCAGTTCAAGTGGCCCAGGAACGGATTGTCCCCATTCCTGAACCCTCCACTGTCTACCTCACTGTGAAGGAAAACATCACAAACCTGCAGGACTATGTTGTACATTTTGGCTATGTAATTCCCCCTCTACCCGAACATCTTACCGATGTGCTAAAAGCTGTAATTATCTCACAAAAGCACTTCTATACTCTAGAACAGAAAACCATTGAGATAGGGAGAAAGATTCTCGAGATCACCATTCCGCCTTGGTGGGACCTTTTCAGAAATATAGAGGTCCCAGTCTGGATCCGAATCGCTTCCCACACTTTAGTTATTTGTCAACTCGCGATTATTCTTTACTTATGGTGTCTCACTTGCCGAGTGAAAAGCAAAGACAGTCAGATCAGGCACCAAAGGGTGCTGTACACTCCTTGGCCGAACTTGGGAATCGCGCAGGGAGAGGTGACATCATACTACCATGTTTAATTTCACCTGCTGTAAACCGCAGTATCGCGAGTGTTGTAAGAGTGTCACTTAAAATGTTTGACTACATACCTGTATTTTACTAAACTTGAAATGTGTTTGTCTATGGACCTTTAATGTTATTTGAGAATGTGTTTGACTTTGTGCTTTTACTTACCTTACTTAAACTGTGTTTGACTATGTAGTTATTTTACTGTGAAAATTGAGTAAAAGAGGGACATGATACCTCCTCTACACTGCAACCAAATTGTAATGACTGTATTCGCCTGTAAATTGCATTTGCTTTTCAATGGAGGATGCAGGGTAATGTTTAGCTAGTGTAAATGCAGGGAAGGTTGACTCTCTGGAACAGGAATTTTTCTTACCTTGATTGACAATCAAGAGTGTGGAGTGTCAACAGGGGGGACTGAAGCAGGTGCAAAATTCACAAGAAACCCCCCCTGTGTTTGGGCTCATTCGAAAGGAAATTTAATTTGGGGCTATCTACCGAAAAGTTTGGAACTCTAAAGTGCTTATGGAAGAAACTACGAACTTTAATAGAATTTTGGATTTTAAAAGACAGACTCAAGGCTGTGGGCGGACTAAAGAACTAACGGGAGACAGACTGAGTAAGTGAAGCTACCTGGGTGTGAGGATGAAGTTAACCTGCCTGGAAGAATGAGTATTCAAAAATCCTTCCCCCACAAGAGACATTAACATCACAAAATCACCCAGAGGTAGCTACCCATCAACATGGGTCTGTACAACCATTTCAGCATATACATCACAAAGAGGCCCAATCCAGCCTGTATGTGAAAGACTAAGCACAAAAGGACATTGCAATTACCAAACTAATATTTTGATCAGGAAACAGTTTTCTAACATCAACTCACCCAAAACATATCAACTTTAACGAGCCCACCAAAATATTACAAAGAAGAACCAAGCCCGCCAAAATTATACAAAGGATTTTGAAGAGATTTGGCGCCAAGATTAGAACACTGAAATCGTATAACTGGCCCCCTGTTTCAACAGAGGGTATGCCATACTACATCAGGTGCTATGCTGCGAGTATGTCATCAAGACAAGGAGAGAAACCAACGCGACAGTTGTAAACTAACTTCTCTAGCCTCGAAGTCCTGAAGTCCTGAAGGAAGGAAGAACATCACCATCGCAGCAGCAACCGACCACAGTCAACGTGGTATCAAGGGAAAAACAACCGCGATCTACCGTTAACTATCAAAAGGATTGGTAAGCATAGTCCCTGCCTGCCCTGGAGTCTAACCGAGCTCGAATTAGGTATTGGGAGGTGGGAGGTAATTTACTGTAACCCCCTTTGAATGTAGTGGATGGTACTTTATTAGAGTGGTTATAAGTTTGATCTTGTACCTTTCCTTGTACTGTCCTTTATGAGAGTGATTGTAAGTTTGGCCGTGTAATTTCTTACTAGAGTAATAAGCCTGTATTACTTTGACTGTAACAAAACCAAAGTTTCTTTTGCATCAAACCAGTGTCCTCTGCACTTTTGTCACACCCCCCAAATAAATCCAGAGTACAGAACCCAAGCGAGTGGGACCGATTCGAAACCGCTCAAGTTGGTCAGATGGGAACCTGACCCCCTCATAGAGACCACCCCCTTACAGGCCTCACCAATACCCTGTACAGTTGTAGCAGGACTTCTCTGCTTTTATACTCTATCCCCCTTGCAATAAAGGCCAACATTCCATTTGCCTTGCCGATCAATTGCTGTACCTGCAGACTAACTTTTTGTGTTTCATGCACAAGGACCCCCAGGTCCCTCTGTACTGCAGCACTTTGCAATTTTTCTCCATTTAAATTATCGTTTGCTTTTCTATTTTTTCTGCCAAAAGTGGATAACCTCACACTTTCCCACATTATACTCCATCTGCCCAATGTTTGCCCTCTCCCTTAGCCTGAATACCCCAGAATATTTAGTTCCCAGCCTTGGTCGTCTTGCAACCACTTCTCTGTACTGCCCCTCCGGCAGCGCAGTGCTTCATCAGTACTGCCCCTCCGACAGTGCATCACTCTCTCAGTACTGCCACTCTGACATTGCGGCGCTCCCTCAGTACTGCCCCTCCAACAGTGTGGCACTCGCTCAGTACTACCCCTCCGACAGTGCATCACTCTCTCAGTACTGCCACTCTGACATTGCGGCGCTCCCTCAGTACTGCCCCTCCGACAGTGCGGCGCTCCCTCAGTACTGCCCCTCCGACAGTATGGCACTCCCTCAGTACTGACCCGCCGACAATGCATCACTCTCTCAGTACTGCCACTCTGACATTGCGGCGCTCCCTCAGTACTGCCCCTCCGACAGTGCGGCACTCCCTCAGTACTGTCCCACCGACAATGCAGCACTCCCTCAGTATTGCCCCTCCGACAGTGCAGCACTCCCTCAGTATTGCCCTTCCGACAGTGCAGCGCTCCCTCAGTACTGCCCCTCCGACACTGCGGCACTCCCTCAGTACTGCCCCTCCGACAGTGCAGCACTCCCTCAGTATTGCCCTTCCGACAGTGCAGCGCTCCCTCAGTACTGCCCCTCCGACACTGCGGCACTCCCTCAGTACTGTCCTGCCGACAATGCAGCACTCCCTCAGTATTGCCCCTCCGACAGTGCAGCACTCCCTCAGTATTGCCCTTCCGACAGTGCAGCGCTCCCTCAGTACTGCCCCTCTGACACTGCGGCACTGAAGTATCAGCCTGGATTGTGTCCTCGAGTGTCTGGAGTGGGCCTTGAACAGGCTCATTGGAGAGCCAAGGATGCACTGGAGAAGGAGGCCATTTGGTCCGTCATGTCTGTGCCCGTTGAGCTAGCCCTTTAGCTCAGGCTATCGACTCTAATCGCTCTGGGCCCTTTGCACCGGTACAATTATCTACTTTAATCCCATTTCCCTGCCCATTCGCTAATTAGTGACATCAGACATTGGTTATTGACCGAGATGCGGGAAACAGAGCTCAGTGGGATGGAACGCTCATGGTTGTTGTTTGATTCCTCATGTTTACTCCATCAGCTTTGTCTACAATCAGCCATCTGCCTGTTGGGCTAGCAAAGGACGACATTGAGCTGACTGGGATATTTCATGAGGTTGAAGATTAAACATATATCCAAAAGATTGTCTGGAGACAAACCAAAGGTTTGAATGACAAGCTCTGGTGAGCAGATCCTGTCAGCGTTCCAACGAAACAGATATCTGATGTGTTCACAGTGGAGTGGGCAGCTGGTGCGGGGCCAAAACAATCTATTCTTTGGAACCAGTACAGGTAGGAGAGGCCAGCTTGTTCCTCCGCTTCACTGCACGGAGCGAGGAACTGAATTCATGTCTGAGAACCGCACAGGGCATGGTGTTCACAAGGTCAGTGACTCTGCTGCCAGGATAAAAAGAGATACTCACGAGACTGGCACAACTCGACTGAATGGCTAGACCCTAAACTGAAGAGGTGCTTAACTTTGAAAGCATGGAATTAGAAAAGATGATTGGGCCCATTGCACTTTGAACTTTGGGAGATTGGGCTCATTGCTCTTTGACCTTGATGAGATTACATAGTAGTACATAGGATTACACGGGATACACAGCTCAGAAACAGGCCATTCGGCCCAACCAGTTCATGCCGGTGTTTATGTTCCATTCGAGCCTCCTCCCGTCTTTCCCCATCTAAATCTATCCGCATAACCCTCTATTCCCTTCTCCCCCATACGCTTGTCCAGCCTCCCCTTAAATGCATAGATACTATTCGCCTCAACCCCTCCCTGTGGCAGTGACTTCCACATTCTCACCGCTCTCTGGGTAAAGAAGTTTCTTCTGAATTCCCCATTGGATTTCTTTGTGACTCTTATATCGATGGCCTCGAGTGATGCTCTTCCCCATGAGTGGAAACATTCTCTTTGTATCCACTCTATCATAGATTCATAGAATCATAAAAATTTACAGCACGGAAGGAGGCCATTCGGCCCATCGTGTCCGCGCCGGCCGACCAAGAGCTACTCAGCCTAATCCCACTTTCCAGCTCTCGGTCCGTAGCCCTGTAGGTTACGGCACTTCAGGTGCACATCCAAGTACTTTTTAAATGTGGTGAGTGTTTCTGCCTCTACCACCCTTTCAGGCCGTGAGTTCCAGACCCCCACCACCCTCTGGGTAAATAAATCTACCCTCATATCTCCTCTTAACCTCCCCCCAATTACTTTACTCGAATCAGTGCTGGGTCCTCAACTATTTACAATCTATATTAATGACTTGGATGAAGGGTCAGAGTGTAATGTAGCCAAGTTTGCTGATGATACAAAGATGGGTGGGAAAGCAAATTGTGAGGAGGACACAAAAAATCTGTAAAGGGATATAGACAGGCTAAGTGAGTGGGCAAAAATTTAGCAGGTGGATTATAATGTGGAAACTGTGAGGTTATCCACTATGGCAGAAATAATAGAAAAGCAAATTATAATTTAAATGGAGAAAAATTGCAAAATGCTGCAGTACAGAGGGACCTGGGGTCCTTGTGCATGAAACACAAAAAGTTAGTATGTCGGTTCAGCAAGTAATCAGGAAGGTAAATAGAATGTTGGCCTTTATTGCAAGGGGGATAGAGTATAAAAGCAGAGAAGTCCTGCTACAACTGTACAGGGTATTGGTGAGACCACATCTGGAGTACTGTGTACAGTTTTGGTCTCCATATTTAAGGAAGGATATATTTGCTTTGGAGGCTGTTCAGAGAAAGTTCACTAGGTTGATTCCAGAGATGAGGGGGTTGACTTGTGAGACTAGGTTGAGTACGTTGGGCCTATACTCATTGGAGTTCAGAAGAATGAGAGGTGATCTTATTGAAACTTATAAGATAATGAGGGGGCTCGACAAGGTGGATGCAGAAGGATATTTCCACTCATAGGGGAAACTAAAACTTGGGGACATAGTTTTAGAATAAGGGGCCGCCCATTTAAAACTGAGATGAGGAGGAATTTCTTCTGTCAGAGGGTTGTAAATCTGTGGAATTCTCTGCCCCAGAGAGCTGTGGAGGCTGGGTCATTGAATAAATTTAAGGTGGAGCTAGACAGATTTTTGAGCGATAAGGGAATAAAGGGTTATGGGGAGCGAGCAGGGAACTGGAGCTGAGTCCATGATCGGATCAGCCATGATCTTATTAAATGGCGGAGCAGGCTCGAGGGGCCGAATGGCTGACTCCTGCTCCTATTTCTTATGTTCTTATGTACTCAATGATGGGCCGAAATGGCCTCCTTCGGTGCTGTAAATTTCTATGATTCTATGATTCTATGAAAAGCAAGGGACCCAGTACTGAGCCCTGTGGAACCCCACTGGATACAGCCTTCCAGTCACAAAAACACCCATCAACCATTACCCTTTGCTTCCTGCCTCTGAGCCAATTTTGGATCCAACTTGTCACTTTGCCCTGGATCTCATGGGCTATTATTTTCATGACCAGTCTGCCATGTGGGACCTTATCGAAAGCTTTGCTAAAATCTATATCCACGACATCATACACACTGCCCTCATCGACCCTCCTGGTTACCTCCTCGAAAAATTCAATCAAGTTAGTCGGTCACATCCTTCCCTTAACAAATCGTTGCTGACTGTCCTTGATTAATCCATGTCTTTCCAAATGAAGATTTATCCTGTCCCTCAGGATCTTTTCCAATAATTTTCCCACCACTGAGGTTAGGCTGACTGGCCTGTAATTACTCAGTCTATCCCTTTCTCCTTTTTTAAACAAAGGTACAACATTAGCAGTTCTCCAGTCCTCTGGCACCACACCTGTAGCCAGAGAGAATCGGAAAATGATGGTCAGAGCCTCTGCTATTTCCTCTTTTACTTCTCTTAACAGCCTGGGATACATTTCACCCGGGCCTGGAGATTTATCCACTTTCAAAGCTGCTAAGCCCCTTAATACTTCCTCTCTCACTATGTTTATCTTGTTTACTATTTCGCACTTCTCCTCCCTCATTGCAAAGTCTGCATCGCCCCTCTCTTTTGTGAAAACAGATGCAAAATATTCATTCAGAATCATACACACATCTTCCACCTCCACACACAGATTTCCTTTGTGGTCTTTAATAGGCCCCACTCTTTCTCTAGTTATCCTCTGGTTCTTACGATATTTATAAAACATCTTTGGGTTTCCCCTGATTTTACTTGCCAACATTCTTTCATGCTCTCTATTTGCTTTCCTGATATCTTTTTTAATTGCACCCCTGCACTTCTTATACATCTCCAGGGTTTCGGCAGTATTGAGCCCTCAGTATCTGTCATAAGCCTCCCTTTTTTACTTTATCCTACCCTGTATGTCCCTTGACATCCGGGGGCTCTTGATTTGTTAGCCCCACCATTTTTCTTTAAGAACACATACTTGCTCTGTACCCTCAGGATCTCCTCCTTGAATGCCTCCCACTGCTCTGACACTGATTTACCATCAAGTAGCCGTTTATTGTCCACTTTGGCCAAATCCCATCTCAGTTCAGCAAAATTGAGAACTTTTATTCCAGGTCCCCCTTTGTCCTTTTCCATAACTACCCTAAATCTGACTGAATTATGATCACTAGCACCAAAATGCTCCCTCACTGATACCCCTTCCACCTGCCTCTCTCCATTCCCCAAAACCAAGTCCAGAACCACCCCCTCCCTTGTTGGGCATGTTTCAGACTGGCTAAAGAAGTTTTCCTGAATGTATTTTAGGAATTCCGCACCCCCTCTGTATCATTCACACTACTGTTTTCCCAGTTAATATTAGGGTGGTTGAAATCTCCCACTATTACAGCTCTATAGTTTTTGCACTTGGCAGCAATTTGCCCCCATACTTGTTCTTCTATCTCCCTCCTACTGCTTGGGGGTCTATAGTACACGCCCAGTAGTGTGATCGCCCCTTTTTTGTTCTTTAATTCAACCCATATGGCCTCGTTTCATGACCCCTCCGACATATCATCCCTCCTCACAGCTGTAATTGTTTCTTTAATTGTGACCCCCCTCCTTTTATACCCCCTCCCTCTCCCGTCTGAAAACCCTGTAACCAGGAATGTTGAGCTGCCATACCTGCCCCTCTTTCAGTCATATCTCAGTAATACTATAATATCGTATTCCCAAGTGTCTACCTGTACTCTCAACTCATCTGCCTTATTCCCTATACACCTTACATTGAAGTATATACCATTTAGTGTCACCAAATTGCCTTGTTGTTTATATTCCAGCTCTTGTTTCCTCTGTCTTCCAAATTCACTTTCTACTTTTCTGCTGCCCAATTCCACTTTTGCTTCTCTCCCCACTGAATCTATTCTCTGATTCCCATCCCCCTGCCAAACTAGTTTAAACCCTCCCCAACAGCACTAGCAAACTCTCCCGCGAGGATATTGGTCCCGGCTCTGTTGGGGTACAATCCGTCTGGCTTGTACAGGTCCCACCTCCCCCAGAACTGATCCCAATGCCTCAGGAATCTAAAGCCCTCCCGCCTGCACCATCTCTCCAGCCACGTATTCATCTGCTCTATCCTCCTATTTCTGTACTCACTAGTTCGTGGCACTGGGAGTAATCCGGAGATTACTACCTTTGAGGTCCTGCTTTTTAATCTCTCTCCTAGCTCCTTAAACTCTGCCTGCAGGACCTCATCCCTCTTCCTACCAATGTCATTGGTCCTGATATGGACCACGGTCTCTGGCTGTTCACCCTCTCCCCCCAGAATGCCTTGCAGCCGCTCGGTGACATCCTTGACCCTTGTGCCAGGGAGGGAACATAATATCATAACCTTTCATAATTTTAAAGACCTCCATTAGGTCACCCCTTAGCCTTCTTTTTTCAAGAGGAAACAGACCCAGCCTGTTCATCCTTTCCTGATATGTCTACCCTCGCATTTCTGGTATCATCCTTGTAAATCTTCTCTGCACCCTCTCCAGTGCCTCTATCTCCATTTTATAATATGGCGACCAGAACATTACGCAGTGCTCCAAGTGTGGTCTATTCAAGGTTTGATATAGGGTTAGTATAACTTCCCTACTTTTCAATTCTATATCTCCAGAAATAAACCCTCGTGCTTGGTTTGCTTTATTGTAGTCTTGCTAACCTGTGTCGCAACGTTTAGTGATTTGTGTATTTGTATCCAAGATCCCTTTGTTCCTCTACCCCACCCAGAGTCTCACCCTCCAAGTAATAAATGACCTCCCTATTCTTCCTCCCAAAATGTACTACCTCATATTTATCTATGTTGAGCTTCATTTGCCAATTACATGCCCATTCTGCAAGTTTATTAATGTCCTCCTGCAATTTGTTGCAGTCCTCCTCAGTATTATCAATCCCCCTCCCAATTTGACTGTCCCCCCCGAATTTGGTGCTCGCTATTCTGCTACTTGTCCCCTGACTCTGGTTTGGCCCATCGATCTTTGACCTTGGAGAGATTGGGTCCATCGATCTTTGACCTTGGAGAGATTGGGTTCATTGATCTTTGACCTTGTGGAGATTGGGCCCATCGATCTTTGACCTTGAGGAGATTTCCTGGGAAAAGGTGAGAGAATGGGAGTGATGGAAAACATAGGAAGCGTGGGGATAAATTTTGAATTGACAGTAGGTTTTAGACTGAAACAAAAGATGTTGGCAGGTTATAGAGGCCCACCAGCCCCAGAAGGAAACAGGCCAACAGGGCTGGGCACAAACCCTCCCCCACCCACACTAACACTGTGTGCTGACAAAGTGCCTCCACGCATCCAAAATGCTCATCTCTTTGAATTTTACAGCACAGAAGAAGGCCATTCGGCCCATCGTGCCTGTGCCGGCTCTGTGAAAGAGATATCCAATCAGTCCCATTCCCCCCACTCTCTCCCCATTGCCCTGAAAATTTGTTCTCTTCAAGTACAAGCCCAATTGCCTTTTGAAAGTTCCTGTAGAATCTGATTCCCTCTCAGGCAGTGTGTTCCAGATCTTTACAACCCTCTGTGTGAATACACGTCTCTTCATTTCCCCTCAGGTTTTTTTGCCAATTATTTTAAATCTATGACCTCTGGTTACTGACCCACTACCAGAGGGATCAGTTTCTCCCTATTTACTCTAGAACCCCTCTCCAGATCAATGAAGTCCCTCATCGCTGGTATCATCCTGGTAAACCTCCTCTGTACCCTCTCCAGAGCCTTGACATCCCAGAATTATCCACAATCCTCCAGCTGGGGCCGAACCAGAGATCTGAAAAGGGTAAGCATAACTTCCTTGTTTTTGTACTCAATGCCCCTGTTTATAAAGCCGAGTCTCCCATACACTTTCTTAACCAGATCATCAACTTGCCCTGCCACCTTCAAGGATTTGTGAATGTGCCCCCCCGGGTTCTTCTGTTCCTGCACCCCCTCAAAATAGCACCATGTAGATTATACCGCCTCTCCATGCTGTTTCTCACAAAATGCGCATTCACACGTAACCACATTAAATTGCATCTGCCATGTGTTTGCCCATTTCACCAGTTTGCCCGTGCCCTCCAGAAGTCTGTTGCTATCACGCTCTCTATTTACTATGCTGCCAAGATTTACATCATCCACAAACTTTGAAATTGTACTCCTTATACTTTTAGGTAGTTATTTACAGTATTTACCTCAGAGAACATTCAACAGTTTGTGGTTTGCATTGTACATCTCACAGGCCTCCAAGATTCTCCCTCCCAGTGCAGCAGGAGGGTAGGCCTAGAACAGACAAAGTTCTAGTACACCAAACTAATGGTCATCAGACACAGAGTGGGGTATGCAATTTCATTTACTCAGCTTATCAGTTTATTAGTCCGTTTGGGATCTGGGAACACTGGGGAGGGCATATTGGGGGGCTGGGAGTTAGGGAAGGGTATATCGGGGATCTAGGGGCTCTGGAAGTTATATTGGGGGGCTGGGAGCTAGGGAAGGGTATATCGGGGGTCTAGCATCTCTGGAAGTTATATTGGGGGGCTGGGAGCTAGGGAAGGGTATATCGGTGGTCTAGGGGCTATGGAAGTTATATTGGGGGGCTGGGGGCTCTGGAAGTTATGTTGGGGTTCTGGGGGCTCTGGAAGTTATATTGGGGGGCTGGGAGTTAGGGAAGGGTATATCGGGGATCAAGGGGCTCTGGAAGTTATATTGGGGGGCTGGGGGCTCTGGAAGTTATATTGGGGGGCTGGGAGTTAGGGAAGGGTATATCGGGGATCTAGGGGCTCTGGAAGTTATATTGGGGGGCTGGGGGCTCTGGAAGTTATATTGGGGGGCTGGGAGTTAGGGAAGGGTATATCGGGGTTCTGGGGGCTATGGAAGTTATATTGGGGGGGTGAGAGCTAGGGAAGGTATATCGGTGGTCTAGCAGCTCTGGAAGTTATATTGGGGGGCTGGGAGCTAGGGAAGGGTATATCGGTGGTCTAGGGGCTATGGAAGTTATATTGGGGGGCTGGGGGCTCTGGAAGTTATATTGGGGGGCTGGGAGTTAGGGAAGGGTATATCGGGGGTCTAGGGGCTATGGAAGTTATATCGGGTGGCTGGGGCTATGGAAGTGTATATCGGGGTTCTGGGGGCTATGGAAGTTCAGTGGAGCGTTTAAGAGCAGGGGACAAGTGCTGGGCTTAGATCATTGGGAAAGGAGCTTATAGGGCTGGCACCATTGGTTGGAGGGGGGGTTGGGGGTGGTAGGTTGAGAGCTGTAGGAGTGTGGAGGCTGGTCATGCAGTACAGAGGCGAGACAATTAGGAAGAAGAGTCGCATGGTCCATAGGGTATAACAATCTGAGGGGGAGGGTCTGTAATGTGGTCATATTCGGCAGGCTGAGTGCTGGTAGTATTTTGTGGGGGAGTGGGTCTGAAGAGAATGAAAACCATGAGGCTTCTGGAATTCCCCAGCCAAGGGTTTTCCGAAAGTGTTGTCCCAGCGCTGAGCTCGGAAGCCTGTTTCAGTTTTTTGTTGCGTATTGACTGTCAGGAATTCGGAGCAAGTGCACTGATAGCTGGTCTGGATACCTACCTCCACTCTGAGAAACGCACTAAAGCCTTGCTCCCATTTGTGGCTCAAGTTCTTTAAAGATCTGACTCGACGAGAGGGGGAAGAGATGGTCCCTAGGGGTGAGGTTCGGAGGTGGCGAGGCACAGCCGGAGGGGCTAGGAACCAAAACGCTTCCACGTGTGGGGGAGACCAGAACTAGGGGCCATCAATATAAGAGAATCACTAATAATCCAATGGGAAATTCAGGAGAAACTTCATTACCCAGGAAGCGGTGAGAATGTGGAGCTTGCTATCACAGGGACTAACTGAAATGAATGGTACAGATGCATTTACGGGTAAATCTGGATAAGCACATGAGGAAGAAAGGCATAGAGGTTATGGTGATAGGGTGGGCTGAGCGGAGGGAGGAGGTAAGGCCGGTTTCTGTGCCTTAGACTCGATGTAACTCCCTGTCTCTGTCTGTCTATTGATTTTTATCATCCATCAAGCCATCCATCCATCTGTCTATCTATCTATCTATCTATATCTCTCTCACTCTATTTCTATATCTTTCTATGTCTCCCTCTATATCTATCTATCTCTCTATTTCTATATCTCTCTCACTCTATTTCTATATCTCTCTATGTCTCCCTCTATATCTATCTATCTATCTATCTATCTATCTATCTATCTATCTATCTATCTATCTATCTATCTATCTATATCTCTCTCACTCTATTTCTATACCTCTCTATGTCTTCCTCTATCTATCTATCTATCTATCTATCTATCTATCTATCTATCTATCTATCTATCTATCTATCTATCTATCTATCTATCTATCTATCTATCTATATCTCTCTCACTCTATTTCTATACCTCTCTATGTCTTCCTCTATCTATCTATCTATCTATCTATCTATCTATCTATCTATCTATCTATCTATCTATCTATCTATCTATCTATCTATCTATCTGTCTATCTATCTATCTATGATCTATCTATCTGTCTCCCTCTACCTATCTATCTCTGTCTCCCTCTATACCTCTCCCTATCCGTATCTCTCTCACTCTATCTCGAAGTCTCTCTATCTAATCCACACAAGTTTTGCCCGCTGCCCCTGCCACCGATATTTCTCAAGTTTCACCCGGGTCCTCCACTGCCCGAGTCTCCCCTGGGTATCACCCTTCGATATTACACCGATATAATGCACATTTCTCCTGCCAGGTTTCACCTGCTGACTCAGATTTTGTAAAACAGCAACAAGTTAGAACATAAAATAATGACAAAAGTTCACCAATAAAAACACAGGCACCGAGCCAATCAAAAGACTGGTAAAGAAAACTTTCCCAACTTTCAGTTGCAAATCAGAAGTGGGTAATGCAAAGCAGAGCCAGAAACCTGCCCAAAATCCATGGAACGTCGACAAGTCAAATCACAAATCTTTCAAAATCTTTTTGCCTGCAGATTTCCCTCAGTAACAGAAATTTATAATATTGAAAATAGAATTTGTAGCATCAGAAATACATTAAAAAAAATAATATATTTTGCATAACATGAATAAACTTACCAATAAAATTGAGTTTTGTATCTTCAAATACTTTAATGAGAATTGTTACCTGGAGGCCTTGGCTTGGAGTTGATTCTATGCCCAGTGATTTTACTCAAACACCTGAGCCCCTGGCTACAGTTTCCAGGACGGCACAGACACGGCACGTGTACTGTTGAGAATCGCACATCGTGCCTCAGTATTCTTCTCCCAGTGCAACAGGAAGTTGGGTTTTTTCTCACCTTTCAACAATATCGACATGAGTTTTTCTAAACTATTTCAGACTAAGCTGCAGCATGAATACTTTTGAGGTAAAGTTGCGCAGGGAAACAATCTTCAAGTGCTTAGTATATAAAACTCTTATATTTTTATTCATTCTCGGGATGTGTGCGTCGTTGGCAAGGCCGGCATTTATTGCCCGTCCCTAATTGCCCCTCGAGAAGGTGGTGGTGAGCCGCCTTCTTGAACCGCTGCAGTGAAATAAACTAACAAGAATTATAAAAATAGATTGTAAGAGCATCTACAAGTATGTAACGAGGAAGAGAATAGCAAAAGTAAACATTGGTCCCTTAGAGGCTGAGGCAGGAGAAATTATTATGAGGAATAAGGAAATGGTAGAGATTTTAAATAAATATTTTGTATCTGTCGTGACAGTAGAAGACACAAAAAGAATACGAAAAATAGTGGGGAACCAAGGGTCTAATGAGGGTGAGTAACTTAACGTAATTGAGATCAATAGAGACAAAGTACTAGAGAAACTAATGGGACTAAAAGCCGACAAATATCCTGGACCTGACGGCCGACATCCTAAGGTTCTAAAAGAGGAGGCTGCAGAGATAGTGGATGCATTGGTTGTGATCTTCCAAAAATTCCCTAGATTCTAGAACGGTCCCAGTGGATTGGAAGGCAGCAAATGTAACCCCGCTATTCAAGAAAGGAGGGAGAGAGAAAACCGGGAACTACAGGACAGTTAGCCTGACATAGTCGTCGGGGAAATGCTGGAATCCATTGTTAAGGAAATGGTATCAGGATACTTAGATAATCCTAATATGATTAGGCAGAGTCAATGGTTTTATGAACAGGAAATCTGTTAAAAATCTATTAGAGCTTTTGAGGATGTAGCTCATGGGTCTGGGGAAACCAGCGGATGGAGTATGTTTGGATTTTCAAAAGGCATTCGATAAGGTGGCACATGAAGGTTACTGTACAAGATAAGGGCTCAAGGGGTTGAGGGTAATATATTTGCTCGGATAGAGGATTGGTTAATAGAAACAAAAAGCAGCGAGTCGGGATGAACGGGTCATTTTCGGGTTGGCCGGTATTTATTGCCCATCCCTGGCTGCTCTTGAGAAGGTTGTGTTGGGCCTCCTTCTTGAAGCATGACAGTCTTCACATAAAGGGCAGTGGGAATCTGGAACTCTCTCCACAAAAAGCTGGCGAGGCTGGAGGACAATTTGAACATTTCAAAACGGCGCTTGACAGATTTTTGTTGTGCATCATTATCATAGGCAGTCCCTCGGAATCGAGGAGGACTTGCTTCTACTCCAAAAGTGAGTTCTCTGATGGTTGAACAGTCCGATACGAGAGCCACAGATCCTGTCACAGGTGGGACAGACATTCGTCGAGGGAAGGGGTGGGTGGGGCTGGTTTGCTGCTCGCTCCTTATGCTGCCTGCGCCTGACCTCTGCATGCTCATGGCGTTGAGATTCAAAGAGCCCAACGCCCTCCAGGATGCACTATCTCCACCAAGGGCAGTCTTCGGCCAGGGTCTCCCAGTTATCAGTGGTGATGTCGCACTTCACCAGGGAGGCTTTGAGGGTGTCCTTGTAATGTTTCCGCTGCCCACTTTGGCTCGTTTGCCATGAAGGAGCTCCACATATAGCAATTATTTAGGGGGTCTCGTGTCTGGCATGTGAACTAAGTGATCTGCCCAACAAAACTGATTGAGTGTGGTCAGTGCTTCGATGCTGGGGATGTTGGCCTGGGCAAGGACACTGATGTTGGTGCGTCTGCCCTCCCAGGGGATTTGCAGGATCTTGTAGAGACATCATTGGTGATATATCTCTAGCAACTTGATGTATCTTCTGTACATTGTCCATGTCTCTGACCCATACAGGAGGGCGGGTATTACTACAGCCCTGTAGACCATGAGCTTGGTGGTAGGTTTGTGGGCTTGGTCTGAGAACACTCTTTTCCTCAGACGGCCGAAGACTGCACTGGCGCATTGGAGGCGATATTGAATCTCCGCATCAATGTCTGCCTTTGTTGACAAGAGGCTCCCGAGATATGGGAAGTGGTCCACGTTGTCCAGGGCTGCACCGTGGATCTTGATGACTGGGGGGCAGGTTGTTGGAGGACCTTTGTCTTACGGATGTTAAGCATAAGACCCATGCTTTCATATGCCTCGGTGAATACATTGACTATATCCTGGAGTTCAGTCTCCAAACGTGCGCAGATGCAGGCATCGTCCGCATACTGCAGTTCAACGACAGAGGTTGGGGTAACCTTGGACCTGGCTGGAGGCGGCGTGGGTTAAACAGCTTCCCACTGGTTTTGTAGTTTAGTTCCACTTTGGCAGGGAGCTTGTTGACTGTGAAGTGGAGTATGGCGGCGAGGAAGATTGAGAAGAGGGTTGGAGCGATGACGCAGCCCTGTTTGACCCTGGTGGAGCAGGCGAAGAATGTTGACAAACTTTTGGGGGCACCCAAAACGGAGGAGGATTCTCCATAAGCCCTCACAGTCGACAGTGTCAAAGGCCTTTGTAAGGTTAAGAAGGCCATGTATAAGGGCTGGCGCTGCTCCTTCCATTTTTCCTGCAGCTGTCGCGCTGCAAAGATCATGTCCGTTGTTCCCCGGAGGGGACAAAATCCGCACTGTGACTCCGGGAGGAGCTCCTCGGCCACAGGGAGAAGACAATTGAGGAGGACTCTAGCGATGACTTTCCCAGTGGCTGATAGCAGGGAGATTCCTCTGTAGTTGCCGCAGTTGGATTTGTTCCCCTTTTTAAAAATGGACACTGCATCTCTGAGATCTCCCGGCATGCTCTTCCCCCTCCAAATGAGAGAAATGAGGTCATGCATCCTCACCAACAGTGCCCCTCCACCATACTTTAGCACCTCAGCAGGAATTCCATCCGCTCCCGTAGCCTTGTTATTCTTGAGCCTACTTCTTGCAGCGTTGGGGTTTCACTGAGGTGGTGGGTAGCATACTGTGGGATGGAGTTGAGAACACTCGAGTCAAAGGCAGAATCTGGATTGAGGAGATCTTCAAAGTGCTTCTTCCAGTGGGCCCTGACAGCCTCGGTGTCCTTGATGAGTGTTTCCCCGTTCTTGGCCAGGAGTGGGGTGGGGTCTTGGGAGTTTGGACCAAAGGGGGCCTTGACTGCAGTGAAGAATCTTCGAATATTGTGGCTGTTGGCTAATTGTTGTATCTCCTGTGCTTTCTCCATCCACCATCTGTTCTTTAGGTCCCGGGTTTTTTGTTGGACCTCAGCCTTGAGCCGTCTGTAATGTTGCTTTGTAGCATCCGAGCGTGGCTGTTGCTTGAGGCTCAGAAATGCTCTGCGCTTACGATCTATTAGTTCTTGGATCTCGTGATCGTTTTCATCAAACCAGTCCTGATGTTTTCTGGTTGAGTGACCACTGGTTATAGAGACCTGGAGGGCAGACCAAGCGCTGTGGGCATTGAGCATCTCAGGGCCATCAAGGCATGCCAGGTTAGCTGTGAGGCACTGACTGTACAGGGCTGTCTTAGCTGGGTCTTTAAGTGCCCCGGCATTGACTTTTTTGCACTGCCTCTGCTTTGGGGCTATGTTGATGTTGATGATGGATCGGATTAGGCGGTGGTCCATCCAGCAGTCATCAGCTCCTGTCATGGCGCGGGTGATGCGCACATCCTTGCGATCCCTGGCTCAGACGATGACATAGTCGAGCAGGTGCCAGTGTTTGGAGCGAGAGTGTTGCCACGATGCCTTGTATTTGTCCCTCTGACGGATGAGGAGCTCGTGTTCTAAATTTTTTGTCAGGAGTAGGGTGCCGTTGGAGTTGGATTTCCCCCCCCCGCCCCCCTCTGCCAATCACGCCCCGCCAGAGGGCTGTGTCTTTGCCGACCCTGGCATTAAAGTCTCCCAGGAGGTGAATTGTTGTGCAAGGGTATTAAGGGTTACGGAACCAAGGCGGGTAAATAGAGTTAGGATACGGATCAGTGTTGATCTGATTGAAAAGTGAAACAGGCTCAAGGGGCTGAATGGCCTCCTCCTGTCCCTATGTTATGTGGGCAGAATGCATCAAACAACTTTCCTGCCTCTCTGAGAACCCAGGGATGGATTTAACGGGACTCCCAAGATTCATCACTGTCAGCTGTGCAAACCCAACAGAATTGGGCCTCAATTCGCTGAATGTCTGGATGATTGGGAGTAAGATTGTGGAGGCCAAGATTCTCTGTTTCTGAGCCCTGCCCTTCCTCCATCCCTGGGCACCGATGAAAAATGAATAAAGCCGAGGGAAGTCATTTTCCAGCACCAGGAAAGTGACGGCAATTTGTAAAATACTTCAGAACAGGCTGCAGCACAACTAACGAAAGAACGCATTTATAAAGCAGCTTTTGCATTCTCACAATGCCCCACTGTGGCTCACAGCCAATGAAGTACTTCTGGAGCAGCGTCGCTGTTGATACGTACGCAGACACATTCTCCAATTATCTTCACCAAAGTCTCACAAGCTGCAGTGAGATAATTGACCAATTAACCTGTTTTTGAACTGGTCGCCTGTCCTAATATCTCCTTTACGTGCCTCGCTGTCAAATCCTGTCTGATAACGCTCTTGCGAATCACCTCACGACGTTTTACAATGAGAGGGTTTTTGTTGAGGAACCAGTGTTAGTGAGAGAGCTTCCAGCTCTTCAAATAGTGAGGAGGCACAAGGTTCAGGACTTAACATCTCATTGAGAAGATGGGACCTCTGACACTGCCGCACTCCCTCAGTGCCACACTGACGAGTCAGCCGAGATTACAGAGGCAGCTTTAAATCCTGAGAGTGCTACAACTAAGCCAATTTGACACTGAGGGGAGGTTCCGACAAGTCTAATGTATTTGCTTCATGGGTTCTTTGCTTAAGAATTCATAGCAACACGTTGCTGTTAAGAACTAGTTGGTTTATTAGCAAAGGTTTAACAATCACACGACACATTACCAGTTCATCCACCAGGCTCACAACCACCCGAATCCAACTGGCTGGGGTTTTATTGAGTCTAGTGAACATCACGTGACTGGCTAAGCCACTCCCAACTCAACAGCTCTACCAACATGTGAGCATCCTCACCGGTGCGTATATTACAACAGGGTTTGTGTCCTCAGCGTGTGGAGGTGTGTCGCTGAGTCGGGAGCAGCATCGAGGAGGTGTGTGGAGAGGCGAGGCTTGTGCAGCTACAGGGAGAAGGCAAAAAAGAAGTAGAAAGAAACAGAACGGTGACGTCACAACAAGGGGGTAAGTGATTGGCTGCTGATTGGTGAGTAGTTTTTCTTTTTTCTCTTCAATAACAGTGAGTAAACTTTAGCATTGTTCTTGCTTATCTAAGGGTTATGTCATGGCAGGAGAGCTCGGTTACATGTTATGCTCCTCCTGTACCATGTGGAAACTCAGGGACGACTCCAGTGTTCCTGACGACTACATGTGCGGGAAGTGTATCCGCCTCCAGCTCCTGACGGACCGCGTTGCAGAGTTGGAGCTGAGGGTGGATTTACTCTGGAGCATCCACGATGCTGAGAATGATGTAGCGAGTTGGTCGTACCGCAGGTGAAGGGTCCACAGCCAGATAGGGAATGGAAGACCAACAGGAAGAATAGTGCAAGGAAGGTAGTGCAGGGATCCCCTGTGGTCATCCCCCTGCAAAACAGATACACCGCTTTGAGTACGTTGAGGGGGATGACTCATCAGGGGAGGGCAGCAGCAGCCAAGTTCATGGCACCGTGGCTGGCTCTGTTGCACAGGAGGGCAGGAAGAAGAGTGGGAGAGCGATAATGATAGTGGATTCGATTGTTAGGGGAATAGATAGGCGTTTCTGCGGCCGCAACCGAGACTCCAGGATGGTATGTTGCCTCCCTGGTGCAAGGGTCAAGGATGTCTCGGAGCGGGTGCAGGACATTCTCAAAAGGGAGGGAGAACAGCCAGTTGTCGTGGTGCACATTGGTACCAATGACATAGGTAAAAAAAGTGATGAGGTCCTACGAAACGAATTTAAGGAGCAAGGAGCTAAATTAAAAAGTAGGACCTCAAAAGTAGTAATCTCGGGATTGCTACCAGTGCCACGTGCTAGTCAGAGTAGGAATCGCAGGATAGTGCAGATGAATACGTGGCTTGAGCAGTGGTGCAGCAGGGAGGGATTCAAATTCCTGGGGCATTGGATCCGGTTCTGGGGGAGGTGGGACCAGTACAAACTAGGACTGGAACCAATGTCCTAGGGGGAGTGTTTGCTAGTGCTGTTGGGGAGGAGTTAAACTAATATGGCAGGGGGATGGGAACCAATGCAGGAAACAAAATGGAGACAAAAGCAAAAGACAGAAAGGAGATGAGGAAAAGTGGAGGGCAGAGAACCCCAAGGCAAAGAACAAAAAGGGACACTGTACAGCAAAATTCTAAAAGGACAAAGGGTGTTAAAAAAACAAGCCTGAAGGCTTTGTGTCTTAATGCAAGGAGTATCCGTAATAAGGTGGATGAATTAACTGTGCAAATAGATGTTAACAAATATGATGTGATTGGGATTACAGAGACGTGGCTCCAGGATGATCAGGGCTGAGAACTCAATATCCAGGGGTATTCAACATTCAGGAAGGATAGAATAAAAGGAAAAGGAGGTGGGGTAGCATTGCTGGTTCAGGAGGAGATTAATGCAATAGTTAGGAAGGACATTAGCTTGGATGATGTGGAATATATATGGGTAGAGCTGCAGAACACCAAAGAGCAAAAAACGTATGTGGGAGTTGTGTACAGACCTCCAAACAGTAGTAGTGATGTTGGGGAGGGCATCAAACAGGAAATTAGGGGTGCATGCAATAAAGGTGCAGCAGTTATAATGGGTGACTTTAATATGCACATAGATTGGGCCAGCCAAACTGGAAGCAATACGGTGGAGGAGGATTTCCTGGAGTGCATAAGGGATGGTTTTCGAGACAAATATGTCGAGGAACCAACTAGGGGGGAGGCCATCTTAGACTGGGTGTTGTGTAATGAGAGAGGATTAAGCAGCAATCTTGTTGTGCGAGGCCCCTTGGAGAAGAGTGACCATAATATGGTGGAATTCTGCATTAGGATGGAGAATGAAACAGTTAATTCAGAGACCATGGTCCAGAACTTAAAGAAGGGTAACTTTGAAGGTATGAGGCGTGAATTGGCTAGGATAGATTGGCGAATGCTACTTGAGGGGTTGACTGTGGATGGGCAATGGCAGACATTTAGAGACCGCATGGATGAACTACAACAATTGTACATTCCTGTCTGGCGTAAAAATAAAAAAGGGAAGGTGGCTCAACCGTGGCTATCTAGGGAAATCAGGGATAGTATTAAAGCCAAGGAAGTGGCATACAAATTGGCCAGAAATAGCAGCGAACCCGGGGACTGGGAGAAATTTAGAACTCAGCAGAGGAGGACAAAGGGTTTGATTAGGGCAGGGAAAATGGAGTACGAGAAGAAGCTTGCAGGGAACATTAAGACGGATTGAAAAAGTTTCTATAGATATGTAAAGAGAAAAAGGTTAGTAAAGACAAACGTAGGTCCCCTGCAGTCAGAATCAGGGGAAGTCATAACGGGGAACAAAGAAATGGCGGACCAATTGAACAAGTACTTTGGTTCGGTATTCACTAAGGAGGACACAAACAACCTTCCGGATATAAAAGGGGTCAGAGGGTCTAGTAAGGAGGAGGAACTGAGGGAAATCCTCATTAGTCGGGAAATTGTGTTGGGGAAATTGATGGGATTGGAGGCCGATAAATCTCCAGGGCCTGATGGACTGCATCCCAGAGTACTTAAGGAGGTGGCCTTGAAAATAGCGGATGCATTGACAGTAATTTTCCAACATTCCATTGACTCTGGATCAGTTCCTATCGAGTGGAGGGTAGCCAATGTAACCCCACTTTTTAAAAAAGGAGGGAGAGAGAAAACAGGGAATCATAGACCAGTCAGCCTAACATCGGTAGTGGATAAAATGATGGAATCAATTATTAAGGATGTCATAGCAGCGCATTTGGAAAGAGGTGACATGATAGGTCCAAGTCAGCATGGATTTGTGAAAGGGAAATCATGCTTGACAAATCTTCTGGAATTTTTTGAGGATGTTTCCAGTAGAGTGGACAAGGGAGAACCAGTTGATGTGGTATATTTGGACTTTCAGAAGGCTTTCGACAAGGTCCCACACAAGAGATTAATGTGCAAAGTTAAAGCACATGGGATTGGGGGTAGTGTGCTGACATGGATTGAGAACTGGTTGTCAGACAGGAAGCAAAGAGTGGGAGTGAATGGGAACTTTTCAGAATGGCAGGCAGTGACTAGTGGGGTACCGCAAGGTTGTGTGCTGGGGCCCCAGCTGTTTACACTGTACATTAATGATTTAGACGAAGGGATTAAATGTAGTATCTCCAAATTTGCGGATGACACTAAGATGGCAGTGTGAGCTGCGAGGAGGATGCTATGAGACTGCAGAGTGACTTGGATAGGTTAGGTGAGTGGGCAAATGCATGGCAGATGAAGTATAATGTGGATAAATGTGAGGTTATCCACTTTGGTGGTAAAAACAGAGAGACAGACTATTATCTGAATGGTGACAGATTAGGAAAAGGGGAGGTGCAAAGAGACCTGGGTGTACATCAGTCATTGAAGGTTGGCATGCAGGTACAGCAGGCGGTTAAGAAAGCAAATGGCATGTTGGCCTTCATAGCGAGGGGATTTGAGTACAGGGGCAGGGAGGTGTTGCTACAGTTGTACAGGGCCTTGGTGAGGCCACACCTGGAGTATTGTGTACAGTTTTGGTCTCCTAACCTGAGGAAGGACATTCTTGTTATTGAGGGAGTGCAGCGAAGGTTCACCAGACTGATTCCCGGGATGGCGGTACTGAACTATCAAGAAAGACTGGATCAACTGGGCTTGTATTCACTGGAGTTCAGAAGAATGAGAGGGGACCTCATAGAAACGTTTAAAATTCTGATGGGTTTAGACAGGTTAGATGCAGGAAGAATGTCCCCAATGTTGGGGAAGTCCAGAACCAGGGGTCACAGTCTAAGGATAAGGGGTAAACCATTTAGGACCGAGATGAGGAGAAACTTCTTCACCCAGAGAGTGGTGAACCTGTGGAATTCTCTACCACAGAACGTTGTTGAGGCCAATTCACTAAATATATTCAAAAAGGAGTTAGATGTAGTCCTTACTACTAGGGGGAATCAAGGGGTATGGCAATAAAGCAGGAATGGGGTACTGAAGTTGCATGTTCAGCCATGAACTCATTGAGAGGTGGTGCAGGCTAGAAGGGCCGAATGGCCTACTCCTGCACCTATTTTTTATGTTTCTATGTTTCTCAGCACCTGCCTAACACTGGTGCTAGTCAGTCCAACTGTTCATCTCACTCTCACCTCCAACCCCAGTCCCCCCACTCACCTCCGAGCGTCTTGGCCCCACCTACTGACACCCTACCCCACACTCTGTGCATGTCCCAATCGACAGGCTCACCTCTAGCTAGCAGGCATTACCATATATCTGCAGCCAGATATCACCTGAAGATGAATAGACTGGAAGCTGCTCCAATTTATATATCGGCAGCAGCATCCTTCCTCCTCTGGTTCACAATCGCACGTTTCGAGTAAGCACGAGACTTTGTGGTGGAGTACATGGAACAGATTTTGATGCAGGGTGGATAAAGTGGAACCAGTGGATGTGGTGTATTTGGATTTCCAGAAGGCATTTGACAAGGTGCCACATAAAAGGTTACTGCACAAGATAAAAGTTCACGGGGCTGGGGGCAATATATTAGCATGGATAGAGGATTGGCTAACTAACAGAAAACAGAGAGTTGGTATAAATGGGCAATTTTTCGGTTGGCAAACAGTAACTAGTGGGGTGCCGCAGGGATCAGTGCTGGGACCCCAACTATTTACAATCTATATTAATGACTTGGATGAAGGGACCGAGTGTAATGTAGCCAAGTTTGCTGATGATACAAAGATGGATGGCAAAGCAAATTGTGAGGAGGACACAAAAAATCTGCAAAGGACTATAGACAGGCTAAGTGAGTGGGCAAACATTGGGCACATGGAGTAGCGTGGAAAATGTGAGGTTATCCACTTTGGAAGGAATAATAGAAAAGCTAATTATTATTTAAATGGAGAAAAATTGCAAAGTGCTGCAGTACAGAGGGACCTGGGGGTCCTTGTGCATGAAACACAAAAAGTTAGTATGCAAGTACAGCAAGTGATTAGGAAGGCAAATGGAATGTTGGCCTTTATTGCAAGGGGGATAGAGTATAAAAGCAGAGAAGTCCTGCTACAACTGTACAGGGTATTGGTGAGGCCACACCTGGAGTACTGCGTACAGTTTTGGTCTCCATATTTAAGGAAGGATATACTTGCATTGGAGGCTGTTCAGAGAAGGTTCACTCGGTTGATTCCAGAGATGAGGGGGTTGACTTATGAAGAAAGGTTGAGTAGGTTGGGCCTATACTCATTGGAGTTCAGAAGAATGAGAGGTGATCTTTTTGAAACTTATAAGATAATAAGGGGGCTTGACAAGGTGGATACAGAGAGGATATTTCCACTCATAGAGGAAACTAAAACTAGGGTACATAATCTCAGAATAAGGGGCCGCTCATTTAAAACTGAGATGAGGAGGAATTATTTCTCTCTGAGGGTTGTAAATCTGTGGAATTCTCTGTCCCAGAGAGCTGTGGAGGCTGGGTCATTGAATATAGTTAAGACTGAGATAGACAGATTTCTTAACCGATAAGGGGATAAGAGGCTATGGTGAGCGGGCGGGGAAATGGAGCTGTGTCCATGATCGGATCGGCCATGATCTTATTGAATGGTGGAGCAGGCTCATGGGGCCATATGGCCGACTCCTGTTCCTATTTCTTATGTTCTTATGAAACACAGCAGTCAATTTGTGCACAGCAATTTCCAACAATTGATCACATAATCTGTTTCAGTGATGTTGGTTGAGGGATAAATATTGGCCCCAGGACAGAAGGGAGAACTCTCCTGCTCTTCTTCAAAATAGAGCCTTTCACCTGAGAGAGCTGACGGGGCCTCAGTTTAACACCTATTTTGAAAGACGGCACTTCCGACACTGCGGTGCTCCCTCAGTACTGCCCCTCCGACAGTGCGGCACTCCCTTAGTACTGCCCCTCCGACAGTGCAGCACTCCCTCAGTACTGTCTCTCCGACACTGCAGCACTCCCTCAGTACTGCTCCTCCGATGTTGCGGTGCTCCCTCAGTACTGCCCCTCCGACAGTGCGGCACTCCCTCAGTACTGCCTCTCCGACAGTGCAGCACTCCCTCAGTACTGTCTCTCCGACACTGCAGCACTCCCTCAATACTGCTCCTCCGATGTTGCGGTGCTCCCTCAGTACTGCCCCTCCGACAGTGCAACTCTCCCTCAGTAATGCCCCTCCAACAGTGCAACACTCCCTCAGTCCTGTCCCTCCAACAGTGCAGCACTCCCTCAGTACTGACCCTCCGACAGTGCAGCGCTCCCTCAGTACTGCCCCTCCGACAGTGCAGCACTCCCTCAGTACTGTCCCTTTGACAGCGCAGCACTCCCTCAGTACTGCCCCTCCGACAGTGCAGCGCTCCCTCATTACTGCCCCTCCGACAGTGCGGCACTCCCTCAGTACTGCCCCTCCGACAGTGCGGCACTCCCTCAGTACTGCCCCTCCGATAGTGCTGCACTCCCTCAGTACTGTCCCTTTGACAGCGCAGCACTCCCTCAGTACTGCCCCTCCGACAGTGCGGCACTCCCTCAGTACTGCCCCTCCGACAGTGCAGCACTCCCTCAGTACTGCCCCTCCGATAGTGCTGCACTCCCTCAGTACTGCCCCTCCGACAGTGTCTGCGCTGGCTGACCAAGAGCTACCCAACCTAATCCCACTTTCCAGCTCTCGGTCCATAGCCCTGTAGGTTACGGCACTTCAGGTGCACATCCAAGTATTTTTTAAATGTGGTGAGGATTTCTGCCTCGACCACCCTTTCAGGCCGTGAGTTCCAGACCCCCACCCCCCTCTGGGTGAAGATATTTTCCCTCAAGTACGATCTAAACTTCTACCAATTACTTTATTGCAAGGGGGATAGAGTATAAAAGCAGAGAAGTCCTGGTACAACTGTACAGGGTATTGGTGAGGCCACACCTGGAGTACTGCGTGCAGTTTTGGTCTCCGTATTTAAGGATAGTTGCATTGGAGGCTGTTCAGAGAAGGTTCATTAGGTTGATTCCGGAGATGAGGGGGTTGACATCTGAAGCAAATTTGAGTAGGTCGGGCCTATACTCATTGGAGTTCAGAGGAATGAGAGTTAATCTTTTCGAAACATATCATCATCATAGGCAGTCCCTCGGAATCGAGGAAGACTTGCTTCCACTCTAAAAGTGAGTTCTCAGGTGACTGAAAAGTCCAATACGGGAATTACAGTCTCTGTCAAAGGTGGGACAGACAGTGGTTGAGGGAAAGGGTGGGTGGGACTGGTTTGCCGCACGCTCCTTCCGCTGCCTGCGCTTGGTTTCTGCGTGCTCTCGGCGACGAGACTTGAGCTGTTCAGCGCCCTCCCAGATGCGCTTCCTCCACTTAGGGCAGTCTTTGGCCAGGGACTCCCAGGTGTCGGTAGGGATGTTGCATTTTATCAGAGAGGCTTTGAGGGTGTCCCTGTAACGATTCCGCTGCCCACCTGGGGCTCGTTTGCCGTGAAGGAGTTCCGAGTAGAGCACTTGCTTTGGGATTCTTGTGGTGGGCATGCGGACAATGTGGACTGATCAAGTGTGGTCAGTGCTTCGATGCTGGGAATGTTGGCCTGATCGAGGACGCTAATGTTGGTGCGTCTGACCTCCCAGGGGATTTGCAGGATCTTGCAGAGGCAGCACTGGTGGTATTTCTCCAGCGATTTGAGGTGTCTTCTGTATATGGTCCACGTCTCTCTGTCATAGAGGAGTGCGAGTATCACTATAGCCCTGTAGACCATGAGCTTGGTGCCAGATTTGAGGTAATATAAGATAATGAGCTATAAGATAATGAGGGGGCTCAACAGGGTAAATGCAGAGAGAATGTTTCCCCTCGTGGGGGAATCGAGAACTAGGGGGCATAGTTTCAGAATAAGGGGCCGTTCGTTTAAAACTGAGATGAGGAGGAATTTCTTCTCTCAGAAGGTTATAAATCTGTGGAATTCTCTGCCCCAGAGAGTTGTGGAGGCTGGGTCATTTAATGTATTTAAAACGGAGATAGACAGATTTTTGAACGATAAGGGAGTAAAAGGTTATGGAGAGCGGGCGGGGAAGTGGAGCTGAGTCCATGATCAGATCCGCCATGATCTTATTGAATGGCAGAGCAGGCTCGAGGGGCCGTATGGCCTACTCCTGCTCCTATTTCTTATGTTCTTGTGTTCTTACCCCAACCCGTATCCCAACCCCAACCTGTACACGTTAGCCCATCGCTTACCCCAAACCCTTACCCGTTACCACAATCCATAATCCAATTGCTATCCTTGTCCCATACCCATAGCCATAGGTGTGTGTCATTCATAATATGTCCTTACTATACAGTACAAATGCACATGGGGCCCATACTAGAGAGAAGGTCACTCTGTGACCAGTAACCTTTATTAGCCAGCACTGAAGTGGAGAAGATGGGTGGAGCTTCCCCTTTTATACCTAAAAGTCCATGTTAGGAGTGTCTCCCACAAGTTCACCACCTAGTGGTCAGTGTTCTCACAGTGTACAACTTAGGTCAGTTTATACATGGATTACACAGACAGTTGAATAAGTGACATCTCACACATTGATTACGTACAGAGCGGGAGTGGGGACCCATCCCGGGTCGGAGGGAGGGTCATGGTGTTTGAGCTTTTCCATGGGAAGCATGAAAGGGATAATGCAGGGACATTGCATGAAGAACGAGGGGACATACTGTTCGAGCAAAGAAATTCAGGCGGGAAAACAGGAAGCATTTTTTTACCCAAAAGGCTATGGATGCTGGGGCCTTGGAGCCTTCAAGTCTAAAAGCTGAGGCAGTTACATGATATTGAGGTAAAGATCAGCCACAATCCAATTTAATGGTGGAGCAGGCCCCAGGGGCTGAATGGCCTCCTCCTGTTCCTATGTATGAGGTCAACGTGTGACTCACTGTAAACTGATGTGGACAGAACGGCCCAACGAATGAAGTTGAGTGCTGTGTAAGTGAGGCTGGACACCCACTGTACCCGACCGAGGGAGCATTGTTTAAATGTTCAGCCCCACTGAGGCTGATAGTCAGCCAAGGTACTGGAAAAGGTGATGGAAGGCAGGCCTTGCTCATGGAGCTGCGGCCAGGAGCGATATTCCCCGCAGAATTCCAGCCACCAAGTGCGACACATCCCTTCTCCGGAAAACCTTGCTCCCAGATCTCTTCGGCATCGTCCCAGAGGCTAGCTGCATTTATTCAACAACAACAACAACCTATATTGATATAGCGCCTTTAACGTAGTGAAATGTCCCAAGGCGCTTCACAGGAGCATTAAGAGATAAAAATTGGACACCGAGCCACATAAGTAGAAATTAGCGTGGTCTCTTCCTGTTTGTCTTTGTCAGAGCATTTACTAAGGGGAGCTACAAGACACACCTATCTACTGTGTTCACCAAAATAAACACTTGTTACCCTCTGCCCTGGTCAGCTCTCTAACTCTGGTGCCTTTACACCAGAGTTGGTCTGGCAGATGGAGTATAAGATGAGAAAGTGTGAGGTTATCCACTTTGGCAGAAAAAATAGAAAAGCAAATTATTATTTAAATAGAGAAAAATTGCAAAGTGCTGCAGTACAGAGGGACCTGGGGGTCCTTGTGCATGAAACACAAAAAGTTAGTCTGCAGGTACAGCAAGTAATCAGGAAGGCAAATGGAATGTTGGCCTTTATTGCAAGGGGGATAGAGTATAAAAGCAGAGAAGTCCTGCTACAACTGTACAGGGTATTGGTGAGGCCACACCTGGATTACTGCGTGCAGTTTTGCTCTCCATATTTAAGGAAGGATATACTTGCCTTGGAGGCAGTTCAGAGAAGGTTCACTTGGTTGATTCAGGAGATGAGGGGGTTGACTTATGAAGATAGGTTGAGCAGGTTGGGCCTATACTCATTGGAGTTCAGAACAATGAGAGGTGATCTTATCGAAACATATAAGATAATGAGGTAGATGCAGAGAGGATGTTTCCGCTTATAGGGGAAACTAAAACTAGGGGGCATAGTCTCAGAATAAGTGGTCGCCCATTTAAAACTGAGATGAGAAGGAATTTCTTCTCTCAGAGGGTTGTAAATCTGTGGAATTCTCTGCCCCAGAGAGCTGTGGAGGCTGGGTCATTGAATATATTTAAGGTGGAGATAGACAGATTCTTGAACGATAAGGGAGTAAAGGGTTATGGGGAGCGGGCGGGGAAGTGGAGCTGAGTCCAAGATCAGATCAGCCATGATCGTATTGAATGGCGGAGCAGGCTCGAGGGACCAAATGGCCAATTCCTGCTCCTATTTCTTATGTTCTTATGTTCTTAATTAGATCATGGCTGATCATTAACCTCAACTACACTTTCCTGCCCATTCCCTCCCCATATCCCTTGATTCCCTTGATATCAATATATAGTATTTCCAGTCAGGGTATGTACTGTCAGTGTAATAGTATACAAGCATACATCTGTAAAAGAATTGCGAAGTTGGTTGCTGTTAAGTATTGAATAACTCCACAAGACTAAGTATGGTGAGCTAGTTCAGGCATAACCTTACTCCAGTTATTTATTCTCAGTGAGAATTCAACATGGCTGCCAACATTATATACCCGGCTTGCACGTGTCTGCCAGTGACCATTGGGACTCTGACAGTCGCACCCTCCGGTGGCAACTAAAACCCAGGTAACATACATGACATCATTCCCCCCAAAGTCCTTGGTACAGGTTGTATTTACAAGTTCAGACGGTCCGGGGCCTTCCGCTCCCTGGTTGATCTTCTCCATTCGAACCCAAGCTTGGGTGAGTTAGTGGGACCATTGCTGCATTGCCGAGCAGTCGGTCTGACAGGACTGTCAGGGATGGTAGGTTCGTCTTCGTGAATGACACAAGGGTCAACTGATGGTTGGATGTGTGTTGGTTGGTCGATGATGATGTTCTGGGTTGTCTGTGAATCGCAGTTTGGTTTGGTCGATGTGCCTCTTGTACATTTGGCCATTTAACAGTTTGACTACAAACACCCTGTTCCCCTCATTGGCCAAAACCGTGCCAGCAACCCACTTTGGACCATGACCATAATTCAGGACAAGCACAGGGTCATGAACAGCAATGTCACGTGATGCGGCCACACGATCGTGGTACCATTGCTGCCGTTGCCTTCTGGTTTCGACGTGATCGTTGAGATCCGGGTGTACAAGGGAGAGCCTGGTTTTGAGGCCTCTCTTCATTAACAGCTCGGGAGGAGGGACCCTGGTGAGCGAGTGGGGTCTCGTCTGGTAACTGAGCAGAATGCGGGACAAGTGGGTCTGTAGAGAGCTGTGAGTCACGTGTTTTAGGCTCTGCTTAATGGTTTGGACAGCCCGCTCCGCTTGACCGTTAGTCACGGGTTTGAAAGGGGCAGACCTGACATGCTTGATGCCATTGCGGGTCATAAACTCGTGGAACTCCGAACTGGTGAAACACGGTCCGTTGTCGCTGACAAGGACGTCGGGCAGGCCATGGGTGGCGAACATGGCCCGGAGGCTTTCAATAGTGGCTGTGGACATGCTGGATGACACGATTACGCATTCAATCCATTTGGAGTAAGCGTCCACTACCACTAAAAACACTTTGCCGAGAAAGGGGCCGGCAAAGTCTATGTGGATCCTTGACCACGGTATGGATGGCCATGACCACAGACTCAGTGGAGCCTCCACAGGTATATTACTCAGTTGCATGCAAGTGTTGCACTGATGCACACACGACTCCAAGTCCGAGTCAATGCCGGGCCACCAAACGTGAGACCTGGCAATGTATTTCATCATGTCAATGCCTGGGTGGGTACTGTGTAAATCTCGCGCAAAAGTTTCCCTGCCTTTTTTTGGCATAATAACACGATTACCCCATAACAGACAATCAGACTGAATAGGCAATTCATCTTTGCAGTGGTTATAAGGCTTAATTTCATCCTGCATTTCCCTGGGAATGGCAGACCAATTTCCATTTAGGACACACCTTTTTATGCTTGACAGTACAGGATCCTGGCTGGTCCAGGTCCTAACTTGGCGAGCCGTGATGGATGACCCCTCGCTCTCGAACTCTCTGCGGGCTGTGGCATTTCCACCCCAGTTGTGGGCAATGGTAGCCGGCTAAGCGCATCAGCACAGTGCCTGGTCTGTGGCGGATGACAATAATAAGCGGATAATGTCAGTGCCCATCTTTGGATCTGGGACGAGGCATTGGTGTTTATACCGTTGCTCTCAGAAAACAATGAAATGAACGGCTTGTGGTCTGTTTCAAGCTCAAACCGAAGCCCAAACAGTTATTGATGCATTTTCCTAACCACATATGCGCATGCTAAAGCCTCTTTCTATACCATACTATAGGCTCTTTCAGCCTTCGACAGACTTCTGGATGTGTATGCAACTGGTTGGAGTTTGCCTGATACATTGGCTTGCTGGAGCACGCAACTGACCCCATATGATGAGGCGTCGCAGGCCAGCACTAACTGCTTACATGGGCCATAGTGTACCAGTAATTTATTGGAATATAGCAAGTTCCTGGCCTTCTCAAAGGCCCTAACTTGAGATTTGCCCCAAACCCAGTCATTACCCTTTCTCAGCAACATGTGCAAGGGCTCTAGTAATGTGCTCAAACTAGATAGAAAGTTACCGAAATAGTTGAGAAGACCCAGGAATGAACGCAGCTCCGTCACACTCTGGGGTTTGGGTGCATTCTTGATGGCCTCTGTCTTCGAGTCCGTAGGCCTGATGCTATCTGCTGCAATCTTTTTCTTCAGGAATTCGACTTCTGGTGCCATGAAAACGCATTTCAGCCTCAGTCCCACTCTGTCCAGAGGAGGTAGAACCTCTTCCAGGTTGTGCAGGTGTTCGGTAGCGTCGCAACCGGTGACCAGAATGTCATCTTGGAACACAACGGTTCTCGGAACGGACTTCAGCAAACTCTCCATGTTTCTCTGAAATATGGCTGTCGCCGAGCGAATTCCGAAAGGGTATCTGTGGTATATAAACAGTCCTTTGTGCGTGTTGATGCACGTCAGTTTTTTCGACAATTCGACCAGCTCCTGTGTCACGTAAGCGGAGGTCAGGTCCAATTTGGTGAACGATTTCCCCCCCCACTAGCATTGCAAACAGGTCGTCAGCCTTGGGTAACGGGTACTGATCCTGTATCGAGACTCGATTGATCGTTACCTTGTAGTCGCCGTGCCATCACTTTTCAACACCAGGGCAATTGGACTGGCCCATTCGCTGAACTCGACGGGTGATATGATTCCTTCCCGTTGAAGTCTGTCTAGTTCGATCTCGACCTTCTCCCTCATCATGTACCGAACCGCCCGAGCCTTGTGATGGACAGGTCTTGCATCCGGGCCGAGGTGGATCTGCACGCTGGCTCCCGTGAAGTTACTGATGCCTGGTTCGAACAATGAGGGAAACTTGCTCAGCACTTGAGCAAATGAAGCATCATCCACTGATGATAAGGCTTTAATATCATTCCAGTTCCATTTAATTTTCTCAAGCCAACTCCTGCCGAACAGCGTTGGGCCATTGCTTGGAATGATCCACAACGATAAATCATGCACAGCTCCATCGTATGATACCTTTACTGCCGCACTGCCAATGACTGGCATGAGCTCCTTGGTGTAGGTACACAGCTTCGCATTGATTGGACTCAGTTTGGGTCATTTTGCCTTAGTGTCTCACAGCTTTTCGAAAGCCCTCTGGCTCATTATTGACTGACTCGCACCCGTGTCCAATTCCATGGATACTGGAACCCCATTTAATTTAACTTCCAGCATTATCGGAGGACTTTTGATAAAAGAATGTACCCCATACACGTTTTTGGTCTGTACCTCAGGTTGAGTTGCCTGTGCCACTTGATCCACGCTGGATCGATCATTCTCAGCCACGTGGTGTGTCGCAGCACGCTTGCTCAGTTGCGGTCACATTCACTGAAGGTTCACCATTGTTGCACAGCTTTTGCACACGTATTGCTTGAATCGGCATTGATGAGCCCGATGATAGTCCTCGCAGCGCCAACAAGGCAAGATTTGATTCACCCCCGATGGCGGACTTTGAACAGTTACAGGTAGTATGAACGCGGATGAGTAGGCCCTGCCATGTGCAGCTCTGCCTGCCAACGATATTATTTTATGAACAGTACTTGCCGGTGAGTTTCGATGCTGGGATGATATCTGTTTCGAGTTTTCGTCCGTGGACATGCATGCCTGGGCGATCATGATGGCCCTGCTCAGGTCTAGAGATTCAGCAGCCAGCAGCTTTCGAAGGATGAACTCATGGCCAATGCCAAGCACGGAAAAGTCCCGCAGCATTTCCTCCAAAGCAGCTCCGACGTTGCATGGCCCAGCGAGACGTCTCAGGTCGGCGACAAACTCCGCCACGTCCTGGCTGTCAGAGCGATTGTGCGTATAGAAACGATACCGCGCCACAATGATGCTTTCCTTCGGTTTAAAGTGGTTCCGAACCAGCATACACAATTCATCATAAGTCTTATCCGTTGGTCGTGTTGGTGAGACTAGATTCTTGATAAGGACATAAATTTTTGACCCACAAACGGTGAGGAGAACCGCCCTGTGCTTAATTGCGTTATTGGAACCTTCCAATCCGTTGGCTACGAAGTACTGGTCGAGGCTGTTGTGTATCTGTAAAGCATGCACTCCCATGTTCCGCCACCAGGGAACTCATCCCCTGAAGTCCCAAGGGATCCCAGTATCCTTTGGAAGTACTGTATATAAGCCGGCCCCTAAGACCTGTTCTTCACTCTGGAGTGTCTTATTAAAGACTGAGGTCACTGTTACTTTAACCTCCCTGTGTGCAGTCTCATCTGTGTTAGGAACACAATAACTGGCGATGAGTATACGAATCCAACGCAAAGATGCAGCAAACTGGGGACATCCTGGAGAAGTTCTGACAGGTGGGAAGTCTATGTCGAACGGCTAGACCAGTACTTTGTAGCCAACGAACTGGTCGGAGAAGGAAGCGCTGCAAAAAGGAGAGCGGTCCTCCTCAAAGTCTGTGGGGCACCGACCTACAGCCTCATGAAGAATATTCTGGCTCCGGTGAAACCCACAGATAAGTCATATGAGGAGCTGTGTACACTGGTTCAGGAGCATCTTAACCCGATGGAGAGCGTGCTGATGGCGAGGTATCGGTTCTACATGTGCCAACGATCTGAAGGTCAGGAAGTGGCGAGCTACATCGCCGAGCTAAGGCGACTTGCAGGACAATGTGAGTTTGATGGCTACCTGGAGCAAATGCTCAGAGACTTTTTTGTACTGGGCATTGGCCACGAGACCATCCTACGAAAACTTTTGACTGCAGAGACACTGACCATTAGTAAGGCCATTGCGATAGCACAGGCGTTTATGTCCACCAGTGATAACACCAAACAAATCTCTCAGCACACAAGTGCTAGCAATGTTCATAAATTAACTGGAACTGTGTTTGCGAGCAGAAATGTACAGGGCAGAAACCACGAGTCTGCAACTGCCAGCAGGCCTCAGGTGACCCAGATGACTCAGAGTCCCCAACAAAGGATGAATGCAAGGCAATTCACACCTTGTTGGCGTTGTTGAGGCTTCCATTCAGCCTATTCATGCCGCTTCAAAGGGTATGTTTGTAAGAGCTGTGGAACAATGGGGCACCTCCAACGAGCTGCAAGCTCTGCAAAACCTGCTAACCACCACATGGCAGAGGAAGATCGGTCCATGGTGGATCAAACCAATTTCGAGCCTCAGAGAGAGGAGGCAGATGCTGAAGTACACGGGGTGCACACATTTTCGACGAAATGTCCACCTATAATGCTAAACGTAAAATTGAATGGCTTACCCGTAGCCATGGAACTGGACACTGGCGTTAGTCAATCCATCATGAGTAAAAAGATGTTTGAGAGACTGTGGTGCAACAAGGCACTCAGACCATCCCTGAGCCCAATCTACACGAAACTGAGAACGTACACCAAAGAGCTTATCACTGTCCTGGGCAGTGCCATGGTCAAGGTCACCTACGAGGGCACGGTGCACGAACTGCCACTCTGGATTGTCCCGGGCGATGGCCCCACACTGCTTGGAAAGAGCTGGCTGGGCAAAATCCGCTGGAACTGGGATGACATCCGAGCGCTATCACATGTCGATATAGGACCAATACCCGCTACCTAAGGCAGACGACCTATTTGCGACGCTGGCAGGAGGAAAGACGTTCACCAAGCTCGACCTGACTTCGGCCTACATGACGCAGGAGCTGGAGGAGTCTTCGAAGGGCCTCACCTGCATCAACATGCACAAGGGACTGTCCATCTACAACAGATGCACGTTTGGAATTCGGTCGGCTGCAGCGATCTTCCAGAGAAACATGGAGAGCCTACTCAAGTCGGTACCACACACGGTGGTCTTTCAGGACGACATATTGGTTACGGGTCAGAACACCGCCGAGCACCTACAAAACCTGGAGGAGGTCGTCCAGCGACTGGATCGCGTAGGGCTGCGGCTGAAGAGGTCGAAATGCGTCTTCATGGCAACAGAAGTGGAGTTTTTGAGGAGAAAGATCGCGGCGGACGGCATTCGGCCCACAGACGCTAAGACAGAGGCTATCAGGAACGCGCCCAGGCCACAGAACATCACGGAGCTGCGGTCGTTCCTGGGACTCCTCAACTATTTTGGTAACTTCCTACCGGGGTTAAGCACCCTTTTAGAGCCGCTACATGTGTTATTGGGCAAAGGTGAGAACTGGGTATGGGGAAAAAAACAAGTAATTGCTTTTGTGAAAGCCAGAAATATTTTATGCTCCAACAAACTGCTTGCATTGTATAACCCGTGGAAAAGACTTGTGCTAGCATGTGATGCATTGTCGTACAGAGTCGGGTGTGTATTACAACAAGCTAACGTTGCGGGGAAGTTGCAACCTGTCACCTATGCTTCCAGGAGCTTATCTAAGGCTGAGAGGGCCTACAGCATGATTGAGAAAGAGGCATTAGTATGTGTGTTCGTGGTAAAGAAAATGCACAGTACCTGTTTGGCCTCAAATTTGAGCTGGAAACCGATCACAAGCCCCTCACATCTCTGTTTGCTGAAAACAAGGGGATAAATACTAATACCTCAGCCCACATACAAAGGTGGGCACTCGTGCTATCAGCGTATAACTATACCATCCGCCACAGGCCAGGCACCAAGAACTGTGCGGATGATCTCAGTCGGCTACTATTCCCCACCATGGGGGTGGAAATGGCGCAGTCTGCAAACTTGTTGATGGTGGCACAGCCCGCAGACTTGTTGATGGTCATGGAAGCGTTTGAAAATGATAAATCGCCTGTCACGGCCCGCCAGATTAGGACTTGGACCAGGCAAGATCCTCTGCTTGTCCCTAATAAAAAACTGTGTATTGCATGGGAGCTGGGCCAGCATCCCCGTTGAAATGCAAGAGCTAATCAAGCCGTTCCAGCAGCGAAAGGATGAGCTGTCCATTCAGGCAGACTGCCTGTTGTGGAGTAACTGCGTAGTGCTACCAAAAAAGGGCAGGGAGACGTTCATCTCGGAACTCCACAGCACACACCCGGGTATAGTAATGATGAAAGCGATAGCCAGATCCCACGTGTGGTGGCCCGGTATCGACTCTGACTTAGAGTCCTGTGTACAGCAATGCAGCGTGTGTGCTCAGTTGAGCAACGTGCCCAGAGAGGCACCACTAAGTTTGTGGTCCTGGCCCTCCAGACCATGGTCGAGGATCCATGTCGACTATGTGGGCCCGTTTCTCGGTAAAATGTTCCTGGTGGTGGTGGATGCTTTTTCAAAATGGATTGAATGTGAAATAATGTCAGGAAGCACCGCCACCGCCACCATTGAAAGCCTGAGGGCCATGTTTGCCACCCACGGCCTGCCTGACATACTGGTCAGTGACAACGGGCCATGTTTCACCAGTGCCGAATTTAAAGAATTCATGACCCGCAATGGGATCAAACATGTCACCTCGGCCCCGTTTAAACCAGCCTCCAATGGGCAGGCAGAGCGGGCAGTACAAACCATCAAACAGAGCCTTAAACGAGTCACAGAAGGTCACTCCAAACCCGCCTGTCCCGAGTACTGCTCAGCTACCGCACGAGACCCCACTCGCTCACAGGGGTGCCTCCGGCTGAGCTACTCATGAAAAGGACACTTAAAACCAGACTCTCGCTGGTTCACCCCAACCTGCATGATCAGGTAGAGAGCAGGTGGCAGCAACAAAATGTAAACGATGGTCGCGCTATTGTGTCACGGGAAATTGATCTGAATGACCCTGTGTATGTGCTAAACTATGGACATGGTCCCAAGTGGATCGCGGGCACGGTGATAGCTAAAGAAGGGAGTAGGGTGTTTGTAGTCAAACTAGACAATGGACAAATTTGCAGAAAGCACCTGGACCAAACGAGGCTGCGGTTCACAGACTGCCCTGAACAACCCACAGCAGACACCACCTTTTACGAGCCCACAACACACACCCAAAGGATCAACGACACCACCCTGGACCAGAAAATCGAACCCATCATGCCCAACAGCCCAGCAAGCCCAGCTCACCCAGCAGCCCTGCCGGGCCAACAACACGCCAGCCCAGCGAGGGCACAGCCAACACACCAGAACAGACATTTGTACCGAGGCGGTCCACCAGGGAAAGAAAGGCTCCTGACCGCCTCACCTTGTAAATAGTTTTCACTTTGACTTTGGCGGTGGAGGAGTGATGTTGTGTATCTGTAAAGCATGCACTCCCATGTTCCACCACCAGGGAGCGCATCCCCCGAAGTCCCAAGGGATCCCAGCATTCCTTGGGAGCACTGGATATAAGGCCTGTTCCTCACTCTGGAGTGTCTTATTAAAGACTGAGGTCACTGTTACTTTAACTGTGTTAGGAACTCAATAGAGGCCATCAGTGAAATCTTCCCAGTCTTCCCCTTCCATGACTCTCTCCAAAATTCCGACAGACATGCTTGCGTGAAAGTTCGTATTTTTAACTCATCGCCAATTGTTACCTATCGAATAACTCCACGAGGATAAGTACGGTGAGCGAGTTCAGGCATGACCTTACTCCAATTTATTTATTCTCAAAGTGAGCATTCAACATGGCTGCCAACATTATATACCCAGCTTGCACGTGTCTGCCAGTGACCATTGGTACTCCGACAGTCGCGCCCTCCGGTGGCAGCTAAAACCCAGGTAACATACATAACAGTTGCGACTGAACCTCTGTGAACCTGAAGACCAACATCACAAACCTGACTGCCCCTCTACACACACTGTACACCTCACCATCCCCATCGTGTCTGTCTGTGTGACCAGGACATTTCTCCATCCTCCTCCCAATCCAAAATGGTACAGCCTATTGTGCAATGAATTCTATGCTTCATCTGGGCTTGAAATCTGCAAAAGAAGTAAAGATTACAAAACTGTGCAGATATCATCTAGACTGAGAGAGAAGTTATTGTTTAAATGGAGATATTGCAAAGTGCCACAGTACAGCGGGACCTGGGGGTACTTGAGCATGAAACACAAAAGTTTAGTGCTATGTATGCAACACCTTGAAACCAGCATTCTACCGCCACCAGTGGGCGCATCTGTTGGAGTCCCAAGGGATCCCAGCATCCTTTGGGATCGCTCTACATAAGCAGGCCTCCCATGCTGTGCCAGCACTCTGGAGTCAGAATAAGGAGACTAAGGTCACACTTGCTCTACAGTACTCAGTCACCTTGCTTTATTTGAGACATAACAACTGGCAACAAGTAAAAATGCAGAGAACTGTTGGTATCCTGAAGAAATTCTCAGAAGGTGACGATTGGGAAGCCTTCGTGGAGCGACTCGACCAATACTTCGTGGCCAACGAGCTGGAAGGGAATGAGAACACTGCCAAAGGAAGGGCGATCCTCCTCACCGTCTGCGGGGCAACAACCTATGGCCTCATGAAGAATCTTCTTGCTCCACTGAAACCAACAACCAAATCGTATGAAGAACTGTGTACGGGGGCACCTAAATCCGAAGGAGAGCATTTTGATGGCAAGGTATCGATTTTACACATTCAACAGTTTGAAGGCCAGGACGTGGTGAGCTACGTCGCCAAACTAAGGCGCCTTGCAGGACATTGCGAATTCGATGGATTCCTGGAGCAAATGCTAAGAGACATTTTTGTGCTTGGTATTGGCCATAAGGTTATCCTTCGCAAACTATTGACTGTTGAAACACTGAACCTGAGCAAAGCCATAGCGATAGCCCAGGCATTTATGACCACCAGTGATAACACCAAACAAATTTTGCAGCATAAAGATGCATCGGCAAGTACTGTACACAAAGTAACGTCGTCTTCAGGCAGGAATGCATGTGGCAGAACGTACACACCAGCTGCTGCACGACCTCAGATGACCCAGAGTCCGCCATCAAACGTTAATGCGAGGCAATTAACACTTTGTTGGTGCTGCGGAGGTGACCATCGAGCCCATCAATGCCGCTTCAAACACTATGGGTGCAAAGGCTGTGGAACAATGGGACACCTCCAGCGAATGTGCAGACGAGCTGCAAACCCTGCAAACCACCACGTTGCAGAGGAAGACCGATCCATGGTGGATCAAACTGGACTAGAGACTCGAACTGAGGAGGCAGAAGTGTACGGGGTACACACCTTCACCATGAAATGTCCACCGGTCATGTTAAAAGTTGAACTGGACGGAATTCCAGTATCCATGGAATTGGACACGGGTGTGAGTCAGTCTATCATGAGCAAAAAAGCCTTCGACAGGCTGTGGTGCAACAAGGCACACAGGCCCAAGCTGAGCCCTATTCATACCAAGCTGAGAACTTACACTAAAGAGCTGATCCCTGTAATTGGCAGTGCAGCAGTAAAAGTCTGCTATGATGGAGTGGTGCATGAACTGCCACTATGGATCTTGCCAGGGGCTGGCCCCACACTGTTCGGCAGAAGCTGGCTGGGAAAAATCCGCTGGAACTGGGACAACATCCGAGCGCTCTCGTCCATCGACAAATCCTCATGTGTTCAGGTTTTTAGCAAGTTCCCATCGTTGTTTGAGCCAGGCATCGGAAATTTCTCTGGGGTGAAGGTGCAGGTCCACTTGATTCCCGATACACGACCCATCCACCACAAGGCACGTGCAGTGCATTCATGATGCGAGAGAAAGTGGAGATCGAGCTGGACAGGCTGCAACGAGAGGGCATCATAGCGCCAGTTGAGTTCAATGAGTGGGCCAGTCCGATTGTTCCGGTTCTCAAGGGCGATGGCATGGTCAGAATTTGTGGGGACTATAAAGTAACGATTAACCGTTTTTCGCTGCAGGATCAGTACTTGCTACCCAAGGCAGACGACCTATTTGTGACGCTGTCAGGAGGGAAGACGTTCACCAAGTTGGACCTGACCTCGGCCTACATGACGCAGGAGCTGACGGAATCTTCGAAAAGCCTCACCTGCATCAACACGCACAAAGGTCTGATCATCGACAATAGATGCCCATTTGGGATTCGCTCGGCCGCGGCTATTTTTCAAAAGAACATGGAGAGTCTGCTAAAGTCGATTCCGCGCACCGTGGTTTTCCAGGACGACATATTGATCACAGGTCGGGACACCATCGAACAGTTGCAGAACCTGGAAGAGGTTCTAAGTCGGCTAGATCAAGTGGGACTCAGGTTGAAATGCTCGAAGTGTGTTTTCCTGGCGCCAGAGATCGAGTTCTTAAGGAGAAGGATCGCGGAAGACGGCATCAGACCCACCGACATGAAGATGGAGGCCATCAAGAATGCGACGAGACCACAGAATGTGACGGAGCTGCGGTCGTTCATGGGACTCCTCAATTATTTTGGTCATTTCCTACCCGGGTTAAGCACCTTGCTAGAATCTCTACACATGTTGCTACGCAAGGGAGATGACTGGGTATGGGGGAAATCACAAGAGACTGCTTTTGAGAAAGCCAGAAATCTGTTATGTTCCAACAAACAGCTTGTTCTGTATGACCCATGTAAACGTTTAGTGCTAGCTTGTGATGCGTCTTCGTATGGGGTCGGGTGTGTGTTACAACAAGCTAACGAATCGGGTACATTGCAACCGGTCGCTTATGCGTCCAGGAGTTTGTCTGAGGCCGAAAGGGCCTACAGCATGATTGAAAAAGAAGCTCTGGCATGCGTTTACAGAGTGATAAAAATGCACCAGTATCTGTTTGGGCTTAAGTTCGAGTTAGAAACTGATCATAAGCCGCTCATATCGCTATTCTCAGAGAGCAAAGGTATTAATACCAATGCCTCTGCTCGCATCCAAAGATGGGCGCTCACGCTGTCTGCATATAACTATGTAATTCGCCACAGGCTTGGCACAGAGAACTGCGCTGATGCTCTCAGTCAGCTACCATTGCCCATGACCAGGGCACAGCCTTCAGACTTGCTCATGGTGATGGATGCAATCGAAAACGAAAAGTCACTCGTTACAGCCCACCAGATCAGGACCTGGACCAGCCAGGATCCTTTACTGTCCCTGGTAAAAAACTGTGTCCTCCATGGGAGCTGGTCCAGCATCCCAGCGGAGATGCATGAAGAGATCAAGCCATTCCAGCGGCGCAAAGATGAAATGTCCATACAGGCAGCCTGTCTTTTGTGGGATAATCGTGTGGTTTTGCCCAAGAAAGGCAGGAAAATGTTCATACACGACCTACACAGTACCCACCCAGGCATAGTAATGATGAAAGCTATAGCCAGATTTCATGTGTAGTGGCCCGGCATCGACTCAGATTTGGAGTCTTGTGTACGCCAATGCAACACTTGCTCTCAACTGAGCAATGCCCCCAGGAAGGCACCGCTAAGTTTGTGGTCATGACCCTCCAAACCGTGGTCTAGGATCCATGTTGACTTTGCTGGCCCGTTTCTAGGCAAAATGTTCTTGGTTGTTGTGGATGCTTATTCAAAGTGGATTGAGTGTGTAATAATGTCTGTAAGCACGTCCACTGCCACCATCGAAAACCTACGAGCCTTGTTTGCCACGCACAGCCGGCATGATGTCCTTGCCAGCGACAATGGGTCGTGCTTTACCAGCACTGAATTCAAGGAATTCATGACCCACAATGGGATCAAGCATGTCACATCTGCCCCGTTCAAGCCCACAGCTAATGGCCAGGCAGAATGTGCAGTCCAAACCATCAAGCAAAGCTTGAAACGTGTGTCAGAAGGCTCCCTGAAGACCCACCTGTCCAGAGTCCTGCTCAGCTACCGCACAAGACTCCATTCACTCACTGGGGTTCCCCCAGCCGAATTGCTCATGAAAAGGGCACTCAAAACAGGGCTATCTCTAATCCACCCTGATTTCCACGATCATGTCGAAGGCAGGTGGCATCAACAAAGCATGTACCATGAGCACGAAAATTTGTCACACGATAGTGAAGTCAATGACCCTGTATATGTACTCAACTATGGACATGGTCCCAAATAGCTTGCTGGCACTATCGTAGCCAAAGAAGGGAGTAGGGTGTTGTAATGTCTGTAAGCTTGTAATGTTTGTAGCTCCATACTGTGGATGTGGACGTATTGTGTACTGCAAGTGCAGGGTTAATAATAAACAGCCCAGGCAGGTTTCCGGAGACTTCCGAGAGAGCTGCCTGCCATGTTAGGAAGTTGTGTGTGCTGTGCTCTGTGAATATATCACATTTGGTGACGAGGATGGGATTTTTCGGATGATTTAAAGCTTAAATTTTGTTGGTGAAGGATTCAGTCAGCCGACAGAGAAACTTTGGACGTTTCTGTCTTTGGAAAAAGCTACAAAATCCGAGGTAAAATACAGCACATGGTGTGAACATCTAGTGATTAAAATGGCAGGTGTATTGGGATATTTGGGGGAATATAGACACGACCGGGAACATTTTAAAGCGTATGTGGATCGGCTAGAAATGTATTTCATTGCAAAAAACATAATCGAAGTTCCAGACAATGCAGTCCAGAACCGGGCTGTGTTGGAACATAAGAAAGCGATCTTCATATCGGAGGCAGGTCCAGCATTATACGAAACCCTTGTAAATCTGCTTGTGCCTGACGAGTCAAAGGACACAATGCTTAAAGAGATTTTAATGAAGCTGGAGCAGCACTATAACCCCAAACCATTAGAAATTGCTGAAAGCTATCTTTTGGGATTCGGAATCAAAAGGCTGATGAAAGTATCAGTGATTACATCGTAGCATTAAAGAAGCTATCGATGCAATGTAATTTTGAAAACTTTCAAAACCGAGCATTACGGGATTGTTTTGTTTTGTGGGGTGAAAAATGATGTGATCAGAAGGAAGTTATTGATGACAGATGACTTAACTTTTGAGATTGCTTGTCAGACAGCGAGGTCGATGGGCATGGCCGAACAATATTCCCGAGAATTAAATAATGATTACAGTCATCAGTCACCCGAGGTAAAGCAGCTGCAGGTTCAAGGTAAAAGATGGTGGGGGCCGAAAGTCTCAGAAACTGGAAATTCTAACAGAGCGTCGAAGTCGTGCTATAGGTGCCTGGGACAACACATTGCTCAAAGTTGTCCATACGTGAAGGCAGAGTGTTTCTTCTGCAGGAAGACTGGGCATCTTGCAAAGGCATGCCGACTGAAGGGTAAACCAGCTTTTAAAGCTATGAGTAGAAATCCCAAGAGATGACATAGTATGGAAGAACAACAACAGGTCAAGGAGATGCTAGAGTTACACGTCATCAGGAGCACGAGGTTAACAGACAGCGATTCGGAAAGTATCAAAATCCACATAGATGTTGCGGGATTCAAGATACCAATGGAAATTGACACGGGTGCATCCGTGAGTGTAGTACCGGAGTCACTGTACCGCGACAAATTGTGTGATTTCCAACTGGAGAAATCCAAGATAGAGCTGCGAGGCTACTCGGGAGAGAAAATTCCTGTGGTAGGTCGTATCACCGTACCGATGAAATATAAAGATCAATTTCAGAACTTGCCTCTAATAGAAGTGAAAGGAGACAAGTTTGCCTTACTAGGAAGAAATTGGTTGAGCTCACTGAAGCTGGGTTGGCGTAAGATTTTCTGTGTGGAAGTGAGATTTTCATCAATGGATGAGGTTATCAAGCAGTATCCGAAGATGTTCTGTGAATCGGGCAGTCCGATCCAAGGCTTCAAGGCGAGTGTCAGGGTACAGAAGGACGCTAGATTGGTTTACTACAAGCCACGTTCCGTACCATATGCACTCAAGGAGAAAGTTGAGCAAGAACTCAAAAGACTGGAGACTGAGAACATTGTTTGTAAGATAGATCGATGTAATTGGGCTACACCCATTGTTGTTGTACCTAAGTCTGATGGTAAGGTAAGATTGTGTGGTGATTATAAAGTAACCGTAAACCAGGTTCTAGAGGGTAATGTCCCCAAGACATTGCCGAATATAGAAGATTTGTTCACAACACTGACAGGTGGTCAGATCTTCTCAAAACTGGATCTTACGAATGCCTACTTACAGCTTGAACTAGATGAGGAGTCCAAGTCATGTTTGTCAATAAATACTCATCTAGGCCTATATCAATTTAATAGGCTACCGTTTGGAGTGTCTTCCGCCCCTGCCATATTCCAAGGGGTGATGAACCAGATTTTGCAAGGTATTGAAGGGGTAGTATGTTATTTGGATGACATACTACTTTCAGCACCAAATAGGCAAATTCATAATAACACATTGAATGAAGTCCTCAAACGACTAGAGAAGCACAGAGTACGAGTGTCTGCTCGTAAGTTTGAGTTATTTAAAAACTCAGTGGAGTACTTAGGGTACAGAGTAGACAAAGATGGTTTACATCCAACCATGGGAAAATTGGATGCAATTAGAAATGCACCCACTCGCAGGAATGTCACTGAACTTCGTTCATTCTTGGGTCTTTTGAACTATTATGGGAAGTTCCTACCAAATTTGGCTACAGTATTACATTCACTGAATGAACTACTGAAAACACAGGTCCATTGGAAGTGGTCAAAAGAATGTGATACAGCATTCAAGGAGTGTAAAAGCAAATTGGTAGAGAGCACCATGTTAGTTCACTATGACATATCTAAGGAGATTAAGCTAGCATGTGATGCCTCTCCATATGGAGTTGGGACAGTAATCTCTCATGTATTAAGTAGTGAGGAGGAGAGACCAATTGCTTTTGCTTCACGCACTCTCAGTGCCAGTGAGTGTAATTATGTGCAAATTGAAGGGGAAGCTTTGGCATTAATTTTTGGGGTCAAGAAGGTTTCACAAATACTTGTATGGTCGTAAGTTTACCATCGTTACGGACCATAGGCCCCGAACAGCAATCCTCCATCCAAAATCCCCAGTTCCAACATTAGCTGCAGCCCGAATGCAGAGATGGTCTTTGATTTTGTCAGCATATGCATATGATATTTAATACAGACGATCAGCTGATCACAGTAATGCTGATGCCTAGATTGCCTTCCCCATCACAAGTTACACCCGATAGGGAAGAAGTGTTTTATTTTTCCTACATTGATGAACTGCCAGTCACAGCTGAAGAGATTGGTAGAGCAACCAAACATGACCCAGTGATGTCAAAGGTGTATGAGTATATTGCAAATGGATGGCCAAACCAGGTAACAGCCAAAGATACACATCCATTCTTCATTCATAGGAATGCATTATCAGTCGATAAAGATTGTATCATGTGGAGTGCAAGAGTGGTTCTAACAAATAAATTCAGGTCCAAATTATTCGGAGACCTCCATGACCAGCACCTGGGAATGTGCTTGACCAAGAGTTTTGCACGCAGTTATTTATGGTGGCCAGGTCTTGATAAAGATATAGAGTACATCGTGAGTCAGTGTACGACATGTCAATCGGTAAGCAAGCAACCACCACCAGTACCATTACAGCCATGGAAATTGCCTCCCAGGGTGTAGCAAAGACTACATATTGATTTTGCTGAGTTAGAAGGACAACAATTGTTCATTGTGATTGATAGCCATTCAAAGTGGGTTGAGGTGTTTCCAATGTGGAAAATAACAACAAGTAAAACATTGGACATTTTATAAAAATTATTTTCTGCATTTGGCCTCCCTGAAGAAATTGTTTCGGATAATGGACCACAATTTTGTTCAGAAGAATTTGCACAATTCACGAGCAAAAATGATGTGAAACATACCAAGGTTCCACCATACCATCCAGCTTCGAATGGTGCAGCAGAGCGGACTGTACAAATTGTAAAACGTGCCCTCATAAAACAAATGTTAGATCCAAATCCAAGGAAACGACAGTTGTCTTTGGATCACAAATTGGCTAATTTTTTGATTACATATCAAAATACTCCTCATACAACTGTTGGTAGAACACCAGCAGAGTTGTTTCTCAAATGACATCCATGAACCAGATTCTCGTTGTTAAAGCCAAATTTGGCACAGTCCATAGAAGAGACACAATTAAGACAGAAAGAGAACCAGGATAGAGGTAGAGTAAAAGAGAGAAGTGTGAAATTAAACCAGAAGGTGAGAGTGAAGAACCATCACCATAAATGGTTAAAGTGGTCACCAGGAAGAGTGGTGAAGATATGTGGTCCTCGCACATATTTGATAATGGACAGGTTAGGTTTGTCCATATTGATCATATTTTACCTACAGACATGGAAGGAGTTGAAGGTGGGAATGATTCAATTATTTCTGATTCATCAGATAGTTTTGATACACCAGTAGCAAATCCTAAATCCAATGTACTGGAAACAAATCCAGGAGAGAATCAGAATGAAAGTCTGAGTCCAAGTCAGGAAAACAAAGAGCCTGAAGTTAGAGTGAGTTCAAATGAAAATCAAGGAAATTCCGTGGAGGAAAACGTTCCTCAGGGTGAGCCTCGAATGAGTTTAGATTCAACACCATGTTTGGAAGGTTCTGTTCGAGAGTGCAGGTATCCTCTTCGAAACAGAAAACTAATGGTGAAGTAAAATTTGTAAATATGGAAAAAAAATAAGTTTATATCCTGTGTCATGTATAAACATGAAAGTTATGTATGATGTTTGTTATGATGGCTTCTTCATTAAGGAGGGAGAATTGTAATGTCTGTAAGCTTGTAATGTTTGTAGCTCCACACTGTGGATGTGGACATATTGTGTACTGCAAGTGCAGGGTTAATAATAAAAAGCCCAGGCAGATTTCTGGAGACTTCTGAGAGAGCTGCCTGCCATGTTAGGAAGCTGTGTGTGCTGTGCTCTGTGAATATATCACAGGTGTTTGAGGTTAAACTTGCAAATGGACTAACTTGCAGAAAGCATTTGGACCAAACCAAACTGCGATTCACAGACAGCTACGGGCAACCTGAAGAGAACACCACCAACTTCGACCCTCCAAAACACACAAGTGGCAACCGACATCACAGTTGATCACGAAGCTGAACTCATCATCCCCAGCAGCCCAGCGAAGGCCCAACCAACTCACCTGCCCCTGTGTTTGTACCGAGACGATCGTTTAGGGAGCGGAAAGCCCCAGATCGTCTCACCCTGTAAATAATTGTACTGTTGACTTTGGGGGGAATGATGTTATGTATGCAACACCTTGTAAACAGCATTCTACCACCACCAGAGGGCGTATCTGTTGGAGTCCCAAGGGATCCCAGCATACCTTGGGAGCACTGCATATAAGCAGGCCTCCCATGCTGTGCCAGCATTCTGGAGTCATAATAAAGAGACTAAGGTCACACTTACTTAAGTCTAAAGTACTCAGTCACATTGCTTTATTTGAGACGTAACAGTTCGCATGCAGGTACAGCAAGTGATCAAGAAGTCCAATGGAGTCTTGGCCTTTATTGTAAAGGGGATGGAGTATAGAAGCAGGGAAGTCTTGCTACAGCTATATAAGGTATTGGTGAGGCCACACCTGGAATACTGCGTGCAGTTTTGGTTTCCATATTTACGAAAGGATATACTTGCTTTGGAGGCAGTTCAGAGAAGGCTCACTCGGTTGATTCCAGGGATGAGGGGGTTGACTTATGAGGAAAGGTTGAGTAGGTTGGGCCTCTACTTATTGGAAATCAGAAGAATGAGAGGTGATCTTATCGAAACATATCAGATTATGAGGGGGCTTGACAAGATGAATGCAGAGAGGATGTTTCCACTGATGGGGGAGACTAGAACTAGAGGGCATAATCTTAGAATAAGGGGCCACCCATTTAAAACTGAGATGAGGAGGAATTTCTTCTCTGAGGGTTGTAAATCTGTGGAATTCGCTGCCTCAGAGAGCTGTGGAAGCTGCGACATTGAATAAATTTAAGACAGAAATAGACAGTTTCTTAACTGATAAGGGAATAAAGGGTTATGGGGAGCGGTAGGGGAAGTGGAGCTGAATCCATGATCAGATCAGCCATAATCGTATTGAATGGCAGAGTATGCTCGAGGGTCCGTATGGCCTACTCCTGTTCCTATTTCTCATGTTCTTATGTAGAACTGGCAGAGATTGTAAATAAATATTTTGTGTCTGTTTTGACAGTAGAATACACATAAAGCATGCCACACATGATGGGGAACCAAGGGTCTAATGAGGGTGAGTAACTTAAAGTAATTAATATCAGTGGAGAAAAAATATTAGAGAAGCTCATGGGACTAAAAGCCAACAAATCCCCTGGACCCGATGGCCTCTGTCCTTGGGGTCTAACAGAAGTGACTACAGAGATAATGGATGCATTTGTTGTCATCTTCCAAAATTCCCTGGATTCTAGAACACTCCCTGTGGATTTGAATTTAGCAAATGTAACCCCGCGATTCAAGAAAGGAGGGAGAGAGAAAACAGGGAACTGCAGGCCAGTTAGCCTGACATCAGCCATCGGGAAAATGTTGGAATCATTGATAAGGTCGTGGTATCAGGGCACTTAAATAATTATAACATGATAAGATAGAGTCAACACAGTTTTATGAAAGGGTATTTTGTGTTTTACAAATTTATTAGAGATTTTTGAGAATGTAACTAGCAGGGTAGATAAAGGGGAACCAGTGGATGTAGTATATTTGGATTTCCAAAAGGCATTCCATAAGGTGCCATATAAAAGGCTGCTACACAAGATAAGGGCTCATGGGGTTGGGGGTAATACATTAGCATGGATAGAGGATTGGTTAATGGACAGAAAATGGAGAGTAGGGATAAACGGGTCATTTTCAGGTTGGCAGGCTGTAACCAGTGGGGTGCCGCAGGGATCAGTGCTGGGGCCTCAGCTATTTACATTCTATATCAATGAACTAGATGAAGGGACCGAGTGTAATGTATCCAGGTTTGCTGATGATACAAAGCTAGGTGGGACAGTAAGCTGTGAGAAGGACAAAAAGAGTCTGTAAAGGGATACAGACAGGTTAAGTGAGTGGACAATAAAGTGGGAGATGGAGGATAATGTGGGGAAATGTGAGGTTGGTTATTCACTTTGGTAGGAAGACTAGAAAATCAGAATATTTTTTAAATGGTGATGAACTATTAAATGTTGGTGTTCAGAGAGATTTGGCTGACCCTCGTACAAGAAACACAGAGAGTTAGTATGCAGGTACAGCAAGCAATTAGGAAGGCAAATGGCATGTTGGCCTTTATTGCAAGGGGGATGGAGTACAAGAGTAAGGAAGTTTTAATGCTACACCTGGAATTCTGGGCACAGTTTTGATCTCCTTATCTCAGGGAGGATAAACTTGCCTTAGAGTTAGTGCAACAAAGGTTCACTCGATTGATTCCTGGGATGAGAGGGTTGTCCTATGACGAGAGATTGAGTAGATTGAGCCCATATTCTCTGGAGTTTAGAAGAATGGATGGTGATCTCATTGATACACACAATATTCTGAGGGGGATTGACAGGGTAGATGCTGAGAGGGTCTCTCCCCTGGGCTGGAGTGTCTAGAATCAGGGGTCACAGTCTCAGGATAAGGGGTCGGCCATTTAAGACTTAGATGAGGAGGAATTTCTTCACTCAGAGGGAGGTGAATCTTTGGAATTCTCTTCCCTAGAGGGCTGTGGAGGCTCAGTCTTTGAGTATATTCAAGGCTGAGATAGATAGATTTTGGGGGTCTAGGGGAATCAAGGAATATGGGGATCGTGGATTGAGGTCGAAGATCAGCCATGATCTTATTGAATGGAGGGTTGGAGGGGCCGTATGGCCTACTCCTGCTCCTAATTCTTATGTTCTTGTGTTCTTATATTCAATTCCCATTTGAAAGCTACTATTAAAGGTGTTTCCACCACTCTAGCCTTTGAAGCACTCCTGGAGACCGTGGAATGGCGCCAAGGTGCCCTGCTGCCTGGAGAGGGTTGAAGGCCACCCCCCTGGGTGTTCAGGAGGCTGTGGCGGGAGGTGGCACGGCATGTCTCTGCCCGTGACGCGGTGCACAGGACCACCACTCAATGTCGGAAGAAATTCAATGACCTGACCAGACTCGTCAGGGTGAGTACCCGTTACATTATCCTCACAATGCCTTCATGTGAGCCTCACTGCTTGACACTGCTGACACCTTCTCTATGTGTGCCTGGCCCTGCTCCTTGTTGCTGCAGACACCTATCAAAGCTCTGTATCGCCTCACCAGACATGCCTCGCCCATCCACGCGTCTCTCACCAGCTAGCTCCCAGCTCAGCCTGAGGACACCAGCAACACCTTTTAACTCTCCACGTGTAGTCACAGGCCTTCAGCCTCAAGCTTACTCGTAGCTCCTTGTGCCCAGACCTCACCTTTTACACTCCCACTGTGAGCTGTCACACAGGCTGAGGCCAACGTTCACACCTCGTGACATCAGTAGCGCGTCACTCACTACAGACCCACTGACAACATCTTGTTTTGGTCATTGCAGGCCAGGCTCACCCGCAACAGGCGAGAGCAGGAGAGGGCGGGACAAAGGGACCTCCAGGAGCTCTCTGCCATCGAGGAGTGCGTGAATGTGCCCATGGGCTCACCAGTCGGAGCGGTGGCAGCCGGATGGGCAGAGCCCCCGCAAGACACTGACGGTTTGTCAATGACGTGTCCGTTTTCTGCCCCTCACCCTTCATCCTACATGCCTTACAACAGGTATCTGCAAACTCACGATGCCCCCTCGCTCACTGCTCCCCACACTTGTGTTGTTTTGTGATTACAGACGATGAACCAAATGTGCTGTAGCCTGCCCGTCGGCCAACGTCCTGACACGAGGGGGAGGGACACGGGTGGCCACTGAGCGGGACCCGACCCCGGTGCCCGCGAGCGGGTCAGCAGCTCGGGGGAGGGCACCACCAACCTCCTGGGGTTTACGGATGCTGATGTTCCAGGACCCAGTGGCCTGCAGCGTGGGGGGAAGCGAAGGGGCCAGCTCTCCGAGGGCCAGAAGTCGGCCCAGGAGTCCTGCTCACAGTCAGGCAGATGAGGTCCTCGATTAGGAGGCTCTGAACAGGGAGACGTCGCAGATGCACCATGAGATGATGGATGCGTTGGGGAGGGTGCCGCAGAGCGTGAATGCACTTGGTGTGAGTGTAGCAGAGACCACCTACAGCATTGTCCAGGCCCCTCGGCAGTCCACTGAGACCAGCCTTGCCTGTATAGACCGGCAAACGGCCTCAGCGAGCGACAGTGGGGTCCCAGAGGTGAAGGCGCGTGCCATAGCAGCAGCCATGACATCACAGGCCGAAGCCACGCGAGGTCTTTGTGATGTGATGCAGACCCCGGTTGCTGGCCTGTTATCTCAGACTGCAGCGATTCCGGCAGTCCCTGTGTTCCTTCAGTCTCAGAGTAATACCATGCAAGCAGTGACTGCCGCCATCCTCTGTGTCATCCCCACGGTCGGACAGGGAACAGACCGTGCCGCAGAAGACCAGCAATCTGTGGGGGCACAGATTGTTCCTGCCCCACAGATCTGCATGGTCTTCTGCGGCACGGTCTGTTCCCTGTTCCGGACCCCGTGCGGGCCCTCACGATTGACAGCATTCGGGCTCCCGCCACTGCCAGACCGCCTCTGCACCCGACATGGCCTGCACCCCAGCCGTCCCACACTGCTGCTGCCCATCCTGAGGCGGTGCAGTCAGCAGTCAGGCACTCCATGTCCACAGCTGGTCCAGGGCATCCTCCTAGGCCATCTGACCTGCATTCCGCAGGCACACGGCAGCCCTCCAGCAGCCTTGCTGCAGCCACTGAGAAAGCATTGAGGAGGAGCAGTAGGCGAGGGAGGGTGTGGGGGTGAGACAGAGGGTTGGGCAATGCCAATGCAAGACACGCTAACTGAAGGTGTGCCTATGGGTCCAGCTTACATCATGGTGCACATATTACTCATATGTTGTATAAGTTGAAGGGGAGGGAGAGCTCCATTTTGCTTTATTTGAGGGGGTGGGTTTTTTGGCTTTGTTGGAGGGATGTGTTGCAATTAAAATGTCAGTTTGACCATCTCCTGCAGCCTCTGGTGTATGACTGTTAACTTGTTACGGAGATGTGGCCTTATTGTGGCACAATGTGCGCTCATTATTAGCTGCAACCCTCAGCTCCCTCCATTAAGCGAATTGCACCATTATGAGCCGGCCGAATAGCCCTGCCACCGCCAACATTGGCACGCTGTCCCCTCCGTTGATGCTGCTGGTCATCGTCATCCTGCTGGACATTCGTGGCATCGGCAAGGTCCTGGTCCTCCTCCTCATCCTCCTGAGGTGGGCCGATGATCCCACTGACAAGACCTGGGCTCGTTTGCTCATCAACTATCTTCTCTCTCTTTATTTTTTTTTTAGTCGTCCTTTGCTAGTTTCTAAAAATTTCCCAATCCTCTGGCCTCCCACTGTTCTTTGCAACATTGTACACCTTTGTTTTCAATTTGATACAATCCATTACTTCCTCAGTTAGCCACGGATGGTTCATCCTTCTCTTTGAGTCCTTCCTTCTCACTGGAATATATCTTTGCTTAGTTATGAAATAGCTCCTTAAATGTCTGCCACTGCTCATCAACCATCTTACCCTTTAATCTATTTTTCCAGTCCACTTTAACCAACTCTGCCTTCATACCTTTGTAACTGACACCGGGGACAACACCAGGGATAATTCCCCCTTCCTTCTTCAAAATAGCGCCATGAGATCTTTTACATATGAAATAGGAGCAGGAGTCAGCCATTGGGCCCCTCGAGCCTGCTCCGCCATTCAATATGATCATGGCTGATCTGATCATGGACTCAGCTCCACTTCCCCGCCCGCTCCCCATAAGCCTTCACTCCCTTATCGCTCAAAAATCTGTCTATCTCCGCCTTAAATATATTCAATGACCCAACCTCCACAGCTCTCTGGGGCAGAGAATTCCACAGATTTATAACCCTCTGAGAGAAGAAATTCCTCCTCATCTCAGGTTTAAATGGGTGGCCCCTTATTCTAAGATCATGCCCTCCAGTTCTAGTCTCCCCCATCATTGGAAACATCCTCTCTGCATCCACCTTGTCGAGCCCCCTCATTATCTTATGTTTCGATAAGATCACCTCTCATTCTTCTGAATTCCAATGAGTATAGGCCCAACCTACTCAACTTTTTCTCATAAGTCAACCCCCTCATCTCTGGAATCAACCACGTGAACCTTCTCTGAACAGCCTCCAAAGCAAGTATATCCTTCCTTAAATACAGAGACCAAAACTGCACGCAGTACTCCAGGTGTGGCCTCACCAATACCCTGTACAGTTGCAGCAAAGACCTAAGAGGGTAGTCGGGGCCTCGGTTTAACGTCTCAATCGAAAGCGCTCCCTCAGCATTGCACTGGAGTGACAGCTGAGATCTTTGTGCTCAAGTCCCTGGTGTGGGCGTCGAACCTGTTGACTCAGAGGTGAGAGTGCTACCCACTGAGCCCCAGCTGATAACTGCAGAGGAACAGCAAGCGGTGAACCTTCTCGCTCAGGCCCAGGAGTGAGTCCGATGCCAACACCGGATAAATTTACAGGGAAACAGTTGGAGATATTTCCTTCCGCTGCCTTTAACGAAGCCCGGGCAAAATCATGTTTTATTCAGAACAGCAAAAGACAGCGATGCCGGAGGCTGATGTGGAGGCTGAGGGATTTTGGCTGTGATTTTTCCTGCAGCATATGGGTTACATTCCCGAGGTTTAACAGCTCTTTGAACCTAAAATAGAAGGGAAGAGAATGAGCTGTGCCACTCCAACAGTCCACTCCTCCCTTCCCACCCAGTGCATTGACTCAGAACTCCCCGCGTGGCATCAATCTATTGAATCGGATTAGGCATCATGCTGGTATAACCTCATCCACTGCAATCAGCACAATTAACTCACTGGGTTGTATATTGGCCTCAAGAGCACCAGGTCACCCCCTCCCCCAGTCCCCTGGCCCAACCCCTCGCACCCCACCCTCTCACCCCTCCCCAACCCCCTCCCCTTCCCCCCAGTCTCCCGCCCCCCCTCTCCCCACACCCCGCCCTCTCGCCCCTCCCCCTCCCCCAGTCCCCTGGCCCAACCCCCCGCACCCCGCCCTCTTGCCCCTCCCCACCCCCTCTCCCCTCCCCAGTCCCTTGGCCAAACCCCCCCGCACCCCACCCTCTTGCCCCTCCTCACCCCCCAGTCCCTTGGCCAAACCCCCCGTACCCGCCCTCTCGCCCCTCCCCACCCCCCTCCCCCCGTACCCCACATTCTCACCCCTCCCCACCCCCCTCTCCCCTCCCCCAGTCCCCTGGCTCAACCCCCCCGCACCCCGCCCCTCTCGCCCCTCCCCACCCCCCCTCCCCCCAGTCTCCCACCCCCCTTTCCCCCACACACCGCCCTACCCCACCCCCCTCTCAAGGTCCTCCGGCCCCTCTCCCGCACCCCCCCTTTCCCGGTTCCACCACCCCTCTCCCCCCCTCCCATGCACCCCCATCCCCCCGCACCCCGCACCCTGCCCTCCCTCAGATACCTGCCCTGTATCTGCTCTCTCTCTCTCTCAGATACCTGCCCTGTATCTGCTCTCTCTCTCTCAGATACCTGCCCTGTATCTGCTCTCTCTCTCTCAGATACCTGCCCTGTATCTGCTCTCTCTCTCTCTCAGATACCTGCCCTGTATCTGCTCTGTCTCTCCCTCAGACACCTGCCCTGTATCTGCTCTCTCTCTCTCTCTCAGACACCTGTCCTGTACCTGCTCTCTCACTCTCTCTCAGATACCTGCCCTGTATCTGCTCTCTCTCTCCCTCAGACACCTGCCCTGTATCTGCTCTCTCTCTCAGATACCTGCCCTGTATCTGCTTTCTCTCTCTCAGATACCTGCCCTGTATCTGCTTTCTCTCTCCCTCAGATACCTGCCCTGTATCTGCTCTCTCTCTCTCTCTCAGATACCTGCCCTGTATCTGCTCTCTCTCTCTCTCTCTCTCTCAGATACCTGCCCTGTATCTGCTCTCTCTCTCTCTCAGACACCTGCCCTGTATCTGCTTTTTCTTCCTCAGATACCTGCCCTGTATCTGCTCTCTCTCTCTCTCAGATACCTGCCCTGTATCTGCTCTCTCTCTCACAGATACCTGCCCTGTATCTGCTCTCTCTCTCTCAGATACCTGCCCTGTATCTGCTCTCTCTCTCTCTCAGACACCTGCCCTGTATCTGCTCTCTCTCTCCCGCAGACACCTGCCCTGTATCTGCTCTCTCTCTCTCAGATACCTGCCCTGTATCTGCTCTCTCTCTCTCTCAGATACCTGCCCTGTATCTGCTCTCTCTCTCTCTCAGATACCTGCCCTGTATCTGCTCTCTCTCTCTCTCAGATACCTGCCCTGTATCTGCTCTCTCTCCCTCAGATACCTGCCCTGTATCTGCTCTCTCTCTCTCTCAGACTCCTGCCCTGTATCTGCTCTCTCTCTCTCTCAGATACCTGCCCTGTATCTGCTCTCTCTCTCTCTCAGATACCTGCCCTGTATCTGCTCTCTCTCTCTCTCTCAGACTCCTGCCCTGTATCTGCTCTCTCTCTCTCAGATACCTGCCCTGTATCTGCTCTCTCTCCCTCAGACACCTGCCCTGTATCTGCTCTCTCTCTCTCTCTCAGACACCTGCCCTGTATCTGCTCTCTCTCTCTCAGATACCTGCCCTGTACCAGGTGTCTCTCTCTCTCAGATACCTGCCCTGTATCTGCTCTCTCTCTCTCTCAGATACCTGCCCTGTATCTGCTCTCTCTCTCTCTCAGATACCTGCCCTGTATCTGCTCTCTCTCTCTCAGATACCTGCCCTGTATCTGCTCTCTCTCTCTCAGATACCTGCCCTGTATCTGCTCTCTCTCTCCCTCAGATACCTGCCCTGTATCTGCTCTCTCTCTCTCTCAGATACCTGCCCTGTATCTGCTCTCTCTCTCTCTCAGATACCTGCCCTGTATCTGCTCTCTCTCTCTCTCAGATACCTGCCCTGTATCTGCTCTCTCTCTCTCTCAGATACCTGCCCTGTATCTGCTCTCTCTCTCCCTCAGATACCTGCCCTGTATCTGCTCTCTCTCTCAGATACCTGCCCTGTATCTGCTCTCTCTCTCTCTCAGATACCTGCCCTGTATCTGCTCTCTCTCCCTCAGATACCTGCCCTGTATCTGCTCTCTCTCTCTCAGATACCTGCCCTGTATCTGCTCTCTCTCTCTCTCAGATACCTGCCCTGTATCTGCTCTCTCTCTCCCTCAGATACCTGCCCTGTATCTGCTCTCTCTCCCTCAGATACCTGCCCTGTATCTGCTCTCTCTCTCTCTCAGATACCTGCCCTGTACCAGGTGTCTCTCTCTCTCAGATACCTGCCCTGTATCTGCTCTCTCTCTCTCTCAGATACCTGCCCTGTATCTGCTCTCTCTCTCTCTCTCAGATACCTGCCCTGTATCTGCTCTCTCTCTCTCAGATACCTGCCCTGTATCTGCTCTCTCTCTCCCTCAGATACCTGCCCTGTATCTGCTCTCTCTCTCTCAGATACCTGCCCTGTATCTGCTCTCTCTCTCTCTCAGATACCTGCCCTGTATCTGCTCTCTCTCTCTCTCAGATACCTGCCCTGTGTCTGCTCTCTCTCTCTCTCAGATGCCTGCCCTGTATCTGCTCTCTCTCTCTCTCAGATACCTGCCCTGTATCTGCTCTCTCTCTCTCTCAGATACCTGCCCTGTATCTGCTCACTCTCTCCCTCAGATACCTGCCCTGTATCTGCTCTCTCTCTCAGATACCTGCCCTGTATCTGCTCTCTCTCTCTCTCAGATACCTGCCCTGTATCTGCTCTCTCTCCCTCAGATACCTGCCCTGTATCTGCTCTCTCTCTCAGATACCTGCCCTGTACCAGGTGTCTCTCTCTCAGATACCTGTCCTTTATGTCATGTATTTAACCATCTTGCAATGACATAGTCATGTAACTGTAACTCTAGTACACTGTACCTGTACCCTAGAAATGCACACCCTGACTACAGGGGGTGAACTTACGGGAGTCACTCCTCACCTGGGTTTCCAGGTATAAAAGGGGAGGTCCCACCCAGGGTCAGCACTCCTTGGTCCTGGCAATAAAGGTGAAGGTCACAGAGTCACTGTGTCTCCTTAAGATATCTCCCCCTCAGATAGAATCATATAAATTTACAACACGGAAGGAGGCCATTCGGCCCATCGTGTCCGTGCCAGCCGACCAAGAGCTACCCAGCCTAATCCCACTTTCCAGCTCTGGGTCCGTAGCCCTGTGGGTTACGGCACTTCAGGTGCACATCCAAGTACTTTTTAAATGTGGTGAGGGTTTCTGCCTCTACCACCCTTTCAGGCAGTGAGTTCCAGACCCCCACCACCCACTGGGTGAAGACATTTCCATCCAAATCCCCTCTAAACCTCACCCCAATTACTTTAAATCTATATTCCTGGTTGTTTACCCCTCTGCTAAGGGAAACAGGTCCTTCCTATCCACTCTATCTAGGCCCCTCGTAATTTTATACACCTCAATCAGGTCTCCCCTCAGCCTCCTCTGTTCCAAGGAAAACAGACCCAGCCTATCCAATCTTTCCTCATAGCTAAAATTCTCCAGTCCAGGCAAAATCCTCGTAAATCTCCCCTGTATCCTCTCTAGTGCAATCACATCTTTCCTGTAATGTGGTGACCAGAACTGCACGCAGTACTCCAGCTGTGGCCTAACCAGTGTTTTATACAGTTCAGGCCTAACCTCATCTTAGTGTTGCTATGAAGTAGAAGGTTAAGGAGCTATTCCCGGGGCGAGTGGAGTGTACAGAATGTCTGTTCCCTATGGCCTTTAACTAACGGTTGATTATGGGAATCAGGGAATTCCTGTTGCAATGGCAAGCACTCTCGCACACAATGTACTTAGCGAGGTCAATTAACTCAGCAGAATCGGTTAAGGAACCAGCCTTCTACTCTGATAATGAATCCATGCATCCCCTGGGTTCTCAATGGTTATTGCAATTATTTTCTCCTGTCAGTGTCGTTCAATTAACTGATGTTGAAAGTGTGAATGAGTCGGGTGTGCGAGTCTCACTAAATGTAATGAGGTGAGACCGTGAGTGAGCATGAGGCTGGTTAGGGTACGTCCCACTGCAGCGGACACGGACACACAGGCATCAAAACTTCACCAATTAGCACGTCAGCCTGAATTAGGAGATGGTGGCCGACTATTTGCAATAGAGTTGGGAAAGTGATGCTTCAGCTGTACAGAGCAGCCATCAGACCCTATCCTGAGTAACTGTGTTCAGTTCTGAATCATAGAATCATAGGAATTTACAGCATGGAAGGAGGCCATTTCAAGCTCATCGTGTCTGCGCCGGCCGACCAAGAGCTACCCAGCCTAATCCCACTTTGCAGCTCTGGGTCCGTAGCCCTGTAGTTTATGGCACTTCAAGTGCACCTCAGGGAGGGATATATCGGCCTCAGAGGGGCAGCAGTGCAGATTCACCAGAATGATACCCGGGCTAAAAGGGTTAAATTATGAGGTTACACAGACTGGGCCTGTATTCCCTCGGATGTAGAAGATTAAGGAGGGATCTAATCGAGGTGTTTGAGATGATTAAAGGATTCAATAGGGTAGAGAGAAAGTATTCCCTCTGGGGGGGTAAGTCCAGAACAAGGGGGTGTCACCTTAAAATTAGAGCCCGGCCGTTCAGGGTGATGAACCTTCTTCACCCTTCTTCACAAAAAGGGTGCTGGGAATCTGGAACTCTCTCCCCCAAAAAGCTGTTGAGGGTGGGGGGAACAATTGAAAATGTCCAAACTGAGATCGGTAGATTTTTGTTGGGTAAGGGTATTAAAGGTTACAGAATCGAGGCGAATTAAGATACAGATCAGCCATGATCTCATTGAATGGCGGAACAACCTCAAGGGGCTTAATGGCCAAAGGACACTAAGAAATTTGGATCGTGTTTGACTAACCTGATTGAATTTTTCGAGGAGGTAACCAGGATGGTCGATGAGGGCAGTGTGTACGATGTAGTGTATATGGACTTTAACAAAGCTTTTAATAATGTCCCACATGGCAGACTGGTCACGAAAGTAAAAGCCCATGGGATCCAGGGCAAAGTGGCAAGTTGGATCCAAAATTGGCTCAGAGGCAGGAAGCAATGGGTAATGGTTGATGGGTGTTTTTGTGACTGGAAGGATGTTTCTGGTGGGGTTCCGCAGGGCTCAGTGCTGGGTCCCTTGCTTTTGGTGGTATATATCAATGATCTAGATTTGAATATAGGGAGTATGATTAAGTAGTTTGCAAATGACACTAAAATTGGCTGTGTGGTTGATAATGAAGAAGAAAGTCATGGACTGCAGGAGGATATCAATCTACTGGTCAGGTGGGCAGAGCAGTGGCAAATGGAATTTAATTTGGAGAAGTGAGAGGTAATGCACTTGGGGAGGTCTAACAAGGAAAGGGTATACACATTAAAGGGTAGGCCACCTAGAAGTGCAGATGAACAAAGCAATCTTGGCGTGCTTGTCCATAGATCCCCGAAGGTAGCAGGCTAGGTGGATAAGGTAGTTAAGAAGACATACAGAACGCTTGCCTTTATTGGCTGAGGTATAGATATAAGAGCAGGGAGTTTATGCTTAAATGGAGAATTTTAGTTATGAGGACAGATTGGATAAGCTGAGTTTGTTCTCCTTGGAACAGAGGCGGCTGAGAGACCTCATTGAGGTGTATAACATTTTGGGGGGCCTGGATATAGTGGATAGCAAGGGCCTATTTCCCTTGGTGGAGGGGTCAATTATGAGGGGGCATAGGTTTAAGGTGGTTGGTGGAAGGTTTAGAGGGGATTTGAGGGGAAGCTTCTTTATGCAGAGGGTTGTGGGGGTCTGGAACTCACTGCCTGGAGAGGTGGTGGATGCATAAACCCTCACCACCTTTAAAAGCTGCTTGGATGGGCACTTGAAATGCCGTAAACTGCAGGGTTACAGACCTAGAGCTGGTAATTGGGATTAGACTGGATAGCCTCTTGTTGGTCGGCGCAGATACGATGGTAAGTACTGCAGGGAATAGAATACGGCCAGGGTGATCTCCTGGATGGGTTGGAGAGGAATTTTCCCAGATTTTTTTCCTCAATTGGCCTGAGTTTTTTTCTGGTTTTTGCCTCTCCCAGGAGACCACATGGCTCCGGTTGGGGTGGAGTGTAGAATGTTTCAGTGTAAGGGGTATCACAGTTGTGTGAGGTGGACTGGTTGGCTGGATGCTCTTTGCCTTTCCGTCCTTGTTCATTGTTCATAGGTTTAGATGTAACCTTCAGGGCTGCTGACCGAGGGCCGTGCGGCTATTTGTCGGCCGGCGCGGACACGATGGGCCGAAATGGCCTCCTTCTGCGCTGTGAATTTCTATGTTTCTAGTGATTACAGCATGGAAGGCAGCCATTCAGCCCGTCGACTCAGTGCCAACTCTCAGCCAGTCCCACTCCCCCAAACTTTCCCCATAGCCCTGCAATCTGTTCTCCTTCAGATACTTATCCAACTCCCTTTTGAAAGCTAACATTGAGTCTTCCTCTATCACCCTTCAGGCCCTCCATTCCTGATCTTACCCACTCGCTGCGTAAAAAAGTTATTTCTTACATCGCCTTTGGTTCTTTTGCCAATCACCTTAAATCTGTGCCCTCTGGTTCCCGACCCTTCCACCAATGGAAACAGTTTCTCTCTCTCTCTACTCTGTCTAGACCCCTTATGATTTTGAACACCTCGATCAAATCTCCTCTCAAACTTCTCTGCTCTAAGGAGAACAACCCCAGCTTCTCCAGTCTATCCATGTAACTGAAGTCCCTCACCCTGGAACTATTCTCGTAAATCTTTTCTGCACCCTCTCTAAGGCCTTCACATCCTTCCTACCTCCTCCTTCACTCTGTCTATGGCAGCATCCTCTTCCTTGGTGGAGACAGATACAAAGTCCTCGTTAGTCCCCCAGTCATACCCACTGCCTCCATGTGTGGGTCTCCTTTTTGGTCCCTAATCGGCCCCACCCCCCTCTCACGACCCGTTTACTATTTATATGCCTATAGAAGACTTTTGGATTCCCTTTTATGTTAGCTGTCATTATATCCTCATAACCTTTCTTTGCCCCTCTTAATTTATGTTTCACTTCCCCTCTGACCCTACATTCAGTCTGATTCTCAGATGTATTCTCGAGCTGACATCTGTCATACACACTCTTTTCCTGCTTCATCTTACGCTCTATCTGTTTCCTCATCCAGGGAGTCCTGACTTTAGTTGCCCTACCTTTCCCCTGAGTAGGAATGTACCTCAACTGTACCCGAACCATTGCCTCTTTAAAGGCAGCCCATTGTTCCACTACAGGTTTTGCGTGCCAATCTTTGATTCCAGTTTACCCGGGCCTGAACTGAAATTGGCCCTTTCTTCAATTCGGTATTTTTACTCTAGATTACTCCCTGTCCTTATCCACAGCCAATCTAAACCTTATGATACTATGATCACTATTCCCTAAATGTTCCCCTACTGACACTTGTTCCACTTGACCCAGCTCATTCCCCAGGACCAGATCCAGCAATGTCTCCTCCCCCGTCGGGCCGGAAACGTACTGATCGAGAAAGTTCTCCTGAACACACTTCAGGAATTCTCCTCGCTCTCTGCCCTTTACACTATCACTATCCCAGTCTATATTCGGATAGTTGAAGTCCCCTATTATCACTGCTCTATAGTTCTTGCACCTCTCTATAATTTCTCCGCAAATGTTCTCCTCGATATCCTTCCCACTATTTGGTGGCCGATAGAATAGACCCAGTAGTGTAATGGCACCTCGATTGTTTCTTAACTCGAAACAAATAGATTCTGTCCGTGACTCCCCCAGGACCCTCCCCCTCCAGCACTGTAACATTCTCCTTAACCAATACTGCCACACCACCTCCTATCATTCATAAGAACATAAGAACATAAGAATTAGGAACAGGAGTAGGCCATCGAGCCCCTCGAGCCTGCTCCGCCATTCAACAAGATCATGGCTGATCTGGCCGTGGACTCAGCTCCACTTACCCGCCCTCTCCCCATAACCCTTAATTCCCTTATTGCTTAAAAATCTATCTATCTTTGACTTGAAAACATTCAATGAGCTAGCCTCAACTGCTTCCTTGGGCAGAGAATGCCACAGATTCACAACCCTCTGGGAGAAGAAATTATTTCTCAACTCGGTTTTAAATTGGCTCCTCCGTATTTTGAGGCTGTGCCCCCTAGTTCTAGTCTCCCCGACCAGTGGAAACAACCTCTCGGCCTCTATCTTGTCTATCCCTTTCATGATTTTAAATGTTTCTATAAGATCACCCCTCATCCTTCTGAACTTCAAGGAGTAAAGACCCAGTCTACTCAATCTATCATCATAAGGTAACCCCCTCATTTCTCAAATCAGCCTAGTGAATCGTCTCTGTACCCCTCCAAAGCCAGTATATCCTTCCTTAAGTAAGGTGACCAAAACTGCACGCAGTACTCCAGGTGCGGCCTCACCAATACCCTGTACAGTTGCAGCAGGACCTCCCTGCTTTTGTACTCCATCCCTTTCGCAATGAAGGCCAACATTCCATTCACCTTCCTGATTACCTGCTGCACCTGCAAACTAACCTTTTTGGGATTCATGCACAAGGACTACGGCCACACTAGTCTGAAAATGCCCGATCTCGGAAGCCAAGCAGAGTCAGGTCTGGTTAGTACTTGGATGGGAGACTGCCTGGGAATACCAGGTGCAGTAGGCTTTAATGCGGGTGCTTTTAGTGTCCCCCTCCCCTTTTATAGGGGGCATTGGAAAAAAAAAGTGTGATTTTAGTGCCCAAATAAACCCCCAAAAAAACCCCCCCAAAAAAATAAAAGGGCCTGTAAATGTTTGGTGTTTCCCCCAGATCGGGGGGGCACGGTTTAATGTTTTTTGTTTACTCCCAAAAAGAGTTTCATGCACAAGGACCCCCAGGTCCCTCTGCACCGCAGCATGTTGTAATTTCTCCCCATTCAAATAATATTCACTTTTACTGTTTTTTTTCCCAAGGTGGATGACCTCACACTTTCCGACATTGTATTCCATCTGCCAAACCTTAGCCCATTCGCTTAACCTATCTAAATCTCCTTGCAGCCTCTCTGTGTCCTCTACACAACCCGCTTTCCCACTAATCTTAGTGTCATCTGCAAATTTTGTTGCACTACACTCTGTCCCCTCCTCTAGGTCATCTATGTATATTGTAAACAGTTGTGGTCCCAGCACCGATCCCTGTGGCACACCACTAACCACTGATTTCCAACCCGAAAAGGACCCATTTATCCCGACTCTCTGCTTTCTGTTCGCCAGCCAATTCTCTATCCATGCTAATACATTTCCTCTGACTCCGCGTGCCTTTATCTTCTGCAGTAACCTTTTGTGTGGCACCTTATCGAATGCCTTTTGGAAATCTAAATACACCACATCCATCGGTACACCTCTATCCACCATGCTCGTTATTTCCTCAAAGAATTCCAGTAAGTTAGTTAAACATGATTTCCCTTTCGTGAATCCATGCTGCGTCTGCTTAATTGCACTATTCCTATCCAGATGTCCCGCTATTTCTTCCTTAATGATAGTTTCAAGCATTTTCCCCACTACAGATGTTAAACTAACCGGCCTATAGTTACCTGCCTTTTGCCTGCCCCCTTTGTTAAACAGAGGCGTTACATTAGCTGCTCTCCAATCCGCTGGTACCTCCCCAGAGTCCAGAGAATTTTGGTAGATTATAACAAATGCATCTGCTATAACTTCCCTGGGATGCATTTCATCAGGACCAGGGGACTTGTCTAGCTTCAATCGCATTAGTCTGTCCAGCACTACCTCTCTAATGAAAGTGATTGTCTCAAGGTCCTCCCTTCCCACATTCCTGTGACCAGCAATTTTTGGCATGGTTTTTGTGTCTTCCACTGTGAAGACGGAAACAAAATAATTGTTTAAGGTCTCAGCCATTTCCACATTTTCCATTATTAAATCCCTTTTTTCATCTTCTCAGGGACCAACATTTACTTTAGTCACTCTTTTCCGTTTTATATATCTGTAAAAGCTTTTACTATCTGTTTTTATGTTTTGCGCAAGTTTACCTTCGTAATCTATCTTCCTTTTCTTTATTGCTTTTTTAGTCATTCTTTGCTGTTGCTTAAAATCTTCCCAATCCTCTAGTTTCCCACTAACCTTGGCCACCTTATACGCATTGGTCTTTGATTTGATACTTTCCTTTATTTCCTTGGTTATCCATGACTGGTTATCTCTTCTCTTGCCGCCCTTCTTTTTCACTGGAATATATTTTTGTTGCGCATTATGAAAGAGCTCCTTAAAAGTCCTCCACTGTTCCTCAATTGTGCCACCGTTTAGTCCTTGTTTCCAGTCTACTTTAGCCAACTCTGCCCTCATCCCACTGTAGTACCCTTTGTTTAAGCATAGTACTCTCGTTTCTGACACAACTTCCTCATCCTCAATCTGTATTACAAATTCAACCATATTGTGATCACTCATTCCGAGAGGATCTTTTACGAGGAGATCGTTTATTTTTCCTGTCTCGTTACACAGGACCAGATCCAAAATGGCTTGTTCCCTTGTAGGCTCTGTTACATACTGTTCTATGAAACAATCCTGTATGCATTCTATGAATTCCTCCTCCAGGCTACCCCCTGCGATTTGATTTGACCAATCGCTATGTAGGTTAAAATCCCCCATAACTACTGCCGTTCCTTTTTCACATGCCTCCATTCTTCCCTTGATTATTGCCCGCCCCACCATGAAGTTATTATTTGGGGGCCTATAAACTACGCCCACCAGTGACTTTTTCCCCTTACTATCTCTAATCTCCACCCACAATGATTCAACATTTTGTTCATTGGAGCCAATATCATCCCTCACAACTGCCCTGATATCATCCCTTATTAACAGAGCTACCCCACCTCCCTTCCCTTCCTGCCTATCTTTCTGAATCGTCAGATATCCCTGTACGTTTAATTCCCAGACTTGGCCACCTTGCAACCACGTTTCTGTAATGGCCACCAAATCATACCCATTTGTAATGATTTGTGCCGTCAACTCATTTACTTTATTTCTAATGCTGCGTGCGTTTAGGTAGAGTGTTTTAATACTAGTTTTTAAACCATGATTTTTAGTTTTGACCCCTCCTGCAGCCCTTTTATATTCAGTGGTCCTTTTTGTTTCTTGCCTTTGGTTTCTCTGCCCTCCACTTTTACTCATCTCTTTTCTGTCTTTTGTTTTTGTCTCCTTTTTGTTTCCCTCTGTCTCCCTGTATTGGTTCCCATCCCCCTGCCATATTAGTTTAACTCCTCCCCAACAGCACTAGCAAACACTCCCCCTAGGACATTGGTTCCATTCCTGCCCAAGTGCAGACCGTCCGGTTTGTACTGGTCCCACCTCCCCCAGAACCTGTTCCAATGCCCCACGAATTTGAATCCCTCCCTGCTGCACCACTGCTCAAGCCATGTATTCTTCTGTGCTATCCTGTGATTCCTACTCTGACTAGCACGTGGCACTGGTAGCAATCCCGAGATTACTATTTTTGAGGTCCTACTTTTTAATTTAACTCCTAGCTCCTTAAATTCGTCTCGTAAGACCTTATCCCTTTTTTTACCTATGTCGTTGGTACCAATGTGCACCACGACAACTGGCTGTTCTCCCTCCCTTTTCAGAATGTCCTGCACCCGCTCCGAGACATCCTTGACCCTTGCACCAGGGAGGCAACATACCATCCTGGACTCTCGATTGTGGCCGCAGAAACGCCTATCTATTCCCCTTATGATTGAATCCCCTATCACTATCGCTCTCCCACTTTTTTTTATGCCCTCCTGTACAACAGAGCCAGCCACGGTGCCATGAACTTGGCTGCTGCTGCCCTCCCCTGATGAGTCATCTCCCTCAACAGCACTCAAAGCAGTGTATCTGTTTTGCAGGGGGATGACCAGATGGGACCCCTGCACTACCTTCTTTGTACTACTCTTCCTGCTGGTCTTCCATTCCCGAGCTGGCTGTGGATCCTTCTCATGCGGTAAGACCAACTCACTACACGTGCCACTTATGTCATTCTCAGCATCGTGGATGCTCCAGAGTGAATCCACCCTCAGCTCCAATTCCGCAACGCGGTCCGTCAGGAGATGGAGGCGGATACACTTCTTACACATGTAGTCGTCAGGGACACCGGAAGTGTCCCTGAGTTCCCACATGGCACAGGAGGAGCATATCACGTGACCGATCTCTCCTGCCATGCCTTAACCCTTAGATACCCTTAAATTGGTAATAACAATGTTACAGTTCACTTACTGATATAAAAAGAAAAAGAAAAGCTACTCACCAATCACCAGCCAATCACTTACCCCATTGGCTGTGATGTCACCTTTTGATTCCTTTCTACTTCTTTTTTGCTTTCTCTCCCGCTGTAGCTGCACCGGTCGCCTTTTATAGGCCGCTCCAACACTGCTCCCGCCTCTCACCAACTGCCGCTGACTCTCGAGCTCCCGCTGGGCCTTTTATAGGCCGCTCCGACACTGCTCCCGCCTCTCGCCAACTGCCGCTGACTCTCGAGCTCCCGCTGGGCCTTTTATAGGCCGCTCCGACACTGCTCCCGCCTCTCGCCAACTGCCGCTGACTCTCGAGCTCCCGCTGGGCCTTTTATAGGCCGCTCCGACACTGCTCCCACCTCTCGCCAACTATTCCTTCCCTGATGTTATGTTTTTATGCTTGGAGTCACCAGACACCAGGGGGCGCCACTCTCGGATGTTTTGGGCTGTACGCGCGCATGTGCGGTCACTGGTATATAAGCGCGGGTACCATGTTACGCGGGTTACTTTGGGGGTGAATAAAGTTGGATCAGGTTTACACCTGAGGCAGTTTGCAGTAACCAGTCTTTTGAGTCATTACATTCATTACCTTTGGCGACGAGGTAACTTAAGAACCTTCGCTTGCACAATGGGCACTATCGGAATTTTGGAGAAATTCGCAGATGGCGAGGATTGGGTGGATTTTATCGACCGCCTGGATCAGTATTTTGTGGCCAACAGAATGGAGGGAGAGGCTGACACAGTTCGGCACAGGGCGGTTTTCCTCACCGTTTGTGGTCAGCAAATTTATGGCCTCATGAAGAATCTTCTCTCGACTTTACGTCCATCGGACAAAGAATATGGGGATTTTTGTGCTTTGGTGTGTGACCATCTTAAGCCAAGAGAGGGGATCATCATTTCACGCTATCGCTACTACACGCATGTTCGTGCTGAGGGCCAGGATGTGTCGGGACTTGTCGCTGACCTACTCTTGCTGAGTCGTGTAAGTTCAGGAGTGTGTTGGAAGACATGTTGCGAGATTTCTTCGTGATAGGCATCAACCATGATGTGATTCTTCGGAAGTTATTTGTCGAAGAGAAGCTGGATTTGAGCAAGGCCATCGCGACTGCCCAGACGTGCATGGCGACTGATAATAATTTGAGTCAGATATCATCGAAGAGTTGGAGCTCCACGGCAAGTACTGTAAACAAGATTGTGTCTTCGTCTGACAGAGCTGCTTATGGCAGGACCCACTCGACTGTTTATGTGAAACCTGTAGCTGCTCACAGTCCGCCAACTGGCACAAATCTGATTTCACCCTGTTGGCATTGTGGGAGCAATCATCGACATCATCAGTGTCGGTTTAAACAGTACTCCTGTAATGGCTGTTCGAAAATAGGGCACCTTCAGATGATGACCAGTCCAGTGCTGGCCCGGATACACAACCCGAGGAGGAAGTGTATGGTCTATATTCGTTCTTGGGAAGGAGCCAGCCAATAATCGTTAATGTGAAGCTGAATGGCGTGCTGGTATCGATGGAACTGGACACGGGTTCGAGTCAGTCGATAATGAGCCACAGGACATTCGACAAGTTGTGGGACACTGAGGCTGTGAAGCCTAAGCTGAGTCCAGTCAATGCCAAGTTGTGTACTTAAACTAAGGAACTCATACCGATGATTGACAGCGCAGTAGTCGAGGTGTCATGTGATGGTGTGGTTCACGATCTACCGTTATGGATTGTCCCAGGTAATGGTCCAATGCTGTTCGGCAGGAATTGGCTCGAGAAAATCAAGTGGAATTGGAATGATGTCAAAGCGGTGTCAGGCACTTCCTGTGCTCAAGTGCTGAAGAAGTTTCCTTCTTTGTTTGAATCAGGCATTGGTAATTTTACTGGAGCCAAGGTGCAGATTCACCTGGATTCTGATGCAAGGCCTGTCTATCATAAAGCTCGGTCTGTTACTTACATGATGAGGGAGAAGATTGAAATTGAGCTTGACAGACTCCAATGTGAAGGGGTCATATCACCGGTACAGTCTTATTGTTCCTGCGTTGAAGAGTGATGGCACTATCAGGATTTGTGGAGACTGCAAGGTTATGATTAGCCGATTTTTGAAACAGGATCAGTACTTGTTACCGAAGGCTGATGACCTGTTCGCCATGCTAGCTGGTGGAAAGTCGTTCACTAAACTGGATCTGACATTGGCCTATCTGACACAGGAGCTTGTCGACACTTTGAAGAAGCTCACCTGCATCAACACCCACAAAGCACTGTTTGTCTACAACAGGTGTCCTTTTGGAATTCGTTCGGCTACAGCCATATTTCAGAGGAATATGGAGAGTTTACTGAAGTCCATTCATCGTGTTTCAAGCTGACATTCTGGTCACAGGTCGTGACACTACTGAACATCTGAACAATCTTGAAGAAGTCCTACAGTGTCTGGACAAAGTGGGACTCAGGCTGAAATGTTTGAAGTGCGTTTTCATGGCACCTGAAGTTGAATTCCTGGGGTGAAGATTGCTGCTGATGGCATCAGGCCCACTGATTCGAAAACTAAGGTCGTCAAAAATGCACCCAGGCCTCAGAATGTGACGGAGCTGCATTCATTCCTTGGGCTACTAATTACTTTGGTAATTTCTTACCCAGATTGAGCACTTTACTAGAGCCACTGCATGTGTTACTAAGAAAAGGTGACAACTGGATCTGGGGTGTGTTTCAAGATAGAGACTTTGAGAAAGCCAAGAATCTGCTCTGTTCAAACAAGTTGCTTGTTCATTATGATCCGTGTAAACGTCTTGTATTGGCCTCTGATGTTTCACCATATGGCGTTGGCTGTGTACTCCAACAAGCAAATGAATCGGGTAAGCTACAACCTGTTGCGTATGCTTCGAGAAGTTTTTCAAAGATAGAGAGAGCCTACAGTATGGTCGAGAAAGAAGCTTTGGCTTGCATGTATGAGGTCAAAAAGATGTGTCAGTACCTGTTTGGTCTTCGTTTTGAACTAGAAACGGATCACAAGCCACTCATTTCATTGTTTCCGGAAAACAAAGGTATTAATACCAATGCATCGTCCCATATCCAGATGTGGACGTTGACATTGTCTGCCTATGATTACGTCATCCGTCATAGACCTGGTACTGAGAATTGTGTCGATGCACTGAGTCGTCTGCCCTTACCCACAACTGAGATGGAGACGCCTCAACCTGCAGATCTACTGTTAGTAATGGACGCTTTTGAGAGTGAAGGAACCCCTGTCACTGCTCAACAAGTTAGGATCTGGACCAGCCATGACCCTATTTTATCGGTTGTGAAATGGTGTGTACTCAGTGGTGATTGGTCTGTAATACCTATGGAGCTGTGTGATGAGACGAAACCTTACAACTGTCGCAAAGATGAACTGTCCATTCAGTCAGACTGTTTACTGTGCGGTAATCGTGTGCCTAAGAAAGGTAGAGAAAAATTTGTACGTGAACTACATAGCACTCATCCTGGTATTGTCATGATGAAAGCCATTGCTAGGTCTCATGTATGGTGGCCTGGAATTGACCCTGATCTGGAATCATGTGTGCATCAGTGCAATACTTGCATGCAGCTTAGTAAAGTACCAGCGGAATCTCCACTGAGTCTTTGGTCGTGGCCATCCAAACCATGGTCGAGGATCCACATTGATTTTGCGGGCCCTTTCCTGGGAAAGATGTTTTTGGTTGTGGTGGATGCATATTCAAAGTGGATAGAGTGTATTATTATCCAGTACGTCCACAGCTACCATTAATAGCCCTCGTGTCATGTTTGCTACTCATGATTTGTCTGACATTGTTGTGAACAACAACGGATCTTGCTTCACAAGTCTGGAGCTTCAAGAGTTCATGAAAGAATGTGAGGTCATGGACTTTGACAGAAAAAAATCAAAGAGCAAGTTATTATTTAAATGGAGAAAGATTGCAAAGTGTTGCAGTACAGTGGGACCTGGGGGTACTTGTGCATGAAACACAAAAGGATAGTATGCAGGTACAGCAAGTGATCAGGAAGGCCAATGGTATCTGACATGGCCATTGCCACTCCCACCAGGTCAGCCACCCAGCCACCAGTCACAACAGACTCTGAACACTCACCCAAGGCTGGAGTTGAACTGAGACGGTCAACCTGGGAGCATAAACCACCGGACCATCTCAATTTGTAAAAGACTGTGTTAATATCTCAGAGGGGGGTATTGTCTAATAAGGTGCTCAATTTAGCTAGGAAGTTACCGAAGTAGCTGAGTAGACCCAGGAACGAACGCAGCTCCGTCACATTCTGCGGCTTGGGGGCTTTCTTGATGGCCTTGGTTTTCGCATCCGTGGACCTGATGCCGTCAGCAGCAATATTCCTCCCCAGGAATTTGACCTCTGGTGCCATGAAGACGCACTTCGAGCGTTTTGGTCTGAGTACCACTTTGTCCAGACAATGTAGAACCTCTTCCAGGTTTTTCAGATGTTCCTCGGAGTCACGACCTGTGATCAGGATGTCATCTTGGAACACGATGGTTCTGGGAACGCACTTCAGTAGACTCTCCATGTTCCTCTGAAATATTGCTGCAGCCGAGCGAATTCCAAAAGGGCACCTGTGATAAATAAACAGTCCTTTATGCGTGTTCATGCACATCAGTCTCTTCGATGTCTCGACCAGCTCCTGTGTCATGTAGGCCAATGTCAAGTCCAGTTTGGTGAACGACTTCCTCCCCGTTAGCATTGCAAACAAGTCATCAGTCTTCGGTAATGGGTACTGATCCTGTTTCGAAACTCTGTTGATCGCAGTCTTGTAGTCTCCACGGATTCTGACTGTGCCATCACTTTTCAGCACAGGAACAATGGGGCTGGCCCATTCATTAAATTCAACTGGTGATATGATCCCTTCACGCTGGAGTCTGTTCAGTTCGATTTCGATCTTCTCCCTCATCATATATGGAACTGCCCGAGCTTTATAATGGATGGGTCTTGTATCCGGGTCCTCATGGATTTGCACCTTGGCAAATTGCCGATGCCTGGTTCGAATAGCGAGGGGAACTTGCTCAGTACTTGAGCACATGTATCTTCCTCCGATGACAAAGCCTTTATGTTGTTCCAGTCACATCTGATTTTGTCAAGCCAGTTCCTGCCGAACAGCGTTGGGCCATTGCCTGGGACAATCCATAGCGGTAACTCATAAACCCGCACCTTCATACTACACTTTAATTGTGGCACTGCCAATCACCGTTATGAGTTTTTTGTATATGCGTAACTTGGCATTGATTGGACTCAGCCAGGGCCTCACAGCCTTAGTATCCCACAGCTTGTCGAATACCCTCTGGCTCATTATCGATTGACTTGCCCCATGTCCAGTTCCATCGATACCAGCACCTCATTAAATTTCTCGTTGATCATTATCGGTTTGCTCTTAGTTATGAAGGAGTACAGTCCATACACTTCCTCCTCTGGCATCTCGGATTGTGTATCCGGATCTGCGCTAGTCTGACCATCATCCTCCATATGGTGTGTTGCAGCACGCTTGCTCATCTGCGGACACTTGCACTGGAGATGCCTCACTCTCAGACAGCCTTTGCAACTATATTGCTTAAATCGGCACTGCTGGTGCCGGTGATTTCCCCCACAACGCCAACACGGAGAAGTCGGATACATTCCCATTGGTGGACTTTGGGCAGCCACAGGTTTCGCGTACGAAGTCAGGTAGGCCCTGCCATGTGCCGCTCTGTGGAATGGCGAATCAATAATATTTACAGTACTTGCTGAGTTTCGATTTTTCACTGATATCTGCTTTAGACTTCTATCCGTCGTCATACATGACTGAGCGATCGTGATGGCCCTGTTCAAGTCCAACGTCTCCACTGCTAGTAGCTTATGGAGGATCACCTCGTGGTTGATGCCGATTACAAAGAAGTCCCGCAGCATGTCTGCCAACACAGTCCCGAACTTACACGGTCCCGCTAGACGTCTCAGGTCGGCAACGAATTCCGCCGCATTCTGGCCCTCTGAGCGAACGTGCGTGTAAAATCTGTATCTCGAGATGATGATGCCTTCGTCTGGTTTAAGATGGTCCTGTACCAGTGTACACAATTCTTCATACACCTTCTCTGTTAGACCCACAGGCAGGAGTAGATTCTTTATCAGACCATAAATTTCTGGACCGCAAACCGTGAGGAACAGCGCCCGGCGCCGATCTGTGTCACCGACATTCTCCATTTTGTTGGCCACGAAGAACTGGCTCAAACGGCTCACAAACTCTGTCCAATCTTCTCCTTCCACAAATCGCTCCAACAATCCAATTGTGCTCATTTTTGCATTCAAAGGTTCTTGTTGCCTCGTCGCCAAGTGTTGTGTACAATAACCGTTAGACTGAGTACTGTTTAACTCCAGGAGGTATAACCTTGGCTCTGTTTTATTAAGGCCCAAAGTGACCAATTTTACAGTGATGTCATCTAGTGGCTAGTGATCCCAAGAGTACATAAATGACACTGTAAACCAGGAGAGGAAGCTCTCCTTCTCCATCAATCATCGTTCTGTCTGGAGCCCAGTAATTCAATGTGATTGTTTTGGTCCATCGCTGCCCCGGGCTGGAATTCCCAAATACTTGCTTTCTTTAATGGAAAGGTCTTCATTTCCATCAGTTTTTGTTTAGAGAGTACTCGCTGAATTGTTAATACATGGACCTGCATGTCGCTCCCTCAGCCGTTGCCCAATACCCTTCTCTTCTACCCGACTTTCACATAGAAAGAAAGAAAGACTTGCATTTCTATACAGCCTTCCACAACCACCGGAGGTCTCAAAACCCTTTACAGCCAATCAAGTACTTTTTGGAGTGTAGTCCCTGTTACAATGTAGGATATGCGGCAGCTAATTTGCGCACAGCAAGCTCCCACAAACAGCAATACGATAGTGACCAGATAATCTGTTTTTGTTATGTTAATTGACAGATAACTCTCCTGCTCTTCTTCAAAATAGTGCCCATGGAAACTTTTTCGTCCATCTGAGAGAGCAGATGGGGCCTTGGTTTAAAATTTCATCTGAAGGACGGCACCTCCGACAGTGCGGTGCTCCCTCAGTACTGCCCCTCTGACATTCCAGCCTTCCCTCAGTACTGTCCCTCTGACAGTGCAGCACTCCCTCAGTACTGCCGCTCCGACAGTACAGCACTCCCTCAGTATGGCCCCTCCGACAATGCAGTGCTCCCTCAGTACTGGCCCTCTGACAGTGCAGCACTCCCTCAGTACTGCCGCTCCGACAGTGCGGCACTCCCTCAGTACGGCCCCTCCGACAATGCGGTGCTCCCTCAGTACGGTCCCTCCGACAGTGCAGCCCTCCCTCAGTATTGCCCCTCCGACAGTGCAGCACTCCCTCAGTACTGCCTCTCCGACAGTGCAGCAGTCCCTCAGTACTGGCCCTCTGACAGTGCGGCGCTCCCTCAGTACGGCCCCTCCGACAGTGCAGCCCTCCCTCAGTACTGCCCCTCCAACAGTGCAGCGCTCCCTCAGTACTGCCCCTCCGACAGTGCGGTGCTCCCTCAGTTCTGTCCCTCCGACAGTGCGGCGCTCCCTCAGTACTGCCCTCCGACAGTGCGGTGCTCCCTCAGTTCTGTCCCTCCGACAGTGCGGCGCTCCCTCAGTACTGCCCCTCCGACAGTGCAGCACTCGCTCAGTACTGCCCCTCCGACAGTGCAGCGCTCCCTCAGTACTGCCCCTCCGACAGTGCGGCACTCCCTCAGTATTGCCCCTCCGACCGAGTGGCGCTCCCTCAGTACTGCCCCTCCGACAGTGCGGCACTCCCTCAGTATCACCCCTCCGACAGTGCGGCACTCCCTCAGTATGGCCCCTCCGACAGTGCGGCGCTCCCTCAGTACTGCCCCTCCGACCGAGTGGCGCTCCCTCAGTACTGCCCCTCCGACAGTGCGGCACTCCCTCAGTATCGCCCCTCCGACCGAGTGGCGCTCCCTCAGTACTGCCCCTCCGACAGTGCGGCACTCCCTCAGTATCGCCCCTCCGACCGTGCGGCACTCCCTCAGTATTGCCCCTCTGACCGTGCGGCACTCCCTCAGTACTGCCCCTCCGACCGTGTGGCGCTCCCTCAGTACGGCTAGATTGTGTGCTCTGACTCAAAGGTCCATGATCACTGTAGTCAGCTTCTAGTTACACGGGCAGTTTGACCGTGTGTGTAACACTGAGGTATGTTTACAGAACCTGACAAATCCACAGATGAGGCTTGCAACTTCACCTTTGCGACATTCCAATGCAGTATTATTGAACAGAGTACCCTCCTGCATCCCTTGCCCCAGAAATGTGTAAATGCTTCCACCTGAAGGAACAGCTTGTAATGCATATTCAAGTCTAGTTCCAAGGCAGATAAGGGAAGCCATTCAGCCCATCTAGTTTACTCTTCCACAGAAAACTGGCGTTCCACCATTACACCTGCTAACTAACGATCTGTTGGGCGGCTCCAGAATCCTCGGCTCCAAACCCTGATGAAGGGTCACAGACACCAAACGTTAACGGTGTTTCTCTCCACACATGCCACCTGACCCGCTGAGATTTCCAGAATTTTGTTTTTAATTTCAGGTCATCGTCCGATCGAGCGCCCAAACCTGACGGTAGCCGTCCACCGCCGAGATTGGCCGGTCGATCGGAAAAATCGATGGGCCGCCGCGGACAAGCACTTTCTCCTCCCCGGGCCACATTCAACTCGGGGCGGGGGGTGGTCACGGGGTTCGAGCAGTGTTCACTTCCCCTGGAATCGGCGCAGTGAAGCCGGAGT